>NC_091123.1:62671109-63891943 GCF_040183065.1 Periplaneta americana | reverse complement strand
CTGCGTCTTAAATTAACATTCAAAAATACTCTCAGAACTTCTCAAAACAAATATGGGGCTGAAATTTTTAAGGGAGTTACCGAACCAGAAGAAAAAAAAAAGCTCATAAATAATGGTAAAAAAAATCAATAATTCCATTATTATAATAATTATTTGTTATTAATATTTTATCACAAGATCATTATCCCTATAGTCCAACGTCCATGTACGTGTCCGTACATATTTACCCTACTTCCTGTTATAATATTCAATTTTCTTACTAACGTACTTAAGCTTGCATTAAATACTTTCGTCGATACACTATTATTATTATTGTTATTATTATTATTATTATTATTATTATTATTATTATTATTATTTTACTTTCTAGTTACACAAAGTACAGGGGTGGATCAATGAAACGGGCTATTTTAAAACTCTACTGATTAATGCACTGATCGAATTTATTACAAAAATAGTTATTGTATTTATGAGAAGTTCGTAAAGGTTGTATTTTATGCACGAGGGCCAAAAAGATGACTTTACGAATATGTGTCATACAATGTTTTTTTATTCGATAGCACAAATTTACACTAAATAAATATTCATAAGACCACAATGTCATGGCCATCTAAACTGAGAATCATTAAGAAATAAGTATCCATGAAATGACAGCTTGTTCTATTCGTGTTCACAATTTCATGGCCGTCTAAACTTTCCATATAATCAACAAAGTGGTTAGGAATAATTGAATGATATATCTTGTTACAATGAGTACTATATGTAACTTCAGAATAAAAAGGGCTATAATGTAAATATGTATGTTAAATTTGGTACTTATTTGTGTCACGTGCAATATTTAATAATGAAAGATACAGGTAATGCATTCATTTCTTATTGAATGAAGATTGTACATTGAATATTACATTTTCTTTGGCAGTTCGTAAAATGAATAGCAGTGCCTAGAGCAATTACTTTTTTACGCACTAGTGTCTTAAACACTCATTTTAGGTACTGATTAACAGTGGTAAAATGCAACTTTACGCACTATCATAAAAAAACATTTAAGTAACTTTAAGTTTAAAGAACATATTATATAATATAAATATTACATAATAACATTTAACTGTACATCATAACACTACGTAATGAAGGTGATTGACCTCCATTTCGCTGCACACATTCTTCAAGTCGAGATTATAATATGTTTCCCATTACATGACGCAACACAACCAAGGAATTTCAAAAACTCCATTACGGATTCTATCTTTGAGTTCTTCGATATTTTTGGGGTGGATCATTATGCATCTTGCCCTTCAACTACCCTCACGAGAAGAAATCGCATGCTATTAGATCCGGTGATATTCAGGGCAAATTTAAGTGACAAGAATTCTTCAATCATTCGTACATATACCTCTAATGTGACAATGTTTTCAACTTTATCAGCTGGTAATCCTATATTCTAACAATTATTATTGTTGCAGATGCTGCGTCCTATCTATTACACGCCACAGTTCTTTCCCAACAAAAACGATTTTTTTCTTGTCGAATATGTGTTTCGGAAAGGGGATAGCTACACGGAATTAGTGCAGGAGAAATTTTCTGACAAATATACATAAAACACCAGTTACCAGTCGTATTAGGAACTTCCAAGTTTGAGTTGGCATTTCCGGGCGTCGCATTGCTAGTCCCATTTTCTTCAATAAAACAATCAATAGTGAATATCATAGCTAAATATTCTGTATAATTTCACTGGCTAACTTGGAAATTAAATCAAGTAGGCATAGTTCCAACAAGACAGCGCCGCTGCATTTACAGCTGACATCTGAAAACTCTTGACTAACATTTTTGGACAACACATTATCTCTAAAACAATCTATGGCCTCCACGCTCTCCAGACCTGACATCACTAGACGTTTACAGTATCTATGAGAACGACATCGCCTATGCACAGTTGATGAAGTGAAGTTGTACAAAGCATATCACAACAGTAACTGGTGAAAGTAAAAATAAATAAATAAAATTAAACGGATCCATGCCTTTATTGATGCTTGTGGACTTTTGTTTTAACGCTATTATACATTCAGAGTGAAAGTTCACAGTGACTTTCCGAACACAACGTATGTTGAAATAATTAATAATTAGAGATCTATGAATTTATACATAGGAAGATATTTGTCAAGCAGGTGTTTACTTACATTTCGTGCAACAAAGTTACGTTAAGTAGAAGTTTTATTAGTTATTGCGTAACATGTGTAATGGGAAAGTATATTCCATTTACATGACACAGTTTATTTATTTATTATTACTGTCATATTTTCTTAATGTTGTAATAACAGTCTATTATAAACACTAACAGCAAGAACATAACCTATATTACGTTTGCATAGTTGTAACAATGCCCCTATTTTCAGTAAGGAATGACATTTAATACAATATGCACATGTTTGTGCTTGACGTATAAGTATGTACTTTACAGTTTATAGATGCCGCAAAACCGCTGAAGTATTTAAACGCACAATGAAACGTTTGCCGCTGTTTTTGACGTGTGTGTTTTTTCTGCCTCAACCAGAAATAAGAAATGAAAGGCTACTGGTAGAATTATTACGTGATAGCCGTACAATCCAATATATTACATCATCCTGTCACAGCTGTGTGTGATGAACTGGGAGAGGGCTCAAATCATTATCTGCTTATTATACCGGTGCCCTGAGCCGTCGGCGTTCTCGGAAACGTTTATGGAGACAGTTAAGAAGTGCTGGTATGTGCCATCGCCCGTACACCGCGCACCGGTCCATTTCCAGAATCGGCTTCACCAAAAACGCAGCGCAGCGAACACAGGGGTAGCAAAGCTCATATTAACAGATGAGTACTCCAATAACAAAACTGATCATCTAATGATTTTGTAATTTTACAGGAAGACGTGAAAAACTTCTGTAAAACCTACTTTCAATGAAATAATTTTTTTTTTGAATACTTCAGTTCCTTGTCATCCCAAATAACTGCGCTATAACTCTTTACTTAATTAAGGGAGTACAAAAAGGTGAAATTTAAAACTGAAATATGTAGATGATTATTTTTGTAACTGATGATTAGGTTTTTTTTTTTTTTAACTGTATATGCAAGTTGATAAATTTTGAAGCAGTAACATTATTTTCATATTTTACAACGTGATCTATCCCAGGTGGTGACAGGATTTTTTCTCGTTGCCAAACTTTCAGAACGGCCCCGAGGTTCACTCAGCCTCCTATAAAATTGAGTACCGGGTCTTTCCCGGGGGTAAAAGGCGGTCAGAGCGTGGTGCCGACCACACCACCTCATTCTAGTGCCGAGGTCATGGAAAGCATGAGGCTCTACCTCCATGCCCCCCAAGTGCCTTCATGGCATGTTACGAGAATACCTTTACCTTTTACCTTTTTTATAACGTGATCTATTTGACATGGGTTTTAGCACAGTCTAGTATATACAGTCGCGAAGCTCAATACGTAGTAAATATGCAAACATTAGATAGTTGCTCACCACTAGGATCGTTAATATCGCCTCATTACAGGCAATGCAAAATAGTACCGTCACAGTCTATTGTTTCTAGCACCCTCAAAACTCAAGCTTCGTGACTGTATATAGTAGACTGTGGTTTTTAATACAAAAACACAAATATTCATTATTGTTCATATTTCTAAGAGTTCTTATAACAAGAATATTGTACATATTGGAATGACTGCATAATAGGCTATGTAGACCCCTATATTATGTTATAATAGTCACAACTTAGTTAGCATTTTACAGCAAGTTAAACATTGAAATCAGCATCAACCATTGGGTCGTATTCCTCATCTCCATCACCAGCTGTCACAGGACGATTTCCTACTGTTTGGTCAAGAACATTTCTGTAGAATGAGAGAATATCGAGGTCCCGCCATTTGTTTCCATGGTGTTTTGGCAGTCGTCTCTCCAGATCCTTAATTTTGTTGGGATTGGGTTGACACCCTAAAGAAAGTGGGTTGGGCTTGATGTTAATAATACTCTCGGATGGTTTACAGACACTTCTTCAGGTATTAAAGTCCATGTTAGGGCACCACTTTTCCATTTTGGATATGATGTTCCATATCTTGTAGGAGAGATTCCAGTGAAACGGGGTCGAAACGACTTCAGAATACCGCGTAAGTAGTGTTATTGCATTATTCTCGTAAACCGCCGTTGCAAAACGGAAAAACCGATAAAGCTAAATAAATAAAAACATGCAACTAAACCGAAAACTTGAAAAATATGCAAAACATGCAGAATGAAACAGGGTTCATATGAATTTATATTTTATGAAACTTGAAGATAATTAACAAGCTCTAAAATATGCCGTTTTAATGAATTATTTATTTTTGGTGCAGGAAACTTCTTTTTTCAAAGTGCGAGTATTTATTAAATAAATTCTTCGTATTTAAATACCGTACTTACGTGGTATTCTGAAGTATAGCGCGGGACTCATTCGAAACCTTTCATTAAATTTATACAATGATACGAACGTGTTAATTCTTGGCCGGAAAATTTTACGTAGGCTATACGTCTTTGTTTACTTAGGCCCAAAATCAGTATCTTCCTTTGAGTCATTAGAACTACTTAATAACATCAAAACTGCTTTTGTTTAATTCTTAATATTATCCAGTTACTCAGAAATTAATTTAATAAATATATTTTTATTGTATTTATTCACAATTTGTTGCAATATCAAACTTCATACATCTCAGAGCTGTTGTATATAATGTGCTAAACTTACAAGTAAAGTTTACACGTTAGTAAAATTACCCTTCATTGTGAAACAAAATACTTGTAAGTGCGCAAAATTTAATTTGTAAAGATTTTATTTCCTTTGTAAAGTTCAATATTACAAACAAAGTTTACAATTTACAAAGACTGATCTATTCCTTCTCCATACTGTAACCGGGCTCTCCACCTCTTCATACGACGACTAACACTTGTATTCTCAATTATTTCAATATTTTGTTATTATAGTCATACCCATATTATCTTTTACTTATTATTGAATCCATCATACATTTCTTTTCTTACTTCTATTCGGTAATGCAAACCAACCTAACACAATTTCTTACTTGCAACTGGATTAAACGCACATGGCTTGCTTACATTTAATAATTACTCAATTTAACATAAATTTCTTAACTGTGTGTTAATTAAATTTATATTTAATATCTGTAAATAAAATCAAACATGTAACTTCTTGGAAATGAATCCAACGTGAACTCGTAAGTTTTAAATGAATTTAGGATAAATATCCAAGAGAAATTTTGTTATTTGCAATCGAATCTAAAATAGATTTTATTAGCCACCTTCATTGGAGTCCAAAATAGACTTCTTAGTTGAGATCTAACCAAGAATGGTTGAATTGTCACCATAAATAAAACATATTAGTGTTTCTTACTTTAAATTCAATCAAATCTAAGAACGGATGTATTGCAATCATACGCAAAAAATAACTATTCGTATTTTTTACTTTAAGTATGTCATTTCCAACTGGCCAACCTGTGACGTCGGAGCGCGTTTCCCCTCTTTGAGTAAAGCTAGTAGAGCACATGAGGGACGGTAATGTGTCTCCGCTATTTAAACATCTCCATTTCTTCCACTGGCACTCCCCTTACTTTGCTCTTATAGCAGAGACGTGTGACGTCACGGATCCAGCAGTTAGAAATGCCTGTATTAAATCTATTATTAATTTTAACCGGTTCTTATACTTAAAATGATGCTGAATCAACGACATATATATTGGTGAGTTGAATAGGACATGACGCACGCCGCAAATAAGGGGAAGCTTGGGGGAGGGGGAGACAACTACTAATCGGCATAAACGGCATTAGATTCCAAGCCCGAGCGTAGTTTCGGAGAATAAGACTGCACCTTAGCCCCAAACCACGTCGGATACCTACTTTTTAATCGAATACAAATAATTTATTATTCATAATATAATAAAAATAATATCTTACAATTAATATAAATCAAACTAACTTATTTCTAATATATTTCAAAGTAATACGTTACGCGTAATATAATCCAAAATAATTTCTCACTTGTAATAATACTCAAAATATTTCCTTACTCGTAATGAAATAAAAATACTTTCTTACTCGCAATATAAACCAAAGAAATGTGTTACTGGTGTTATAATCATATAATCAAAAAGAACATGTTATACGTAACAGAATCTAAAAGAATTTCTTACTCATAATATCACCCAAAATACTTTGTAAGTCGTAATAAAATCCAAAAGAATTTTTAGTCCTAATAGAATCCAATATAATTTCACACTCAATTCATATCTGACTTTCTACTTTCAATCGAAATCAAAATAAATTCCTCACTTGAAATCAAAATAAATTCATGATATAAAATCAAAACCGAAATAGATTACTACATTTTTAACCGAACTGAAATAGATTTTTTACTTGTAGCAATCGAATTCAAACAATAATTCCAATTTCTAGTTGAATCCAAAATACACCTTGTCCCGCTTAGAGGGATCGAGAAATAAATGCTCACCATCGTTGTGATTTACATCTGACAAGATGCAGAAACTGTCCAAGTTTATGCACCAATGGTTTAAAACAATTGCATGTTCATGCGCATGCGCACTAACGTTTATCGTGGAAACAAGCCTGGCGCCATTCAGTAGAACATTCCGTCATTGGACCATTCTTCTCCATCAAGACAACAGTCACAAGGAATGTGTATCTGGACATGTTGCAGAACTTTTGTTGATCAATTCCTCCCAGAATCGGGTTTTCAGCAACATGGGGCTCATCCCATTACTATGGAGTAGTGCGTGGCTTCTTGAATGCAAACTTTCCCAATAGGTTGATCAGAAGAGGAGAACCCTTGCCTGGCATCTAGATCAACCGACTTGACGCCCATTGACCTTCCTCTGGGGCTTTGTGACAAATGTTGTGTACCAAAGTGATGCAGTTCACATTTTGGAAAAACTGAAACAACGCATTATAATGCAGCTGTGCTAATCACCCCACAAATGTTATGGAACACTTGGCAGAAGGTTACCTTTTAGATGTCTTCAGGGTAGCTCGAGGAGCACACATCGAGTTGCACTGACCATTCTCCGAACTCGGAGAGTTTTTACATCAAGTTATACAAAAAGTTGTTATAAAACCATTATTTATACTTTAAATTAGCACTTATTTCTTGATCCCTCCAAGCGAGACATGGTGTACATTTATTCTTTATACATGCTTTCAATTAGGTGGCTCCAAGGCAAAATCTGATATGTCCCTTTTGCAATTTGCAGGAGCGAGCATTTAAAGTTTGAGCGACCGTATAAAATAATAGTAATTATGTTTCATAACGAGTTAGCAAGAAAAATAATAGAAATATAGGTGCATGTCATCTTTGCCATAATAAAGACACCTCCAGGATGCATAACATACAGCAAAATCTCATTTTCGAAAAAAAGTTACATCATATTTTGCCTTGGAACAACAGAATTGTGGCTCCCCTTCTTTCTTTCTTTGTTATTCATTTATTTTTTTTATTTGCTCCTATCGCTTTTCAACTTTTATTTTACCCACTGGAGGTACTATTTATATTTTGTTAAAATAAAAATAAATTGCAATACATTTAGAGGCATTTCTGAAGAAATATGATCAAACACATGCGGGCGGATTTTACTGTTTTCACAGGCTCACAGTGGTTCTATGCAAATGCGAAGTCGCTCCTAGCTTCAAGTTTGCAGCATAAATAATTCTTCCACTAAATCATTCATAACTGTGGCACGTCTTTTCCACACTGAATATCCGATGCATTTGAAATAGCGTTATCACATAAATAATAAATTATTGCGGTGACTCATGAGGGTAATAGGAGTACAAGCCAAAAAAATGTAGCTACCATGAAACAACCAATACAAACGGTGAACAAGATGGAAACGTATCCACAGGAGAATGGAGAAATTTACATGATGATGAGTCGTCCAGTTGTACTTGTTACCAAATATAGTTACGACTATTAAATTCAAACGGTTGTAAGACCGGTAGAGAGAGAGAGCTTTGGTTGAAACGTCAGAAGGGAAAATGTCTTCGGGGAGACAGAGAGGATTATGATACGATAATATAGAAATGGAAATCAAGTTACGGTCAGGTATTTCGTTCAGTATTTTTTGTATTTAACGACAAATTTTAAAAAAATCGTCAGCGTCATTTTTGAGGACATATTTCGAATTAAAATAGGCCTACCTAGACTTATGCGAACAATTCCACACTAACTCTCTTAATCAGAGTTCACACTCGAATGCTGGTCATACTATGACGCATCTACTGTCTGCTGAGAAGATATTGGTTGTCTTGAGTACAGATATTTCGATGATCCCCTAATATCTATTTTTTTGCTTTATATTTCATTCGGTGAAATACTTCACTCTTGTTAGCGTTCTGAGTCAATAGTAGACACAAGTAGCCTAACTTTTTATCCTTGGCCATCATAGCGCAAGACCACCCTTAATAAAATAGAGGATAAATACAAGATGAGGTAGACATTTCCAGATTGTGAGATAGAAAGTAAAATTCACCATTCTGTCAGAAATTGAATTCGTCTGCCGGATTTGTATCAGGAAATTAGACTCATAAGAAGTGCAATGTGTATTTATGTTCTGCAACAGTATTCCTGATTTAACGTAGTATGGTGTGGTATTAATACAATATGGTATTATTAATATAATATAATAATCCGTGGCGCTACAGCCCGTAAAGGGCCAAGACTGCCCAGCCGGCTGCTGGCCTCACGCCCACATGCCGAAGCAGAGGTGCACGATCATCCAACCAGAATGGAGGTATCGTATGGTTACCACGATGATCTCCCCAGCCGTTATAGCTGGCTTTCGCAAACAGATTTCGCTACCTATCGCAGCTCCCCAAGTGCATCACGATGCTGGGTGGGCACCGGACCCATACACTGGCCAAAATTTCACAAGAAAATTTCTTTGCCCATGAGGACTCGAACCAGCGCGCATTCCGTAACGCGAGTCCTAGGCAGGATGCCTTACACCACGACGCCACGGCGCGGGACATTATTATTATTATTATTATTATTATTATTAAACTAAATAAGAATTCATGTCAAGAATGAGATTGTTGCTTGTCAGATCGCTCTTAAAAACACAGTCTCGGGACGATTTTTCAAATTGGTGTCAGATAATAAGAAACAATATGCATATTTCTAGAAATTTTATGTTCCAGCCCGGTGAATCCTTGAAATTGATAAGCGAGGTGTCGTATGTGACGACAGGATAATTTATAGAGGGTTATGGCCTGCATGTTCCTCAGATCTAAACGTGTGCGACTATAATTTGTGAGGAATCCTATATTAATAATACTCACACTATAGACGAACTTAAACATAAGGACAGAAATTGCAAGAATTATATAGGCCTACACTGTCTAAAACCATTTACTATGTACAGGGATTTTGCACGGTAAATCAATTACTTGTAAATACGCTTTTCCTTGTATGTTATACAGAAAAAGTGTTATATGGATAAATGTTACGGTACTACAATACCTCGAAATTTACTGAAAACTATTTTACCTTCTAATAGATACAGAGGAATTAATTAAATAAATTCTAAAATGTAACTTAAATTGTTTTAGGTCTATTTGACATTTTACATTAGTTTCTTCTACGGTCAGTTGTTTTTATTTCTGTTGTATTTAACACCACGTTTCAAGGAGCTGTAACAGAAATAAAAATAAATTGCACAACATTGTCGATACATTATGAAAGGCAAGATTCATCTTACATTTTAGAACTGTAATTAACTATTCTACACATATTTAATTAATTCTTCTGAAACTATTATAAAATAAAATAGTTATTAGTACATTCGATATATTTTTAGTCCCTTAACATTTTTCCTTATAAAATATTTCTCTGAAACATATGAGGAAGACGGTACTTACAAATAACTGATTTCCCATGTTAAATGTCTTTGTATAATGAACTGTGTTACATACAGTATACATGAAATATTGAAAGACTGGAAAAGAAAGTGTTCTGGCATGGAGATATCCATTTCTAATAATAGGATGCTTTATACTTTACTCGTATATTTCGCAGACGATGAAATAATAGTGGTCCAAGAATACGAGCATTTAAAATATATGACAAAAATAGAGGGATAAAACAAATGAAGGGTCCAGGGGAATACGATCTAAGTCCATTTAAAAAAATGAATTAATGATGCCATCTGTTTAAGGAGATCCAGTACTATCTTCTAAATGTCATTTCATTGAAGAAAAAGTGATCAGAGTCCAGAATATAAAGGGTAGAAATTTGAATTCAAATGGAAGAATGATCAAAGCCCTTGAATTGTATGGAAGAATGATCAAATCCTTTAATTTTTGTGAGACAAAATAAGAACATGGTTTATTGTCATGTTTGAAGGGACTTAATATGTTGTTAGGTTGACCAAACTGTATTGGTGTTGAATTAAATTTTGTTACTATTGTTAGTGTTTAATCAAGGCCAAAAATGTCAAGTACTAAAAATTGTGCTATGAAGCTAGAGTTGCAAACCCTCCCGTATTTCCCGAGATCCTCCGTATTTTCCCTTAATTTTTAATAGTCTCCCGGCTCCCCTATTATTCTTCTCTTCGAGTATTTTTCTCCCTTACTTTTGCATCTGATTTTGCCGTGAATGATGATAGTTTATATGATGAGTTTTATTGCTCAAATAATGCCTTAAAACGTGGGTCTTTATAGAATGTAATGCTTGCCAAGAATGGGTTTTAGTACTCACCCGTTTTAAATCAAACATCGTTAATATTATAAATTTGGAAAAACTGGCTAGTTTTGTTCTATACATACCAAGTAGTAATGCTCATACAAAGAGGGTGTTTCATCTCATGAACAATAATTGGCCTGAAACATGAGCACGATACATTTAATCAAATCAGAGCTGAAAACTGCAGTCGACTTCAGCTATTACGCGAGACAAAATCTGTCTCAAAATACTCTTAATTTAAGTCTAGCTGCCGGAGTGTAGAATAAAGTTGCTTTTAGTAAGTGAACCGAATAATTTGTCTATTTTCAATGCGAAATTTTGTCGATTCCTTAATCTCTCGTATTTTCTTCAAAAAAAGTTGGCAACTCTATGTGAAGCTGCGCAGGAGTAATAAAATACCTTACCACAATGTTCTGCAGTGAATGATGAATAAGAAGAAGAAGAAGAAGAAGAAGAAGCATTTCCACTATCAAATTGAGATGTAAGATTAAAAATCTCTGAAAACTTTAACATTTTTCACCATCTATTTATGTCAAGTCATTACAAACATTGATCGTTCTCCATATCAGAGTGTGTACCCACAGTATGTTCAATGGGACATTCTTGTGAAATAGTAACTCAAACAGTTTCATAAATACCATTTATACTACCCCTAAGTGTATTACTTAATATTAAATTTCAGTGCTTTTGAGTACTGTGTAAATGGGTTTTTAAGATTCAACAGTGAATAACTTTTTTTAAGAAAGTGTGAATTTGGTCGTTATTCCCCTGGACCCTTAATGTGGATTATCATTATATGTATGTGCAGAAAAGGAAATATTTATAATTTCGTGAACCAGAACAAAACTTAATATTGGAAAATGGAATAATAATAAATTTCCGCAAGGATGTAACAAGTTTAGAAGTTAAAATTAATAAAAATGAAGATTATAAGGGAATTAAAACAAGAAATAAACGAAAATATGCAATTACTTGTTTAAATGCAGTACTTTGACGCAGAGATATTAGTAAAAAGACAGAGTCATGCATTACACAACCCAATTGTTTAAAATGTCATTACAAATGCAACAGAATTTTGCGTCAGACGTTCGTTGCTCGTAAGCTAACAGTTAACTGTTATGTTATTGATTCCATTCCTATGGTTGGAGCTAGAACACGTTTAATTTTCCGGCAGTAGCAATGTCGTGAGTTTGCAAAATATATGTGATTATGAATAATTTTACAAGTCTTTATTTAAAACAGCATTTATTTTTAACTGTTAATCGTACTTAATATGGACGACGTGAAAGATTGTGTCAATCGATACTAATTTCGACAAATAAAAGCTCTTGAATATTTAGGGAACACCTAATGCAAATATGTAGTTGGGAGACCGGACGGAAAAAGACCTTTTGGGAGCATATGTGGGAGGATAATATTAAAATGGATTTGAGGGAGGTGGGATATGATGATAAGAGACTGGATTGATCTTGCACAGGATAGAGACCGATGGCGGGCTTATGTGAGGGCGGCAATGAACCTGTAGGTTCTTTAAAAGCCGCAAGTAAGTAGGGTAAGTAATGCAAAAATGTATCTATCAGTCCCGCTTCCAATACTTTACGTTCCATTTAAATGTCCAGCCTAGCCGTGCACTCGTATCAAGGTTATCGCGGAAATGCTGATATCGCAAAGTTTCTTAACACTCCAAGTTATTTCTTCATCAGCGCTCCGTTATAACAGCAAACCACACTGCGCTGATTTACAGCGACACGATAAGCAAGTTATTGTAAGCCGAGTTCTCGAGAAAGTTCTATTTTAAGTTTCTTAAAAAGTGATAGAGGATTTACGAAATCACTAGCATTGCGTGAAACATCTTTATTCTCAGTATGTTATATTTCAGGTTAGGTATGGAAACAGTAACACAATTTCGACAAATAAATGCTTTTTACAAAATCGAGGATAAGTTTGAAAAACGAGCGTGTTTTGAGAAAGCCATTAATTTAATTCCCAATTCGCTCAGTCAATTTAAGAGAGCAGTGTATTATGATAATAAATGTTTGAAAGAATTTCAGTTTTATCCCTTAAATGTGCAAAGATTTGATCTGAACAAATGTAATATTTTAAAATTCCTTTGCAGAACGAAAAGTTACATTTGCTCGGATCAAATTTCTGCACATTTAAAGGACAAAACTAAAATTCTTTCAATAATTAATTGTCATAATACTCTGCTCTCTTAAATTGACTGAACAGTTTGGGAATTAAATCAATGACTTTCTCAAAACATGCTATGAAATGTTTCACATAAAATATTTTTTTTCTCGAAAAGGAAGCAAAAACGAGCAAAGTTTTATTAAACTGTTTTGTTTGAAATATCTCAGAGAATAACCCTTTGAAATTAATTGCATTGCACATGCTTATCCCTGTAGGCTTATACAGCTCCAGGAGCTGCTTACTTTTTGCAACGAAACAATTACGAGCTCAGCTCCAGTTCCACTGTAGTAACTTAATAGGAAATGCTCGGAATCACATCGTTGTTGCACTAAGAGATCGGGCATATGTTTTAACGTATGAGACAAGCAAAACATTAACTTAACCAAAAAGTGGAGCCACCCCCTTTTTGCAGGGAGCCCTTCAATTCGTAGTCAACACATTTTGTGAGATCAGTGAATAACTTGTGGTGCACTCAAGACTGTTCATTACGGTATACAGTTTATATAACGTTATAAACAGTACCGTCAAGTGGGGCTACTTTGATAGATTTAACTTACATTTTTTACGGTTACAGTTTAATTTTTTTAGTATTTTAACATATAAAAAATATGTAGATATCAGATTGTCTTTACCTTGCTATCCTATTTCTAAGAAAATAAATATGTTGATTTGTACCCGTGAAAAAAATAAAGACCGTACTATCAAAGCTAAACTGTGATGGGGGCTACTTTGATATATCATTATTTAAAGCCAGATTTCCGTAGTAACCAGAAGATGACATAATAGAGTCAAACTAAAGTTGTGCGATCTGCTATTATAGAGGTAAATCAGGGCAAATTAAGCAAATGAAATTATATTTAAAGGACATTTCAAATACCACATTAGTATTTCATTTGCAAGAAAAGTACAAAGGCTCATTGTACATTATAATAGACATAGAAAATTATATAAATTGTTGAAATCAAATTTGTTCTATCAAAACATTACCAATCTCATAAATAATTAATCTAGACTACAAACTAAATCAACTTTTGATAAAAATAATGGAAACAAAACTAGAATTTACTTGAATTCAAGAACAATAGGGAAGACATAAATCATGGAATTGTCAGTTAGTTCTGCGACTGAAGAAGGTAAAATCTTGCTGATGTGTTGCATTGAAATAGTAGAAATGATCTGTCAATTGGCTTAAATTTTGTTTCACTCTCATCAGCTCTTTTGAGACCATGAATCACTATCCCATTTGATGCCATGTCCACAATTTCAAAGACATGTGTGAAGATTTTCTTATCTTTACTATAAAGAAATTTAGCAAGGATGAAATTTCCTGTTTTGGGGTTTTCTGATTCTATTTCATATGTTAGCATATTCTAGAATTTTGGGGCCTGAAACTTTGATCTGCCTATTTACACAAATCACCTGAGGCTCTTCGTCATCATTGCTGCCTTTGTTGTTTGAAGTAGACGCAGTAACTATACTCTTTCCTGATTCAACATTGAGTCGTCTCTTTTTTCTCATCATAGAGCCAGCTGTACTAGAATTCCCAAATCAGTGTTATTGAAGAAATGCCATGAGGCAACTCTCAACCTGTTGTTCAACAACTTCTACAGGCTCCGGAATTTTTTGAGGACTTCTTTCTTATTGCAAGGACAAATTCCCGTAGAAAAGGAACTGTTTTATCAAAATGCGTTTTATTTCAGACTGTTCTGTATCTCCGGGAAATGATTGTTTATTAGTATTTGTCTGTAACTTTGTCTTATCCATGTGGATCAATGCTTTCTTCAACAAGCTTGGAAAATTAGCCTTCGGTACAGTTGAGGATTTTCTCTTTCCACTCCATTAAAATATGTCTCCAGGCTCCTCTGAAGAATCTGAAAAATTGTTGTACTGACGGGAACCTGGTTCCTTTTTATAATCTCGCACCATAGTAGCTTTGGACGGACAGCGATAACGTCTAAAACAATATAAATGTAATTTTAAATGTTTGATTAGATTATCAATTTAGCCCCATCCTCTCCATCAAAGTTACCCCGTGACTCTTCAACGTAACTGGTGTGCATACTGCAACATTCAAGTGAACGACAAGCAACACTTTAAATGCCAAAGAACTACTTTATTTGAAGACAGAATTGAATATTCATTTATAAGTATGCTTACCTGTGTAGCTTCAAAGTTTTGCAGGTATCAGAAATCCTCATTCACTTTATAAATCACAAAATATTTAATTTCTCCTCTACAACATGTAGTAATTACTGTATATAGCACCGCCGCTATCTCATAACTAGTTTAACAGAGCTGCCAACACGAGATCCAAAGTTGGCCACATTCTGACATCTTTCGCGCGAATTCGATTCTAGTAATCGATTGAAGTGGTTATCAAAGTAGCCCCCAATATCAAAGTAACCCCTAATGACGGTATACAAAATTACACCCTTTGCGTCCGATAAGTGAACAGATGTCATTTCTTAGCAGATCTTGAAGGATTGAACTGTAAATTAAGTCTCCACCATTTCGTGTTTTAAAAATAGAACCAATTTAAACATCAGTTATGTATGTAGTTCAGATCAGCGATATAACTTATTGATGCATAACAACAAGAACAATTTATTTGCATTAAAAATACACATTAAGAAACTATTATATACATAAAACAGAAATACAAATTAAGGAATTTACCAGTATGAGCAAACGCTCGTGTCGAGAGTAAACTGACCTGTACATAAACAGAAAGAAGACAAAATAAACAAATTAATATAAGCAATACAATAGTACAGATTACAAAAACAAGAGCCTATATGATAAAGAGCAATCACAATTGAAAATATTTATAACCAATATTCACAAGTATAATAATATAAGACTAATATTTGCCAATTAATTATCGAACACTAACCAATATTCACAAGTATAATAATATAAGACTAATATTTGCCAATTAATTATCTAACCCTATGTTAAGTTGTCTTAATAATTTCTTTAATTTTCAGTTTAAATTTAATCATACTTATGTTAGCTAGAACAGGGGACTGAGGAATTAATTTGTTGTAAACTTTTAAGCCATAGTTCAAGCCGTTGAACTTTTGGATTCTCTAAAATGAAACAATATGTTTCTTCTCGTATTATAATTATGCCAATATGTGTTGAAATTTTTCTTCTCCTTATGAAATAAGGTTAATAATGTATATTTATACATCAGCCCCAATTTGAAAACGTTAAAATCCAACTAAAGATATTTAAGTAGGGTAATCAATAAACTTTTTCAGACAAATTTTTATTATTCCCTCTTGTAGTAAATTCAGCAGCTTTCTTATGGATTTAGAAACACTGCCGCAACCAACAATGCCATAACGTAACACAGATAAGTTCGTAGAGTTTCTCGAAATCCGACGGGCGGCCTGAGTGGCATTCGTGAATCCGACGCTGACAAGTGGGTAATCATTCCTCAGCCTCTGATAGATCGGGATCACGTTTCGCGAAGGAATAGGCTGATAAGCATCAGGAACCCGGAGCACCAAACTCTTCCTGATTAGCCAATGCTAACAGGTGGGCCATCCTGCCTGAGCCCCTCATAGAGCCAGGTCCCATCCGGACACGACTAGCCTGACACGCCACAGTGCCAAGCCGTTCCTATATCAGCACTGGAAACTACTGTCCTAATTTCCTGCGAGGGGAGTATGGTCCTTGCGGGGTAAGAGGTGAGGGTAAGCCAGTAACTCAGCGTTCTTTAAGGAGTAGGTATATAGGAAGCATGTTATTAAGAAGGTTGTTCCGTGGAAGCCTGTTGCGTTAAAGAGGAGGTGATGTCACTGGCAGGCTGGGACAAACAAGGCTCAGTCAATGGCCAGCCGGTTCCGTGTCGGGAGTGGAGGAAAAACTCGCATTCCTTGCTCGGATCTTCTCGTGAAATGCGGACTGTAGTGCCTTGCAATGTTCGAACATGAGAGAGGCAACTAAGACATCTTCGTCTTCTTTCGTATGAAAAACTAATCGCAATATTTGTCTTAAGCGGTTAAACATGAAGTGGTGGGAGCGAAGGACAGCGAATATTTTCATTACAAGGTGGAACAAACACGACAGGCCTCCTCCTGCAGTTGGTATAGCGCTGGCCTTCTATGTTCAATGCTCAAGGTTACGGGTTCGATCCTGGCCCAGGTCGATGACATTTAAGTGTATTTAAATGCGATAGTTTCATGTCAGTAGATTTACTGGCTTGTAAAAGAACTCCTGCGGGACAAAATTCCGGCACACTGACGACGCTGATATATCCTCTGCAGTTGCGAGCGTCGTTAAATAAACCATTTTTTCCTTCTGCAGAGCGAACATCAGCGAATATCAAACTTCGCTATACTCAACAAACTTTAACCAAAAATAGCGCCTGTAATGCACGACGCTATTGGAAACTCGTGCTCCCACGAGAAAACCCATCTGCAACGTCTTTGTCCACCATAAGTTCCATCATGACCTGGCAGGGGATCGAACACACATCACCTGGATTTAAGAATGTCCCAAATAGAATTTAAACTGGAGCCCACTCGGTTCACGATCAGACATGCTAACCGTTACTCCACAGCAGTGGACTAATAACTAGTATTAATCTCAGGCATAGTAACGTATCCGGCATTTATGATACGATTAAGAAAATCTCGTGCCATATCTCGTGACAAATGTGATTTTCGGACAAATACAATGAATTCGCGAATGTAACTTATCTAATTTATTACTATGCGCACTTCCACACTTGAAACGAATCTAGATAATATGTTAACTAACAAACTTTCAGGAAAGAACCTGTCATACCATAAGACTGAAGAATCCGATCATGTAGGACAGCTGACGGATTTTTCATCAATGGATCCAGACAGATCCCCTGTGAAAAACCGAAATTCAATAAGTTTTAGGCCTAATGATCCGGTTACAGTTTTGTGGGTTGGAAACTTGATATCGGATGAGACTTCAGGTTTTAGACATTTCTATTTCGTTGCGATTTTAAGTCAGTATCAGTTTTAAATTTAATATATTTAATTCAATTTTAAATTTCGGAATTTTTTTTTTCGTATATCAATAATGCAGGTCTATTTGTTGTATTCGTTGATTAAAGTTAAACATTTTGTAATTTTCAGACTACATTTTGTGGCGGACGTACCCTTTAGCACTATTATACACACGCTATTACATAGAAGTTTCTCTTACTAGTTCCTGTGACACATTTCATATCATAGCGACCAATATTCAATTTTTCCAAGCTTATAAAATGAACAAGAGCTTTACAGCACCTGAGATGGATCGTTATGAGGCTTTATTTGTTAGAATTCCAAGAACACAACCATGTATCTTAATTACACGAACTGTTCGTTACGCAAATTTTCTCTAAGAATTTCCATATCAGAAAAGTTATGAATAATTAAGTAATTATTACACCACAGAACAGATCTCTTCGTAACCTAATTAACAGAAACAACGAATTAGTTGCGTTATATAAATTCCAGTAATTTTGCGGGACAATGCAGAGAATTTCATTCACAAAAGAGAACAAAAATATGCAAGTTAAATTGCAAAGGTTTTATCAATGCCAGTGTTTTTATACCTACATGTCAGAGATATGGATAAACTCAGAAAGGAAATAAATAATGTCCTTCATTAGGACAGGAATTTCATGTCTTTTCTTGCTAATTAAAGAGGAATTCTGTATAGTTTTGCTGGTCATCCGGTGTATCTTTTACTTTCAGTTAACTATCGCACAACCAACTTCTCTAATCTAGTTCCATCTATCCTCCATACACGATTGCTTCGCTGTCTTTTAAGTTCCAGAAGTTATGTCTCCAATAATTTATTTTGTTCTTATTTTACATCGTTTTCTGATTCTAATAATTCTGTACGAAGTTCTGATTTCTTGGTTCTATTAATTGGCTTTCTCTTAAAGTGTCACTCATTATTCATACAACAAAGACGACGCTTCCTATAAAATTTAAGTAATTTGTAAGGTAACTGTTATTCTATATAACATTTTTAAGCGTCTATGAATTATTTCGGTTTCGCTGGTTTATTTCTTGTTTCTTTGTTTAACAATTCCTCGATCTCTAATTAGTGATGCAGAAATGAGGAGTTACCTCTGATTGAGGTTCTGGCTGATATGTAGCCTACACCTATTGTCAAGCAGTACTTCTCACTTGACGATGTCGTAGGATGAATAATTAGTAAGGGCTACATCTGAAGTCTTGATTACTAGAGCCCGGAAGTTTAGGCATTTATTTTGGTTAAAATAGGCAGGCATATAGTAAAAATAGGCAGTGAAATAGGCATTTATTATTCATGGAAACAGACAAAAATTAGACAAATACTTAATAAACTATCCCATACGGTACTCACTTTTGTTGGTTACATTTCACAACAAGATGATTTTTTTTTTAAGTTGTCAACTGTCATAGTGAGCCGCCTGTCAGAGAGAACGTTTCTCATGGTGGAAAAAGATCTTTCTATTTCTACATAAGTGATTGGAGCAAACTTAAAACAACTTATTTCAGAAGTACTGTCTCTACTTTCTTTCAGAGATCGGGAAAAACCGACTGTGTATTGTCTCAAAAAGAGGGATGTGAGAAGGGATTAGAGACTTCAAAGTACGCGTGACTTGTGCGTGCAAGCGACAACAGTAACGGGACCTGGAGACTTGCTTTTAATACTTTCCTTATCCCTCTTCTTTCGCTGGTAAATCCCGAAGTGACCTGAGCAATGAAGGTTTTACTGTTCAAACATCTTTGTTAAGTGACATAAAAGATGGAATCGGTAGGGGAGAAAAGTTTAAGACATATTGGAAACATATGTATTGCTGGAGAATAAGATTCTAAGCAAATATTTGTGTCAGGTGAATATATCTTTTTAATCTGTACAACCGTTATTTTTTTTTGATATAATTTATGTGCGGTTTATTTTAAAATGCATTAAAAATACAGAAAATCTACAATAACGACGTAAAAAAGCTAAAAAAAAAGGCATTTAACTTTAAAATAGGCAAAAAAAGGTAAAATAAAAGTTGTGCCCATCATCCCCAAATGTGAGGAAACGTGTTTATCTCTAATAGGTCCTTCATACATACTCCGAGTTTAAAAAAAGGCATTTTGCCTAACATCCGGGCTCTAAGTGTAATATGTAATTAGTCAGCGATGTATTCAGGATGGAGGGAAGTAGCTGGCCATCCTACCCTATTATCTTCTGGCTTAGTTGCCTCATGAGTGATGTTTTAATGGTGTCACATATGAGGTTCAAACCTGTCTTCGGACAGTTGACTAAACAGTAAATGAGGAGTGGACTTCAACATGCAGTCTGTCCAAAATTAAAAAAAAAAATGCTTCAATATAATTTTTTTTTTTAAATGTTTAAGTATTATACTATGATTTCACTACGTCACATAAGTCAAATATGTCCTGATCACGTTCTTCAAGTCGGCAGTTTAGTTTATTCAGCTGTTCAGAAACATATGGTATGAACGTCAAATCACTATTCAGATAGTACAGTAACGATTATTTAGTCCTGACAGTAGCCGGCAATGTGCGCCTGGGTCAGGCGAGTCCATTAAGTTACGCCAAAAGATATTCAGGTTAGTCTGTCGCCTGCAGTCAGAGCGATCGGATGTCATGCATGCGGTATAGCGTTGTGTTTCCAGTACAGTTTAGTTGTACTGCATTCCTTTACTGACCGCTCACCCTTATCTCTACTCCGGAACTCTCCCCACTACTCCTATTACTTCCCCTCTTTCGCGACGCTGAATTGTCACGACTAAATAATCGGTCTGTATTGGATAACAGAATGAGCCATTGCTGACAGTATAGACAAAGCTAGAGGAAGGGATTCAAGGGGAGAGGTGCGTTGTCACGTGGAACTTACGTCAGAGTCCGGGCGCTGTTTCACGAAACACAATTTTGCGATGCCTGCTCTAGGCAATGTTTTGGTGTCCAAACTTCGTTCCCTACAGATTAATACAGTAGAACTTGGTTATAGCGACCTCGTTTTGTGCAACACCTCGCCTATAACGTCAAATATTCTGTGGTCCCAACTAATTCCCCATAAGACATATGCTTTCTTACCTTGCTTAATATGATAAACGCATATGCTTCTACCTCGCATATAACGTCATTTTCAACCTCAGTTTGGAATAAGATTTTCTAAGAACCAAAGTATTTTAAGAAATATTTTGTTGAAATCTGACCCTGACAAATTCTTTACAGTATCCTTCTGTCATAGACCTCTGGAATGCAGACGGATTCCCCACCCCATTGTAACCTGCTCGAATTCATGCGGTATTAGATCAGTTTCGACAGGAAGTTTTCACTAAGTGCACGCATTTTAATGCAGTATGGCCACTAAAAGAAGTGAGTGACGCTTTATAAGTCATTAGAATTATGAACATGTTCTATGAAGCTAGGGAAGGGAGCAGTGAAATTGCAACTGAAATTATGAACATAGAACGTAATTTAGCCCTAGAAAGTGTGTATTGGGCAAGTAGAAGACAACAGAGTAAAATGACTGATTACTTCACTTCTAAGTAAAGTAGTTTGGTGAGTAGTGAACAAACTGTTTTAATACAGAATACTGCATTTATACAGTAGGCCTACGTGTATTTTATTGTGTTTATTGTAGGCTTAAAAGGCAATACATAAATCTAAAATAAGTCTAATTAAGTTTGTTATTTTTCATTTTCCACCTCACTAGACTGATAATGTGAATCTCGGTTACTACGACACTCGTTTATAGCAACATAATGTTTAAGGTCCCTTGGATGTCGTTATAACCAAGTTCTACTGTACATTAAGGACATAAAAATTACGCGCAACAGTATTAACTGTGATGTAGTGGTAACAAAATCTGCGCGATGTTGTTATTTCTCACTGAGATGAACGCAGTATGTGCATAGCAAGCAGACGGCCAACGTGTTGGGGTGGGCAGGTCCATATTTGCAGACACTTGGTATTGTTTAAACTCGGACGCGGTTCACATGTCTGCAGGCAGCGTGAACGGACGCGTCGCCGTGCCGTGCCCAGATACCGCCTCGCCGCGCCGATGTCTCCCATCCTTGCGTCTTCCCAGGAACACCATTTGTACGCACGCAAACTCACATTCCTCGGTAGCACTGGAGGCCTAAGCTGCTTCTAACTTCCACTATAGCTACAAAGCGAATCTGTATGTTATGTCGACATTTAACAGGCATATCTCGGAGGACATTTCAATTAAAGATTCACACTAATGCTGGTTGAATTCACAATGACTTAAAGTTTTTATAATTAAGAACCATAGTAATGAATATAATATATATATATATATATATATATATATATATAATTTGAACCAAGATCTTGACAACAATGTAATAAAATATAATTCAATAAATGGATGTATTAACAGATACTTAGGAAATTCAATGAGGAAGGAGGTCAAACTCAGATTGCATAATATAGTATCGAAACCCATGTTACTTTATAGTAGTGAAACTTGGATAATGAGGAAAAAAGACAAAAATAAAATTGAAACCTCAGAAATGAGATTTATGAGACGGCTATTAGAAGTATCTCTAAGAGACAGAGTGAGAAGTGCAGACATAAGAGCGGCACTGGGTATAAGGAGTAGTATAGTGCAAGAGGCAATTCAGTACCAAAAGAACTGGCAAGAGCATGTCAACCGAATGTCCCCTGACAGACTACCGCAGCAAGCTTTCTTTTATAAACCGAATGGAAGACGAGATATAGGACGGCCAAGAAGCAGATGGAAAGACCAGTTTCAAGAATAAATGTCTTTGGCGCGGAACGGGATAAAACCCAATCCTTGGAAAGGAAGAAGAAGAAGAAGAAGAAGAAGAATTAGTAATGAATAGAGATCGGATTTTTAGGTGCTAAAAATGGGGAAAACATTTATTTCTTATGTGATGAAAATCGTAAAAATATGTTTAATTTTTTGGTATATAAGGCCGTCTTATTGCTTATCAAAATGGTAAATAGTGTTAATAACTATATTACATATTTATTGTTATGATAAACGTTTTCGGCATGATAGGCCATCATCAGATCCTTCATTGACTCAATTAAAATGCTTAATACTAGAACAACATGGCATGAATGCGGTATTACAAAGTGACAATCATGGTTACATCATTAGTTGTTTGAGAGTGATCATTAATGTTGGTTGTATCCTGATGTACACAATATTAAATTGGCGTGGATGTCAAAGAGTACAATAGTAATATGTTAAAATTTAAGTTAAAAAATAATAAAATATTTAAAATGAATAAAATCGACGTGAAGTACAAAGTTGGTAGTGTAAGTTCTCCAAAGGGAAGATGTCACTTCTCGAGGTTCAGTCTGTCGAGCGTACTGTAAACACGCGAGAATGAAAATGAATCAATTTTCAAATTTTTTTTAACTGTCCCGGGTTATATGGTTGTAAGAATATTGACTTACGTGAAGTTGTAGCTTATTAAAGTTGATGTGTACTTGTCGGTTGCGACAGACCCGGGATGTGCTCACATGTTATAAGCGTATGCTAGTACGTCAGGCGGTACCGGAAGTGTGGAAGGGGGTAGGGGGACCTATATACCAAACACTTAAAGTTATCCCCGCTTATCGGCCAAGACTACCTTCAACATGAAAATGGGGAAAACATGTCACAAAAACGGAAAAATATTTAATTATGTTATTTATTTTTTAAGGTGACATGTATTTATTTAGCCTGACGAGTTACTCCCTTGGTTTGAATTGTAAATTATTTAAAAATAGCGGGTAAGAGGGTCTTAGACTAGAAATGTTTACTTTAAATGTAGTTCTGTTTGTAAGTATGAATAACGGTGTAATTGTCTTATTTGAACGTTGTATCAGTGAAGCGTGGTGAGTCAGTGAAGTTATGGTTTTACAGTGCAGTGAATAGTTTCGATCAGTGATAATTTATAGTGTCAATGAAATGTGTTCTATAGTGTCGGTGAAATGAGTCATAGTGCCAGTACAGTGAGTGAGATGACAGTAAAGTGGAAGATTATTATCAGTACCAATGTGAAACTTATGTAGGGCCTAAATATATGTAGGTTGTAATGTAAAATTAGGTTCACTAATTAATTTGGTTATTTTATGTATTATTATTAATTGTAACTATTGCGTATAATTGTATTGTGTATTCTAATTGTATTGTATATCTAATTGTACTGTGTATTGTAGAGGGACATCATTTTATTTTTACTAACATTTCTGATATTAACCTGGCTATACCTTTGGATCAACGGTTGCTACTCCCTTCCACGACTGGAGTTCGATGGCGTAATATACAAACAAATCACTTTACTAGGTATAGGAGGGAAGAAAAGTAGTTCATCCATTTACGTAAACTAGGAAATATCACGCTTTTGAGTTTTATAATTTTCATTACGTTTTTGTTTAATCAGAATACAGTACAGTATTAACAATGAGTGTTTTTACTCACGAACTGAGCTGTCCATACGGACGTATTCATTATGCAGTGTATATTATACTGTCTACAGCACATTTGCGTACACTATAGAGAATGAAGTTAAATTGAAAAATAATCATAATATGGATATTTAAACACATTTTTCAAAATGGTGGCGGTTCATTTTGATACAGACTCCAGTTCTAATGTGTGTAATTCCAATTACCAGTTTCGTCCTTCGTACTAGTAACTCATGTTGAAATAATTTTGTACCTACTCTGTAAAAGAGTACCTTACGTACTGTAATTTCAATCTTCACTTCTGCTCGATCCGAAAAGATAAAATTACTCAGACATGCTATCTACTGTCCGTCCAAGTGGTTATGTCGCAGGATCGTAGAAAGGAGGGAAATCACGTGACAGTTAATTACTTAACGAGGCCCTTTTAATTTAAGTTATTTTAAACATTTTTATGGGTATAATATTACGTAGACGTCCAATTCCTAACAGAAATTAATGTTCTCAGAAAAGAGATAAGACAGCCCAGTCACTAGCCTTTACAGAGAGGCGAATAGAAGCTGGTGGAGAAAACCGGAATGCGACGTAGGCAAATGGACGACAGTACCTGTGCGAAAATGATGCAATATTGAATGCTGTTTCGTCATTGGAAAACGCGAACATATTTTTGGAACGTACTGTGACGGTGAGGCTACTATGACTGTATACGCGGTCTTGGATCTGTGTGGAGAACGGTTGAACTTCATTAGTAGAAGGGGTGGGAGTGAAGTACATTCAAAAACTCAGGTACAATAAAAATTGAAGTAAAAATAAAATGATGTCCCTGTATATTGTCCCTGTGTATTGTATATCTAATTGTACTGTGTATAGTATAATTGTATTGTATATCTAATTGTATTGTGTATTGTAATTTTATTGTATATTGTTTATATTGTTTGTACCACTGGCACAGGGTGCTTTCCCACTTGCAGTGTAAATAAATACATACATACATATTATTTTATGTGAATATAAACAATATGCAGTACTACACAGTATAAATTATGCTGTCTCGCCAACTGCTCAAGAATTACAGTACACAATGAGATTCATCCTCAAGTTGTACATCACAAATAACTGACGATTGCCGCGGAACACTGCCTTGTACTGGGAAAAAGAGCACCCTGGCCATTGAGAAACAACATGCACTCCTTAGTGACATGTTTATGATTGGAAACGAAAACAGAGGCAGCTGAAGGTTAAGAAATTATGATTGCTTCATGAATCAGCATTATAACTTACAAGGCACTCCTAAATGACACATCAATGTATATGTGTGATAATTACAGTACAATTTTTTTTATTGGTGACAGCTATTATCGCTTGTGGTGAGAGAGCAGACAGCAAGTCCACAGATAGGCAATTCCGAGAAATAGTTGCCAAATGTTACGTCTAAGCAACTGCACTAAACATTAGAAAAAAAAATGTTATGTTTTATTTAACGACGCTCGCAACTGCAGAGGTTATATCAGCGTCGCTGGATGTGCCGGAATTTTTTCCCGCAGGAGTTCTTTTACATGCCAGTAAATCTACTGACATGAGACTGTCGCATTTAAGCACACTTAAATGCCATCGACCTGGCCCGGGATCGAACCCGCAACCTTGGGCATAGAAGGCCAGCGCTATACCAACTTGCCAACCAGGTCGACACTAAACATTAGAGGGATGATTAGTCTCAAATGGGCTTTTGTCGAAAATTATTTGAGGAAAACTTAATTTTTGTGTGTTTTTATGCGGATATTTGAAAATATGTACTGTATTTACATAAAAAATTCAAAATACGTTTTTATGTGAAATAAAATTAAAAATATATGCTGAGGCTCACGTTGTTCGAAACTTAAACACAATTACGAGTTTCTATTACAGTGTAAATAAAATATTTATTCGCCTAAGAATTCTAGCCCTAATGAACACATTGACAGAAGAGCGATGTACAGATCTATTTAGTAAAGCCGCTCACGTTTGGATCTATTTTTGAGGCCAAACAGTTAATACAAAAGAGAATAGATTTTTAATTTACCAACGTATATACGTTATTCATCGACTACGAAAAGGCTTACGATAAGGGGTCTCAAAACAAGCTCTGAAAAATAATGTATAGGAGAAGTGTTCGCGTAGGCTTCCGCGGCTGGTGTACATGGTCTGTGGAGAAACTTCGGGGCTTGTACCGCGTTGTCTTGGTGTTGGTGGCTGACGTTTCGACAGCTGTGTGGTGGTCATCCTCAGTTGGATGCTCTGAGGATGACCACAACACAGCGGTCGAAACGTCAGCCACCAACACCAAGACAACGTTGTACAAGCCCCGAAGTTTCTCCACAGACAATGTGTAGGAGAAGCTTTTCAACCAATTTATAAGAACAACCCAAAGTCCATATTTTAGACCAGCTGTGCTCAGCTTTGTTGTTACGCCTTGCACTTATTTTGCGATAACCCGCCAAGAATGGTGACATAGCCTATTATGACGTATGAACATCTAGCAGCGTTTCTATGTAACCACTGATGGCTGGTGCAAACCAAAGGTATCGTCTTAGAGACAAAAATAATGGTCGGAAGCCATAGCCTAAGTCTCCTTCGGAAAACTTTGTGTGCTTTTGTGAGAGATTAGATTCACACGTGAACGAATGTCTTACGCAGCGAGAGAGTTCCAATAATTTGTTGTAAATATTTAAAATGACTCTTACGAACACGTTATTATCTCGAACCCATAGTCTAGGGGTAACAAGGTGGCGTATTAAAAGAGACGCTGCTCTGTTTTTACTTTGTTTAGTTTGATTTTGTTTTTTTTTCTGTATGTTTATACATGAAGTATTATAAATAATTTAGAACAAAGATATATACAAAGAGTAAATTAGATGCAAAACAAACATCTTTCCGTACTCATGTGAACAAGGCGCTCCCGGAAGCGAACTTAAGAGATTGCAACAGTGTAAATTAAATAATCCCCGTGTTCATTCTAATCTATATTCATCGGCCTGCAAAATATTATACACTATGTGATATACACATTTTAAACTATAAACTTCAAAATATACTTACTGTACTTACTTATTGGCTTTTAAGAAACACGGAGGTTCATTGCCGCCCTCACATAAGCCCGCCATTGGTCCCTAACCTGAGCAAGATTAATCCAGTCTCTATCATCATATCCCACCTCCCTCAAATCTATTTTAATATTATCTTCCCATCTACGTCTCGGCCTCCCTAAAGGTCTTTTTCCCTCCGGCCTCCCAACTAACACTCTATATGAATTTCTGGATTCGCCCATACGTGCTACATGCCCTGCCCATCTCAAACGTCTCGATTTAATGTTCCTAATTATGTCAGGTGAAGAATACAATGTGTGCAGTTATGTGTTGTGTAACTTTCTCCATTCTCCTGTAACTTCATCCCGCTTAGCCCCAAATATTTTCCTAAGCACTTTATTCTCAAACACCCTTAACCTATGTTCTCTCTCAAAGTGAGAGTCCAAGTTTCACAACCATAAAGAACAACCGGTAATATAGGTTAACTGTTTTATAAATTCTAACTTTCAGATTTTTTGACAGCAGATTGGATGGTAAAAGGTTCTCAACCGAATAATAACAGGCATTTCCCATATTTATTCTGTGTTTAATTTCCTCCCGAGTATCATTTATATTTGTTACTTTTGCTCCCAGGTATTTGAATTTTTCCATCTCTTCAAAAGATAAATTTCCAATTTATATATTTCCATTTCGTACATTATTCTCGTCACGACACATAATCATATACTTTGTCTTTTCGGGATTTACTTCCAAACTTCTCGCCTTACTTGCTTCAAGTAAAATTTCCGTGTTTTCCCTAATCGTTTGTGGATTTTCTCCTAATATATTCACGTCATCCGCATATACAATAAGCTGATGTAACCCGTTCAATTCCAAACCCTGTCTGTTATCCTGGACTTTCCTAATGGCATATTCTAGAGCAAAGTTAAAAAGTAAAAGTGATAGTGCATCTCCTTGCTTTAGCCCACTTTCTTCCTTTCATATCTGGTTTATTTCGCATTTTTTCAAAACACATATGCACAGACCCTAATATTCGTCGATGGGGTGATGTGACATAGCCTATATTAAGCATAATTTAAATTTTAAAATGTTGCGTTTCCACTGTTAAACTTTACCTGTTCTACGAGACACTACAGAGCATACAACATTGAGTACGGTACGGTAAACATGTCAAACAACCGTCGGGGCGTGGTTTCCGAGATTCAAACCGGAGTTCGAGGAGTTCCGATTGGCCATAGCTGGTATAAAGGGTAGGATATGCGTTTATGTTGATCACGTCATCGAAGTAATGACTTTTCGGGAGATTTTGAACCAAACTAGACTTTCTCTAGTACGTTACTCGGATTCCTGGCCATTTTGCCAAAATAGTATAACGTCACTGTCAAATACAATTCAGGGGGGAAAAACAGGAAAAACGCGCTATTCCTGTGATAAATATTAATTTTCCTTACGGAATCGAACCCGGGGCCGCCGAATTTCTAGCCAGGAACGCCACCTCTTAAGCCGGAGCGCAGTAAACAGCAATTCATCAATGACAATAAATCTATGATTTTCCCTGCTGAGTTGCAAAGCGCTTTTCAGGAGTGTTTGAACAGTTTCAACTCCTGGTTTAATATATAAATTAAAGCATGAGCCCTCTCTCTCTCAAATACAGCGACCCCTGTAATCCATTATCCACAAGCCATTAAATTCGTCATTTAATGAAGTGTACAATGGTCGGGACTCGGCGGAATCATGCCAATTATACAGCGACAATAAAAAGGACGGCTGCACGCGCACGCGGCGACGCCTCTACCTGTTGCCTGCAAATCATACACAAAGACACGGCGACGGACGTCCCGATCTGAGACTGCAGTTCTTCAAATAATTTCTTTAGCTGCAGGAGAACAAGTTTTCTTGTAGCACTTCGGCGTCTAGTTTTAGTACAGCTTTCATCCACTATTACAGTTGAATTAATTATTATTATTATTATTATTATTATTATTATTATTATTATTATTGCTTACTTAAAATGACTTTTTGGCACACCTACATGGAAACTGTTTTTTTATAACACATTGTAGGTTGGAAAGTTCTTTGCTGTATGCGTATGGCAAAAACATTGTTATGATTCACTTTTCCGTATGAATACCGCAAAATTGCCATAATAAGGCCCGTAACACACTTCAGCGAGAAATATGTATAGTGAGGGTCACATAAGAACAGTTCCTAAACAGCAAATATTGCCGTCTTGTCAGTGTTGCCAACTGTTACCAGATATCACACGATCCTTCGTACTGAATGACTTTACTTACCGTACTTTATGCTGGAAGATTATCCTAAATAATTCAATAATTTGTAACATATTTTCGTAGGCAAACAATACGAGAAAGGGATGAACATGTCAAGTATTTTGTCTGGCAATATGAAATTCATTGGTTTGACAAAACAATTGACTCACAAGACCTGACCTAAAAATGTATTTTGTTTGACCACATGAAATTATTAGTACTAATTCCGAAAACTTACCTGATTATAGTCTTGAACTATAACCACAACGCAACACATAAAATAACTATTATGTATTAATATTAATACTGATATTAATTAATTATTAGTATGTTCAAATTTCACTAGTTTCCAGTAACAGGCTCAGAAATCTAGTACAATTTCAATTTCATGGAACTCCAGTACCGACAAATATTGTCGATATTTGTCTCGGTTGCCAACATACTAGTTACAAAAATCACTACCATTTGTAGTATTTGTAAGTATCGAAATTCGAAACGAAGTTGGCAAAAGAAAATTCAACCTGCAAACTAGAAAATCACCACAATCCACTAGCATATGTAGTAATGGGGGGAAAAATGGTTAGGTTTCACGCTTAGGGTATGAAGTAAGCTGACCCGGAGTATAATATGTTTGTCGAGCTATGGAAAATGCTTTCCTTTAGCACGGAGTAGTCTTCTTCTTCTTCTTCTTCTTCTTCTTCTTCTTCCTATCAAGGATGGGTAGATCCCGTTCCGAGACTAATGGAATTGCGAAGTGCATCTTGTTTGTGGCTGACCAATATCTCGTGTGCCTTGGAGTTGATAAAGACATGCTTGTCGTGGGAAACGATCAGGGGGCATCCGTTGTACATGCATATAGCATTGTTGTTGATCTTTTTTTTAATTTCTTTGACCATATTTGTTGTTTTAAGTTCTTTCCGTATGTCTTCGCGTCTCGGTCTATCCCTTAATGTGACTCCCCGGGTGTGTCTTAGGAACCTCATTTCTGATGCTTCTACTCTTCTTCGATCTTGTTGTTTTAGCACCCATGTTTCACTTCCATAGCGAAGGGCCGGTTTTGATAAAATGTTATGCATCCTGATTTTTAGATCTTGTCTCATATTCTTTCCGAAACGCCTGTTTATACATCCATTTAATTTATTGTATTTCTGGGCATTTTCTTCTAGATCAGCATTAAATGTAACTGCTGAAATAGTACAGCCAAGATACTTAAATGCATGAACCTATTCTATTATTTCTAAGTCTATCACTATTTTAACTCTTTGTTGATTCTTTCCATGCATGGCCATTGATTTTGTCTTTCTAGTAAAAATTTTCATATTATACATCTGTAATATTCTATTTAATGTAGTAACATTTGTCTGTAGGCTGTCTTCAGAGTTTGCCATTAGGACCTGGTCATCTGCAAACAAGACTGTAGTTATGTATTTATTATTGCCCAAATATATGCCATTCGGACTCGTCATCTGCCAATCTTGTAGTATTTTATTGATGTATAAATAAAGCAGCAAGGTTGATAACCCACATTTCTGTCTTAGGCCTTGATTTACCACGAGGGGCTTTCCATTTTTGTTAAACATAATACTGATTGAATCATATAGTGATTGAATAGCATTTACCACGTTGGGGGGTAAATTATATTCAAGATGCTCCATAGTTTTTGTCGTAGGACTCTGTCATACGCCTTCTCGTAATCTAAGAACAATAAATAAGTCGGCAAGTTAAATTCTTTACGCTTTTCTACAATCTGTTTTATTGTAAAGACTGCATCGATGCAAGACCTCTCTTTCCTAAATCCACATTGGGGTTCTTACAATATTGGTTCAACTAAAGGCTGCAATTTTTTTTAAGTATTATTTAGCACGGAGCAACGCTCGAAATAACGCATAGCTAACATTGGTCGGCTAGCGATTTTTTAAAACATAGCTACGTATTTCCCGCTACGTATTAACCTAATTGTAGCCTATAAAATTTATATTACGTGAATGAAATTGTACTATTAATAGAAATTCAGGCGTTCAAATTTATGTAACTTTACAGTTTTTCTATCAGCGCATATCAACCCAAAGACCTTGCATCGTATTATATATAAGGTCTTTGATCAAACTGCTTTCCGTATAACGTAATAAAATTTGTGTTTTAATTCTATACAGAGATGGCTCCACTGTATAGCAACATATTTCTCGTAGTGTGAAGACGTTAGGCTGAGCTAAGCGGTGTCCACACATTACATAGTTCATAGCTTTCGCTGTAGTTTAACCGCCCTAATATAAACAGCTATGGCGAAATATTCTGAGAACTATCACGTCTCAATGGCAATACATCGCCACCTATGAACATAGAAATTGTAGTCAATGCCTCCCAGTCTACTAAAAATGCTAACAGATAAAATCCTATTTAGCTTTACTTAGCGAAACAGAAATAATACACAAACAATTTCATAGCCACAGCTTAACACACCATATAAGCTGACATACCTATTGATAAACAGTCTGTAACTATACATAGGAATTGCTCTGCAGTACTTATATACACGAAATCCCTCGTTTAAGCGTTGTAGGGTAAAGGTTGGTAATATCGTGATGAGTAATATCGTAATAGTTCTTTTTGAGAATTTATTAAAATTTTAGTGAGCGAGAGAAAGATCAGTTTTTTGCGTCAACGTATTAAAGCAGCCGTCGGCAGAAATGTCATAGCGATGCCTGTTGTAAGTGACATTGCAGAGGCGGGCAAGGAATACACATCCCTCCCTCCCAACCAACTCTTTGCAGGTACATTGTACAAGCAGCTACCAGTGGCTCTGTCCAAAGGTAGGAAACGTGCATTTAAAGATGAACGGGAGGAGACGTATTTTTCTTGTCCTTACGGAAACAATAGCATATGTATATTGTGCTCGAAAGTTCTAAAGGGCATTTATCAACACAATATTAAACGTCATTATAATGTAGCCTGTCATAAAAAACATTAGAAGATCACAGTTATTTATGAACGTTATAAATCCAAATTGCAGTACGAAGGACAATAGCAAAACGCAGTAGATATGTACGATGTGGTGTGATCATTCATTACAATGATAGGTATCTGGAAATCAAATATGAGGGAAAAACAGTTTTATAACCTCACAAAACCAAGACTAATACCAAGATTATCAGAAGATAATGTTCTATGCTACGTCATGCTGCAGGAAACATAATTTCGCCGGACATAAGAAGGTTGGTGTCGGCAGAAACAAGAAAAACGCTTCTGTATTAGACGAAAAGCCAGGAATTTAAATTTGTTTCTAGAAATGTGCTTTTCATATAAAAGTGCATTATTAAGTGTGCAACAATTACATAGCAATTAATTAGATAGGCCTCATTATGAAAAGCCTCTAAAATAAAAAAAATATACTATGTTTATTATTTGTTGCAATCCTATTAGGCTTATTTCATTTTTCCGTATGCACAATGTCCTGTAATTTCTTTCACTTTTGTATTGGTAAGTTTAAAACAGGAAAACAGTGTTTTATACTAGTTGGATTATTAGATAATTATATAAAAATTAATTATATTCTAGCTATTATTTGAAACCATATAAGTTAAGGAGAAGCTATGTTTATTATTTATTGTAGCCTGCTATTTTATAATTCATTGCATTTATTAGAGAGGTAGTCTCTACAAAACATGTTCTGATTTCTTGTTGTCTTGTATGAATGTAACACGTTATCTATTATTTTAAAAAAAGTTTAATTCATCTTGCAGTGACAGGCCAACAGTGTTCACTTGCTCACCCCTTCTTATTCTCTGCTGCTGCCTGCAGAATAGATTCATTGCAACTAGTGAGCGCTTGATCGCACTCAGAACCGTCTACGTGCTCTTGACCTTGACATCGCTGATCTAAATCTAAAAACAGAATTTCAACAACGGAGATCCGGTGATTTTAAATATTGGAAATGATTTCTTACTTTTTGCGAATCCTTTGACCATAGACATGAACAAGGTTAAGCCAGACAAGCAGCAAGTAGTAGCTGATTACAGAGTAATACATATTAAATTTACACACACGGTACAAAATCATGTGTGCTTTAAATTTCTTTAAAATTCTGTCTACGGAAAAATATGCTTCCTTTAGGTTATTTGCCGCCAATATAGCGGCTATGTTTGGTTCCACTTACAGTTACGAACATTATTTATTTCCAAAAATTTAAACTTGCAAAATCAAAACAAAGATCGCGGATGAAAGATGAAAGTTTATTCGCTATCTTGAGTTTGGCTACTTGTAACATAAACTTAGAATTCTGTGGCACGGTACAGTAAATATGAAGTTTGTGATGGCTGCACGCCACTGATGTCTGAGCGGGCCCTCAACCGTACCCACAACCACAGTTTACTATATACAGTCACGAAGCTTGGGGTGATTTTTTGCAAATCTCGCGATAGTTGCTAGCCGCTTGGAGCGCTGTGAGTACTAGGAACAGCCACAGCCATCGTGATCTAATACAGGCCGTAAGGCAGACCATGTAACTCGCTTAACCCGATCACGAAGGGCGGCGTTTCAACCATATAAATTAGTTGCAATACATAAACAGTAACATATGTTTCTCTAAAATGTAGTGTAATTACATTAATAAAATTGAAAACAATGATCATGAGACACTTCAGACATAATTTACTTGCGAGTTAAGATGTAATATTATTTATGGTGTGAAAATTACGTTGTTCGTATGTGTAATACCTGCCTTTATTTCGATTAAATATTGCGAAATTCTTGTACATTCATTTATGCACGATTCAATAATTTTCAATTGGACTGCACGGATATTTAGACATGTTGAAATTATAGGTTATGTTTACTGTACCAGTTGCCCCTTTCTGTCTAAATTTAGTGATCTCCAATGCCTTGCCATTCATATGAAAATTTAAGGAAGGTATATGTGCTAAATTGAAGTCCCAATATAAATTCTTTTTTATTAAACCTCAAAATAGCTTCCATTCTAAACTTGAAATGTTGACGCGAACAGATTATGTTAAGATGTAAAATTCTCTTCACATTAAAATAACACAGTTTTGTAATTATTTTTGCAACATATTATGCAACAAGAAGTAAACGGAACTTATAACACGCATTACACTAAATAAAGCTTAGCAATGATAAGCAATAAAGTTATAATATTTCACTGAGCTCCATACACTGAAATAGAAAACCCGAACAAACATTACGGCGTGGTCTAGATCGAAAAAGCATTGACAGTGCCGTATTTTGCATTTTTGTGAAAAGTTCATTATCGGCTGTAATAACTGTAAATGGCTAAAATACAATAATTTGAATAATAACATGGGGCAAGAAGACGTTTGTAGTACTATAAATTGTAAGAAAAATAGGTTAGAGTTATCCTTCCGAAAGATCCAGGAAGGTGAGTTTATAGAATATAATATATTTTTTTATGAAAATAATATATAAACCTTATGTATTTCATATTTAAATAGTGGAAGGAAGGTGTTATTTTTTTCAAAAGAACACGATATCGAAAGTACAATACATTTTATGGTCTGTTAGGGAAAGAGTCTGTGATGAGGCGATAGTAGCGATCCTGGTGGTGAGCAACTATCTATGGATGCATATTTCAACTGTTTACGTTTGCATATTTAGTAAGTATTAAGCTTCGTGACTGTATATAGTAGACTGTGCCCACAACCATGCGACGTCATGTGTGTTGCTGGTTGCATTGCCTGATGTCATCGTGAGTACAATTCTGCCGATGACTATTAAGGGAATGTTCGTGAACAAGTTTCTGCACAAAACCGGTCCTTCTCTCGCTCAGTAAAATTGTAATAAATTCTCAAAAAAGACTATCACAATATTACTCGTTTCGCAATTTTACCAACCTTCACCCTACATAGAGAAAAAATGGCCGCCCTTCTAACAGCTGTTTGTATCGATTGTCATTTTATAGCAATGGTTGCCTTGTAACCGCGAAAGAACAGACCAAAGAGCACAGAATAATTAGAAATACATTGCTGTAGCTGTATCCTAAAACCAAAATATAGCGTGGTAATCGATCAGGCCCAGTTGTCCTATGTGGCACACTAGCGTGCACTATCGGATGCAATAGAGAACCTCAGATATTGTATTAGTCCTAACTTTCGTAATGAAGTAATGACGAAACTAAGACGTAGCTGTGTGACAGTTGTACTACAGTCTAGTATACACAGTCACGAAGTTCAATAAGTAGGGAATATACATCCATAGATAGTTGCTAACCACTAGGATCGCTACTATCGCCTCATCACAGACAATGCGAAATAGTACCGGCACAGTCTATTGTTCCCAGTACCACAGTATAGTATATACAGTCACGAAGCTCAATACGTAGTAAATATGCATCCGTAGATAGTTGCTAACCACTAGGATCGCTAATATCGCCTCATTACAGACAATGCGAAATAGTACCGGCACAGTCTATTGTTCCCAGTACCCTCAAAACTCAAGCTTCGTGACTGTATATACTAGACTGTGCTAGTACTCTCATCACTTCAAGCTTCGTGATTGTATGTACTAGACTCTGGTTGTACTGTTATACACGACGTATGTAGTGATTATTAGTAAGGAATTTACACACGACTTATAAACAAGCTATTCATTGTGTAGGAACAAGACAGTTAAACGTCTAAATAAGAGTTTTTATTAGTAGACCTAAGACCGAAAATGTTATAAATCGTCTATAACAAAGATATATTCAGGGGGTAAATTAGGTGCAAAATAAACAACCTTTCCCTAACCGTATGAACCAGGTGCTATTCGAAGGTGGACTTAGACAAATTCATGCTACAGGAGTCGGTCATTTTTTGTGTCTAAGACTGTACATAAAGTCAGAACAATAAAGGAAAAGGCTCTCGTACTTTCATTTAATGGTGGCACACACAACAATTTTCATTATGGCAATAAAATTTCCACAAATCATTTGACGATGTTGCACAATCAGTGGCTACCAACGTATTTCTATCAAATTATGGCTACATGCCGCCAATACAGCAATCTTGTAACACGTATTATAGGGCGCTAAAAATACCATAGAATCATTCGCAAAGGTCATGCCATTTTGTTCTGCGTAATAAACTTCATGTTTCATAGTGCGAAAAGTTCTGAAACCCAAGGACACGTTCAAGTACACGCTTTGAATGCAAGATGACCATGAACGAGTATCGTATATACGGATCAGAAGGCGACTCAGTCAATTTATTTTAAAATAATGGACTAATAAATAGCGTCCTTTGTTGGTTGGTTGTCTGCCAAAAAGATCTATTAAGAACTATTTGAACTATGTTAATGTGTGAAAAATTTCGTTTAAGAATGAGGGGTGAAAGCCTAATCAAAGTGGAGGAATTATTTCTCTTAACGGACACTTCTCAATTTAACCCTTGTTTTCTACGGTTTTAGTAAATGGTGCTTGGCCCACTATGGTTCTGAACCCTTCATATTAAAACACCCAAGTTACGACTACATTGTGATCTGATTCTAATACTGAGTAAGTTGCATTTTCATTCAGACTTATGCGTTAATATTATCTTAATTCATCAATCTATGTTATATTGTATTTCATTTTGGTCTGTGTTTTGTATATATTGTGTAAAATGTAAATATTGTTAATTTGTATATTGATTTTTGTTATTATAATCGTGTCACTGTAACGTCTTGTGACGTAGGAAGAACAGTTTCTTAGCTTAAACAAATTTTTACTGACAATTATGGTAAAAGATACGAATTTCATAATCTCAGAATATAGGCTATACTTTTGGTTACCGTAACAGAGCTGATTTTGTTAAATGAATTGTGTATATTGTATTTAGCTATTTATAGAGTATATACAGTTAATGTGCATCATGTTTACTATTACGTTCTATAATATATATTATATATACTAGTTCAGTTTATAGGCCTATTTCCTATATAGCCTATGTAGCACTAATATTTTGTACAGAGTTAGTTTCGCAATGTTAGTGCGTGTATGTGGTTAAAAAGTAGCTGGACAGACCATTTCAATTTAATAGCAATCCCACTTACAGTTGCCATGATCCATTATTATTATTATTATTATTATTATTATTTTTATTATTATGAACTGAACTAGGTTTTACCTTTCGTAGCATCCTGACATAAGCATTTAAGGTTAAGAGTTTGAACCCTAGAACTCCAGGATATACCAACCGATAACTTTCCTAACTTGTTTGGGAACGAAAATGCGCTGCCTGATGATAACTTATCGATGTAGTCTTGCTGATAAGTTATCAGCACGTAGTGCTATATTTTTTGACGTAGAACTAAATTCTTCCCCGAGACGAGTAGAGGATACGTACGGAGTTTCGGATGTCCCAATCAGTGCAAAATTTGAAATGCTTAGCGCTCGGACACTACTCGTATAAAAGGTATGTTAATGATTTATTTGCAGTTGGATATAGGACTGTTATAGCTTCTTAATATATAAACCGGTTGGCCCAGAAGCGCGAGGGACAACAGGGGCGCGGCGAAATTATCCGTCATTATCCTCGGACCGGCTCCGCGGCATGAGGACCGATTGCTTAGTGTGACGAGATACAGAAGCGAATAGTACTCGTTGTGTAGTTTAAGGACAACGCTATCAATGGATAAAAATACCATTTATCTGCGAATTAAATTACGACTTACGAGAATAAATTTGTGAGAGTGGTAGTGAAAATTTTGAACATGCTCCAGAAACTCGCAGCAAAATACTATCGCGAACGACGAAATGCACTAAGAGGATACAAGGACTCAGAAGGGCCCGTTTGAAGGCAGCGCGAGAGCGCGAAGATTCACTTCAGTGTGTGGTGGAAATAGAGCTACTGTAAATAGGTCTATAAGTGGCTCTGACAGGAAGCTAAGTTATATTCAGATGTTTCTGGTATCCAGATTTTGTAGCAATTGATTCGTTTTTATTGTTAGAAACTAGGGTTGACAACCCTCCCGTATTTCCCGGGATTTCCAGTATTTACCCCTAATATTTAACAGTCTCCCGATTCCCGTATTTTTCTCCTCCTCGAGTATTTTTCTCCCTTATTTTTGCATAACATAATATCTATTTGAAACATTTAATTTTTCCGTGATTAAAGGTGACTTATACGATGGATTCTGCTGTTCCAGAGATTCACTGAAAATGTGCACTCTCTGTAGAAGGTAATACTTGCCAGAAATAGTTTCAGGACTCACAGTTTAAAATGAAACAATGCTAGAGTTACAAATTTAGGAGAAAAAAACTAGCGAGTTGTGCTGTAAGCATACCAAGTAGCAAAGCTCACGCACAGAGTGTTTTCTCTTATGAACAGTATGTGAACAGATGTTCGAAACAGGAGTACGACACATCTAATCAAATCAGAATTGAAAATGACAGATAACTTTAATTACTCATGTAAGGAATTTTTATAATTTGTTTGAAACTATTTTAAGCGAGGCAAAAGTCTCAAAATATTCTTAATGTAAGCCTAACTGCTAAAATGTAGAATAAAGTTGTTTTTAGTAGGCCTACCGCCAACTGAATTGAATAATTTGTCAATTATCTATATGTAGATCGCTAAGTATTCTGTATTTTCTTCAAAAACAGTTGGCAACCCTATTGGAAACAGAGAAATTAAATACAATCCATGTCATTATTTTTTTGTCGCACATTGTAGTTCTAGCATAGTTATGCTCCGGTTATTAAACGACAATGTATCAAACTACTAGTTTAGTGTCAATGCAACTCTGATAGCGAGATGGTATTTGACGAGATGAGGCCGCGGATTTATCAAAGATTACCTGATACTCGACTTACAGTTCCGGAAAACCTAGGAGAAAATCCAACCAGGTAATCAGCCCAAGCGGGAATCGAACCCACGTCAGAGCGCAACTTCGGATCTGCAGGCAAACGCGCTACTGTCCTAAGCTACGCCGGTATATATATATATTTTTTTTTTCAGATTCTCAAAGCATTAATTAACTCGTATAAAATAACGTAAAAAAGTGCATACACAGAAAAATTTAAAGCTTAGCTTCTAATTCTGTGGTGTTCGGGTAAAGGGGGATGTTATTTTTTTGTGCAGATGGAATTTTGTTCCCCAGATGAACACACAAGTTAAATATACAAGTGAGTGTGCAGATCTCAAAAGAATACTAGAACTTGATGTGTTTTGTGTAGATAATTATTTGCAATAAGGGTTCCAAGTTCAATTTTCATTTATCTACAAATTCATTTTTATGACTTCTCTCTCTTTACTCAAACACAGAATTTTATCTACCGGTAGTATAACACTGAATACATCGCAAAAGCATAAAGGTCACGTAAGCTCGCACACTGTACCAGCGTCTTGTCGGCTTAGGCCACCTACAAATCACACATAGCGCAACTCAAACATTCATCGAGCGTGAGGAGAGGGGGAGAGGAGAAATTGCGTGGACGGCAGCAGTGGGGATTGGTCTTGCTGCTTGCTGGAGGGTCACCCCCTCCATGACTGTGTACTACCCTAGATCATATATAAAACAGATCGCTCAAGCTTATGTTAAATTTGGACGCAACTGAAAAATAACGGACGCTATGCGTCGCTAGTGTCGAGAAATGAGCTTGCGATAACAAACACTAGATGGCAGAGTACCTGAAAAGTACATAGAGTAATACGACTGTGGGAAGACTTTTTTACGTGATGCCACCTCCAAATTTCTTTCTCATTGTAAAGTGAGGTTATGTTACAATAAGACTTTGATGTGTCGTTAAATTGTAGCATACAGAAGCTTGTTTTACCCAAATTCATCAACACACATAGATGACATTTTGGTACATGGCTGATATAATGTTGTTTGCGTTCAATATATAAATCTGTCATCATTTGATGTACGATAACTAATTGTTTTTAATTTTCAGTATACAATACCTCCCTAGCAACAACTATCACAAAATACTAAAAAGAGCAGATTTGTCTGCGTTTGTTGAATGCACATCATGATGCTCACGAAAAGGCACTAATTTATTTTGTGTGACCAAGATTACAATTTTTGAATATGAAGGAAAAGCAGGTATCCCTCTTCTGAAATTTATCCGAAAGGGGAAGAATTACAACTCCCTCCCCCTACACGTTTTCATTTTACAGGTGTATTATATGATGCGATATTGAAGCAGATAAATAATAACTGTACATTTCTCGTCCACATTAAATTCAACGTGTTCATAACGTAGACCTGATATATTGCTTCATGTAGGCTACACAGCTGGCAGTGTTCTTTTTACAAATAAGCGGTCGTACTAATCATTTTCTTTTCATCTGAACTATTGCTAGAATATGCGTTTGTGTTTTTATTTGCTCTGTATGTTGTTAAATAACTACTGAACATCGTCTTTGTTTAACAAATTGTTCTAGTATTCGTTTCATATCAGTCTTACGGTATTGAATTATGTCCATAACGTGGGCGAGATATTATCAGGCTGGAAAATTCGCTCTGAATGCATTTTTTTTACACAATTTTCTAATTTTCAACAGATTTAAGATACCCCGTGCGGTTTCTCTGCCAATGCAGAGTTAATTGCAATATACGGTAATTCTGTTATTTTCCTGACACTTTTATATCCGTTCTCATAAACGTACTGATTTAGATTCTTTACCCTACTGTAGGTATTTTGCTCTCTACAAATCATCGTTAGTCAAATGAAATAGCCTATAAAAGTTGTTTGTAACGAATTAGTAGACAACCTCAATCCCTCCTGACCGCCTCCCTTACGAATTTCTTTCTCACTTTAATCAAATTTACTTTATACTGGTCCTTAAATTACTGAAACTAGTGCTGAGGTAGTTACGGTGATTTCTGAAGTGAAAATAGTTCAATTTATAAGGGTGAAATCAAAAATAACTTTTGTAGCCTTTCCTTGTCCTTAATTGGAAATTTGAGTAACTTCATATGACGACAATATTTCTTCCTTCTTCTGCAGTTAACATAATCGCAGATGGACATTTCTAAATGAAGTTTGTTACACAGAAACCTTTGAGACAATATTGACACTTGAAATTCTTTATATAGTTCATCTATAAGAGTTAAACTAGCGCTGAGGTAGTTTCCTTCATACTCCGCTTATTCACCTTGCATACATGAGTCTGTAAACAGGTTAGGTTTGGTCAGTGCTGTCATGGTAATTTTTTTCTTGGCCATACACCCCACCCCTTGTTTTCTCCCTTGAAATATATTTTACTCTCCTCTCTCTATCTCTCCAATTGCCATTTAATTATTTTTTTTTAATATTAAAGAAGAAGTAAATAAATTGTTTTGCTTTACAATTTAATTGTACAAGTTTGATTTAAAGAATACACCATGTAGCACCACCATAGATGCACACTTGTCTCGATGAATCTTGGAGTGTATATTTGCAGCACTTCTTGTTTTTCAACCATTATTTTATATAATTCTGGATTCCAGTGCTGAAGAGGTGGATAATTTTTGTTTATGAACATCAAACAAAATAGGTACAGTAGGAACAGGAAGAGATGATCTAAGATCTGTATAGATCTCCACGTACAAAACTTAGGCACCATATGCCGTATGGCTCCTTACAGACAAAATTTTCATTTCCCCATACGATTAATTAAAAAAAAATTGTAGGTTCCATACGATATATGGCCTCATGTGGCCTCCATGACAGCACTGGGGTCAGTTAGTTTAGGCACTTTTACACCTTGCATATACAATCAACTGCATCTCCACAAAAAAATTCCTTATAAATTGAACGGTTTTCACTTCAGAAATCACAGGAACCGCTTCACCCAGGTAAGTAGTTAGCAGTTAATCATTTCAAAGCTCTTGTTATATTATGAAATAGCATCACACAATGCTGCCAAAATAAATGTTCCCAGTGTTAAAATTACAGAGTGTAAATTTCGCTTAGGACAGTTTTTGCTCTGGAAAATTAAAGGAAACAAACAGTATATCAAACCAGCAGCTGAGACACAAAGCACCTGAAATTCGAAAGTGGTTAAAAATTTTTATATTTCGTTCTTTCTTATTTACCAGCAACAGAAGTACCGGTATCAGATTTTTTGCAGAGCTAATATCAGAGGCCCCTCCTATTAGAGAATGTTTTGAATATTATTATATTCTGGAAAACTACATTGGCACATCAACCTCCCCTCCCCCCGCCTGAATTCTGGGCTGAAGCACGAAAATTTCGAAATGTACAAACTACAGATGCGGCAGAATATTACCACAATGGTCTTCAGCAAGAATTTTGTAAGACATATCCAAATATCTTCATGGTCATTACTTACTTACTTACTTACAAATGGCTTTTAAGGAACCCGAAGGTTCATTGCCGCCCTCACATAAGCCCGCCATCGGTCCCTATCCTGTGCAAGATTAATCCAGTCTCTATCATCATACCCCACCTCCCTCAAATCCATTTTATCTTCATGGTCATTATATGTATTAAAATAAAACATATATGACATGTGAAGTACCTACTAAAAATGAGAGAAATAGAAATGGGAAGGACAATAAAAAAAGTGGAATGGACAAACACTAAGAAATTATTCATCTTGAATCAGTATGAACAATAGGATACTTTTTTTTGGTGCTAGTGGTATAGAATATGAAATTAAGTTGCATCAATAAGTTTTTCGAGTTTAGCATTACTTTAAGTATTTATTGTCCCCTGTTGGAAAGATGGAATTACTTTGTTTGAAACTTGATGAAATTTTATTGTACCTTAACTCAATTTATTAAGGTAAAATAAAATTCAAAATAATAACTGCAGGCCATTTTAAAATAAATCTGTTGGATGTAAATTATTTCTTAATTTATTAGGACCATAAAGGTATTGTTACAAGCGATAGATTGAATCATTTTTATCTTAATAATTTAATGTAGGATGATTATTTCGGGAATTGTTATGCTCTAAATTGTGAGGATATTTTAATACTTTTTAAAAATATAAATTTGGAATATGTTTCCAGTTAGTAAAGAGTAATTCAGAGAGACAGAGGTCTCAAGCATATTTAATGACACATGCCAGAATTATCAAATATGAAAAAAAGAGTTCTTGCACTAACATACTGTTTATAAAGTAACCAAATCTTAAGAAATACAGTATATGTACTGGTATTCTATATAAAGGCATAGGAGTGAATATAAATCTGTTTTAAGGAATTCCTATTTAATATTCCTGCTATAGGAACATGACAAAATAAATACAACGCAGCATGGAAGCTAATTCAACTTTATCGAGTATTGTTGATGAGATGTGTTATGAAGGTAGACCGAATCATTCAATATAAATGTATAAATAGGACGAATAATAATAGATTAATTTCAATGTATGTAGTATCAAAACTGAAAGCGGTAACTAGTCTATGAATGATGTCTTAACAAGTATAAATAAAATGGACTCTTGACAATAGACACACATTTGGCTTCAATAATAACTAGGACTTCAAGGAATTTATGGTAGCTCACCTGTCAGGCAAAACTCTGAATAGTCTGCATTGTCGAACTATAGAAGCGCGATTAAAAAGTATTTTTTTCCCCACCCATTACATATGATTGCTTTTTTCAAGTCCCGGTAATAACATTATTAAATTAATTATCCCACATATTTGGGTGGTGCCTTTCTCTTTGTTTCTGACATAATTTATGAGAGTTTCTCTTTTACACTTCAATAGAGAAATACAACTTTCAGTGGACAATGAACGTGTAACTCTAATGGAACTCTAAGAACCACAGCATTAATGTTTTCTTCTTTTCTTTCATGCCCTTTAGTTTTTGTTGCAGATAACATCATGCTATTGGATAATTATACATGCACCTTTCTAATAAAATTGGCATATATTTCACTGGTCTCAGAAGTAAAATTAAATGTATAATAGCTTCTCGGTGCAAAATATTTACTGAAAATTATTGTAGGATTTGAATAGAAATGCCACTTCTCAGGCAAGGTTATTCGTGGATGACTGTATAATATATAGAAAAAATTAGTGATAAATCTTGTATCACTGCCTTGCAAAACTAGCTTGACGTTATTGAAAACTGGACTACAACAAATAAAATTAAAATCAATGTGAGCAAAAGTAAATCAATATGTATCCTTCTGTAAAACACAAAATTAAATTCGTCTCATATACCAATTAAATGGATCACCAGTGCCACAAGTAAACACTTAGGTACTGTATATATTTTAGTAACAAACTGGTTGAAATAAGTCACTAATATTACAAGGATAGCCTGAAAACACTACATTTCTTTATGTGTATTCTTAAGAAAGCTAACTGAAAGTCAAAAGAATTAATGTACATAACCCATGTTCGGTCCACTGCTGTGGAGTAATGGTAGGCACATCTGACCGTGAAATGAGTGGGCCCGGGTTCAAATCCTGATTGGGGCAAGTTACCTGGTTGAGGTTTTTTCCGAGGTTTTCCCCAATTGTAAGGCGAATGTCATGTAATCTATGGCGAATCCTCAACCTCATCTCGCCAAATATCATTTCACTATCACCAATCCCATTGAGGCTAAATAACCTAGTAGTTGATACAACATCGTTAAATAATCAATTTAAAAAAAAGACGTCAGATAAGCAGAGGAAGTTACAAAAGCTTGTGGTGGTGAATTTAAAGTTTCCGTGATGTTCAAGAAAGGAAAGTACTACAAATGGGAGGAAAAATAGATAGCCTATATTGGTATATTCAGCACATGATATTACACAGGAGATATCACCACATATGGTTGTAAATAACCAAGAACATTTTAAATCTGAATGTGTATTTTAGTGTAATCAAGTGTTCCTTTGTATAATAAGAACTGTAGGCACTGTGTATAAATCTCGATATGCATCTGAAAAAAATAGTAATCAACTTGGCAGAAATGTTCGTGTGTCACAATATAATTCGTAATATTTTATTTGTTAATGGCACTGTTATTTTGATTAAAGTATGTCAGCAGTTACATGTACTACATAAGTGTCTTAATTCTTTGGAAAACAACTATTTATGTCATTTGGAACAATAATATGAACATTTTCCATTTTGGTAATAAATTAAGTGGCAAGAAAATGTTCGTCACACCATATAATATTTCATATTTTTTACACGATTAATTATTCCTTTTCATTAAGATTTTCTGTTTATATTTTGGAATGCTTACGTTAAAAGACAGTGATGTCTCTTTCATAAACTCTTAAGTATTTAATTAAATATCCTGTGAAGATCATAGTTACTTCGAAAATGTTATGTGTGTCACTATGGAATGACCCATCAGTATTGTTAGTATTGTTACAAATTACAAAACCTGAAACTGTTGAAATGGGATCAGGAGTAGTGACAAAAAAATGTAATGTTTTAGGCCTACATCAACATGACTATTTTAATCCAGTGTCTAATAGTTTTTAAGATTTGAAGGCCTTTTGAGGTAAACAGTATTGAAAATGTGAGGGAAGGGGTATTTCTTGGTAATGGATTAGGCCTGTATATTTTATATTATTATTAACTATATATTGTTAAAGTACCTAGTAAATATCGTAATATGTATATTATATAATACTGTAAACGAGACATCACAGGCTGCAAACTAGATTATTCTTGTTTTTGTATAATTATACGAACATGTATGAAATAAACAAGACTACTATTGCTTAGGTTAGGATAGTATTACTTATATATTGTAATCAGGCTATATGCACAAATTTTCCAATATACTACTATCATAACTAAATAGGTAATGTTAACATTAATTTTCATACGTTTTTGTGGTGCAAGTTAAAATAATTCAAAGTAAAGTATAACGAAACTCCGACAACATAATTATGAACGTCAAATTCTCTTATTTTATTTATTTTTCAGTGTTTGGTCCCTTATTTCCCATTATTCTTTGGATTTATCTTAGTAAAATATCAATTAACGGATAAATTATGTTATACACTCAGTTGATAATATAAATAATATTCACGACAAATATATAAAAACAGAAGAGATAACGAATCATAATTTAGCCGACCGATAACTTTATAACATGGTCTACATATTCTATATTCTATATAGGTACATTGGCTTTGCGCCGAGAGATTGTATTGCATTCTATTCAATACAAAGGCGTACTTTATCTTATCTCTTCGCTTCGCCCACGTGACAACTATATTTAGCTCCCTCGTTCCGAACTTGCCGAGGTCATATAGGCCAATATTTATCCATGGTCATCAGTTGTCGACAGTACATACGAGATAATCTCGTAAGCAGGAAATAATCGATATAGACCGACCAGACCGGTTCAGAGTTCGTGTCTCGTGATGGTGTTGGTCGTTGTGCCATCTGTTGACGATTATTGAACTACATCAAGCCGGCCTCGACTGCAAACCCTAAAGCCTATATAAAAGAGCTATCTGTTAGTATATATGATCTAGGGTACTACTTAGGATCAACTTTCATATACAGTACATTAAGAGCCTGACAGCTGCTATTTTAACACTGATTGACGCATTAGCCAGCAATTAACAATGAACTATGCTTTATACCAACATGACACCCATACTTAGGCAGAAATCAAAGATAATTTAGAATATCTGGTTATTCGGCTACTTACTGAACACCCACGCTCGCAAGGTCTCATCGAAATGTCAGACATTCTATACGCTAGTGTGTTCAAAGCAAACACCACTCCTACGCAGGTCACTGGGGCTGATGCTACGCCCACTTCCACCAAGCGATAAGGCCTTAAACGACCTCATTATTCAGCCTTTCATTAGTGTGTCCGAAGAAAACACCCAGATTAATACATAAAATTAATTTTGAACGTATGAATAACATTTTTGTGACACATGCAAGGGTGAGTTTCTCACGTGGATTAGTCTATACGAATAAATATGTATTAGATACAAAATATTACGCTTATGTTCCATGCAAATTTCCCACTTGAAACAAAGTGGCTTAGGTCTACAAGTTTCTATAGTAATCTATCAAGCAAACATTCTCATGAGGGAATACAAAAAAGTTTTTTTTTTTTTTCCTTCTATCATGATAATAATGTCAAAACAAGTGCTTATACAAATTTTGGCCACTCGAGCGCAATTACGAAGGCCGTAAAAAATAAGTTCGCCAGGGGCAGTTTACAGAAATAAAACATACTTTCATTAGAAAAATTTATTGAAACAACCACAGCAATTGCTGAGCTATTTTTCAACATATTCCCCACTGGATTTGAGACATTTGTAATATCATGGGATCGGCAGAGAGGTGCAGACGGCTGTCACACACTAGTTCCGATCCCAGGCGACAGATTTCTATGACACAGGAATAGAATAGTTGATCCCACGGTATGAAAAATTTCTCAATTCCGGTGGGGAATACGTTGAAAAATATCTCAACAATTGCTGTATCTGTTCCAATAAATCTTTCCGTGAAATTGTTTTCTTTCTCTAAATTACCCCAGGGAAACTTACTTTTTATCTGCCCCCATGAGAATTATTGCTTGTAAGTTTTTCTTTTAAAATAACATTTTCATTTTGTTTAGTTTTCACATATGGTGACGACATGAGTTATGTTACTTTCGTAATGTAGCCTATTACTTTGCAACTAAAGAACTTATTTATCATTATGAAAATTTACAACAACAAAAAACAGATCATTAATCCTCACAAGAAAATATTGAAGATACCTACATTTTAAATAATTCGATTTAAAAAAAAATCCTTTGAAGAACAAGCTCACATAGTTCCGTTCTCAGAAATGAAAACGACTAAAGATAATGGAATATGTCATTATGAAAACCGAAAAATACTTATAAATGATGGAATATGTCCTTCCGAAACACGACAAAATTAATAAAATAACAGAATAATTATGTATTTTCGGAAGCCGAAAGAGACTTGACGGAATATGCTCCTCCTGAAAGTCTAAAAGACTTATAAATGATTAAATATGTTCTTCTGAAAAAATGAAAACCTCACAAAAATTCTCCATAAGCCTAGTTATGTCCTTCCGAAACACGAAAAACTTACGAAATTATTAAATATGCCGTTCTGAGAGCCGAAAAAAAAGTTACGAAATGATGGAATAACGTCCTTCCGAAAGCCAAATAACCTTATAAAATAATGGAATATGTCCTTCTGAAAGCCAAAAGAGTTTATTCAATTATGAGATTATAAAATTATGAAGTAGGCCTGCGATCTTTATAAAGTTAAACAATCTTAAAAAGTAATGAATCTGCCCCTCGGGGGGGGGGGATGATGGAATATGTCCCGAAAGACGAAAAGTCTCATATAATGACAGAATATGCCGCTTCGAAAGCCGAAAATCTTATACAATGGTGGAATATCCTTTAGAAAGCCGAAAAAAACTTACATAATGATGAGATATGCTTTTTTTTTTTAAACATGAAAAATTTTATTAGAAAACGTCCTTCCAAGAGCCAAAAAATATTATAAAATGATGGAACATATCTTTCTAAACCACCCCCCCCCCCCAAAAAAAAAGAAAAATTAGAAAATCGTGAAATATTGTGTCCTTTTAAAATTGCAGGCATAAAATGGAGTATGTCTTCCTAAAAGCCGGAAAATAGATTACTTATAAAATTGAATGTCCTTCCAAAAACTTAAAAAAAAAAACCTTACACAATTATAAAATATCTTCTCCCGAAAGCCAAATAAGATTAATCAACCGGCGAAATATGTCGTTCTGAAAGATAAAAACATTTTTATGTGGGAAAACCCAACCAAGTTATCAGCTTAAGCGGGAATCGAACCTAAGCTCGAGCACAGCTTCGGATCTGCAGGCTAGCGTCGTGCATTACAGGCGATATGTTCCGTTCAAGCGTGTCGAGTATGGTGAGTGTTGCCAACACATAAATTGTATCCTCGTCAGTCTAACACCTGGAAATCCGTCAGAATCCATCAAATTAAAAAAAAAAAAAACAAGACCCACTCAATATACCTATATACAAATAAAAACAAATATTAACTAAACTTCCTTACTAATCTTGATTAAATAATAATAATTCATCCACATCATCTGCTTCCAGTTTTGCAGTTGATGCGCTGGGTTGGTCTACGCGCCCCCAAAAATTAAACTGAAGATGACAGCAGCTAAAAAAGTCAAAAGACAATGTAAGTCGTAATTTCCGCCAGAAAATCCGTCACCCGTCCGCTACATTGAAATTCCGTCAGTTTTGACGGAATTTCCGTCCAGTTGGCAACACTGGTATGGTCAAGTTCGATATTCGCTTATGTTCATGTTTCATCACGTTCGCTCTGCAGAAGGAGGCCTATTGTGTTTGTTCCATTTTCTTATAAAAATATTCGCTGTCCTCCATCCCCACCCCTTCACGTTTTAACCGCTTAAGAAATTTAGCACAGATCTTGAGATCAGTTTTCCATAGGAAGCAAGGCGAAGTTTGTAATGTCTTTCCTTCCTTATGTTCGAACATTGGATATACTATAGCAGGCAAACGTGCCTACTGTCTGAGCTACGCCGGTGGCTCAAAGATCTCAACTGTTAATACCAGAATAGAACCAATGTGGAATCACGGAGAAAATCGGATTATTCGGAGGGAAGTAAACTGTCTCACAGTTGCTTCCTTTACTAAAAATTGGTCTATCAAAGAATCAAGTGGGGATTGAAGCTCGGTTCCTTTCATGAGAAACTCTGAGAAAATGTATGGCCATCGTACGGACGAACTCATTGTTTAAGGCCAAGTTACCGTTATATCAGGCTAGAGCACCTGAATTAAGCGTCTTCGGTTTTATTTACAGTTGCGATTGTTTTCTTCATCGTGAACTGTTTGTAACGAGGTAGACAGATGCCTGCGTCTCTCCGAAGAGAATGTGGACGGAGGCTGGCAAACCACAGACCATAATAATGTTGGTTTACTGACCACACGGTGAATTATTAACACCATCGCCTTCCGCGTGAAAGCAATTTAAAAACAAACTTCCACGCATTATGTACATAGGGGAAATATTACGGCCATTGAGTAACATATACTTTCTCCATTATGCACATTACGTAGCAATATAAATAAATACCACATCTGATAAAAGTTTATCAAATTATCAAAATCCGCATTCTACATGGGTCTAATTTTGCTAAGTTACTATAGTAGGGGCATATCTATTGCTGGAGTTTTCTATTTGTTTTATTTCTTACCTCAAAGGTTCTACAATGACAGCATAGTGCAGGCCTGCAGAACTCGTAAGTAGGGGAAATATGACGTCAGCCTCGCTCCACTTCTACTGGGGATGATCGACTTCCGCGTAGAGTTGTTTACATTTCTGCCTATGCAAAGATCCATCATTGGCGGCATGCAATTTTCAAAAAGGATTGTAATAAATTAATTGTATTTATAATGCGTTATTTCGTTTCAAGGTTTACAATTATGCTAGATTTCCTGTCGGTAGTTTCTTTGAGATTTCTTTGCATCTAACCTGCTTTAGATTTTCGAAAACTTTCCTCCTATCATCACATAAATTTATAGCATTTAAGTAATGAACTTTGAAAATCACTATTAATTTCAATTCAAAATGAATACAACGAGTGACGGCCTTAATTTAACAATATATAAATAAATAACCAATATACAGTTCGTAATAATGAACTTACCCGAAAGTTTGTGCATTTCATAATTCTTAATATGGGCTTTGTTGAAATGTGGTTTAATATTGAAATGACGAGTAGAAATAAATTGGATGGGACACAATAAACAAGATCATATTCCCATTGGAAGTAGTATTTCTTCACGGGTTTTGATTTTGCCATGTTCCAGTTCTCTTTAAAGTGCAGTACGCGTATTGTGTATTTATTTATTTATATCTTTATTTAATTATTATTTATTTATATATTTATTTATTTGGGTGGAGTGCGTTACAATGTTGAATGGCAGCATTGACATCTGGTCATATAGCTATTATTCACTAATCAACGTACAATTTATTTATCGCCCTATTACTAGTAAAACCAGTTAAGACCAGTTTTATAAAAATAGGAATTCAAACTTTATTAATGCACGAAAAATCATAATAAATTCTTGAAATAAACTAACTGGTTTGTTGTCTGCATGCAACATTTCGGACTTATTTCATTTTAGTAGAATACAGAGTACGGAAAGGTAAGTCGGGGACTGTACTTAACTTATTTTACATAAAAAGTGGACTTAATCGGCTTTACTAGTAATAGGACGATATAGACATAGGTAGACCTTCTTACATTATGTGCACACATACATTTTTAAATTTATTTTACATGTCTTTTAACTTATTTATTTCCCTTATTCATTTTTCTCTTACTTTCTAAAGGTATGTTGCTAAAGATCTTATTGTCTGTTAATTTGTAATGCTTGATAGCGTATTGTATACCTGCCGCCGCGAGAATGAATGTTGATGCAGCCGAGCGTAACTAAACGCCATGACCGCACTGGCAGAAAAGGTGGGTGGGGTAGCTCTGAGGAGTTCTGCAGGTCTGGCAGCAAAAGCTCTTCTCTCGAAGATCGCCAATGCTGCAACCCAGTTCGTTCAAGTCAGGTTGTGGCTAGATGAGGGTTAGCCATACTGAGGCTTATTGTGAGTATGAAGTGTACCAGCCCACCGGCCACATATGAACCCTAACCTACCCCCTGCTCTAAGTTCATACCGCCCAGGAGACCAAGCAGCACAGGATCCATTCCAACGGCCCTTCCAAGGTGTTGAAGCACCCTTGGAAGTGCTCTTAACGAATGAATCCTGGAAGAATACTGTGAAAAGGAACTCAGGAACGGTTGAGGAGAGGACGCCCCCCCCCGTAAGCGGACGAAGACATGCGTCTTGATCTGTATATGTCTACGGAATGAGATGAAGATGAATGATATATCTAAATTCTTTTTCTACATGGGAGGAGAAGGGAAATGGATCGTGGCAATGAAATTTCCATCCCATCATTTGCCTAAGTAACTGTGGAAAACCGTGGAAAAACCAGTCAGGTTGGTCGCTTCGGGAATCGAACGCATGAGCCACCTCGTTCGGCCCAGATGGTTCAAAACCAATGTCTATTCTGATATGAACTGATGCAAGTAAATAAACATGTTAGTCTGAAACAAATATTTCCTTCCATACTGCCATATCGAAAAGTGGCAATTGCAAACAATTATTTTAGAATTGAAAATGGCAATTCTTTGTAGCAATGAAAAAAAAATGTATTGAAAATCGCTTTACAATACTGGTGTGGTAAAATAACTTCACAACACTGTTTTATAATAACAATAAAAACATACCCAGGCGGAAGCCTTTGTCTTGGATATACATTTTTTGCACGCGTCAATACTTATAATGTCAAACGTTATTACTTTTTTGTTATAAAAATTATTTCTGGTTACAATTATTTTTATACAGACATCAATACATTGATTTCTGCCACCACCCTCCACAGTGAATATATATTGTAAGCTGTAAGATGACTCGTAATTAAAATTGGAATTAAAATTATTACTAACTTTTTTGTCAACTGTAATCTCACTTAGAGGTTTTGATTTATCAAGAGAAAATAAAAAAATCTAGTGGGATTTAACTGACTATTCACGATTAGAAGAAAGTATAGACCTATAAACATTGGAACAAAATATTAGACTAACTGATTTATTGAAATTCTATTTCACTAATGTTAGCTTCACCAAAACGTTTGAACGGAGCCACCATTTTCAGTCGACTATCTAATGCGGGAAACAAATTACGATCGCAAAGCATGTTTTATAGTATCTTCAAGAATTTGCAGTTTGAAATGTTTGCAAACAAAGAAACAAATGGTAGGGAAGTGATAAAAACAGGAGAAAGTATATAAATATTAGAAGAAATAAAGTACAGAATTACAATAAAATTTATATTAATGAACTTAAATTCTATTTCACTAATGTTACTTTCATCAAAATGTTTAAACGGAGCCGCCATTTTCAGTCGACTATCTATGCGGGAAACAAATTACGCTCGCAAAGCGTGTTTTATAGTACCGTAAAGAATTTGCAGTTGAAATATTGGCAAACAAAGACAACAGGAGAAAGTATATAAAGATTAGAAGAAATAAAGTACTCTAATACAATAAAATAGATATTAATGAACTTACTGAAATTCTATTTCACTAATGTTAGCTTCACCAAAACGTTTGAACGGAGTCGCCATTTTCAGTTGACTGTCTATGCTGTAAACAAATGACGATCGCAAAGCATGTAGTACCGCAAAGAATTTGCACTTTGAAATGTTGGCAAACAAAGAAACAAATGCCACGGTAGTGATAAAAACAAACAAATGCTACGGAAGCTATAAAATTAAACAAATGCTAGGGAAGCGATAAAATTGTGCGATAAGCAGCCATGATTGGTTGTAAGACGTCCTTTCGTACGGTTATATTGTTGAAAAGAAGTATGACGTAGTAAAAGTGTAATAGTCATAAAAAAAAAGAAAAGAAAAAACTCTGATACGACAACATTGGTTTTCACTCCATGTGGAGTAGAAATGAGAACGTCAGTTGCAATAAATTGTTAACGAATTATTGGTAATGTTACCGCTTCTTGTGATTGCAGTGACATCTGAGAAGGCGTAATCAATAAACAAACTTTTATCTTCTATCTTCTAAAGAAAGTGTCCTCTTTGACACGGCCTGGGTATTAAATGAACGTTCATTCTGTACCATCAGTAAAGTTAAGCATGTTATTCATAACCAGGTTTACTTCTCCACCTTGAAAATGTATCCGTTTATGTAAGATGATCGTTGTTTCAACAACCTTCAGATGAAGTTTGAAAAGGTCACACGAGGTCGCATGAAATAATCTAGGACAGGAAGAAGAAGTCCTAGAGATATGGGTTTGACCTTCAGCCTAAGATAAACACTGAAATATTAGCCCAATGATAGCCTATTTATCACATTGAAGTGTAACGTACTTTTGACCCTAAGCCCAAAAATAATTAACATACATTGTGATGGAGACATCATTACAATAATTATTATGACAGTTGAAAATTATCATTGTTTATCTCAAACCATAAAACCGAGAGATAAAGTAATCCGTTGTTTTAATTGTCTGATCAGATTGTGACGGCTTTATGTGTTGCTGATAATCGATTCCCTGATTAGGATCATATTTCTGTACTATTAATAACGGACACATTACAAAACAAACTGCATTCTTCGCCGTGTAGATACGTATACAGACTGCACCGTAAGTAATGCCATTAATTTCAGGTGGATGTTCTTTGAGATTTTTCAAACAAAAAAGTTCAATACAATTTTGCTCGTTTTCGAGATAAAAATTGATTTATATGAAACATTTATTGGTATGAGAGGAGTTATACTCAAACATTTTCGTTCGTATTTAGTAAATAGACATCAAAAAGTCAAAATTGACTATTATAATAGCAATATTATAAAATGCTCGATATTGGAATACCACGAGGTACAGTATTAGGACCAATCTTATTTACAATATATAAATAATTTGTTGAAAATTGATCTAAAGAAATATGGTGGTAATATAGTTTCTTTTACAGATGATACTGTACTAACATTTAATGGGGAAAATTGGGATAACACTTGTTCAAATGCTAGCAATGGAATTAACGTAGTGAAAAATTGGCTTGATTCTAATATCCTGTCCTTAAATACTAACAAAACTACCTATATTCCATTTTCTTTAACAACGAAGGTTTACCTCCACCTACGAATAATTATTACTTAGTAATACATAATATTTAATATAATCAATTGACAAATAATTATTGTAATTGCCCACATCTAACACCTTCGACACAAGTCAAATATTTAGGAATCATCATAGATCAGCATTTACGTTGGGATAAACAAATTGATTTTATGTGTACAAGTATAAGAAAGACAATTTATAAATTCATAATACTTCGAAATTTTATCACTAAGGAGGTATTGAGAATAATATTTTTAGCTTTAGTACAATCATTAATAAAGTATGGTATAATAAATTGGGGTGGAGTAGCATCATCTGTACTTAATCCATTAATTTTATTACACAGAAGATTAATAAAAATTTGTCTAACCAAAAATATGGATTACCCAACAAATTTAATTTACACAGATTTTAAAATACTAACTATTGAAGAAATTTATAAATATAGTTTACTAACTTACTACCACAGAAATCAAATAAAACATAAATCTAATCGACATGAATATCGTACTCGAAGACAAAAGTATACTTTCCCATTAATTCAGCCTAAATGTCATACAAGTGCAGCTCTTAAACATGATGCTATTTCGGCCAAAATTTTATAATAAAATTACTAACCATTTTCCAAATTAAAAATATTTAAAAATCGTAACTTTCAAAAAAGAAATTTATAAAATTATTCACGATACATAATATGTGTATTTTTTACCTTTTATTTCTGTCGACTATATTCATGTTTTAATTGAATATCAATGGCTTCTGATTGTCACTTTATATTAAATGTGTTCTTTCCCTCTTTTTCTCCTTATTCCTTTTTTTCTTGCTCTTGTGTGTCATTTATTGGTTCGAATTAGGTTAATTACTGTATTTAGTAAACTGTATTCGTAAATTTTATGTTATATAATTGGCTAAGACTACACCGTACACGAGCCTGGCTCTTACGGTAGTGGCTAGAAACATTTTTGTTTTATAATTTTAATTTGTATTCACAAGCTAGCTAGCTAGTTAAATAAATAAAAATAAATTTCAGAGCGTGTTTGGGAAAGCCAATGATAGAATTCCAATATGCTCAGTCAATTTAAGAGAGCTGTGTATTATGATAATGAATGAAAAAATGTTAGTTTTGTCCTTTAAATGTGCAGAAATTTGATTCGGACAAATGTAACATTGTAAAATTCCTTTTTGAGAACGAAAAGTTACATTCCAAAATTTTATTAAACACTTCCTCAGTACTCACTGAGGAAACAGAACTGTTATTAGCGCATTTTCATGTATTTTAGTCTCTGAACATTTTTCCTTACAATATTTTCCTGTGAAATATAAAGAGAACATTTTTCCTTATAACATTTTCCTGTGAAATATAAAGAGAAGATAGTAGCCTATTTTCAAATAACTTCTCATGTTAAATCGTTATGAATAGAAACTGTATTATACATAGTATAGGCCTGTAGGATTATACAGCAAGCTGCCGTCTTTCTGTGTCTTATCTTCCAAAACTTCTCTGTCTTGTGCATATTGAATTTTCAAACCTTTAATTTTCATAATTTTATTCTTCAGCATATTGTTTTGCCACAATGTCTTTCTTTGGGGGGGGGGGGGCGGACTTCTTTCTCCTTTTTCCTGGTGGTTTCCATTCATTACCTTTTTAGGGCCAATTTTGCTCCGGCATTCTCAAAAGGTGTAAAAATTAATTTAACTGTATTCATTCAATTTTACTTTATTACGTTTTCTTTCGCATTCATTTTTTTCCTTAGGTTAACAGCTTCATTTCTAATATGTTACAATCCAGAAATTCTTACACGACCTCGAATATAATTAATTTTTTCTGCAATGATTTTCCATTTTAAATCTGCATTTAATACTCAAATTTCATATCTTCATCCTATGCAAAGAGTAGGCCTATATTAAAAGCTAATAGAAACATAGGTAACAGCGTTAGACATATTATGAACAAAGACCTCAATATCGTTTTACGATTTTGATTAACTTCAAGCGAAAATATCTGGGAAGGGAAAATGTACACGGAATTCTGTAAGAAACCCTATCTGCATCGTATTATAGGAAAACTTTCTACTTCAGTGATTCGAACCCGGCTGGGGGAAGGAGCATTCGTAAAACGGACATTTAAAGTATCTAGAAATAAGTTTGTCAATATCTGTATTGTGTTACAGAAAAATAAACTTTCTGCTTCAGTGGTTTAAACTCTACTGATGGAATGAAGAGTCCATAAATCCAGTAGGCCTATTTATATATCCAAAAATAAATCCCTGCCAATATTATTGATGATGACAACAATGAAGAAGCAGAAAAATGTTTATGGTTTTCATTGCGTTCTAAAGCACATGTGATAGGAATACAGTATGAAACAATCAAACCTAATAAACGAGTAGCCTTCTTTATTGCTACGTACGAGCGTAGGCTGTCGTTGGAACTGCGGCTGCGTAGACCTACCTATTGAATTTTGGCAGTATTATAATATAGGCCTACTAATAAATTTAGCCATGGAAAGTGATTTAACTTTTTATCTGCCCCCATCAGAAAGTTTGCTTCCAAGCGGCCGGGTAGTTACGCTAGAATAAAGGCTCTGGTTCGAGTCCTGGCGGAATTCTTATCTTTTCTTTGTTATTGAGTAGGCTACTTTAACCTATTTACGAGTAAATGTTATTTTTCGGCGTTTTGCGACTGTCTTACTCAATATGTCTAATGTTACGTTAATACGCAAACAGTCAAACATTTTACAGTACACGCAAAACAATTCCTTACTTAACATTTCCAACATTACGATAACCAATTCGCAAGTCACGCGATTTATAGCATACGTACGTATAAGTATAGATCCGTGAAATTCGCGAGAGACTATAACTGGAATTGTTCTCATTTTGCCAATTCTTTTCATTAGCCTATTACTTTATACTTCTTCCCATAATCCCCAAAAAACGAACTTCTGAACTGCGAAATAATGCGGATTCATATAACGCGAAAAAAAAATATATAATTCAATACATACTTTGGTATATCACAATAATATGATATGCGTAAATAATCACTTAGTGATTTAAAACGGCGCTCATTCCGTCGGATCCCGGCCACTTAGTCACTCGTAATGAGTGCACCTCTGCACATAGTGTGTTGGACATTGTGCCACTGTCACGAGGGTTGGCCATTAAATGGAAAGTAAGAGGTGGGACTTAAACTGAGAGGATTCAATCCGGCATCGGAACTGGAATCCGGTGTGGCTTAGTGGATAAAGCGTCAGCACGTAGAACTGAAAATCCAAGTTCGAGTCCCGGTGCCGAAGAGAATTTTTCTCTGCTCCACCCATCCTTCAACGTAATTCAAGCTTTTAAACTAATTCTAGCAATAGGCCTACTTATTTTTTTAGATACCTCAACAATAATGAATTTATAAGTAATATTTCCATAATTTTTGTTTTTACTCTTGCACATTGGCAATGTGACATTGCATTCCGCCTTTCTGTCAACAAATGAGTGGATCTGTGTACTATAGGCCTATTACAACTTAATCTATATAGGCCTAACACGGAAAGCTGAAAACTTGTGCTGAAAATGTTACATTTACCATTGCTAGGATTATAAAACTTGCATACAGCTATATCCTACATAGCATGAACCGAAAGTAATGTCATTAATTTCGGGGGGGGGTAATTCTTTGAGATAAATCAAACAAAAAAGGTTAATACAATTTTGCTAGTTTTTTTCTTCCTTTCCGACATTAAAAGAAAGTTTTATATGAAACATTTCATAGCGTGTTTTCGGAGAGATATTAATTTAATTCCCAGGATGTTCAGTTAATTTAAGAGAGCGGTGTATTATGATAACAAGTGATTGAAATAATTTCAATTTAGTCCTTTAAATATGCAAAAACTTCACCCGAACAAATATAACATCTTAAAATTCCTTTTCAGAACGAAAAGTTACATTTGTTCGGATCAAATTTCTGCACATCTAAAGGACAAAACTAAAATTCTTTCAATAATGTATTATCATAATACACTGCTCTCATAAATTGACTGAGCATATTGAGAATTAAATTAATGGCTTTCCCAAAACACGCTGTGAAATGTTTCACATGAATCGTATATAATCTCGAAAAAGAAACAAAAACGACCAAAATTGCTTTAAACTCTCGTTTGAAATAACTTAAAGAATAACCCCCTGAAATAAATGACATTTTTTTTACAGTTCACCCTGTGTATTAAAATAACTCCGCCAAATTGTAAATAACACTGAAATTTAGAAAATTTTAAAACGAATTTTTCTTAAAACAAAATCACCTTCACGGGACCCTACGTATAAGATATCAATAAAATTAACCCTTTCATTCACTGCGTCCTCTACAAAGGATAGCAACTTCGATGATGCTTCATGGACAGTTGTTGACAGGTCCTTTTAGTCACCTTGTCCTCTCAAGTGAATAGTTCATATCTGGAAATCTACGCATCGTGCTGTAAAAAGAGACTAAACTTAAAAGGAGTCATGAAGAAATAATTAGGCTTTTCTAAACAAAAATCATAATATTCGTGATTAAGAAAGTTAATTTAAACGTAAAAGCATATTATATCGTCATCTTTCGTATAATTTGCCGTAGCTAATGTGAACCGCGCGTTAGGATTTCATTTCAACGCGGGCAATCTTTGTAACAGTCACATGTAAGAGCAATATCTTCACCTCACGTGCAATTTGCCGCAGTTCATGTGAACCGTAGGGCATACTCAGACAAAATTTCTGCCCGCCACTGTACACTATTTTTTTTTTGTCTTTGGCCTTAACTTCAACTATTAAAATTATCATAGCATGAACATTCGCACCTCCCCTGCTCGTGTTTAACCACCACCTCCTTCCCAAATAAACAATGTAGACATTTTGAAGATATCTGATCCATCTAAGAAACCATCTAAGCGTTGTCTGTCAACACAGGACCATCTCAGTTCTCTCCAGTTCATAGTCGATCATCTCACTCGCATTGACACATATAGGAACGTATTTCTAAGAGAAAAAAGTATAGGGTAAGTGTAAGCATTAACGCCACAAATTAAAAAAATGGGTTACAACTGATCAGAAATACGGAAAATAATATATTTTTAATACATACTGATAAAGCCTTTCCTGTATAGAACCAGGAGATACTGCAGGTCAAGCATGCTCTGCTAAGGTCAATAACGGTCCATATAAAATAGGAAAAACAACCTTAGAGAATATGCACTGCGGGTTGCTTACGCCAGGGGTTACTTCGTACGCGTTACAATTGAACATTTGCAGTACATTTAAAAAATTGTAATTGTGACAATGTTTTACAATAATACAAGTAAATATAAGCCCGACACATACTTACTGGCGCTATTACCTGCAGTGAAGGTAATAACACCACTTATTTTTTAGAACAAAGGAACATGTTTACAAGCAAAAGTGACAAACGTAAGATTATGTTATGGAATTAAACAACTATACATGATTAGGGACAACAAAAAAAAGTTCCAATAGTCCTACTCATTACCACATAACTTCAAAAATTTAAAACAAAGTCACTACCATTGAGTGGTGCACAACCGTCTTCATTTAGGTAGTAAACAGAGTCCAGTTTTCTTTGTGCTACTCATGCCGCGGGTTTCGTGGTACCCAAGTTCGGTCGATTATCATTCAGTTAGAGATGTTTAAACTAATCGCTATTCTTACATATTAAATCAAAATTTATTCCCGCAGTCGTAAATTCTATTTTAAATGGATAATCATCATCATATAAATTAGTATTATAAATTTTAAAACACCACCACTCCACAAAATTTAAGAAAACATATAAACAATTTTCATCATACACTATATTTCAAATTAAATTATTTGTACTTACTTTAAGCAAAATACAATATTCACGTCGCTCGACGGTCAGTTCAAGCGCGTCAAAGATCGTTAAACTCACACTAAAGACAGAAATCCGTTTCACTGTTGATTCCATATGTAAAGGGTGAGTCAGAAAGAACGGATGGATTTCAAACTGTCGATATGCAACGAGGAGAGAGAGATATAGTGAGGGGGACCACGACTGTTGGGTCAGCCATAGAATGCAGTTTGAGTTGAGAACATGGTGTTGGTCTGGTGTACAACGTGCTTTCATCGTAGAGACATTTTTGAAAAATGAAGAGTCTGTGATCGCCACTCAGGACTCATTTCAACATCGGATGTCACGCTAGGATTCCAACTCGGAATACAATTTTGCGGTGGGTGGCTTCATTTAGTATCACAGGTTCAACATTAAAGAAGAAATCACCTGGACGAAATTCTATTGCACTGAGATTGTCCGAGGCTACGGTAAGATCTCGCGCCCTGCGACTTCTTTCTTTGGGACCATTTGAAGGCGTAAGTTTGTAAACATCGATCACATACACTGGGCGAACTGAAGACAGCGATTCGTGAAGAAATCGTGGCAAATGCACCAGCTATGACTGTGAAAGTGATGGCGAACATCTGAAAACGCCTCGATGCCTGTATTGAAAGCCAAGGACATCATATGGATAATGTTGTTTTACATAAATAAACTGCATGTATTGGTGAATATGTTGATAACAATAAATTTTTGATTTGATGAATCTTTACAATTTTCTTGCCATGTGAAATCCATCCGTTCTTTCTGACGCACCCTGTATAAAAAAAGGTTCCTGTAAACACCACACTTCTCTGACTACGACTGACTAGACTTGGCAGGGGTTTTCCCTGGAAGGATTAGGAAGAGGGTGGTTAGGCTGTAAATTGCATGGGAACGGCTTATTAAGACGTGTGCAGAACAATTATTATTACAGTTCGAGACAAATCATGTTGTCCTCGTCCCACTCCTCCGCATGAAGGCAACGCTACTTTCTGAGTGATTTTTATAATACAAGGTAGTTGTATGAGAAAAGTTGTCTTTTGTTCACTCATATTTACAGTGGCTGGTATGGAGTGAGTGCCTCTATTACTTTCTGGAACTAAGGACGTTATGTTTCGTCCCGAAATGGATCCTTTCTTGGGTGTATTGCAAATTGTAAACTTCCCCAGCAGAAGTTTTTCCCCCCCTTTTAGAGAAGTAAAAATGAATAAAACCACTAAATATGTACATTTATGTAATACCAAGCCATAATATGTAATGTGGGGTAAATATGTAAAAATATGTAGTATAAAATTTTAATATATTAATGGTAATTACAAGGTTCGCAAAGATTTGTTATTTATATACGTTTAGGTTGAAAGGAATATAATATGTAATTACATAAAAATCCAGTCCCTAGTTATAACCTGTATGGCGTTAATACCTTCACTTATCCTATACCCTACGTCATGAAGGCGCTTGGGGGTTGGGAGAGTATGGAAGTAGAGATCCATACTTTCTTGACCCCTGCACCAAAATCAGATGGTGGTCGGAACCACGCTGCGACTGACTTTTATCTCCAGAAAATACCTGGTACTAAGTTTTATATGAGAGTGAATGAACCTCGGAGTCGTTCTAGAAGTTTTGACAACAAGAAAATCCCGTCAACCACCCGAGACTGAACTCAGGACCTTTCAGTTCGTAGCCAGTTACTCTACCAATTGAGCTACCCGACCACCTATTTCTAATAAGGCAAAGTGATTTTGAACTTTGGGTTTTATCACATGTTTAATTAATCCAATCTCATTTATTCGCCGGAGTAAGTGTAAGTTCTTGAGTTTTCTGCAAGTCGTAATTAGATTTTCCAGATGTATGAATGTTCCTGAGAATTAGACTGTTCTCAAGCACGTGCGAACAGCTTCAGAGATCTATACATAGAAGAGGTTTGCCCTCCCACCTGTTATTGTAAGGACAAGCATTCAGGGGTTGAGGGAGTTGAGAGCTGCCTTTTCCTGGGGAGCAAGTCTCACAATCTGGGCGGAAGCGACAAACCGCTCCCCCCGAGTGCACGTCGTTTAAATTCAAGACTGGTTCCACTTAAACGCTACAGCTATCATAAGGCTGTTATTCGTGTAATCTGCATTATGTGTCCCGCGATACGAGTTACTGCGAGGTCACTTATTAAAGAAGTCAACAACGTTATTTGATTCTACGAAAGAAAAAAAGAAGTCAGTACTACGAGAGAGGCTTCCGAATACAACAATTTGTACTGCAGTCACTTAAACATGAGACGTCTCCTTAAATAATTTATTGACACGTTAGTCAGTTTTTGGGTTTGCTAATGCATCTTTAAACTCATGTTAATTTATTAGGACCTATTCGTCGCGTTAAAACAGTAACGATGCATTAAGAAGTCAACAATATTGATGACGTATTCGATGGTAAAATTATGTATTTAGAACTTCAACTTAATGGCGATTTTATATGTGGTAGTAACATTCGGAATAATGATTATGTAGATTTATGTGATAAAATAATTCCACGAAAGCTACACATTAAGGAAATAAATAGTAAGAATGATTCTAGAATAAACTGAATATAGTAGTGCTGTATAGTCTATCAAAATATTTAATCGAGTAACTATTTGAATTTAATCGATTAACCGAGTTTTGATCGATTTGAAAAAAATGTTTTAATATACTATAATACACAATTATTGTTAAATTTAACTTGTGTTCGGTGATAAGCATAAGTATTAAATGTTGTATATCTGCATATATTATATTACAAAACAACTAGCCTATTTTAATTACTTATTAACATATTTATTATGAGGCTTATAATTTGTGTCAAATTTTCCGGGAATTTTTACGACAAACATAAATAACAAAACGTATTAAGCTTCACCTAGTTAATACTGCTTCATCCATGATTTTAAACATGTGAGTGCATTCACATGCTCCCAATTAAGTGCCGCTCTATGTTTAGTAACAATGTTTCCTGCATCACTAAAGACGAAAAAAAAAAAACTTTTTTTTTTCTGTCAAGCACTTCTCCACGATCGTTCAATTTAAATCCAAACGTTTCACCGAGTTTACCTCTCAAATTCTCATATATTATGACATAATGGAGTTTACACTTTTCACAAACCACAGAAGACTGGTTTCTTTTCTCTTTATCAAAATAAACACACAACCTTCATATAAAAACTCAGTACAGAAACTGCAACTGCAAAAGTACAGCGGTCGAAAACAGAAGACTGGCCCCTATTGTAATCGAATTACCAGATTTTAGAAAGAGAAGAAGATAGTTACGCTCTCACTTGCACACAGTGTAGACATGACTATTTTACTAGGGATGAGGGGGACGAATACCAGAAAGGTATGTATTTCATATGCTAGGAAGATGAGCTGACAACAAGGTGGAAGTTTTCTTGGAAAACCATAAAACTTAATAAGGGTTTCGCATTGTGTTTTAACTTTCAATAGAAGTAGACTAGGTCTCCTGCCCTCATATCTCCATCTCTTTCTGAAATATCTGTGCAAAGATTTTCCCTACGCTACCTAGTTTACAGTTAGAAAATAACAGTACTATTGTGCTTTCAAGTAAGCAATTTTCGAGAGAGAAATATTGTCGGAATTTTTAGTATGAGTTTGTATTAACAAAATAATAATTAATTTCAACTACAACCGATTAATTTTAATCGTCTCGATTATTCGATTAAATATTGTTGATCGATTAATCTTACAACAGAAACTGATCGATTAATAGATTAGACTAATCGATTAAATTCCACAACACTAGAATATAGTAGGTTAGAATACGACAGATAGGAATCACCCACTTAGCACCTCTTCTACAGATTCTTCTCGCTTTAAGATTTTATGTTACGGGAAGTTTTGAAATAGTACGCCTAACTGGTGATATGAACGGGGTGTCAAAACCTGCATTGTCTAGATATGTGAATAAAGTAGGCCCATCTATCAGACGTATTATCAACATCACGACCACAATTTATGGATTTCCCGTCCTAAAATTAGGGCTGAAAACAATATCTGAGAATGTAATGTAGTCTATATAATAAAATTACGGCATCAATTTTGAAGCTGCCCACCTTATCGTCTACAAAATTCTTCTTAGACTCCCTTTTGAAGTTACAACTTTACTGCTCTACATTCTTCCTATTTACATTTTGAAAACTATGTAATTCTTTTTTAACATTATGTAATTATTCCATCTGTCTTTTTGTTTTTAATTACAGTATGGCAACATACTATATTTAGGAAGAATATCAAGAACTAAGAACTTTTAGACGTTCTTAAAATTACTCCCTAGTGTCTTTTACCCGTTTGCCTATCATTGTTTACTTATGCCGAACAAAACAAAGTTGGCCATGATCATACGTAACTAATGAAATTCGCAATTTCGACGCCATGGTCGTATGAGAAATAAAACACGCAATATACAAGTACGAAATTCCTATGTTAGTAAACGCATGTCGATTTTAAAGAAACGAGACTTGGTGAAACAGTCAACTTTTAAAGATCTCGTTAAAATTAAACGACCCGTTTGATGACAAGTCGTTTGTGCTGATTTAAAGAAGCTTGGTGAAACCGGGATGAGAATAGTAATAAGATGGATTAAAAACTGAGACCTATAAGAACTACACGTAATACCAATTGGGCCAGGAAGTTCATGAATTTACGTATAGTCAGTGATCCAATTAGGCCTAATACCCAAGCGGAAGGCTTTGTATTGTATTATCTTTTTGTGCAAGCATCAATATTTTTAATATCAAGCACAATGCCAGATTTTCATTCCAAAGATAAATTCCTGGTTCCAATTATTTTTATACCAACATCAATACATTGACTGTCCGCAGAGTTATGTCTATGGTAGAGCGTCTGCCTCCAGACTAAACCGGCCCGGGTTCGATTTCCGGCAGGGCTAGAGATTTTCATGTACAATTTCTACCTCGGGACTAGGAGAGTTGGTGGTGCACAACTTCTAATCACTAAATTGTGCACCAATATGCCTGGGTTAAATTGCAAGTCTCTCCGCAGTGTATATGAAGAGAAGGCATATGTCACTGTTGATAGTGATTTACCCGTCGGATTGGGACGTTAAGCCTGGCGGCCCCCATGGTGCTATTCGACAGGTGTAGGCTACCCATTCCCTACACTACTTACACATACACTCACCCTAGTACACGACATAACTCTTCATAGATACACATCATGCATAACAGATACAACTTGAAACTGAAAATGGGTCACAATCCTGCCATCTAAGTATCCGCAATATGCGGAATCCGAATCATGCAAGTGAAGTGGGTAGGCATTAGACAGACATACACAACAGCCTACATTGATTTCTACCACTGCAATCCACAGTGAATATATTTTAAGCTTTAAGATTATTTTTAATTAAAATTGCTAACATTTTTGTCGTCATCAATCAACTCCAGATACGACAACACTGGTTTTTACTTCATGTGGAGTAGATATGAAAACGTCAATTACGATTGAAGACATTATTACAAAAACAACCCTTGTCAAAACTGCTATCTTTCAGGAGAACAATAAAATTAAAAGAATAACACATATCAGCTATTTCCGTTCAACTGATGTTTTATCCTTGTGTCTATTGCACTTGACAGGAGCCGTTTTTGGGGTCTATAAACATTTAAAATAGTAAAAAATGTGTCCTTAATTCAATTTCATTAAAATTACTAGTACTGTTTTTGTAATAATGTCTTCAATTGTTAAATCATCACTGATATAACCAAAGCCACCGTTTTTGGCGAGTGAAATAAGTAATGGGAACGTTCAGAGCGAGTATCTTATCTTTTCCGCAGTCTATAAGCGAGAAAGCTGACAACTGTGATTAGCAGATTGCTGAAGTGACTTGTCGCAGATTGCTGACGTAACGTGTATTTGGGTGGTACCACTCTCAGCTGCACTGACTCACTGACTAGGCTTGTAGTGAAGGAAAACGCTGACGCTGGCTGTATACATATATTATGTTACCACCTTGTGATTGCAGTGACATCTGAGAATGCCTAGTCAATAAACAAACTCCTATCTAATCGCTTCAAAAGAAAGCGCCTCTTTGACACCGCCGTGCCTGGGTATTAAATGAACGCTTGGACTTGCTGACGGCACAACTTCTTTCCATGAGCCTTGCAGCTTACTGATAAAATATAGGCTTATATCCGAATTACAATTTTCTTCTTCTTCCTTCTTATATGTATTAGGCCCTAGGACATGTTCCGGTCTCATTCTATCTTTGTCTTGAACGTCGAGGATCTCATCGGCCACTGGACTTATATATAACATCAGCATTTTAGGAATTCCGGTATGATACATTCTATCTAAATAGCCTGTCCAGTTACCTCTGTAGCGTTTTATTTTACCATGCATTGCAAATTGTTTATTTCTTAATTTTTGATCTTCTTTATCTAGTTTTGTAAGGCATCCTGCCTAGGACTCGCGTTACGGAATGCGCGCTGGTTCGAGTCCTCGTGGGAGAAGAAATTTTATCATGAAATGTCGGGCAGTGCATGGGACCGGTGCCCACCCAGCATCCTGATGCACTTGGGGAGCTGCGATAGGTAGCGAAATCCGGTTGCGAATGCCAGCTATAACGGCTGGGGGGATCATCGTGCTAACCACACGATACCTCCATTCTGGTTGGATGATCGTCCACCTCTGCTTCGGCATTTGGGCGTGAGGCCAGCAGCCGGCTGGTCGGTCTAGGCCCTTCATGGGCTGTAGCGCCATGGATTATTATTATCATTATTATTATTATTAACTTATTATTATTATTATTATTATTATTATTATTATCTGGTTTTGTATATCCTAAAAAGACATCTAAGAAATTTTATTTCTGTAGGCCTATACGGCTTTAGCATTTTTTGTTTCACAGTTCAGGATTCACCATCTTATAACAGAACCGGTACCGCCATGGTTCAACAAAATGTTACTTTTGTTTTTGTACTTGTTATCTTAAACGCTTTCCGGATGGTTCCACAAATCAACTGGTACATATTTATTTTCTGTATATGCATGCCACTTAGTAAATATTACAACCCAGATAACTGAAATTGGGAATATTCAAACCATTACTTACTTACTGGATTTTAAGGAACCCAGAGGTTCATTGCCGCCCTCATATAAGCCCGCCATAGGTCCCTATCCTCAGCTAGACCAATCCAGTCTTCATCATCATATCCCACCTCCCTCAAATACATTTTAATATTATCTTCCCTCTACGTCTCGGCCTCCCCAAAGTTTTTTTTTTTTTCATCCGGCCTCCCAACCAACACTCTATAAGAATTTCTGGATTCGCCCATAAGTGCTACATGCCCTGTCCATCTCAAACATCTGGATTTAATGCTCCTAATTATGTCAGGTGAACAATACAATGCGTGCAGTTCTGTGTTGTGTAACTTTCTCCATTCTCCTGTAACTTCATCCCTCTTAGCCCCAAATATTTTCCTAAGCACCTTATTCTCAAACACCCTTAACCTATGTTCCTCTCTCAAAGTGAGAGTCCAAGTTTCACAACCATAAAGAACAACCGGTAATATAATTGTTTCATAAATTCTAACTTTCCGATTTTTTGACAGCAGACTGGACGATAAAAGCTTCTTAACCGAATAATAAGAGGCATTTCCCATATTTATTCTGTGTTTAATTTCCTCCCGAGTGTCATTTATATTTGTTACTCTTGCTCCCAGGTATTTTAATTTTTCCACCTCTTCAAAGGATAAATTTCCAATTTTTATATTTCCATTTCGTGCAATATTCTCGTCACGAGACATAATCATATACTTATTCAAACCACTTCTTTTGCAAAACATATTTTGCTCTTATTGGGAACTTTTCTTGGAATTCTGTGGTCTTAGTTTTTGATGAGGAATTTTAGACATTATATTCTATCCCAATGTGATCAAACATAAATTGCTTATTAGGATTTATCTTCTATATTTTGTACAGTACCGTAAATGTTATGTTAGACTACACATATAATATAGGCCTGTAACACTTTCGATATGTCAGAAAAAACAATTTTTAATTAACTTCTTATTAAAGAAAAAACTGTGATGATACAAAAAATTAATTTCGAAACTTTGGTAAAAACGTTCGTTTTAAGATCTCTGATAACGAAAAAGTGGGTATGTCTGTGGACAGATCAAACTATTGGGACGGATTTTATTCATGTTCCGTAGGCTATTATTTATCCAGAAACGATTCGCATGAAAAATGTCTTTAAATCACGTAATAAAGGTTTACTACATATCGGTTCTAACAACACACAGAAATTAAATGACGTAGACGGAACGTCACCAAATCCCTTACAATGATGTATACTTTTCGTTGTAAATATTAAGGGTGGTATTCATAGACATTTCGCAGAACGCGCTACGAGCGCACTAAGCTAGCCCCGGCTATCCACTGGTTACTAGTACAGAATTCAAATCATATCCTATCGCTAACACTGGTTTATGAATACGAAAAACGCTGATAATCCACCGAAAGCCCGCGCTAAAAATGTCTATGAATACGGCCCTAAAAACCGCAAAACATAGCAGCTTAGACCAGGCCAAGTAGCCTACGAGAGAGTCCCGGTGATAGATTAGCATCCCATATAATCACATTTTTCAGGCGAGTGTGAATCACTGAAGAAAGGTCTAATACATAATGTATATTTCACAATTAATATTATTTCAAATGATTTTCGTGAAGTCTATATAAATAGGTAGCAGACCATTATAAACTATTAAATTTAAAATACGTACTGATAATTTATGTAAATTTATGAAAAATTAATTAAGTTAATCTACTTAAACCACATAGCAGGCTACGTCGATGAAGTGAAATGCCTTACTTTTGGAATTACCAACACTGTATTTTGTGTGAAATAAAGAAAGCCAAAATTGATCATGTTATCAGGCGTATATTAAATTATTTAAATGTGTACGCCTTTAAATAATAGTTGAAAAAAATAAACTATAAACAGTAGATTACTGTACTTTGGCGGATATGTTTTTGTAATCTTTCCTTGTATCAATTATAAGTCTAGTGTGTTAGACATGTCAATTGTTAAATAGGCTATGTACCTATTATTTTCTAACTTGAATTTAATGTGAAAATATTAAATATCTTAGTTTGTAAGAATACAGACTTTAAAAATTCAGTAATAATAATAATAATAATAATAATAATAATAATAATAATAATATTATTATTATTATTATCATCATCATCATCATTCTGATAGCTTTGCTGTGGGTAGAAAATGTCATCAGTCAGTTGCCCATTTACGATAATGATAAGGCAGCTGTAAAGAGCTCAACGTTTTTATTGGCCCGATGTTGAAAATATGATAGACATATTTTAGCCTTAAACGTTATTTAATATTACACAAAACTTTCTCAAACGTAAGCCCTACCTATTCCAAGTATAAATTTTGTAAAATAGGGCTAACTAGAAATTTATAGGTGGTGGTGGTGGTGGTGGTGGTGATGAAAACAAGACTACTACTAGGCTATAGAATTGCGTATTTTTACTGTTGAATAGACCTATTATATTGTGCGCGAATAAAGATTTCCATAGGCCTACTTTTTCTCTTTCTCGGAATAAGAGCTGTTATAACGTATTTGGTATCATATGAAAATTTTCTCTCACCAATAATAATAATAATAATAATAATAATAATAATAATAATAATAATAATAATTTTAGACATTATTATTATTATCATCATCATCATCATTTTGTTCACGTTTACTTCGAAATGCGCTCATGGCGAATTAAAGATTAATAATATTAATTATGTAATAATATTAAAATTAAAAATAATACAAAATTAAGTTTTCGTTTACAGAAGAATATAACTTATTATTAGGCCTATTATTATTATTACTATTATTATTATTATTATTATTATTATTATTATTATTATTATTATTATTATTATTATTGCTAGGTTCATATGCGTAATATACGGGAACGTCCTTTTTTCGCAAATTTCTCCCGTTGCCCGAAAGAGGTTTTTGGGACATGTTTTCGTCCCGTATTTAAAAATTGGTGACTGAAAAAACAAGGCTGTGAATATCAAAATGTCCATCACATTTGATGACATTGAAATTGCTACTTAGGCAAAATTTGAGGTGACAATATATACAATGTGCTTATTAAAACAGTTCGTACTACGAAGGAAACTGCTACTAGATCAGACATTCTTGAATCTCACTTTTCTGATGAGTTCATAAGTGAAAAATTATCTCAGTTCCAACGAAGATACAGAATTGCAGGAAATTCTTAAATTAAAACGTTTAGGCCTTGATGATGTCTGGGAGGATCTGTTCAAATGTCTCTCGCATAAACTCAATGTGGACTGATGAGAAAATGAAGTTACATATTAAGAAAATAAAATCAATGCTTATTGTGAAATCATTTTCAGCGAAGATTGTGTTGCAATTATCAATAATAGTATTTAATTTTATTTAATTGTATTGCTTTAAATGGTAATTTATCTGTTAAAAGACGACACGGATAAACGCGATGAAAAATCCCGCCAAAGTTCAATTTAAAATCAGTGCTAAGTGTCCCGTATTTTTCTGTTTCTTGAATTATTATTATTATTATTATTATTATTATTATTATTATTATTAAGATCTAATATGCATCTGTTGCCTGGAATTCTATTATTTCTACTGATTCGATTAAATTGGAAATCATTCAAATAAAATTTATGTCCCTATGTGCTTTTAGATTTTTACCGAATTCATCTGTTTTCAATTATGAGCATACTTGTAAATATTTTAACTTTTCTAGCCTTTATGCTAGACGTCTTGAACTTGACTAGGGTACATATTCTTTTGTAAAGCCTAAAATGATGATATTGATTATGAATCCTTCATAAGCAATAGGCCTATCTACCTTCGGGCCCCTTCGAATGGTTTAAGATTTCAAAAACAAAATTGTACTTATAAGCCGAAATATCTCTCTCCAGTTGTCAGATGCATGAAAGCTGTCAATTTACATTGTTTTAAATCACATCCGTTTAATGTAGCTATAGTTTGTCGCTTGGTTATTCTTACATTAAGCATACTCATCAAAATCACATTCATTTCAATTTCATTCGTTTGTGTTGTTTTTTTAACTTTTCTGTATCATGTATTTGCAGTTATCTATTCATTTGGTCATTATTGTTTATTTTCAGTTGTATCTAATTTTAATAATTATTTGTGCGAGATCGTGCGTATTTGCTTGGTTTCCGCACAAAACCAATCCGCGGTAAGTCTAAAATCCCACATTCAGTATTCCAATCCTAACACACATAACAATTTCCCTCTTATTACCGCTTAAGTGACATATTGATTTTACTTTTAACATATTATTTTTAGAGACGTTCAATATAGTAATAATTATAAATTGGAAACTTACCACTGCAATTTCACCTAAATTGCACTGTTAATTATTGTTTTTAAATATTTGCAAAAATTAAGCAAACTCTACAACTCCACTAAAGTTACTGCATTCGTGATGCAAGTAACATTAAGGAATTAGATGTCAAAGATATTTTCATTTCTAAACATCTCTTTGACCGGCAAAATTAAACTTTCCGATGTTATTACTGCAATATGTTATACAAATAATATTGTTAAAATATTAAAATGAAAAATAAATCATTACATAGCCTTACCGTTTGTTTTAAGTTCGCATTTATAGACTGGGGGGAAAAAAAAGACAGACGTATATCACGGCCTACTGGAGTATAGTAAACACCGAAAACATTTTAAAGCAACAATGTTGAAGATAGATATTTTTGTTTTACAAATTTGCCGTCATTGAACAGAAACCAAGATGGAGATTTCATTGCAACTAATTAGAAATTCCTCTCTCAGATATGTAATAAACGATCTTCGCACAAAATAATGTACGATACACGAGCGGTATGTTTTCTTTCAATTCTCGGAAATTAAAAAAGCTCAACTACGTTTCGCTTTTTCAAACTTTTCCTCGAACATAAAAACTTCAACATACCGCTCTTGTAACGCATATTACTATTGTAAGGCCTTAAATGATGATATTGATTGTGAATCCTTCATAAGAAATATCTACCTCGGGCCCCTTCGAATAGTTTAAGATTAAAAAAAAAAAGTATACCTATAAGCCGAAATATCTCTCTCTCTCCAGCTGTCAGATGCATGAAAGCTGTCAATTTACGTCGTATTAAATCAGATCCGTTTAATGTATAGTTTGTCGTTTGGTTATTCTTATATTAAGCATAGGCCCTATTCATCAAAACCACATTCATTTCAATTTAATCCGTTTGTGTTGTTTTTGAGCTTTTCTGTATCATGTATTTTGCAATCTATTCATTTTGTCATTTTTGTTTATTTTTAGTTGTCTCTAATTTTAATAACTATTAGTATGCTCTGTTTTTGTAATTCCTTGTTCACTGTAAATCTTGTGCTGAACTGTTATTGATCCCAGGCTGTTTACAGCACAATAAATATTAATAAATAAATAAAATACATTTATTATTATTATTATTAATATTATTATTATTATTATTATTATTATCATCATCATCACACTCTTCATAAATTAAAGAGTCGAGGTTGTGCAGACTTGACAGGACCCGCAGTGGAATTATTGAAGGCGGCAGGTTCCGCGAGGGGAGCACACTACGTAGCGGATAAAGTAGCGTTCAACTGTCATCCTACCTCTTAACAGGTACGCTGCGATCATCATATCGCGAAGTTGCGGTAAAAGGAAGGCACTGCTGGCGGCCGTCATGTGCTGGTGATGATGATGATGGAGCTGATTGGGATTGCCCAACTGCTGATCCATCAACAGCTCGCAGATTCGACACCGCATTTTCACACTTTTCTTGTTATAAATCATCAAAACTCACTTTGTAAATTACTTGGCAATAAAATAATTCCACACTCCCAACACCACAAGTTTCAGTTATAACATGTATATAAAAATACGTCGTATCTCTCTGGTAACTACGTATCAAGTTAGAAAAAAAACAACCAAAAGAAGGCACTCACACGCACTTACACGTACAACCTCTCTCCGCGAGAGACACAACTCGACTGTTGGAACTCGGGAGAGGAGAACCGAACGGGACATCGTCACGAGGACGGAGGGGGGCAGCAGAAGGAAGGAGTAACGTGGCCTCGTTAGCGGTGGCTCCAACTCACAGATACGCTCGCTCGCTTCGTACAGTAGCCGTTCGCGCACCACCAATTAACAAAAGAACACCGTGCTCCGGCGAACACACCTTCCAAGTACGTGTTTATGGGGAAACTATTTGTTTATTTAGCAAGCTGTAGTGTATACAACGGTTACGGTGCAGCTTTTATGTTGCGCGGAAACTATGATTGTGGTTTCGAATACCTAATAGGGAGTCAGTGAAATATTGACAGTTTCGTGCGTGCTCATTGGTCGGCGTTGGCCGATAAAATGTCACGTAATATTCAAAATCACGTTAAGACGAGACGGCAAAGGAGTTCAAAATTTTAATTGAACAGATATTTAAAAAACTTTAATTTTATTGTAAAATTAATTTATTATTAATTAACCAGTGGACTTACTCGTGTTAATTATGTAAGATTTGTGCGGCTTACAGCTGTTTCAGTGCTTCACGCACCATCCTCAGAGCCTACTAGATCACGGCATCATCTCGAACTTCTCTGCCTGTTATGTGGGCGTGTTTGATTGTTGAAAGGTGTTGAAGAGTGAAGTCAAATAGTGTGTGTGTATTGAAATTGATCTGTACACACACACTATTTGACTCCATTCAACACCTTTCAACAATCAAACACACCCACATAACAGGCAGAGAAGTTCGAGAGGACGCCGTGATCTAGTAGGCTCTGAAGATGGTGCGTGAAGCACTGAAACAGCTATAAGCCGCACAAATCTTACATAATTAACACGAGCAAGTCCACTAGTTAATCAATTAATTATATTCAAGTGTTAAAAGTAGTGTACGCAAGATTCAAAATGAATTTATTATTCTACAAATATTTCTGAAATGTAATCCAAGACCCTAAGCATAGCCTACATTTAGTAAAACAGAGTTAGGTCTACCGAAACATTCGAAGATACCTATGGGTATATAATAATAATAATAATAATAATAATAATAAATAATTAAAAGACTAATTTACTGCCGTTATAAATATGTAGTTAGATAATGACAAACATCCATAATATGCCAATAAAGTTTTCATCTTCTTACATGCGATTTAAATATCTCTTCACAAAACGCTTTAAGAATATCGCCATATTTTAATAAAATTTATGTACCGCCTGAATTTTGTACGTATGAAAATATAAGTCGTATGAACAGATGGGATAGGATTATGGCGCCAAAAATTAAAATGAAGAAATTCATGCCCAGCAGTCTCAAAACTGTTGTTATTCTTGTAAGAGCACGTTGTGCATCGCTACACCTTCCTATGATAACTAAATTGCACTGTACTGGCAACAGAATATGCGTGCAGTTTATCGCCCCTCAGCTATAATGTGAGATTTGTAGGCCTATGCTCCTTAAAATCGACCGTTTCCTACCAGACTCTGTATATAAAAGGCCTATATATTTTTTCGAGTAACTGCTATAGGTTATCATATAGCCATAATAATAATAATAATCCGAAGCAAGACAGCCCATGAAGGGCCATGACCGACCAGCCAGCTGCTGGCCTCGTGTCCACATGCCGAAGCAGAGTTGGATGATCATCCAATCAGAATGGAGGTATCGTGTGGTTAGCACGATGATCCCCACAGCCGTTATAGGTGGTTTACGCAACCGGATTTCGCTACCTATCGTAGCTCCCCAAGTGCATCACGATGCTGTGTGGGCACCGGTCCCATATACTGGCCGAAATTTTATGAGAAAATTTCTTCCCCCATGAGAACTCGAAACCAGCGCGCATTCCGTAACGCGAATCCTAGGAAGGAAGCTTTAGTCCACGACGCCACGGCACTGAATCATATAGCTATAGACTACCTAATAATCAGGTGTTTTCTAAAATTCTGTGTTCGCACCTGATTCTCCAGACCATATAATAAACAGTGGCAGAGGAAAATCTGTTATCTCGATTACCCAAAGTGTCCCTCCAGTTTATCGGCACTAACTGTACGCAACGCACAGACAACCCATACTGCAAACTTCTTACACATTACGTCATCAGTAGGTATAACTGCATGTACAGAAATTCCAATTTTCCCTTCTATAAACATTCTCCTCTACAGTACGAATGCCTCCCTATTAAAGGTACGTTTTCCTCGGTGCGGCTATCGCGATGATCGTTCAACGATGATCGTGCAACGATAATCGTTGAGCACTATTTCTTTGTATTTCCTATGGAGCTGTTTTGCTTCGAGCGACTGCCGCTAGAGTCGTTAACGACGATCGTACGTCTTGAATAGTCGTTCGGGAAAAGTTTGAATATGGTCGTCAGCCGCTAACGTTTGTTGTGAGAAAGACGTGCATTATGGCTCCTTCGTTTTCTGACGCGGAAGATGAAATTCTTCTCGAGGAAGTGGCGAATCATCCCTCACTGTGGCAGCTGTCACATGCGTCCTACAAGGATCAAAGGGTCAAGGACAATATATGAACTGAGTTTGTCAATAAAGTTGGAAAATCAAGTTAATAATAAAGTTATTTAAATTAAATTTTTGATACAGTTTCTCTTCATTTTTGGCTCTTTTCATCCCATACGTATGGAGAAGTATTTCGTCGTCTTCCATCTCCTCAATCAAAAGGCATTTAAGTAATCTTTTACGTCTACTCATTAAACTCATTCTGTTAAACACAACCTTCCTCTAGAAAGATGCGATTGCGAATGGAAACACGCGACTAGTGAAAAATCAACAAATGGCAGACGCTCCGAGCAAAATGGTAACCAACGATTATCGTTCAACATTTCATCGTTCAACAACAATCGTTGAACGATCATCGCGATAGTCGCACGGAGGAAAACGTACCTTAAGGACAAAAATAATTTCCTTTAACTGACCGCATAAGCGTATTTGATGCTGCTGTGATTATTTGACAGAACGCCTTACTTGAATAGCGAGTAACTTATTACATAGACTTGTTAAAAACAAAGGGAAGATACTTGACTGCAAAGTCGTCGTGAAATGAAAAGTCCTCTTCTCAAAACGCCCATCCCCATTCTACCCATACCACTGCATCAATGCATTGGACAAATTAGATTTGAAGATTTTGCCCCCTCCCTCTCATATCCCAGATCTCGAATCATCAGACTATCACGTGTTTGGTCACTTGAAGACGCCCTCTAAGGAACCAAATGCAGTGATAATAATCAAGTAAAACAAAACTGCAAGATTGGTTACGACATCAGGGTAAATGGTCTAATTCTTCTCTGCAGAAAATACAAGTCTTGTATAGCGATGGGACAGACGTGCACTTTTAAAGAGAAGATACATATTGAAAAGTGACGAAATTATATGTTTCTAAAACAAGTATCCAGTCAATTAGTCCGATTTGTCTCTTTACTTATTAAATGACCTAATGCAGTATACTGGAAACATTACTCCTACAAAGTTATTTTAAAGTGCTAAGCGACGTTTGATCTCACACCATGAAATGAAACCAACCATGACAAACAACCTTCCCGCCTGAAAGATAATACGTCACAACTGAGGAAAGATTACATATCGTAGACGTTAATGATGTGATTCATGAGGACCATGTAGATTACATGTCAAGGAAGATCAAGGATATTTAGAAACTTGACGAAGTATCGAAAATAAATTGACAGTAGGTTTTCCACGGTATTACAACATCCAACAATATGCCTTAACTTATAACGATATTAGTTAGGTCTATAAAATCTTACATGAATGATACCATTAGTCTGATTCCTAGTGAGCAAAATACAGTTCAAAATGACGTGTTCAACCGAAGAGAATGTGGCAGTTTTCCATTAATTTCTCTAACGTACGATATCTACAACATTTCCTACGCGGACATTCCCAGCGTAAAACCCGTGAACGAACCACTCATACTGGCAAGGTTCAGAATGAAATCTTTAACACACTACTCTGAACTATGTATGTATGTATGTATGTATGTACGTACGTATGCATGTATACATGCACAGTGTTCTGCCCAAGAGGAGGTCTTTAACTCCAAACCCAGCATTTTTCATTCTTCCCAATTTCCTGTTTTCCTCTTAATCTCCCCATATAATACCTTAACGTTGTCTATCAGCTGATATCTTTTACCCTGAACTCTTCTCCCGTTCACCACTCCTTATATGTACCCTATGTATATTATATTCCTATTAACTAGTCCCCTACAAATATCGCATATTAACAAATTAGGCCTACACCAAAATAAAAGGAATCAGTCACTGCACTCACACACCTGCTGGCACTTATGCCAGAAATAGTCTCCTATGTGTTAAATATATTTTTATTGTTATTTATGTACAATGGCTGGAAAGTGCGTCCTGCGGTATAAGACCCTAAAACGGCCTCTGGCTCAAAGCCAGAAATGTCAATAAACTACTACTACTACTACTACTCTGAACGATGAATGAATGAATGATTGAATGAATGATTGAATGAACAGGAACAGAAACATTTAAAATGTAAGTCAAAACGCGTTCTGGGGCTGAAAAGTTTCTATGTGAGCTCCAAACCTGTTGGTAACTTGTCCCAATCCGTTTATCGTCGTTCCATATGAAGGAAAGTTAGACAATTTTAAAGGAGAGAGAAGAAAATGGACGTAACATAATAGCTACCACAAGGGGAACGTATCACTCGACCCATAGCTCGATAAAGAATGGAGTTGAAGCAAATTGTGCGTCAACATGTGAATTGCAGGACACATGAACATCGACATTTCCAACGCAATTTGCGGTTCTTGGATTTCAAAACCCAGACCGCGCATGATTGATGGTAGGTCAAAATATACGTTGGGTGCATACCGTAATCTACCGATGTGTCTCGGAACTGAAGTTGCCACCCCCACGCCCGGGGAGGGGTGGTCAGCTACCGAACGGCTATCAAACCTCGGAGGTCAACTTCGCGGACGGAGGACGACCGGATATGTGAAACGTATGTCGTATTACAATTCGTGTGTCTCGTCCCGCGAAGAGACCATCGCGCAGTCATGAAACAACGATTAAGTCTTCTCTTTGACGGTGCATGGAGGTTTGCGTGAATATAATTTGCCAACAATTTTTGCACTCGTTGACTATGAAAAGGCATCAGTAACTTCCAGTGGAAAATATCAAGAAAAGATTGCCACGCTCCATTCCAACTGTAGAAATTTGCAGTACTTATACACCGTGTCCAGCTTACAATACCAATAAAATGTACCAACTTCACAGCACTAATAAGACACATATTTAATTAGAACTGTCAACATTTTATGACGTCTACAATGTAGCAATTTTAATGTTCGATAGATTTCAAGTTTTAAGTCTAGTCAGCGATCTATACATTGGAGGAGAAAAGTAACTGGTCACCCTACCCCATTAGGCCCTACCTCCTGACTTGGTTGTCTTATGATTGATGTCTTATTGATGTCACTTACAAGCTTCCAACGTTTCCGGACAGTTGACTAAGCAACAACAGATTTCAATATGAGTACCACTAGGCCAACTGAGATATTCCGGTCTCTGATCGGGTCAAAACCCTGATAGAATTGATATTTAATCCTTGTGGTGAATTTCGGTGTAGTCCGGAGGGGCTAATTAGTCAAATCCACTCTCCTCACCTCCAAACTGGGATCCCTATTGATCTTTCAAGGTGCGAAAGAGAGAGCGGTGTGCGGAAAGCAACGGAAAATATCATATTTATCTCTCCGAAGAAAAACTTAGATTAGGCTACATTAAGATACATCTATGCGAAGAATAAAAGGAAGTCGGAAAATAGAAAAGACTGGAGAATGCTGGGTTTTCAGTGAAATAACTGCCCTTGGGCAGAACAGAATGAATGAATGAATGAATGAATGAATGAATGAATGGGGTACTACCACTTGTAGCATGGCAGATATCCAACCTGTATTGCACCTCTAACCAGGGTCTTCTCAGCATACCAATAGTGACATCTTGAATAGGACGGAAGTTCTGTACTCCAAATCGTACAGCGCGAAAGTCAGTTACAAACTTGCTTATCGAATTGATTTTCTTGAGTTTGTTCTAAATGAGGTTCGAATTTGTTCAAATTTTTCTTCAGAAACGTTTCATTTCGAATGCTTATCGGTTTTCGGTAACAAACTTCCTGTTTTCTTGAACTTAATATCTCAAGCAATTATTCTCTGATAGTTCTCTGATGGGATCGTGTCTTTGATGGTTGAATTCCCGACTAAACCGACGCTGTACATGCTCAACAGACTTTGTTTGTACTTACAAAAGAGTGCACGATATTTTCACCTGAAGCGTCAACATGGCTATAATTTCGTTGAATTTTTGACAGGCTTTGAAAGATGGATTTACAACACGCGGATTGGCTGCTAGAGAAACAAAGTAATTAATGCTGTTATAGGACATAACACCACCAAAGAATTAGATCTACAGCAAATTTTTCATAACTATTCAATAATTATGTCCACAGACATGTCAGAATCAAAGGTTTCCGATGCTCATATAGGATTCAAGGACTTACGGCGAAGTGGCTCAACGCAGTAATCATAGATTACTAAACGACTGATAAATAGTAACCATGGTTAAAATGTAATTTCTGTGCACCATTCATAATCACCGATTACTTAAACATTGTTAGCTGACACTTCATTTAATCAGCGTAAAGTCTATGATGACTGTTTCTACAAAAAGACTAAAGGAAAGCATCCATTCCTCTGCAAAGATAATAGGCTAGTCAATATCTGAAAACGAATGCGCTTACTTCGTTTACATGGAAACGAACGTTTCCTATATTTTCGCGTTGCATTTATTTGTCTTTGGGCGCTGTTATGGTTGCGAGTTACATTTCATTATTTTTCAGAGCTGCTAGGTTAAAATCGTACAAAATGGAAAATTAAATGCAAAAATGATTATATCCCAACTGAGTTTGAAGTACTGACAGACTAAATAATTATTACATTTAAATATATTATATATGAAAAAGGGGGAATATCCATAAGGAAAAGGATAAAGAAGATTAGTACGAATGTGTGCGCGATCCAGAACCCCATTCATGCCAGGAAACTGTGCATTATCCTAAGATCCATCCACAACTCTATTCGCTCAGCAAGTATTGTAGAGAAAGAGGTACTCGAGTGTTCCTTCTTAAAATACAGAAAATATCAGTTGCATAGAATCGTAATACAAGCAGCCTATCCATAAGAGAAATAAATTGTTTCTGTGTTATTTCAAGTGATCCATTTGTTGCAGCAGATATGACACTGTAGATTTTGACACAAACGAAATCCCTTCTAAAATTTTCTGTCACCTAATTCCTCCTAAGAATTCTCTCTTTCGACTAAAGAAACTTCACGCTCACCTTCATCTCTAACCAAGTAATTCAATTACAATAATAAACGTCTTCGAAATAATCAGCTGTGGATCTGGCCGCCATTTTGTTTTACTTGGTTATCTCCTTTAACCGCTCGAATATGGTCGGTTAGAGATTACCGCGTTTATCCTCCTATTTAAATCCTAACCGAGGCCGATTCACCGTAATAACGCTTAACCAGGGATTAAGTGGCAATTTTAACCGGTGGTTATACTAACCGACGTTGATGCACGTGGACATTAAAGTTTCTGGCTCTGGGGTTTTATCAGATAGTCCATCTGCGGACAGAACCTGGCTCTGTCAGGGCTGTTCGAACTTGGCCCGCCTGTCAGCATTGGATTCACGAATTACATCTAGGCTACCCATCGTACTTGGACAATAATCGATGTATAGGTAGATATAGGTAGCACAATGGACGAATGTAAGTGTAGGTACAGTACATACAGTAGATCCATCCCAGATCCGGCCCTAGTCAAGTTCTCGACTTGGCGGCCACGTGTACGGATGCATTTATGGTATTTCTTCAAGATGGATAATCTTCTTTGAACTTGGAATGACGAACTCGTATCGTATTCTGTTGAGCCACTCCTTACGACAGCATGATGTGGACATACTCATCGTTGGAATGTAACCTATTCTGTATTACCGAGCAACTATTGCGCCGACCACATGTTTGTAAGAGTTCACGAAGGGTTCTAGACAGTTCTTGAACTGTAATTAATTTCTTTGTAAATGACGGCTTACATGACAAGGGGATTTTCACATTCTGTAATGAGACAAAGATAAAAATGAATAGAAACTATGAATGTCGTTACAGAGATTTGAACCGGAGACCTTCGGTGCAACAACCTAGCGTGATAACGGTCATCTGTCAGAATATAACGCTAACAAAACACAACACAGCACGGCATTCTTAGTTTGCGACAGACTAGTGCACTTGCAATAAGTTTTCCTGGTGTGTTAGTCAGCAGGATTAGACAACTTCAACAATAAGGGAAATAAAATCGAATATAAAGTGCAATGAAATCTTGTATATTTACTTGCAGTTAAGAATTCTTTAAGTAAAATCACTGAAAAAGTTATTTATATTTTGTTCCTTTGATTTGAGTATGTAGCCTTTACGAGAGGCAGAAGAGAAACTTAAGTTGCAAATGCTTAGTAATATTCTAACATGTTCGTGGATGAAACATTATAAATTTGATTAAAATTTAATACTTTACGCGCGGCAAAAGTTAAACTTCTTAGCTAAGTTGTAAATGCGCAGTAGGCCTAAGATTTTAACATGTTCATGGATGAAACATAATAAATTTGGTTAAAATCGAATACTTTATGTGCGGTAAAGTGAAACTTCTTAAGTTGTAAATGTGTAGTAATATTTTAACATGTTCATGGATGAAACATGATAAATTTGGTTAAAATTGTATACGCGCGGCAGAAGTGAAACTACTTAAGTTGTAAATGTGTAGTAATATTTTAACATGTTCATGGATGAAACACGATAAATTTGGTTAAAATTTAATACTTTACGCGCGGCAAAAGTGAAACTTCGTAAGTTGTAAATGCGTAGTAATATTTTAACATGTTCGTGGATGAAACATGATCAATTTGGTTAAAATTGAATACTTTACGCACAGCAAAAGTGAAACTTCTTCAGTTGTAAATATGTAGTAATATCTTAACATATTCGGTAATGCAACATAATAAATTTGGTTAAAACTGAATACATAGCGTGCGGCAAAAGTTAAACTTCTTAAGTTGTAAATGTGTAGTAATATTTTAACATGTTCATGGATGAAACATGATGGTTAAAATTGAATACTTTACGCGCGGCAAAAGTGAAACATTTTAAGTTGTAAATGTGTAGTAATATTTTAACATGTTCATGGATTAAACATGATAAATTTGGTTAAAACTGAATACTTTATGCACGGCAAAACTGAAACTTCTTAAGTTGTAAATGCCTAGTAATATTTTAACATGTTCGTAGATGAAAATGATACATTTGGTTAAAATTGAATACTTTACGTGCGGCAAAAGTGAAACTAATAAAGTTGTAAATGTGTAGTAATATTTTAACATGTTCATGGATGAAACATGATAATTTGGTTAAAATTGAATACTTTACGTGCGGAAACAGTGAAACTTCTTAAGTTGTAAATGTTTAATAATATTTTAACATGTTCGTGAATGAAACATAATAAGCTTAAATTTGGTTGAAATTGATAATTTAAGCGCGGCAAAAGTCAAACTTCTTAAGTTATAAATGCTTAGTAATATTTTAACATGTTCGTGGATGATACATGATAAATCTCGTTAGGAAATTTAATAATTTACGCGCGGCAGAAGTGAAACTTCTTACTTAAGTAGCACTAGTTCATTATGTTCGTGAATGAAACGTGATAAATATGATTAATATGCAATACTTTAAGCGCGGCAGGAGTGAAACTTATGATGTAATAAAATAGGGTACAGCGGGGCTTTTTCGCTCACGGGGCTAATCCGCCCGAAATAAGAAATGTTGCAACAGTGCGTGACCTCCGCACAGAGTCAAGGTTGTTTTGCGTTTAGTATGAGCCTCTGTCTCTTGGCCGCCGTACATATCTATAGTAAAAGTGTTTTGTGTTCCATTATTGGGAGAACAGAAGAACAAAGTCTAGAGGTAAGTGAACTGTGATTAATTTTTTCCATAGTTAAAGAATACAACCTTACAAATTAAGATGTACCATGCACAATAATGCGAATTTTTAACACTTATTGTTAATATTATAAGAACACAGGTTATGCAGTGTGTGTAGTCACAAATATTGCTGGCTTTGTTCACAAATGTATAAATTTGGCGCGTCTTTCGAAATGTCTGCTTTTGGGGCTATTTCGCCTAGTAAACGCGGGGCTATTTCCGCTCACTAAAATAATTAGCTTAATTGGTGTTTTAATGCTAAATACTAAACAATATATTTTATTAGTTCATTTCAGATGGTTCGTACATAAAAAAGAACAAATTCAAGCGCCACATGGTCCGAGGAAGATATGAATCTAGCAGTAAAAACTATTTTAAGCGGAATCGTGAGTGTGAGAGGATCTGCTGCATTGTTTAAACTTCCTTATCTCACATTTAAAGATCGAGTAAACATTTGAAAATTTGATTTTCTAATGGAAGAAAAGAAACCTTATAGACCAGTTGATCATCCAACTGCATTTAGTCCAGAAGAAGAGCGTGATTTCACTACTAGATTGAAAGACTTAGCTGCAAGGGGTTTTGGCTGCACACCAGAACAAATTCGCCGAGCAGCATTTACTTATGCAACGATGAATAACATAATGCATTCCTGGGACATGGAAAAAATGATTGCAGGTAGAGACTGGTTTACCGGGTTTATGAAGAGAAATAGTGATATCACTCCGAACTCGTCAGCCGCTGGACAGATCAGTTTTCAAGCCACTGAAAGTTTTCTACTATCTTGCTGCAACAAATTACATGCATTCGACACCAGAAGGCGGAATCAACAAGTTTAACTTTGGAGAACTGTTTTCCACAGCATGGAGTAAAGCTGCCACCGTTGGAAATGGTGTTAAAGGATTTAAATACATTGGATTGTTCCCTTTAAACCCTTTAGCTGTTTCCGAAGAAAAATTTCTTCCCTCAGTTGATTTCCAGGCAGAAACTTCCAGTGTGCCATCATGTTCAGTTTCAGAGAATCCCCAATTTTCCCAGCTGAATCCTGAGTGCCCTTCATCAGGATCCTCTTGCGTCGTCGTCCAGCAGAAGACTTCTCCTTTCAATACAATCATTCCGAGTCCAGCAAAAAGAATGTCCAAAAACAAGTAAAAAAAAAAAAAAGTAACAGAACCAGACATTTGACTTCAGATGCAAACTACGAAGCAACGAAGGACAAAAGCAGGCTAAAAATGGAGAAAGGAATCAAGGACAATGCAAGTAAGAAGCGTCGTCAATTAAGTGAATCGGGTGATGACTTACAGCTTACTGAAATTAGAGATGATAATGAGAACACTCCTTGTGGATTTTGCGGTCTGAAATTTATTCGTCAGAATCGGTCAAAAAGGGAGACTGGATAAAATGCCAAAAATGTGCCACTTGCTTTCACGAAGTGTGTGTGAGTGTAAAAGGACGAAAAATGTTTACTTGTGGTAAATACTTGTGACTTTCGCATTGAAATGTACTGGGCGGAATAGCTCCTTGACTGGGCGGAATAGCCTCGCTATTTTTACATATTGTGACTTCTGCACTCTTGAGATGTTTGTTTAATACATTGATTGTGGAAACGAATTTCCACTTTTTACATATTGGAATTTATTCTTGATTAAAGTACCATTAATTGTATCACATTGACAGATTTTTAAAAAAAGGTTCTATGTCACTTTATAAGGCTAAAAGTTGAAATGAGCGGAATAGCCCCGCTGTACCCTAACATGTTCGTGAATAAAACATGATACATTTGGTTAAAATTTAATACTTCCATATAATCAATAGGCCTACTAATCGAAATAAATTAAAAAGTTAAACAATTGCTTTATGATATCTAAAATAAGTTAGGCTTATGAAAAATGAAGCACACACAACCAAAGTAATAGTTCAGAAAGTGTTTTTCAAATACATGATGACCACTTTTATTTGATTTAAGTCTTTAAATATGGTGAACTACGATTTAATTCTAAGTAATTGACACCAATTGGATCAGTCATTGCAATCGTGATTGTTCATTGATTTTGACGATGTAGGAACTTCCACTAAATCGTTGAAACTTTGTAACAGAACTGCAGAAGAGAGGTTAGGTATTATATTTGCCTTGTTTTACATTCTCTCACTCGTTTCAATTGGCTCAATTTTTGTTGGTATATTTGTACGCTTTCTTTTACGCTCTTGTTTGTTCCGTCCCTGATTTCGGCATATTTTCGACAAAATAATCTCAACAATCAATATCACTCACTTCATATGATTACTACTAAAATAGCACAATTATTACATAGACACCACTATCCATACAGATATGTGGCTCAAGTCCAATAATGGTAGGCCTAAATAAAGGGGTGAGACAAGAATGTCCCGCTTTCGCCCACACGTTTTGATTTACCCTATACAATGACGAAGCTATAAATGAACGGCGGAATATTTTTAAATCCAAGAGGTTTTCCTCAACCGTAAAGCAAATGAAAGGTAATCCCTGGCGAATTCTCCGCTTCTTCTCCCTATCACCAATTCTATGGATGCCAAATTCCTAGTAGTTAATACAGCTTTGTTAAATAACCTACTAAAATATACAAAAAAAAAATATCTAGAGCTGCGATTGCCTGAACAATGAAGCGTTGAACTTTCCTAGCTGGCTTGATGTTGCTTGAAAGATGTCAAAAATGTATTAAAACAGAAGAAGAACACTTTAAACATCCCTTGTGACACAGGTAAGTTGCGCTTGTATTCATTTTTAAGTTGTTTATAAACATTTTCCCTGCTATACAGGTTTTACAAACTAAAGTTAGGACCGTAGATACGGCGGCCGATTTCGCGGTAACTGTGCGAGGCGTGTAACAGAGAATTCCCCTGAGTTTGCGATGTGCAAGAAAATATCAATCCTGTTGTAACTTTCATCAACAATCAAGCAATTTGGATGTGTTATTCATTCTGAAGAAGTCCTAGAAGTGATCCCCAGAAATGAACATGGAACAGACGTATCGGCCAACATTATGATGACGTAAGCACGGCCAGAAGGAAACACCTTCAGCCAGTATTATTATTCAGCATCCAGACTCAATTCACATTCCACTATTACTCATTTATAGCTATACCACAATTTCTACGGGATTTATCGTTTAAACGGTCGTTAAATACATAATTACCGTCTTTGTTGTGATGAGAAATGACCGTTGAATTCCTCCGCTTAAAATCGAAAGGCGTTGGTCGGGAAAGATGCTGGCTGATAAGTTCATTCCGGCTGTCGACTTTAACGTTCCCTATTTGCACTGGCTCACTTAGTGGTGCAAACAATAGACATTTCTGCGATTGGTGCAGCCGCAAGTGGAGGAAGTGTACAGGGTTGGATGTGCAGGACTGACAGGTCTTACAGCAACCCCTGCCACGCGACGACCGGTTAAGGCGGGGTGAGAGGGCAATGTGTCACGAAGGTCTATTCCGCAGCATCCTCAATTGCACTATGCGATCCACATGGGAGCCACAGTGGGGCAAGTTTTCAAATGTGACCTACTGCAAGCATTTAAGACAGAATAATAATGATCACTAGAAGGCGGGCTTGAGATACCTTCACGGCGGCAATAGGTTGATGCACAACGGAGCTTAGACATGTGACCTTACTCTCGTAGGTACATTTTGTTAAGAACGCAAAATGACCTGTCAGCCGTCCCGTTGCGCCCTGTTGGAACCGAACCTAATACTGGTGACAGACTACAGTCGCTAATCGCGATCAGCATTATCGCGATTAGCTCCGATAGCGATTACCGAAAATGTGGTGACACACTAGGTCACGCTTGGTCCCGTCTGGCCAACAGCTGAATTACCATAGATGAAACAATTTTCTCTATGTACATACGTATATGCTTGTTTCCCTCCTGGACAACACCTAAAGTACACATTTTCTGTTGATGTTTGTTCATTGTTTTTTTTTTCCAATTTTTTTTTCTTGCAGCGTGATATGGGAATTAATTTTTTTAAATTGTTATATGCTTTACACTATAAACTGATACAATTTATATCATTAGGGGAGAGTCGGGTATTATCGGACATCGGGTAATATCGGACAGTGCGTTTCTTTCATCTACCACACGATGATAGTACCTGATTGACATGGTTACGTTTCTGTGATGTCGCATAGAGAAACGTAACTCAGGTACTACCATATGGTGGTAGATGAAAGAAACGCACTGTCCGATATTACCCGATGTCCGATAATAACCGACTCTCCCCTACTATTTATATTATTTTGAAAAGAGATTTTATAACCCATAAAAAATATGTCACCATGCCAAAAATTTATATTATTTTGTAATAAAACATATTTTTAAAATCATCCCTAACCTCAACGATAGCGTCGTAATGGAGACTGAAATTGAAAATCTGAAAAAGAAACCAGTTCCAGTTTGTAATCCATTATTTATTGAAATGAAACATCTTTTAGCAGTCTTCTCTCTCTCTCTCTCTCTCTCTCTCTCTCTCTAATATATATATGAATAATTCGGCTGTCATTTATTAATATATTTCTTTTTACTTTTCTCACATCTGCATTAAATTTCTCCATTACTGTAATAGTAGCCAAATTCATTTTCTACCCATTCATTTTCGTTTCTATTTCATACAATACAATGGAAGGTGTAAGAAAATTCCACAGCAGAAGCTATCACTACTTCCTAAATAATATAAATCAAGGTGATTCGAAACCAAAGATTACTAAAATGTTACTTTCGGCCACTGGGCCATGCCTCAGCGCGATTATCTTGTTCTGGGAACAGGATTTAGCTCCTGATTGCGATTGGGACGGTGACACACTACAAACCCGATCGCGATTAGGTCGATAATCGCGATTAGTGACTGTAGGCTAGTATGTCACCAGTATAAGCCAGCACAATACTGTGCGCAGTCATAGTGAACAGCTGTCTGACGTTAGTGTCGAGGTTGTTTGTCATAGTGTTTATGTGTACAGTAGAGCGTCTCGCTTAGGCACAGTGAAAACGTAAACAAAGTGCAGGTAACGTGTGGGGGAGGTCGAACCGTACAATAAACACGAGGGATGCACAAGATTTTAGTTACAATTAATTATATTAATTAATATTAATTGACATTTTCCAAAAACACACAAAATAAAAGAACACAAATTGCATAACATTATCATATACACATTTTAACAAACAAGGAATTGTAATGTTGATATAATTCAAGAGGCCTATAACGAACTAAATTTTGCTTAGTCTATATGTTGTTTTCAAGCAGCGCTTTTACAGTCATGAATTTCATTCTCTGTAGCTTTGACTAACAAAATATCACCGTCTTCTGTACTGTACCTGAATAAATTGAACTTTGAGAAGGGATAATTATTATGTCTAGGAATTAGTGTTGTCACTTCAGACCAATATACTGTAGTTTTGTTAATTCGGCCACAGAAAACGGTAAATTATTCAGTAACACAGAGAATGAAATTTATGACCGTAGAAAATGCTGCTTGAAAGCAACATCATATAAGTAGCAAAATTTGATTTGTTATATTGAATTATTTCAACATTAAAATTGCTTTTTTATTAAAATGTGTATAAATGTTAAATGTTATGATTTATTTAACGACGCTCGCAACTTCAAAGGTTATATCAGCGTCGCCGGATGTGCCGGAATTTTGTCCCGCAGGAGTTCTTTTACATGCCAGTAAATCTACTGACATGAGGCTGTCGCATTTAAGCACACTTAAATGCCATAAACCTGGCCCGGGATCGAACCCGCAACCTTGGGCATAGAAGGCCAGCGCTATACCAACTCGCCAACCAGGTCGACGAAATGTGTATATGATAAAGTTATACTAGTTTCACGACCACAGAGCACGTTGCAAAATTTGACTGGACTGTCCCACCACATCCACCTTACAGTCCGGATTTGGAGGCGTTTGACTTCCATCTATTTGAGTCTATGAAAGATGGACTACATGGACATTTTTCAGACAAGGATGCTGTCATCGCAGCCGTAACACAGTGGCTTGTCTCTGCTGGTTCAGATTTTTACGAGCGCCCTCGTTTATCGCTGGCAAAAGTGCATAAAGAATGCTGGTGACTATGTTGAAAAATAATTGTATGTAGCTGAAATCTTGCTATATACATATTTAACTGTCTTAGTATGCTCTCTGCATCTGTTGTAGTTTCCGTGAAAATAAAAGGGAGGCATTTACTTTCGAAATGACCCTCGTTCGTACAGACCTATAAGTGCATGTCGTACGTGGCCTACATATATTCGTAACATTTACATGTATTTTTGGGCTTTCACGGTGAACGTGATGCGGATTAGATTTTTACTGGAACTTACCGTTTCCACATATTCACATTTCAGTACAAGGTGGAATATTCAAAATCTAATTCTGAACGCTTTCTTTTAATTTATAACAATACAATAAAAAAAGTGAGCTGGCTATAACAATCATATTATGCTCTACAAATGTACTTCAAAATTATACCACTTACCAGTACGAAGAAAGGTAGAAAGTTGTATCACTTACCTGTAACAAAGAGAAAAAACAAGAAAATTAATTACACGTTACGGTCTGTAAATTGCATTCTCACCGTTAATTACTACATTACCAGGAACAATAAATTTCAATCTACCAGCATTGAAATATTCTCTCACAGGTTAATTTTATTCAAACTAGCAATAACAATATACAATGCACTAATATCAGTTGCACAGAATCTGCGATAATGTGTGTTCAACTAAGATCAAATTACCATTAATATAAAATTAACGGAAACTTAAAGCTGTCATTCAGCAGTTGTATACATCACAATATCACTTCTTTGTACTTCTTCTCAGACTATTGGACTGCTCCGACATAAGTTTTTATTCTGATTTATTGATCTTGATATGAGACGACCTTTGTTAAAGCCATTGATTCATTACTACTTCTATTTTGTCAGGTTAAATGTTTGTAGCTTGTTCCTAATTTTCGTAGGCCTATTTCCTTTCTGTCCATAACAAAGATGCAGCATGACATTTCTTTAATAGTAAACATTAAAATACCGGTACGATTTATCCCTCGAATGTGGCTCTACCTATAGTATTCCAGCTGCAAATCAGTGAACCGAGGTCTGGTTTCTAGCAGGAATGTAAAAATGTATATCTGTTCTGTATTTGAAGGGTTCAGAGCCATAGTGGGCCAAGCGCCATTTATTAAAAACGGAGAAAACAAGTTTAATGAAGATTGACATATCATTTAGTTTTAATGTGCATACTTTATATTACTTGCTATATGTTTCCATTGAATTATGGTAATAACTTTATTTTAACCCTCGTTTTCTACGGTTTTAGTAAATGGCGTTTGGCCCACTATGGTTCTGAACCCTTCTAGCCTCGTGCATTGTAGGCGCTATGTTCGGTTCAAGTTTGCTGAGTTTCTGTAGAACCGAAACTCGCTTTGCGGAAGCAGTTATGTTCGAACTTGCCCTTTCAAGTTCAATGACTTCCTTTTCCTTCCCATCCCTTCATGCTTCAGCTGCGCAAGGATTTAGAACAAATCTTATGAAGAAGAATGAGTGACGCAGAATACCTGCACGGAAATATCATAATTATGTACTTCGGTACATCATAATAATAAATCTTATGAAGTTTTATATAGCTGTTGTAAGTACAGATAATTTTATAACAAAATAGTGATTAAACATTAACAGGAATATCGGCCCACACATACGTAAATCACAATATATTTTCAAATGCATGACAATTACCGACAGAAAATATAGATACATTTCTCACATAATATTCAAATAAATCACAGCTGCTCAGCAGCAATAGATGTCTGGCTATACAGATGATTAAAGTAAAATTGCATGAACAGCATAATACAAACTGAAGTAAATTCCATTAAAATAATATATTAATTTTCTTACCATAGGCCTACATCATTACAACTTACATTCAATCAATTTATAAATACAATATTCATTTTGAAACTTCACATTATTTTACCTTGTAATAACCAACCTGTTAATAAATAAAATGGTCCACCATTGTGGAGTAACGATTATGCCTGACCATGAAACCAGCGGGCCCGGGTTCAAATCCTCGTTAGGACAAGGTACCTGGTTGAGGTTATTTTTCGGAGTTATCACCCAATCTATTAAGAGCAAATGCTGGGTAACTTTTGGCGCTGGACCCTGGACTCATTTTGCACATCATTCAGATGCTAGACAAGCAACTGTTGATATAGCGTCGTAAAGTAACCAATTAAAAATAAATAAAATCAATTATTTAATTTTCACACTATAAATGTTATGTTTTATTTAACGAAGCTCGCAACTGCAGAGGTTATATCAGCGTCGCCGGATGTGCCGGAATTTTGTCCCGCAGGAGTTCTTTTACATGCCAGTAAATCTACTGAAATAAACCTGTGGCATTTAAGCACACTTAAATGCCATCGACCTGGCCCGGGATCGAACCCGCAACCTTGGGCATAGAAGGCCAGCGCTATACCAACTCGCCAACCAGGTCGACTTCACACTATACATTATCGCAGTCACTGTGTTCGGTTCAATGGCGAAGTTCCATATTCGCTGATGCGCGCTATGCAGGAGGATACCTATCATGTTCGTTCGACCATATTATGAAAATATTTGCTTTCCTCTCCCATTCTTTCATGTTTCAAACAGCTTAAGGATTTGAGCACGTAACGTACGATTAGTTTTTCATATTAAATAAGACGAAGTTTGTAATGTCTTGGTTTCCTGTCTCATGTTTTAACATAGCACATTAATAGTCGGTACTATGAACATATGTGCTTTTAAAAGAGTATTTTGTTTGGTTTATTTATGCATATATTTTTGTGAATGTTCAATCACATTAACAACAAAAAAATTACCTGTACTCATTACTATGCGTAATTTCGCAAATAAGTGCCTGACATAGGCTACTTATGGATCTAATGCATAAAAGCGTAGCATAGACAAGTGTTTGCCTTATGTCAACATGCCTCAAAAGAGGTGAACGATCATCTAACCGTATACGAGGGTAAAGGATGGTTAGCATGATGATCTCCCAGCTGTTACAGCTGATTTTCTAAACTGAATGTCGCTACGTATCACAGCTTCCCAAATTCATCACGATGCTAGGTAAGACACTGGTCTCTTATCGCGACTCAAACCAGCGCTCATTTCGTATTGCTTGTCTAAGGCATGACGCCTTAAACTACGCTGCTACAACTCGGAACAAGCATGCGCGTCGTCTTGTATATTATTTAGTTTAGACACAATATTAATCATTACGGAAATTTGTTCCACCAATTTAACTCTACTCTTTTCTAAACTGTCAATTGAATGAGGAATAAATCCAAAATTTGATACAATATAATGACACTGTTGTTCAATACTTGGGTCACAAAGAAGTAATTGAACCATACTTATAAAAGCTGCATCATTGTTATAGAACAACTCTCAAAATCTGAAACAAAATGAAATATGTATTACAAAAAAATAATGGGTTCAGTTCAGTCTGTCAGGTAGCTAATATTCTGTCCGGTGATAAATACACTGTAGATAATTTAGATGTCGAATTGAATGGCGTCAAATATATTTCACATATGCAGCTGTCGTTTCGCAGCTTTCCTGCATTCAAATCCATACTAGACAGTAGTAGACACTCATTCGCTTTCGAAACCTTGAGAATGCATCTTGTTGTTCACTGTAATTACAAACTACACACGCAATAGACAATACATCTAAGCTCACATGTATTGAATGGAATTTTCTAATAGTTGAAATGAAGTTAAATAAAGATAGAAAGTGATTCAGAGGGATGTGTGTACTATTCTCTTCTGCAGACTGTACTGTAGAAGACGGAGCGGTGCTGCGTACCTATATCCTGGAGTGAGTTGGCTTTCTTTCATCGTAAACATGCTCCAATGTCACAGGCCTACTTATCATTGAATCTATTCGGAGAGAGTACAGTTTCTTTAGTAGGTAGTAATAGCGGTACGTCTAAGAAAAGAAAAATATGAGTACGACGATACAGTAGTTGGTGTTTCGAAGTGAAAAGTTAAATTGGTAACTGTTCCTACGTCACTTCCACTTCGTAACAACGCCATAAAGTATTTGTTTCTAAAGAAAATATTTGTCGTATTTTTTTACGTGTGTTTTGTAAAATACGATTATTTTTCGCTGACCAAAAATACAATAACTTATGATGTTGCTACAGGTGGCGCCAGCATTTTTGGCGTGTGTCCTAAAGTATAGTGCCCAATTTGTGAGCATGTTGCTAGTGCACCTGAGAATGGTACCACTTCATATACATGTCATATCAGCAATTTGCCAAACACAGTTGTCAGACTGACTACGGTAAAGGTAAGACACTAGCATTTAACGTCCCATTACTTATTTCACACGCCAAAAACGGTGACGCGGACTGTATGAAGTGGCAATGACGTGCTGAAAATTCAATGTTAAATTAACTTGATGAAAAAGTAGAGGGGTACGTGTGTGTGTATGTGTGTGTGTGTGTGCATCTTCCGATGTTTCAAACAATAAGTAGGTATGGTAAAATTTAGTCAAAGTTAGCTGGGTGTTATGTACATTCTGTACTTCTCTTCTTTGTAACGTGTGTCAGCACTTATGCGTTTTTAAATTAATCTACACATATTGCGCAATAGCTTGTTGCATTGCAATTTTCCTTTATTATTTGCAGCCACTTGTTATTACCTTATTTAGTACGTTCTTATTAAAATATCAAATTTTCAGTTATTAGCAGAGAGAATAGATTGTTAAAAAATACCATGATACCACCCTTTATACATGTATTTCAGTTCATTTTGTGCATATTCATGTCCAATTCCAATATACGAGTAGAGTATAACAATTATTAGGATACTAATAATTGAACAGAAATGTCTTCGGAATAAAGAGTTTATAGCGTACTATAATATAATGTTCGGTTGTATGTCACAATACTGGTATAACGCCACCAACGCAAGCTGGAAGCTGGAAAATACACATCTAAATTTCATCCCATGTAGGGGGTGATTTGCGGTACTGAATATCGGCTGAACCGTTGTGTTTGTTTATTCAAACAACATATTTGTACAATCGAGTTTCAAACGCTACGTATTTATTTTGACAAAGTAAATTCAACGAAGTTAACCTACCAATCCTATTATTATGGTTTACTCTAGTGAACATGAGAATCATTTCACTTTCCTGTATTTCAACTACATCAAAGAGACAAAACGATTCTATCCTGACACGTCATCGTAATCATTACTATCTGATATACATATTAGACGAATCACGTTTGCTCACCCATCATTTTGAAACTGGCTAGTTAACTATTTTCTTCTATATTTTACACGGGCACAATCAAATCAAAATGATAGCCGTCCAAATCTTGTATTTAAAATATCGGCATCCTAATCAATTCAAATGAACAAAAAAGAAAACTTAAATTAGTTAAAAAAATGCATAATGAAATTTTAAAAAAGAATATTCTGCGACAAGATGTGGTGGCTATCAAAACGATAAAAATGTATTGAAAATAAATAATATGCACTGAATATTATAAAGATGAATAGAGATGGTGATTGATGGTGTTCAATGAAGATTTTAAAATGGTTGATGCAATTGTCTGAAGAGTATTTTCAGGAACCTTTAATTTTCTGAGGATCTCCAATGTAAATTTGGGAATTGTTACTCGCGCACCAAACATAAGTCCAATGACATTCCAATCTTTAATATTATATTTATGACTGAGATCATCACAGCATGGAAGATAAATAGTGCGTTTCTCTTCATGTACCTACTTTGGTTGATATTCATTAATTTCGAACCTTACAGTGTGGTCAAGAATGAGATCAGTTTTTTTTATCTCGGTCAATTATTATGATGTCAGCACGCAGTGTAGATCCTTCCGTAGAAAGACATTGAACTTCCTCATATGAATCGTATTCACCATGTTCCCTTAATCTGTTAGCAATTATTGGGCGGACTGTGTTATGTCAATTCGCAGTAATTCGCCCTGAGGGCAGAAACCTAGCACGTGGGGTAACGTTTCATGCTCATTGCATCTCCTGCAATGGGTATTGCTAAGGCTTCTACCGGGGAGAGATCTAACTGCGATGACATTGGTGCTCATTTTAATGGCCTCGGTCCATTGGCCACAAGATAGACCTTTCTTATTGCTAATCCAGGTATTACCTTTTTTCCAGTGAGAGTAGAATGTAATTCCTTTACCTTTCCCAGGTAAAGCGCTCCACTTATTATAAGAAGTGATACGAAGTTGTTTACGGATGGTACGTGGATTAATGGTTCCAATATCGTTGACATTAATTGGCAAGTGGCGAAGGATGTCAGTAATTTCGGCTTGAAGGTTCCTAGTGTGATTAATATAAGGGTTGTCTTCTTTAACTAATAATCTGCAAACGTTAAGATGTCGGAGAAAAGCTTCCCACTGTGCTTTAAAAATTCCAAGTCCTCTCAAATAGTTTGTACAGAACTTTACGAATTATACAAGGCGCAACACCGAGTTAATTTGGCATTGCCCATTGCCAGAAGCGTCTAGTAACAATACACTCGCTTAAGGACAGGCAGGTTGGTGCTTCTATTCAGTTTTTTCTTAATTTGTATTCGTGTCTAAATTTTTAGTACAATTAGAGCATTTTCTCATAATGTCGGACATTTAATTACAGAGATTGAAATAACGGATTAAAATAATAAAGCCAGGCGTTCTGAACCGAAATGCAAGCTACTACATTTCCAGCAAGCAGTAATTTTTTCTGACTCAAAAGCAGCCATTTTAGCTATAACATCCATTTTAACACCAAAAAGTCAACAAATTCACCTCAACAACCTAAAGGAAAAAATAGTTTTTCAATGGATACCAGCACACTGCGGATTAACTGGCAACGATACTGCTGATTATCTTGCCAAAAAGGGCTGTGGTACTATTCAGAAACTTGCTACACAATTATCCTATTATACAACAAAAAGAATGATTACTTAACAGTACCACAAAATTTTAACAAATCATCAAATCCAAATTTCCAAAAATAAAAAATGGGAATCTGTCTCAACCCAAAACATCCCTGGATACCCAAGGAAGAATGCAGTTGCAATTTTTAGACTGTTTACGGGCCACGACTGCTTGGCCAAACATCTCCACAGTATTGGGATATTTCCTTCACCACTCTGCCCCTTATGTGATCTTCAGGAGGAAATGGATCAGAATCATCTTCAGCACTGCCCAGCCAGTATCAACTTGGCGTCCTTGAGTGAAAAATACTGGAGAGCGAGAGAATGAATTATTTCGTTGTCACAAATTCAGCATTAACAAACAACAACAACACCACATTTCTTCGATGTTTACTACAATTTTCTACTCGAAAATCTGAAAATTACCCCAGGAAAAAAGATCGAATAACTTCGGGTCCGGAGACAGCGTTGGCCAATCAGTAGGATCTAAGACCTCACCTACCGATCCTATTACGTGGAAATCTTTCAGTGGAGAAGCCTATTACAACTACAAAAAAGGCAAAACAAAAACAGCTAATAAATGAAAACGTGGTAAGTATTTTTATGAGTGGATTTCCATAAGAAGTTTCTTCGATAAACTAAAAGAGTCGAGGCATTGTAAATACTCTCTAACGATGGCATCTTTATGTCAAATCGCTGTTTTAAACGTCCGTACAACCTGTACATAATATACATACGTGTTCTGCTCAAGGGCAGGTCTTCCACTGCAAACTCAGCATTATGCAATTTTCCTATTTTCTGCCTTCCTCTTATCGCCGCATATGATCCACATATCTTAATGTCGTCTATCATCTGATATCTTCTTCTGCCCCGAACTCTTCTCCCGTTCACCATTCCTTCCAGTACATCCTTCAGTAGGCAGTTTCTTCACAATCACTGACCCAACCAATTCCTTTTTCTGTTCCTGATCAGTTTCAGCATCATTCTTTCTTTACACACTATTTCCAACATAACTTCATTTTTTATTCTGTCTGTCCATTTCACACGCTCCATTCTCCTCCATAGCCACATTTCAAATGCTTCTATTCGTTTCTCTTCACTTCGTCGTAAAGTCCATGTTTCTGCCTCATACAATGCCACAGTCCATGCAAAGCACTTCACTAGTCTCTTCCATAGTTCTTCTTCCAGAGGTCCGCAGAAGATTAGCATAATATGTAACACGTTTAAAAGAAAACTTCGATTAGAATACAAACTATAGTTATTATAATATGCAGAGTGAACCGTAAGTAATGTTAATTTCAAAGGATTATTCTTTGAGATATTTCAAACAAAAAAGTTTAATACAATTTTGCTCGTTTTTACTTACTTTTGGACCAAAAAATTATTTTTATGAAAAATTTCATAGCGTATTTCGGGCAAGCTACTTAATTAATTCCCAATATGCTCAGTCAATTGAAGAGAGGAGTGTATTATGATTTAAAATGACCGAAAGGATTTTAGTTTTGATCTTTAAACATGCAGAAATTTGATCCGAACAAATGTAACTTTTCGTCTGAAAAGGAATTTTAAAATGCTACATGTTCGAATCATATTTCTGCACATTTAAAGGACAAAATTAAAATTATTTCCATAATTTATTATCATAATACTGCTCTCTTAAATTGACTGAGCATATTGGGAATTCAATCAATGGCTTTCCTAAAACACGCTATGAAATATTTCTTATAAAACTTTTTTTATCTCGAAAAGGAATAGAAAACAAGCAAAACTATATTAAAATTTTGGTTTGAAATATTTGAAAGAATAACCCCTTGAAATTAATGACATTACTTACTGTTCACTCTGTATATTCATTATTATTATTATTATTATTATTATTATTATTATTATTATTATTATTATTATTATTATTGTTTGACGCCAGGAGTAGCATACACACGTGCAGTGATCTTGCTCTCACGGAATTGCCACTTCTTCCTCAATCATGCAAGACTTACGTGATAGTCATTCATAAGAAGCGCTGTGGTACTGTAAAAACTGTGGCAAGATGTAGCACAGGATGTAAACAAAAATGTAAGGGCGTAACCAATAGAACCGTCGTCAATTTTGAAAGAGGAATATTCGCAATGTTGAAAAAACAAGCAAGGCGCCTAGCGTATCTATCTGATCACCATGTATCTTAGCCAAACGACAACCTAACCACCAAGAAATAAGCAAGTCTCCTTGGGTGTGGCCGTAGCTTTATATCGCCAACTACGGGAATCTAGCCACAGACTATTTGGATGGGAAGCGCTTACTGTATCCTCCAAGCTAAAACGGTGGAAGAACTATTTAACGCCTACTTCTTACAGAAAAACTGAGTATAAAATATATATATATAGTGACATCAACTGTATTTAATCACCGGCTACATTAAACAAGAAATAGCTAAATAGGGCTGAGAACTAGCCAGATTCTTTGATCTTTGAGTTCGGTACATTTTAGTGTTTAACTCATGACACCATGATCTGAACAGAAGGAAAAATGAGACGAACATATCTTCAGTTTTTTCCTCCACACTGCATACTATCGTGTAATAGAATAAGTTTGTTTTTAATGAAAAACGTATAAAGCAATGTATGGGAATAAACTTTGACGTGACGCAGAAGCATAAGATTTAATTTCAAACTCTTTTGTAGTAGCAGTAGTATTCAATTTTTGTATTTCTTTTCTTTTTTTAATATTATTTTATTACATTCCATTTTGTTATATTCTTCCTTACGTTTTCCATATTAACTATATGTACTAAATGAGTTGCTTTTATTATATATTCCAATGTATTTCACTTTCTTTTTTTAATATGGTTTTATTTTCATGTTGTTTAGTGTCGATTTTGTTATATTATTATTATTATTATTATTATTACTATTATTTGTAATATGATAGGATAACAGGCAGGGTTTGGAATTGAACGGGTTACATCAGCTTCTTGTCTATGCGGATGACGTGAATATGTTAGGAGAAAATACACAAACGATTAGGGAAAACACGGAAATTTTACTTGAAGCAAGTAAAGCGATCGGTTTGGAAGTAAATCCCGAAAAGACAAAGTATATGATTATGTCTCGTGACCAGAATATTGTACTAAATGGAAATATAAAAATTGGAGATTTATCCTTCGAAGAGGTGGAAAAATTCAAATATCTTGGAGCAACAGTAACAAATATAAATGACACTCGGGAGGAAATTAAACGCAGAATAAATATGGGAAATGCGTGTTATTATTCGGTTGAGAAGCTCTTATCATCCAGTCTGCTGTCCAAAAATCTGAAAGTTAGAATTTATAAAACAGTTATATTACCGGTTGTTCTGTATGGATGTGAAACTTGGACTGTCACTCTGAGAGAGGAACATAGGTTAAGGGTGTTTGAGAATAAGGTGCTTAGGAAAATATTTGGGGCTAAGCGGGATGAAGTTACAGGAGAATGGAGAAAGTTACACAACACAGAACTGCACGCATTGTATTCTTCACCTGACATAATTAGGAACATTAAATCCAGACGTTTGAGATGGGCAGGGCATGTAGCACGTATGGGTGAATCCAGAAATGCATATAGAGTGTTAGTTGGGAGACCGGAGGGAAAAAGACCTTTAGGGAGGTCGAGACGTAGATGGGAGGATAATATTAAAATGGATTTGAGGGAGGTGGGGTATGATGATAGAGACTGGATTAATCTTGCATAGGATAGGGACCGCTGGCGGGCTTATGTGAGGGCGGCAATGAACCTTCGGGTTCCTTAAAAGCCATATGTAAGTAAGTAATATGTTAGTATTCTGTTCTTCAAATTATTGTTAAATTTTCACTGTTTGTATACTTTGTGACCTGGTAGAGTGTAAGAGAAGGCCATATGGCCTTAACTCTGCCAGTGTAAATAAATAAACAATTAAATAAATAAATTATTATTATTTATTTATTAATTTATTAGGCCCACAACGGGTACGATTGAAGTTTTTCACAGCACTTAAGATGGGCAATGTTTTTTTTTTTTTTGCATTGTTTCATAGGTACAGAAAGATTGCAACGTCTCGGACATACGTAACTTCTCCACTTGATAGCGGAGGGAAAGAAAGGAGAACAACTCTATTGGATACCAATAGTTTACACCACGTTAGGTAATGGGTCCAGCAGATAGAACTTCTTTGCTTTGCCTTCAATGATAATGGTGCCGAAATGTTGGTGTTGAAACTAAATCTCATACCAAAAGTACAAACAGATAGGTGAGAGGTGGGGAGGAACATAAAAGAGTGTCGAAAAATATCGGTTGGACATGAAATAAGGGCAAATATTTAATGAATTTGGAGACTTGTGGTGACAGCGAGATGGAGCTTCGTCCCATTTTTAACTGATAGTATGGAAATGGCAGTTTCCGAGGATGTGGATAGGACGTCGGGGTCCTACTGAATGACCCGCAAGATCCCCCGACCTAACACCGTCTGACTATTTTGGCGACACTTAAACACTGAAGTGTAGAAGCGTGCCATCTGCGCCTAGTTATTACTGAAGAGTTCAACTCAATTCTCGTGTTCTGCAGAAAGTCGTGCCAAAACGTCATATTAAGGCTTCAAACTTGCATCGACTTTAATGGTACCCAAGTTTACCACTATGAAGAAAACCGATAAAACAGAATGTTTGCAATATGTTATGAATTATTTAAAAGTTATCCTTACTTAGGTCTACTTACTTACAAATAGCTTTTAAGGATCCCGCAGGTTCATTGCCGCCCTCACATAAGTCCGCCATTGGTCCCCAACCTGTGCAAGATTAATCCAGTCTCTACCATCATATCCTACCTCCCTCAAAATCAATTTTTATATTATCGTCCCATCTACGTCTCGGCCTCCCCAAAGGCCTTTTTCCCTCCGGCCTCCCAACTAACACTCTATATGCATTTCTGAATTCGCCCATACGTAGTACATACTGTGCCCATCTCAAACGTCTGGATTTAATGTTCTTAATTATGTCAGGTGAAGAATACAATGTGTGCAGTTCTGCGTTGTGTACTTTCTCCATTCTCCTGTAACTTCATCCCTCTTAGCCCCAAATATTTTCCTAAGAACCGTATTCTCAAACACCCTTAATCTCTGTTCCTCTCTCAAAGTGAGAGTCCAAGTTTCACAACCATATAGAACAACCGGTAATATAAATGTTTTATAAATTCTAACTTTCAGATTTTTTGACAGCAGACTAGATGATAAGAGCTTCTCAAACGAATAATAACACGCATTTCCCATATTTATTCTGCGTTTAATTTCCTCCCGAGTGTGATTTATATTTGTTGCTGTTGCTTCAAGATATTTGAATTTTTCAACCTCGTCGAAGGATAAATCTCCAATGTTTATGTTTCCATTTCGTACAATATTCTGGTCACGAGAGACAATCATATACTTTGTCTTTTCGGAATTTACTTCCAAACTTATTGCTTTACTTGGTTCAAGTAAAATTCCCGTGTTTTGTGGATTTTCTCCTAACATATCCACGTCATCCGGATAGACAAGAAGCTGATGTAACCCGTTCAATTCCAAACCCTGTCTGTCATCCTGAACTTTTCTAATGGGATATCCTTTTAAAAGTTATCATAGTGGTAATAAAGTACGAACATTTTGTTTAAAGTTTTTAATCCTTATCAAACATTTACACCTTAATTCTTGGCCACCTGGTACTGATAAATTATATTTCTCATTTCTGTAGTATTTGAATCGTTTATTGTCCTGTGACAAAACATAAAATAAATTACGGTATCCAAAGGTAAGCAGAAAAGAGTGATATGAGGGCAACCTGTGGGCTACAAAATTATCAGGCTTTCCTACCATTAAAAATGCCGTTAACTACTCTGTGGCGACTAATAAAAACTAACAATACTCTGACCTTCATTACCATTGCTCAAACTTTGTCACAGATCACAAGTAAGAGGAACAAAGGTAAATAGTAATTAAAAATAAGCAAACTCTGTTATCAAATAGTTGAGTTGGTAACAACGTAAATAAGATTATTAATTGTTGATGAATACCAGTAAGCATTCTGTCCATAATTTATACTTAGAATTTAGTAAGTTGCCCTGTCTTCAGTAAATAAAAGAGACGAGCATTCAAATCTCCCGCGGGCGCTAACAGTTCTCATCACATTTTCTTCTGAAGGGAAAGTAAAACCAGGGATCCTTCATCATAAATATATGACGTTTAATAAACTCTCGTTTCACCATTTTATCTTTTCTAAAAAGAGACGAAATGTATTATTCATAGCTGAAAAAATATTGAAAAATAAAATGCGAACTAAAAAAAAAAATCTGTGAAGTGCAATTACAATATGATTAGAAATGGAAGCAACATGAAGATTGATTGATCAATTTATTGGAAGTACAGTAAAACTTTCGTTAATCCGGACGCCGATCGTCCAGACTTCGCTAAATCCGGACCGCCAAAAAAAAAACAGGGCTGTATCAGGGATACACTGGCACGTAGAATATGTCACCTAGTTTCGAAAATGAAATTACACTTCCGTTGGGTTGGTTTGAATGTTCTATTATTATTATTATTTTGGCTTACAAATGTAGGGTATGGGTCTATGACAAGAAAAGTAACTAATAGAAGGCATGAAATATAGTATTTTCTCTCCATATAAAGCGACTTTCCAAAAATTATATTCAGCACAGAACAAATTTCTCATTATGGCTCACTCGCAGTGTATAATATCACTTTATTGCAAAACTCTCGATTAAAGTCAAACGATTGGCCGCATAGGTCTGTAGCCGCCCTCGATGCTGAGGTATTTCTGAGAGAGGCCACGCTACAAGGCTATTTTATACGCAATTTCGGCACCCTCATGCTCGTAGCAAGGAGAGATAGCGTCACTAGGCGTGTTCACACAAGTTACATTGGTTCATGGCCTAACTACTAATAACATTAGCATTCGACTGTGACATATAGTCTTGTTATAATAAACATTTCAAATTCTGTCATTTTTTGTTTCATCATGGATTCCGGAATAGGTGCCTATACTCGGTTTACTAGGACGGAAGGTGACGCTACTACCACTACCATTACTACTTATTTTGAAACTTTCATATTACCTACTTGACCAATATTCCATCAAGCAAAGGAATTTCTACCTCAAATTTTTCTACCTTCGGAACAATATTGGACTGTGGACATTAACTATTAACTGAGAAAAGGTACAATATGAAAACAACAGATTTCAATACCACTCTTTAAAATTACAATCCAGATAGTACTGTCTGAGTCAGTAGCGGCCGGTGATCGAAATTCTCGGTGAGGCCAGATGCAACTAGTTTAAGTGCCTCCGATAGGAAATGTTTATTATATTAATTATTATTGTTATTATATTATTATCATTATTACTGTATTATTATTATTATTATTATTATTATTATTATTATTATTATTACTATTAATGAAAAATAATAATTTCACTCACCAATAGTCTAAGCTGTTATGCTGTGAGTTTCAGTGATTGTTTCAGTGTGATGAAGCAACTCATATTATGTGTTGAAATTCCCCTTTCTTTCTTTTCTTTTTATTTATTTGGGGCCAATAACGTTGAATCGAGCTATACCATCCTTTACTCCAGAATTTTGCATTTCTCAAGATGTCTGACTATGTTTCAAAACATAATTCTGGGTAGAGTAAACTATTAGTTGGGAGGAGGAAAGGGAAAAAAAATCTTTGGGGAGGCCGAGACGTAGATTTTTTTAGTTGGTTATTTAACGACGCAGTATCAACTACATTTACTACAAGTTATTTAGCGTCGATGAGATTGGTGATAGCGAGATGGTATTTGGCGAGATGTGGCCGAGGATTCACCATGGATGATCTGGCATTCACCTTACGGTTGGGAAAAACCTCGGAAAGAACCCAACCAAGTAATCATCCCAAGCGGGGATCGAACCCGCGCCCGAGCGTAACTTCAGACCGACAGACAAGCGCCTTAACCGATTGAGCCACGCCGGATAATATGGGAGGATAATATTAATATTAAAATGGATTTGAGGGAGGTGGGATATGATGACAGAGACTGGATTAATCTTGCACAGGTAGGGACCGATGACGGGCTTATCTGAGAGCGGGTTCCTTAAAAGCCATAAGTGGAAGAACGAAACTCATGTTTATATTAGTGTGCGCGTTATTCCTAGTCGTCACAAAATAAGCATGCAATCAAGACGATAGCTTGTGTACGCATTGGTTTACTCTTCGAAATGTTCTCGCTTAGAGTAGGAGACTTGAGACTTTGTACCGGTACAGATACCCGCTTCAGATTTCCTTCGGTGGCTCTCGAGATAACGCCATCTGTGTGCCTCGCACCAGACGCGCGAACACTTCCTCTCTCACCCCTCCAGGCACTCGAAGTCAAATAATTATCTCCCCAGCTTCGTTCGGTGATACAGAGGAATTGCCATGCACTTCCCACACTTCCCTGATACACAGACTACAATAGACAGTAAGACATGCAGGTTTAAACACACTTTCATGAAACTTCGGTAGTACATATTGGTCGTTCATTTTCTAACTGTAAGGTGGCAATTTATAACACCAAACTACAAAGTATTGGCAAAGTCACTGTGCACTTGTACAATCTAGCCAGGAAATCTTTTATCCCCTTGCCAAAGTCACGGCCACGTTGATCCCTGAATAAAATTTTATCGATGATTTTGAAAGTTATCCTAAACAAAACGTTATCGATTATTTTCAGCTTTATCAGCTGGCAACCGAAAGTTTCAACAATAATTTGTCGAAATTGTTCCATTCTCCTTGTTATTGTCTTATACCATCGTTTTGTAATGTTCTAACCTTGTAGAATCTTTTATCAATATATGGCTGTGAGCAGTGCTGAATGAAGATAAATGCAAATAAGACGAAGGAAGAAGAATAAAGAAGATAAACTTGCAAATTCTAAATGAGGTAGTAGAGCAAGTGGACAGCTTCAAATACTTGGAGTGTACTATAAGCAGTAACATGAGCTGCTGCCAGGAAGTCAATAGAAGGATAGCTATGACCAAGGAAGCTATTAACAGAAAAAGAAGCATCTTCTGCGTACCTTTGGAAAAAGAAATAAGGAAGAGAATAGTGAAGTGCTTTGTGTGGAGCGGAAACATAGACATTACAACAAACTGAAGAGAAGCAATTAGAAGCATTTGAAATGTGGATATGGAGAAGAACAGAGCGTGTGAAATGGACAGACAGAATAAGAAATGAAGCTATGTTAGAAAGAGTGGGTGAAGAAAGAATGATGCATGCTGAAACTGATCAGGAAGAGAAAAAGGAATTGGTTGGATCACTGGCTGAGAAAAAACTGCATACTGAAGAATGCACTGGAAGGAATGGTGAACGGGAGAAGAGTAAGGAGCAGAAGAAGATATCAGATTATAGACGACATTAAGATATATGGACCATATTCAGAGACTAAGAGAAAGGCAGAAAATAGGAAAGATTGGAGAATGCTGGGTTTGCAGAGAAAGACCTGCCATTGGGCAGAAAACTATGAGTGAATGAATGGTCTAGGGCTTCCAGGATCTAGTCTACATTGAATGATATTTTTATTTAAAATATTGTAGTATACATTACTTTTTAAAAGTAAATATTATTAAACGATCGTGGATAAAATATTGTATACAATATTAGTGGGATGTGCATTATTTTCGCTCTCGTGTAATTAAAGATGTCGGCTAAAATTAAACGCATCGTTCTTCAAAAACACACTCGAGCGATAATACTGCACTTATCCCACTTACTTACTTACTTACAAATGGCTTTTAAGGAACCCGAAGGTTCATTGCCGCCCTCACATAAGCCCGCCATCGGTCCCTATCCTGTGCAAGATTAATCCAGTCCCTATCATCATATACCACCTCCCTCAAATCCATTTTAATATTATCCTCCCATCTACGTCTCGGCCTCCCCAAAGGTATTTTTCCCTCCGGTCTCCCAACTAACACTCTATATGCATTCCTGGATTCGCCCATACGTGCTACATGCCCTGCCCATCGCAAACGTCTGGATTTAATGTTCCTAATTATGCACTTACCCACTAGTTGCATGAATAACTATTATAACATTTTTAAGATTGAAGTGACTTTTGAATGACAAATCTTAACATTCCAACATTTCGCAACGTTGTGAGCCCGTATCACTGACAACGCAAAATTCTTATTCAGAAGAACGAAAAATTTAATCTGAAATATCGCCAATTAGGAACAGAAGTGCTATGTGAACAATAGACAATATTTTGTATGTATGCCCAAACGCAGCAACATGACAGCAAGTATGACGTCTGTTTGCTTGACTGACGACTTGTAGAATGCAGCGCAATGCAGGCTCGTCGTAATAGAGGCGGGTAATTAGCACAGATGTAGCAACCTTGGGCCACGAAAAACACTGTCACATTTTCTTCTGCAGACAAGGCTGAACAAACCTTGTAATTACCGTATGGAGTGATCCGACATCTCACTCTTGACGTGCTTCAATTTTTAATTAGAGATACGGAGATCTTTCGTAATATATCGAGTCCGAAATAGTAGACGTGATAAAATGAAATGAGGGGAACTATGTTCCTACGTATTCGTCACCAGAGCGAGAGCGAAACAGGTCAAGAAAGACGCGTATTACTAATGTAGAATAACTCGCAATCTTCAGCTTCTTTCAAAGTTCGGGCCCATTAGCTCGTTACGTCCTCATTGATAATTAAGTTAGGTTCACTTATAGTAGGCGTTATTATATCATTGTTTTTATTTATAAGTTAGTCCTAGATTTATTGCATTTATTTATTTATAGTTACTTACAAATGGTTTTTAAGGACCCCGCAGGTTCATTGTCGCCCTCATAAGCTCGCCATTGGTCCCTATCCTGTACAAGATTAATCCAGTCCCTATCATCATATCCCACCTCCTTCAAATCCATTTTAATATTATCCTACCATCTATGTTTCGCCCTCCCCAAAGGTCTTTTTCTCTCCGCCCTCCCAACTGACACTCTATATGCATTTCTGGGTTCGCCCGTACGTCCTACATGCCCTACCCATCTGAAACGTCTGGATTTTATGTTCCTAATTATGTCAGGTGAAGAATGCAATGAGTGCAGTTATGCGTTGTGTAACTTTCTCCATTCTCCTTAACTCTTAGCCACAAATATTTTCCTAAGAACCTTATTCTTAAACATCCTTAATCGCTGTTCCTCTCTCAAAGTTAAGGGTGCTATTCATAGACATTTCGCAGCACGCGCTACGAGCGTACTAAACTAGCCCCGGCTATCCACTGGTTACTAGTACAGAATTCAAATCATATCCTATCGCTAACACTGGTTTATGAATACGAAAAACGCTGATCATCCACCGGAAGCCCGCTCTAAAAATGTCTATGAATATGGCCCTAAGAGTCCAAGTTTCACAACCATACAGAACAAGCGGTAATATAATTGTTTTATAAATTCTAACTTTCAGATTTTTTGACAGCAGACTAGATGACAAAAGCCTCTCAACCGAATAATAACAGGCATTTCCCATATTTATTCTGCGGTTAATTTCCTCCCGAGTGTCATTTATAGTTAGAATTAAATTTACGTTTATTTTATTTTTTATTGCTGTAATTATTGTAAATGTTATTAACATAATTATAGTAATGTTATTATTGTGTATTATATATCACTGCCACCGGGTGTATATCCAATAGAGTCCACACCTGTGGAGTAACGGGATTCGAACCCGGTTGGGGCAAGTTACCTGGTTGAAGTTTCTTCCGGGGTTTTCCCTCAACCCAATATGAGCAAATGCTGGGTATAACTACTGGTTTTGGACCCCGGACTCATTTCACCGGCATTATCAACTTCATCTCATTCAGACGCTAAATAGCCTAAGATGTTGATACAGCGTCGTAAAATAACCTACTAAAACAAAAACAAAATACCCAATAGTAGTTTTAATACATACATATATAATAATAATAATAATAATAATAATAATAATAATAATAATGTTTTATTTTCGCTGGCAGAGTTAAGGCCATAAGGCCTTCTCTTCCACTCAACCAGCCTTAATCAATACAATACATAAATTTAAATTACAAATATTTACTCTACACTTAAAAGGTTCTCCAGCAATATTCTTCACTACACATTTATTTAAATTTAGATAAATCTCTAAGGTAAAGTAGTAACTTAATTTAAGAGCTAATTTAATTCAATGAATTATAATTAATTTAATATTTGAAATAGCTAGTAAAATGATGAAAATTTAATTTAATATAATCTTACTAGGACTATGTTACAGGGAGAATACATATATTTCTATTTCTATAATGAGAATATTAATGTAATTGCCATTAGAGGTTTTGTAAATCTATTTAGAGAAATTAATGATAACACTAGTCAACAAATTTTAACTTTTTGTCTGTCACAGAAATGAAATCAGCTGATTTTTACTAAATCGACCCTGCTGATTACGAAAATGGCAGCGAAAAATCTGTAACACGTAACATTTTTGTGTGACAGAAGGGGAAATATTTTGATTAAAAAAAACGTTTTCGCGCATTTCAAAATACGTAATTACAACAGTGAAAATAAATAAATTCCTAAGATGCAAAATTTATACACAAAATACACTGACGTTTCACAGAAAAATAATAACGCAGCATAAATAATAATTACAATAAGAAAAAAATGGCATTATGTTCCTTTTTTCCCTTCAAAATAGGCTTTTACTTTATTCATTTAAAACTGGATCAATGTAACTATAATTTTTTAAGGTTTATAAATTAAATTGATTAAAATCTCAAATCAAATAATTTAGGAGCCCTACATTGAAGTAAACAACCATAGGCTATACAGACTTCAAGCTAGATTTAAAAAAAAAGTATTTAGTTACTTAGAGTTATTTTTTCCTCTTGTAGTTTGAGTCACCTTCTCTGAACAAAAACCAACAGTAGTCCCCCATCATACTAGAATCCCACCTTCCTTGATATCGTTGTTCCATCCTGTGTATATCTTGATGGAATCTTTCCCCTTTTTTCATCGCTTACAGCTCCTAAGTTCTCTAGGAAAAAATCCAGATTGGAATGGAGGAAATGTATTTTCAATGACATTCGACAACCAAGCTTCTGGTAACTATGCAGGAGTTCTTGTACAAACTGTTGGTAATTGTCAGCTTTATTGTTACCTAAAAACCCACTAACAACACTTACAAAGGCATTCCAAGCTTCTTGTTCCTCAACACTTAATTTTTTTTTCAAAGCTCTCATCTTTCAAAAGTTTCCTAATTTGAGGGCCAACAAAAATTCCCTCTTTCACTTTAGTCTCACTGAGTTTCGGAAACATATTCCTTACATATGCAAAACCTTCTCCATTTTTATCCATAGCTTTAACAAAACTCTTCATTAAACTAAGCTCAATATGTAAAGAAGGAAGCAGTAATTTTTCCGGTTTTACTAAAGGGACATACTTGATATTATGTTCTCCTGGGACATAGCTTTCTCTGGGAAGCCAGTCTTCACTATGTAGTGTTTTTCAGTCTCTCTACTACCCCACAAACAGAGAAAGCAACAGTATTTTGTGAATCCATCCTGAAGTCCGAGCAATAAGGCGACAATTTTCAAATCTCTGCAGAGTTGCCAGCAGTATATTTTATATTGGACTGCATTTAGTAACATTGACAAATTTATATAAGTTTCCTTCATATCTACTGAATACGCCACTGGAACTGATGGTTTAGTGTTTCCATTGTGCAATAACACTGCTTTTGAACTTATTTTGGAAGAATCTATGAATAATCTCCATTCCTCTGGGATGTGTTGAAATCCTAGTTCTTCCATTAAGCAGTCTATATTTACACACATTCACATAGAATTCTTCGTTATAAAATACTTTGAAAACAGTTCATGTCTCTTCCTGTACAATGAAATTTTAGTATCTGGTACTAGCAGGTTCCATTGTTGCAGTCTAGACCCTAAAATCTCAGCTTGTTGTTTAGTGAGATTAAGATCTCTTATTAAGTCGTTGAATTAAATGGGGTTCTTTATGATGTTCTGGACTATAGGACGGATCAGAGGATGTTGATGGTTGAGCTAAATCATCTGTTTGCTCTATTGGAAGAACCAATTCCTCCAATTGCGAAGGAGGATTAGGAACAGGGAGTTTTGGTCCAGGTGGTACAGGTCTTATTGCAGATGGAACATTAGGATATTCAATTTTAGATCTTGTTTTCTTTGAAAATCCCGTAATCTTTGTTAAACAGAAATAACAGTCTTCTGCATGGCTTTTCGGTTCACGCCAGATCATTGGAACTGCAAACGACATACTTCGAGTCTTCTCTCCGTTCATCCAGTTTATCAGTTTTGAGTAACATGTTGTGCAGCACACATGGGGAGCCCATGATTTGTCCTCATCATACACATTACATTCAAAATAGCAATAATATGCTTGTTTTAACTTATCTGATAACGGCCGACGCTGCGATTTTGCCGTAAATTCTCCACATACGTAACAAAAGCTGTCCGGCGAATTTACAAACGCACGACGAGATTTTTTCATTCTGAGAAAGAGTAAATGAACGCGAAGATAAACGCTTAAAACCAGCGATACAACTTGTCACAAGCTCAAATAATATTCAACTAATCCTAAAATGCAATCTATTTCACTCGAAAAGCCCACCCTCTCAGTGCTTTCTGTCGGTCTAGCGTCATAAAGCAATAAAATAATACCGGTATATATCATCCACTACGCACCTTATTAATGCAGACTCATGGATTTGAAAGAACCTATTCCTTAAAATACACTTTTAGTATATCCTGAGCAACAATAAGTTATAAAACGTATGAATATACTATGTAACCGTTTAAATAAAGTCCATAGTTCGATACCCGAGTTCTTTGGTAAATTCATTCTTATTTTTTCACAATTTCCAATTTTCCTCTTAAATGGTGCGTGATGGAAAATTTTCAAGTTTAGATCTAGTATCAGCACACAAAAATTGATCTAAAATGACCATTTTCACCCTTGTGACAAAACCCTTGTTGACTAGTGTAATAATAATAAGAATGGACAGATGTTAGTTTCATTATAAGTAACACATATTAATCAGCAATTCATCTGTTAAGTAAGAATTTATGTAATTTTGACCTAAATGAAGTTATTGTCCAACAACCCCTTATATCACTCGGAAGCGAGTTCCAATTTCTAGCAACTGAAACTGTATAGGATGAAGAATATAAAGATGTCTTGTGGTAGGGTATAATTAGTACATACATACATACATACATACATAATTCTGAAACCACAATCTAAATACAGCCCAACGCATAGGACTCCTTGGTCATGTAGTTAGCATGGCACAAGTATAGCCTACTCCTTGAGACAACACATGACAAAGACAAACACAACTAATTCTTGTACAATGCTGTATCTTTAGTGATGAACTGTTAAGTTATTTGAATAAATAGATTACGACTTCACTGTGTTAACATTATACATTTTTGGTGTTATGTTGCCTGATTGACTAATTTCAATGTCGCTTGCATCATATTCTGAATCCTAGGCCCTAGTAAGTTCATCGCTATATTTTATCTTTTGGTTTTATGTTATGTTAGGGTGTGTTTGTGATAGTATCGAAACGGGTGTGTGTTCTGAAATTCAATTGAATGTTGAGGATGTGTTGTGAGAGTGTTTGTGTGTGTCTGTAAATTTCGTATTGTTCTAGAATATCGGGTTTCTGTTTTTTTGGTTGAATGTGTAGTATTTTCATGTCAGTGTCTATGTTGCTGTAGTTATGGTTGGAGATTGTGACGTGTTCTGTGTAGGTTGAATTGTTGTGTAGTTTGGTTATGGCTGTGATGTGTTCTTTGTAACGTGTTTGAAAAAATCTTCCAGTCTGTTCAATGTAGAAGCCATTACAACTATCATGTGACAGTTTGTATACATCTGTTACGTTGTACTTGTTTATCTTGTGTGTGTTGAGGTGTTTTTGTAGTTTGTTCTGTATGCAATGTTGTATTTTAGTTCCTTCAAAAACGATGTAATCCTGTATGTGTTTTATTTTCGTATGTTAGCGTGATGTATTTACTGTATTCTTATGTTTATATGGCGTTTTTTTGTTTACGTTTAGTCTTTTTCATAGTCTTTACTATCCAGTCAAGAACTAGAATCAGTTCCGCTGCATTTATAGGTACCAGTGGTAATGGTGGTGGTGGTAGTAGTAGTAGTAGTAGTAGTAGTTAGCAGCAGTAGTACTAGCAGTAGTAGTAGTAGTAGGAGTAGTAACTAGCAGAAGTAGTAGTAGCTAGCAGTACTAGGAGTAGTAGCTAGCAGTAGAAGCAGTAGTAGTAGCTAGCAGTAGTAGTAGTAGTAGCTAGCAGTACTAGGAGTAGTAGCTAGCAGTAGAAGCAGTAGTAGTAGCTAGCAGTAGTAGTAGTAGTAGTAGTAGTAGTAAGAGCAATAGCTAGCAGTAGTAGACCTAGTAGTAGTAGTAGTAGCTAGCAATAGCAGTAGTAGTAGTAGGAGTAATAGCTAGCAGTAGTAGACCTAGTAGTAGTAGTAGCAGTGGAAGCAGTAGTAGCTAGCAATAGCAGTAGTAGTAGTAGGAGTAATAGCTAGCAGTAGCAGACCTAGTAGTAGTAGCAGTAGTAGCTAGCAGTACTAGGAGTAGTAGCTAGCAGTAGAAGCAGTAGTAGTAGCTAGCAGTAGTAGTAGTAGTAGTAGTAGTAGTAGTAGTAGTAGTAGTAGTAGTAGTAATAGCTATTTACCCGTTACAACAGAAATGACACGGCACATTTCGATAAACGAAATCTCCCCTGGAAACTGTGTGTGTGTATGTGTGTGTGTGTGTCTAATTCCTACCCACGTCACTTGCGTAACTCGGGTTCTGCATACTGCAGATAGATGACAAGTCTGTGACCCATTTTCAAGTTGCACACCACTTCGGCGGGCCACGTTAGGTATATGTGAATCTGTGAAGAGTTATGTCGTGTACTAGGGTGAGTGTATGTATAAGGGTACGTGTAAGTATAGTATAGAGAATGAGGATGATGATGGTGAGGAAGGGAGAAGGGGAAACCCGATGGCGGCACGTAGTCTACTCCTGTCGAATAGCACCAAGGGGGCCGCCAGGCTTAACGTCCCCACTCGACGGACGAATCACTATCAACAGTGACAATATGCCTTCTCTTCATATGTACTGCGGAGAGATTTGGGATTTAACCCAGACATAATGGTGCACAATTTAGTGATTAGAAGTTGTGCATCGCTGTCTCTCCCTAGTCTAGAGGTAGAAATTTTACATGAAAATTACTGCCTCCGCCGAGAATCGAACCCAAGCCGGATAGTCTGGAGGCAGACGCGCTATCACAGAATTAACTCGGCGGACACTCCTGGAAACTTCTATCATTTAATTTCTCGTAGGAATTATCTTTTTCCATTAATATAATTTCATGTTCGCCAAGCAATCAAAATCTACAATAATTTGTCTTGGAATTCATCAGCTGTGAATCTAGCCGTCATTTTATTTTACTACTAATCACTGCATATCTCCTTAAAGCGCTTGAATAGGCCTATGGCCCGTTAGGAGGTCGATGCACTGTAAAAATGCTTAACCAGGGATTAAGTGGCAATTTTAACCGGTGGTTACACTAACCGACGTTGATGCACGTGGCCACTAATCTCTTTTTCTGCCAGAATTTAACGTGTGTCCTGGTTTTGTAGCGCAACACACTAGAGTGGAATCGGAGTATATAAATCTGAATGTGCTGAGTTACTACGTAACTGAAAGACGAGAAATGACCTCTGTAACGAGAGATCGTTTCCCGCGAAGAGAACATGATGATGCCGAAAGTGAATAAGAAAATACATGTGTAAAGAAGAAGAATATCCTGAGAATCCTATTCAGCATATATAAATAATGGAGTGTAAATAACGCTTGAATTACAGACAGTATACCTCATTTGCATAGTAAATGAGCTTGGCAAAGAGATTCCTTACAAGTCTCGATTCACACAAAATGTATGTGTATAGATGTCGCATTCAAAAGGGAGGTATTCAATTATACAGAGCTGCCATTTACGAACAAGACTCAATTCATAACAGCAATGGAAACATTAAAGAAAACCGTAATGAGAATGTCATAAAACATATTAGACCTATATGAGATGTCCCCTTTAATGCTGGGGCCGCATATAGGGTGTAACGAAATGTGCTGCCGGACTTAAACAGGTGGTACAACACAGCCCGAGGAGAGGAAAATATAATGTCGTGTTGTATTAGTAAAGGTTCACCCAGAAACAAATATGGGTGCCTTATTTTTCTATTACCCCTATAATCACATTTCGAAATATATTCCAGTTTATAGTTTATTTCCTTGAACGATATTAAAAAAAAAAATACATAAATGAAAATTACGTAATCCCAAAGTGTTAGATTCCAGCGTTCCTTCATAAACTGTATGGTCTAATTAATGTGTAAGATGTGTAAGTAATTCTGCACAACTTCACATAAAATAGCTATTCGTATATTACAAGACTGCCTACATATACAGTGGATGAGGGATGACTTTTCGTTGAATGTAGGCGCTCATTTACTATATGTTACATTTTTTTTTTTCATTCAGACCATTGACTCAACAGGTTTTAAACGTAAACAGACGACGTCAACATGCTACTGTATCTCAGTATAGTCAGAAGGAAAAGAAAAATAACGTACTGTAGTACATACCTTGCAAGTTTCAGTCCTCGTCATCATTGATGCAATTACCAGCGTTGCAGTAAACGACGATATATTCTCGTAAGTTATCGAAGCTGAATGGTCTTCGCCTATCGCTTAAAAAGTTTTTGTATCGAGAGAATTTCTGAAGAAAACCTCTAAAATGGGGATCAGTCAATTTCTTTAGAGGAATATTTGTACTGAGCATCATGTTGCACGTGTCGTTAGAACCACACAATTAAGTGATGATGATGATGATGATTGATGATGATGATGATGATGATGATGATGTAGATGGTTCCTCAGATTTCATTTCAACGCATTTCCTGTGCGATGTACTGTTGCAATGTTTCTCTATAGCCTGAGTTGTTCTGGTTTTTATTTCAATTTTACATACATTACATACGATATTATCTTCGTTAATACATAAAATGTCACTCTCATACTTCTTAATAGCAATTTCTTATCTCTGAGCGAATTTAACATTTTGCCATTATGAATGCATCAGCACAACACTATTCAACGTGTATTAAATATTTGAGCAGGATTACACAACTCCACACATTGCGTTGCAATGTTTCTATCAACGGTCCGGGGTTCCTTCGTTTTGTATGCTGCTGTACTCGCCAGGTATATAAAAGACGGACGACGCGGCACGTGCCATATAGCCTACTCTGATACGAAACAACTTCACTTTTCCTTAAGTCATCCCGCATCCTCTGTCTACATATAAGTAAATTATTTACATGCATCCAAATAAGAAGGTGATTTCCTTTCTTTTATACATTGAACATATTAAATGGAATTTTATATAATTCCAAAACCTTAGGCTCCTAGATGTCTCACTTCCTTCATAAAGTGTTAGTTATAGTTTACACTGATGTACAGTATATGATTTTGTACAATTCCACATAAAAGGCTCTTTGTGTATTACAAAATGTGTGTAAATGATAAAAACTGTTTACAATTTTGCAGTTCATTTTGTTTATAATGCAGGAGTAAAAAAATTAATTACATACTCCTAAATATTATAACTAGGGGGTGGAGTTGATGAAAAGTTGTCATCTTATTTTTCACATTAGGACGATAACTATTAATATAGAAATCCTTTCTATTTTAATATCAAGTTAAAAAAAGCAATTTCTTATATTGCATTTTTTTTCGGAATTTTTGGTCATTTTTAATACTTTGAAGAACTTTTAGATCATGTGGAATGTTAAAAAAAATGTTATGTTTTATTTAACGACGCTCGCAACTGCAGAGGTTATATCAGCGTCGCCGGATGTGCCGGAATTTTGTTCCGCAGGAATTCTTTTACATGCCAGTAAATCTACTGACATGAGCCTGTCGCATTTAAGCACACTTAAATGCCATCGACCTGGCCCGGGATTGAACCCGCAACCTTGGGCATAGAAGGCCAGCGCTATACCAACTTGCCAACCAGGTCGACTCATTCATTTGGAATGCATTTTACTTTCTTCTTTAGCGATAGGTCTGTTAAATCATTTTCAACCAAATAGGTCAGTAGTAATTACCTACTGAATAAATGAATAACAGTGAAGATTGAGTTTTATAGTTTGGAACAGACTCTAAAGACCATCCCTCATTCCACTGAAGGCTTCACTTCACACAACGGAAGTAATATAAAATGCTTGACAGCAGCTTAGTTTAAGTGAGGACTTTGACCGCTACTGTTCTTTTGTCGGTACGAGGGTGTCTTTACAATTTATATTTGGAAGGGGGGAAACTTTCACCATGTCCTAGACAGGAAGTTGTGTCCTCAACTTGGTTCGGAAGGGATGTCTACTGTAGTAGACAGTATTTTTAACACAAAGATTGCGAGAATGTACGTTGCGCATACAATTTGTTTTGTCATTCACACTCCCTCATCTGGAAATTCTGGTAACAAAAGTGAAGCGCGGAAGGAGGAGACGGAGAATGAAGGCACTGGCACGGACCATCTCTGATTGAAAATAATTGTAAACCCTCATTAAAATCTATAGTTTTCCCTTAAAACCTTCATTTTGTTGCATGTCCTTTTCCTTTATCTTAGCCACATTCCTGGAAGTTGCCTCCTCTCTCCGAGATATGCAGGGCAGTCATTGAAACAAGGTGACTAATTTTTAAGAAGTTGTAGTGCGAGTACGTTTAATAAAAGGCTATTTAAATGTCACTTTCTTTTAATTCCATTTTTTCATTAGTTTAAAGGCATTTAAATGATCATTTTAAGTAGATTTTTACGTCATCAACATCCCCACCCTACTTATAACATACAAAGAGTATTTCTATGTGAAGTTCTACGCAATTAATTTCACATAATTTATAATATAGACTACGAAGAACCATTTTGTGTGAATTTCTACAGCATTCATAAACTGTTGTCGAAAATGGCCAGAAAGTCACTTAAATACAGTATACGCTTGTATGTTTTAAAATGTATGTAGTAGGCTATTGATGATTTGAAGGAGAAGAGTTCGGTCGGCACCGTGGATCGTGTCCCGGTATAGCTCAGATGGAAAGAGCGTCTCGGGTTAGATTCCTGGTGCCGGAACGAATTTTTCTCAAATTAATAGATATATTTAAATATTTTTTTTAATGTTTCCTTTAGATATTAACGCATTTCTATTTGTAAAAAATATTATTCAAAAATTGCCTAACTGACAGGTAGCAAAACTCGAGAATACCTGGAAAACCCAAGACTCAATTTGCCTAGATCAGGGACCTAATTTACCGATCACATAAGGTTCGGAACTTGACCGCGACTCTATTTACCTAGACCCGTTGCGTGGTCAGTACCGGCAGTCTCCAGGTGTTATCAATATTTTTTAACGCTGAAGTTTAAGCCTGGATCATATATACCCAGATTGCTCTGCGTTATAGGTTTTGAAGGTAACAACTTTTTTCAGGTTTACTATGGTGCCATCTAGTTGTTACATAAGGAGTCACGTCATAACTCCCATTTGAATTGCATTAGCGACTGTACTGCCATCTCGTGTTCGTTTACGGCAGACAGGTGCGATCCTGGCGGTTGTTCTCTTCAAAGTGCAACCGATTTTAACATAGGAAGGAGTAATCTATATGTGATCTGGGGTTTAAGTAAGTCAATTAATATTTTATTAGATTACAGTACTTTATTTATTCTAACCTTTATATACTTTCTTCTTATCGTGTAACAGTCAATTAAATCCCACTCGAGTTTTGATTTTCTCTACATAAATCAAGACCTTTAGTAAGATTACTGTTGATAAATTGTAGAAATCTAGTGACGTAGGATAAAAAAAACAACACAGCACTAAAGGACACCCCAATGACACACATGCCCGAGAAGGAATGAGAAAACATAATCGTACCTTCTAGGCACATTAAACTTACGCCTTTTGCCCAGTGCGTAAAGACTGTTCGGATAAAGGTGTGTTTACCGAATAAATTTATGGAAATAAATGAATACATCACGCAGACCGTCACTACACGTTCAGTAATTAGTAATGAATCAAACATAATTGGTTGAAAAGGACTTGGCCGTGTATAAAACATGGACCACCACCTGATGACCACTGTACTAACGCAACTGTGACATTTTGACGAATGTGTCTCTGGCACGGAACTGTTGAGATAATGCATATGTTAGCGTGCATGAAACACGAGTCCGGGGAGCTTAAGGATGTTTCAACACTGAGAGTGCGGCAAGTGGGTGTGCCGCCCATTGTCTGCTCCCTCTTCAAATAACATCGATATCATCCTCATTATAGTCGTAGTCTAAGAGTAATATTCCGACTGTTTGGTTACTCTGAATATAAGTTAAGTGTACATCGATCATCTACCTTCGTTTGGTACAGAGAGCAAGATGTATGTATGTATTTATTCACATTGCAAATTGGTAAATACCCGCAGGAAGTGGTAACTAATTACAATTAATAATGAATACAATTAATAATAATAAATAATAACACTAATAATAATAATAATAATAACAATAATTAGAGCCCAGATATTCGACAAAATGCCTTTTCTACTGGGTGGAAGTCATTTTCATACACTTTATGTGATTCAGGGTAAATAAAAGTGATGGGCCCAATTTTTATTTTGCCTATTTAGCCTTTTTAATGTGTTTCTTACTAATTCAATAATAAATGTCTTTTTTGTCATTTTAAAACAATATTTCTTGTTTATTTGCAATTTTCTAATTAATTATAATGTAATGTGTATGAAATTTAAATACAGTATATGAAAAAATTGACTCGCTTTACTAGCAACAGTAAATGAAAAGTAATTTATTTCGGTGCTTAATCTGCTTATAATCGTGCTTTAATATTATTGGTGTATACTAATAATGATCGACAATCCATAGTTACAAATATAATGTATTGTCTTCAAGATACCAACAATAGCTTTTTAATTTTAAATACGGTATTAAGCCGTTGTCATAGAAGTTGTCACCTAGTACAGTACTTAGAATTTTTCGTATTTTCATATCTTACTATTACAATTTTGTGCTACACGTATTTATTATTGCAGAAGAAAGAAATTTGAGTGAGAAACAAGTCAGTTATTGTCGGGTGACAGAAGGTATAAGATCCGTTAGCTAGAATGCCTAAATTCAACAAACCATTGGAAAGTAAACTTAATGCTTATGTTGGTGAATTTGGTGTCCATGTGTTTTCAACCGACGGAACAGTTTTGTTACGTAAGATTTGTGAAAAGACAGTTAATGACGAAAAAAAGTATTTTGTAAGTCAACATGTGTCATCTACGAAATAAAAATGTGAGTTATATTGATATAGGTAATTTAAATTTATTGCTAAAATACAGTATATTATGCCTTTTAAAAATTTACACTGCCTTTTTTTTTTTTTATAATGTATTGTGCCCTTTTTTAACCTTGTATTGCCTTTTTTGCCTGCCTATTTTAACTGTTATAAATGCCTAAATGTTGTTAATGTCATGTTTTATTTAACGACGTTCGCAACTGCAGAGGTTATATCAGCGTCGCCGGATGTGCCGGAATTTTGTCCCGCAGGAGCTCTTTTACATGCCAGTAAATCTACTGACATGAGCCTGTCGCATTTAAGCACACTTAAATGCCATCGACCTGGCCCGGGATCGAACCCACAACCTTGGGCATAGAAGGCCAGCGCTATACCAACTCGCCAACCAGGTCGACCTAAATGCCTAAACATCGGGCTCTAATAATAATAATAATAATAATAATAATAATAATAATAATAATAATAATAATAATAATAATAATAATAATAATATACTCAATCCTTACAAATCCGAAACTGCCAAAATACGCTATACCCCTTAACAGAAAAAATAAACAAGAAAAGCTACAGTAGAATCCTGGCCATTGCAAGTGGAAATGACAAGGCCGACATATTGGCTAAAAACAGGCGCCCAGTTAACCCAAACAATGAAACAACAAATACTTTATTTTACAGCCAAATTAAACATCAAGAATGTTATTATCCAAGAAGCTTACGTCCAAGACATTAAGAGCAGAACGCAAGAGAAACACTGGCAAAGGGACATCTTAGAAATACCAAATAGACCAAGAAATGAAGCAGTTGCAATGCACTGTGCACTGTTGTCTAGCTCAACACCTCCATCGTTTTGGCTTACTTCCAGACCCAAAATGTACCTTGTGTGATCTACAAGAAGATATGAACAGGGCCCACCTACTTCGCTGTCCAACCTTAACCAAAGTGAAAGAGTGTGACCGATACTGGGAGGCGAGGAACTTAATGAGACAATGAAGGACATTTTCTTCTCCTTTTGCATTGTATGTCTTATTTGTTTTCATTTTAAATATATATATTTTTTTAATATTGAAGTTGTGTTTAGGTCAAAAATGTAAATCTCAGTACCTGTTAATGTAAAATAAATAAGTATTAAAAAGAAGCATCCTAAATTAAATGAAACACTATCACTTAAAATAACATTTAAAGAAATCCAATTTGTATCTTAACCCTAAATTCCAACTTAAACTCTCGATTACACATACATGTTCATACATGCACAAGTATCTTTCAGTACTACACTCATTGCACTGGAATTACGACACATTTCACTGACACTATCCTGATTTCACTAACACTTCAAAAAACATTTCACTGTTTGCACTACCACTATAAACTATAAAACTTCACTGACACAACACACTTCTTCACTGATACAACACTTCACATAACAAAACATCAATTACATCTTTTAAATAATGTGCATACTACCATCTATTAGTAAGTCCTTAAGCCTATTTTTAAATACATTTTTGGTTATTGGCAAAGCATTCTAGTCCCTGATAGTACGATTGAGAAAAAAAAAACTTTCAAGTGTTCGTCCTCTGTCTTCTTTCCCTGAATTTATTTGAGTGGTCGTTCCTTGAAGAGTAAGTTGGTAGCTGCAACCTATTTTTTTATTTCTCTCCAGGCAGGCTCACCTCTGTATGTTTTGAACATTGCGCATAATCGAATTCGCGTTCTTCTGTCTGTGAGTGCGAGTCAACAGTTCGCGATACAGTTCAGCAGTCTTCCCACATGCTCCAGTTTTTACATCTGTTTATTCGTGTGCGTGTGTGTGCATAAGTTGGTGACCAACAGAAATAATAGTTTACTCATGCACAAAACACCACATCTGGAAAAATGTGCAGCAAATGCTGCTTACAACGAATTTTAATATTGGTGGAATTTTAAGCAATCCTAATGACCGGACTATTAGTTCATGTTACTTTGATCCTGTCACGTTAATTCATTTACTTGTGACTATTACACTTTTACTATGTCATACTACTTTTGATCAATAAAACGGTACTAAAGGACGTCTTTCAACCAATCATGGCTGCTTATCGCACAATTTCATCGCGTCCCTAGCATTTGTTTAATTTTATCGCTTCTCTTGCATTTGTTTACTTTAATCACTACCCTAGCATTTGTTTCTTTGTTTGCCAACATTTCAAACTGCACTATTCTGGACGTTAAAAAACAGAAAATTACAAACCACTCCAGTCGATGCACAGCAGTTTCAAATGTGACTCGCACTGGCATTCAAGAACAAGAATTAACAAAGCATAATAATCATAGCATTGCATCTTCCCTGAAACCCTATTTACAAATAAATGGAGAGCAGCATTAGGAAATCTTGATTAAGTTGAGGGATACACCATGTACATCAACGAGTTCCACTTCTTTTACGCACACGTCCAATATAACATCAACTGAACCACCAACCACTAAAAAATTCAAATTTGAAAATTGTACTCTCAATTTCCTTTTAAAATTATTCATGTTTATTTTTTTATTTCATCATCGCTAATTAAAACGTTTCTTGTTTCTTTCATCATCCCTAATTAAAACTTTTCTAACACTTGTTTATATTATTTAGGTTATGTTATAGCTTCTGCTATATGATATTATGGACAGTCACGTATCAGAGATTGTTTAATACTAAGATTTATTGAAAATCATCTGTAAAGTGACGTTCATTACTGGGATCCCGATAATTGAAGTGAAATGCAACTATTTTAATAAAAATAAAACTGAATCAACAAAGCGTTCTTGACTAGTAACCGTCCACAGAGTTCAATGAAGATTCCATAGTTGGCACAACTGATAATAAGAAAACAGCTAATCATAACACATTATTGCCATCTAGCGTAATATTTGTAATGTTGAGATGGTACAATAATACATTTGAAGACAGTTATATTTTCGTAAGTCAATTAATATTTTATTGTATTGTAGTACTTCGTTACTTCTAATCTTCATATACTTTCTTCTAATCGTGTAAAGTCAATTAAATCCCACTCGAGTTTTGATTTTCTCTAGATAAATCAAAACCTCTAGTGAGATTACTGTTGATAAACAAATTAAAAATTTGGACATAAATACGGGTCGCCCTATATCTCTGTGATCAAAGAATATTTTATTTTGTTCTAAATGGAGGGTGATGGTTTTTGTTCCTAAATTTTAGGTTATCTTTGATGAAATATTTTATATAGTGTAATATATTCCAAATCGTACCTTTTACCACAGATCTTTGGTAAAATATTTTATCATAATGCTTTGTCAAAGAACTCTAATACTGTAATATCACTCAAAAGGAATGATCGCAGATATTTAACTGTGGTGCAAATAGACCAACCATGTACCAAGATGAATAACAGGACGATACAAAAGGCAATGGCGACATCATAATGAACGATGTAGAGAATCGTTTGAAAGGAATGAAAATAGAGAAGTTACAGTAGACAGTGTAAACAGCTAGCTTTCAAATACTGAGAAAAGTTCATTACGTGCTATCAAATCTCTTATGTGCTCGAAAAAGAGTAACATCCCGCAGTTAGTATGAAATAAGAGCAGTAGCCTATCTTTATTTTCAAAAAGCGAAAACAAATATCTGTGGCAATTATTACGGGATTAATTTCTCAACATGTGATATAAAATATACGGAGGAATTATAAATAAAAGACTCCAAAGAATAGTAAGCGCCCTATTCACGGAAAATGAGAACGGATTCACAAAAGGCCGCTCTTGTAACAGTCAATGAATGTGCTTACAATATTATACAGCTAGCAGAGAGAGAGAGAGAGAGAGAGAGAGAGAGAGAGAGAGAGAGAGAGATAAAATATAAGACAGAAATACAGAGGTCTATTGCTTTTGTAGATTTAGGAAATAAACTTCTGAGCGCGTAAATCGAGAAAACCTTCCTAATCAAGAAATATAGCTAGCTAACCAAAATGCATAAGTACAAGTAGGCGTACTACAAAACGTGTAACATAATATAAAGATTTTTTTAAATTTAAACAAACTTCCCCTAAAATAGGGGTTGCCCTGAAGGACAAAATGTACCAAATATACAAGTATTAGTAAATGCGTAAAATTTTCGTGAGCAATATAATTAGTATTGTATTATTAAATTACTATATATATATACATATACATATACATATACTATCTACCAAAAAGTAATTGAGCACCCAGGATTTTACGTGCTAGATGCCATGTTTCGGCGGCTACTATGCAGGGTATGCAGACAATAATGTTCACCGGTTGGACTGGCCTGCACAGAGTCCTGATCTCAATCCCACTGAGCACCTTTGGGACGAGTTGGACCGGCGATTGAGGTTTCGGGAAATGCGACCAACTTCCATTGTCCAATTGAGTGCCATATTGCAAGAGGAATGGCGACGCATTCCAGTGGATATCCTACACAAACTAGTGGAGAGCATGCCTGACAGGGTGGCTGCTGTTATAGCAACAAGAGGTGGTATCATGAGGTTCTAAAGGGATAAAAACAGTGCCCAGTCGGGTAGTATCGGACATCGAGTAATATCGGACAGTGCGTTTCTTTCACCTACCACCATATGGTAGTACCTGTATGACATGGTTACGTTTCTCTATGCGACATCAGAGATACGTAACCATGTCAATCAGGTACTATCATCGTGTGGTAGATGAAAGAAACTCACTATCCGATATTACCCGATGTCCGATACTACCCGACTCTCCCCTATATATGCGATTTTGCAAAAGATAGATTGAATATCTTAGAGCCGTCAAAGAAACAGTCTTGGTCAAAGAGAATTCAAGATTGAACTCTTTGCAGAACAATTTATATATACATATATATATATATATATATATATATATATATATATATATATATATATATATATATGCCTTGGTAATCGTGCCACTAGCACCCACTAATAATCCAATAATTTTAACAGATTGTAACTGACACATATTTAAATAATAAGAAACAGTTCGACCATAATTGATTCTTCTCATTGCTGACATCTTCCGGTTGAGTTGTATTCAATTCGAAGTGGATAGTAGGATCTATTATATAGCCTGTTGTGTTGTTAAAGGTTAATATATCAACCCGCCGACAGCTTCCTGTTTCCGATAGACCATGGATTTCTTCATAGGTGGTATATCCCTTGTCGCGAAGGGATTGAGCGATTGCGGACCGGATTTCGTGATGCCTGGCATTGCGTAATGTCTCACCATGCGGGCAAGATCCAAGAACGTGAGTGAGGGTTTTTATCTCGTTGAAGCAGTGGCGACAACGGATACTGTCCATGGATCTGCCAGGAGTAGCGTGTACTGCCGCAACATTACCGACCAGATGAAACTAAGAAATTGCTAAAATTTAGCAGTAATACACATTAATCATGAACACAGAAAATATCCAATCCTCTTACTTCATCATTATAATGAAGTACGTATAAACTTATCAAAACAAAGTACGGCACTATGATGCTGAAAAAAAAATGGAGTTCGAGAAATACAAATTTTCAGTACCCTTGATTTAAAAAAGTAGCTTGCGAAATACCATTTTTCTGTATATCTATGGATAAAAAATTATACTAGACTATTGCATAAATTTCATTCACATTCAGCATCTGCGGACCAATATATATGAGAATTATGCACATGATATAACTTTAATAAACAATTACTGGAGCTTTATTTGAAATCAAGAACACAAAACGGCAGTGTACTATAACCAGAATTTCAATTTTTTTTTGTTACACAGGATAGCCCACACCTGTGGAGTAACGGTCAGCGCGTCTGGCCGCGAAACCAGGTGGCCCGCGTTCGAATCCCGGTCGGGGCAAGTTACCTTGTTGAGGTTTTTTTCCGGGATTTTTCCTCAACCCAATACGAGCAAATGCTGGGTAACTTTCGGTGCTGGACCCCGAACTCATTTCACCGGCATTATCACCTTCATTTCATTCAGACGCTAAATAACCTAGATGTTGATACAGCGTCGTAAAATAACCCAATAAAATAAAATAAATACACAGGATATAACTAAATTCAATACCCAAACTTCTAGGGATGATATAAGAGACCAAAACAAACCTTTTTGCTTAAATGTCCAACTAATTATTGAATGACAAAACCAGAAACTGTACTATACTGTAAATAATAACGTAAACATACTGCAGTTGTAACATTACTTATGACACTCATGCTTCAAAACCATTTCAATTTGTAAATCTCTACAAAAACTGTTCAAAAGTGCGGCATCTTGCTTCAATACAAACTCTGCAACGACGTGTCATTCTAATTATATTAGGCCTAATAATTAAAAATATTATATACATTACAAATAGAAGAACCAACAAAATAAACCGATTAATATTTATATCGTCGTACACGTTCAAAGTCTCCAGGCACGTGCTGTAGAGAGTCAGCAGCTGCAAGCATCCGAGCAATGAGCTCGTGCTCCGATTCAATTGGAGTCTCTACATCAGGCTCTTCAAGTACTCCCATACACAACAGTCAAGTGGGGTGAGGTCAGGAGAACGAGCAGGCCATCCAATGGGCCCACTGCGCCCAGTTCACTGCTCACAGATTCTGCGGTTCAAATGCACCTTAAACTACGTGCGCATCTGTTAATTCAGCCCAAGTGAACTGTTCCATCACTAATAACGTACTCCGTAGTCACAGCACAAATATTGCACTCTGACGTCATGGCGTGTTTACAGATTAATGTAAATATTGATGGTTTTGAAACATGAGTGTCATAAGTAACGTTACAACTGTAGTCCTTACAGTATAATAGTTTTCCTGGTTTTGTAATTCAATAATCCGTTTCAGACCCACGGTCATTTAACAAAAAACGTTTGTTTTGGTCACTTCTAACATCCCTAGAAATTTGAGTATTGAATTTAGTTACACACTGTATAATTAGGCCTACAGAAAAATATTAAACAAGAAAGGAACTGCGTCCTCAGATATAGTATATGATTCGAAAAAAATTATTAGGGCCTATTACATGCAGGCTTCTTTCTAAATTTCGTTAAGAATATTCTAAGTCTCTGAACGCGCATCTGATTACACGAGGAGCTGTTACACAATGTTAACTATACAAACTAAAAATGTACAAATCATAATTAAAAGATTACAATTAATGTAGTAAACCCTGCTACACAATACAATCTCTCTAAAGTTTGACAAGCTTTACAAAATCAATTAAAGACATTTGCAAACAGAAACAATACTCGACTATGCATTACGGCATTACGCAATGTCACCAACGACAGTTTACGAAAAAATTACTACACGGAATAGTTAAAGTTGGTATATTTTTACCACAATCAATGAGTATCATCATATTTTATCTTAAAATTGGCTATACAGTAAAAAGTCGATAAACCATATTTCAACAACAACAAACATAAAATATGTCCAAGAAACACTTAAAAGTTTCCAGATTTCGCTATATTGGTGACGCTGGAGTTTGATTGGTCGATTTATGTTATATATTTTATTTAAATTAGTACAAAACTCTCACAAAACCGAAGGCGGAATGGACTGGCGATGATGGTTGACACGTGCTTGTGATGCTCATGTGATAACTATATTAAAACCAAGGCAGTGATAATATGATAGTAAAGATCATGTAATGTGGTAGTGGTTGTGGTAGTGATTATGCCATGGCGAGAGAGACGGTGATATGACATTCTAATGGTGGTGATGGTGATTAGTATGTGAAGAGATGTGATGAAAATGTGATGATCACAGTGTTGATTATGTGATGATAGTCATGATTTTGTGTTGGTAATGGTGTCGGTAATATAATGATGATTGACGTGATGGGATAGCGTTTTATTGCAAGGGGGCCAAAGTCCCTATTTTCTCAAATATTCATCAAGGAATTTCATATTTCTGAAGACTTAGGTATGTATGTGTATCTACGGATTATAATCTCTGCTTTCACAGAAAAATAATGGAATGCACTCATGCAATAAGATTATTTTTTCGCGTGGGACTTATCTAGCCGAATATCACTGAAAATTATCATTACAAGAAACATTCGTTAAGCCCAATGCAATTATCAGAAAACTATGAGCACTTATGGAACTACTGTTGATAATACAAGGGGATAAAATATGTAGCTTATATAGAGTTGCCAGATTGTATGTTTCTCCCTCACCCCGTATTCTTGCGTTCATTTAACAGTAATCTCATTAGAGATTTTGATTTATCTAGAGAAAATCAAAACTCGAGTGGGATTTAATTGAGTAGACCCCTATTACACGATTAGAAGAAAGTGTATAACGATTAGAAGAAATAAAGTACTCTAATACAATAAAATATTAATTGACTTACTAAAATTCTATTTCACTAATGTTCCCTTCACCAAAACGTTTGAAAGGAACAGCCATTTTCAGTCGACAATTTATGCGCGAAGCAAATGACCATCGCAAAGCATGTTTTATAGTGCCGTAAAGAATTTTCAGTTTGAAATGTTGACAAAGAAAGAAAGAAATGCTAGGGAAGTGATAAAATAAACAAATGCTAGGGAAGTAATAAAATTGTAGTGACAAGCAGCATGATTGGTTGAAAGACGTCCTTTCGTACCGTTTTATTGGCCGAAATAAAAGTAGACTATAATAGTCACTTTAAAATACGTCTTCCGTAATTTGATGGTTATATCTACATTTTTTTCCCCGCAATATAAATTTTCAACATAGGGTCTACAATACCTACAAAGATTTATTTTTATAATGTTATGACGTTTAAGTAAGCAGATGTAAGAAATACGCGTTCTGTAGACTTGATAAAGGATGAACTACGAGTTATTTCTCAGCTTCAATCTGTCATATAGAAAATTTATATTGATAAATAAAAATAAAAATTATATATGCCAGGCCGCCAAATTATGTTAAATATGAGTGATGTCAGCAATTCTTTTTTTTTTGTCCTCTAGATATGAAGGGTTTTATTACAATTATAGTGCGAACATGAAGGATTCAGAGCCACAGTGGGCCAAGCGCCATATATTAAAAATGGAGTAAACAAGGGTTAAAATTAAGTGAATCCATAATTTAATTAAACATGTAGCAAGTAATAAAAAGTATGCACATTAAAACTACATGATATGTCAATCATCATTAAACTATGGTATTCAGAGCCATAGTGGACCAAGAGCAATGTATTAAAAATGGAGAAAACAAGGGTTAAAATCAAGTGAATGCCATAATTTAATGAAACATATAGCAAGTAATATAAAGCACACACATTAAAACTAAATGATATGTCAATCTTCATTTAACTATGGTATTAACTTAACTTTAACTCTTGCTTTCTCCGTTTTTAATAAATGGCGCTTGGCCCACTATAGCTCTGAATTCTTCGAGGCCCTCAGGGCACAACATTAAATTTCCACTTTACTTCTTCGTAACAGTGCGCGAAATTCGATACACAAACGAAATTTGTGCAGAAATCTCATGGAAAAACTGGGAATGGTGATTAGGCCGATTTACCTACACTTTGAAGACAACAATATGAGGAGCTCTTTAAAGCAATAAACACAATATGCAAATAGGCTATTGTGGGTTGAGCGCCTCATTTGTAGGTCTAACATACAGGTTCTGTAAATGTATTTTATAATGTTAATGTCTAAAATACTGATACCTCAAACAATTAATTATGATTATGATTATGCTACTAAATGTCTTAGGAAGCTGCATAGGGTTATCTATGAGAAGTGTGACATTTCATCAAAATTTTAAAATCATGACACAATGTGGGATTTTTATTTTAACCATTGTCTACACTGTATACATCTCATTTACAAGAATATTTTGGTGGGACACTAAGTGTTTTCCTTATGAAACTGAGTTTCAAGTTATCATAATCAATTATTGCTGGTTGATTTTTCATGAAAATTTCAGTGAATTTAAGTTAAGGACAGTTTTCTTATCTTCCATCATGATAGGCCTATAAGCAAACTCTTTTAAGATTTGGTATCTCCAAAGCCCTCAGTTATCTATACTAATAATAAATCTGTAGCCGAAATTTTTCTGGTAATTTTCGATTTTCCAAAAATAATTGGTCCTAACATATATAATTAACCACCCTGAAACCGAAAATCGCATTTTTGACATTTTTGTTTGTATGTCTGTCTGTATGTTTGTTACCTTTTCACGCGATAATGGCTGAATGGATTTTGATGAAAATTGGAATATAAATTAAGTTCGTTGTAACTTAGATTTTAGGCTATATGGCATTCAAAATACTTTATTTAAAAGGGGGGTTATAAGGAGGCCTGAATTAAATAAATCGAAATATCTCGCTTATTATTGATTTTTGTGAAAAATGTTACATAACAAAAGGTTCTTTAAAACTTATTTCCGATAAGTTTTATTCTTTACAAAATTTTGATAGGACTGATATTTAATGAGATAGATGAGTTTTAAAATTAAAATAACGCCATCTAAGACGGTACAATGAATTACGAACAAATGACTTTGTCTGTAAGGGGCCTTGGACAACAACAATCGAAACAGGGGCCTTGGACATCAACAATCGAAAGCTATTAAACATAGCCTACAGAGAATGTTTCTGTGTTTGTATGAAGTAATATCAGAAGCTAAATTAACAATGTGTTGTATCCGGGAATCGAAGCTCCTCCTGGCTTGACATAACATCAGGTATACCACAGGGGTCGGTACTCGGACCATTGTTGTTCACAATATATGTCAATGATATTACATCTCTTGTAAGGCATTGTAACTATCACTTGTATGCTGACGACCTTCAATGCTACATCTCTTCCCGCTTAGACCGAGTAAATGACGCTATAGATAAATTGAACGAAGACATTGACTCGAATGTGACATGGACAAAGAAACTCCGTCTTAAAATCAATCCTGGAAAGACACAAGCAATTATATTAGGACACAAACGGCAAACCGACGCTGTAAAACACCTCGACATTTCCCCTGTTAAAGTAAGTACAGTGCATATCCCTTTCAGTTCTTCAGTAAAAAATCTTGGCATTCACATGGATAATAATCTCAACTGGGACATGCAAATCACAGAAACCTGCAGAAAAGTATATTCTATTATCCATGTGCTAAAAAGGATAAGTGTTCATCTCCCCTCTTGCTTAAAAAAGTCCCTTGTGCAGACACTTGCATTTCCCTATTTCGACTATGCGGACATTTTACTGACTGACCTCTCCAGCGACAACAAAATGAAACTTCAACGTGCTCATAATTTGTGTGTACGTTTTGTAAGCAATGTTCGTAAATATGATCATATTACCCCATCCCTGGAAGCAATAGGTTGGCTTAAACTAGATAAGAAAAGAAATTTACATTCACTTCTCTTTCTCTTCGAAATCTTGAACTCTTCTATTCCTTCGTACCTGTCGTCTCGCTTCACTTACCTTTCTTCCCACCATAATCTGAACACACGCTCTCGTCATGAAACAATACTAACAATACCATCCCATCGCACCTCCTCATACTCATCTTCTTTCACAATAGCCATGCCAAGACTCTGGAATTCGCTACCTGCTAGCATCAGGGACTGTCGAAATAAAATTGAATTCAAACGAAAACTTACTAGGCACTTGGTCAGTAATTGATTACTTGTAAATAGTTTCTTTAATCTATCACAAAATATTTCAATATTCAGTAATTTCATCACTATACAATTTTGTTATTCTAGATTTAATTTGTAATTCAGTAAATATAAAATATTCTTTGTTTCTCTATGATAAATTATCTAGCTTTAATTATTCAGGTAATCTTTTCGTACTTTGATTTTATTGTAATTGTAAATTTAATACTAATTGTAATATTGTTTGTAATTGTAATTGTAAATTTAATACTAATTGTAATTTTATTGTTGATATTGTAGTTGGAATCTCCTGGTAGAGGGGCAGAGAAGGCCTGACGGCCTTATCTCTACCAGGTTAAATACTAAAATACTAAATAAATCGAGGACAGGTAAGATTAAAATAGCTTCTTATGCACAGAAAATTTCATAGGCTATTTTGTACATTCGTTTTCTGTATTTCTTAAAATAATAACTTATTTATGTACACTCATTTTAATCTCAGAGAATTAACGAACAACGAGAGTGTATTGATTTAGTATGCAGTAATAGTACGTTAGCTTAGCAATCCATTATTTTATAATTCAAATTTTAACTATGCTCAATTGAATCGTGTTAAAATACATAAAATATATATGCAATAAATGCAATGCAAAAAAAATTGGGTAATGAGCGAAGCTGATTATCTTGCGCTGTTGTAAAAGTTGTTCCCTGGATCAAACGTCCTATTTTAATTATGTAATTACTTTATATTTATTTCTAACAGGTGCAGCGTAGCGCACGGGTACGGCTAGTAGTATAATATAATCGGTAATTTTATACTAAAACAGGCATTAGTTTATATTTTCTTAAATACAAGAAATTGTATCATTCTTTTCCTTTGCATTTCATTTGATAATGTATTAATTATAGATTGTAATGTCTTCCTTGCATAAATATAGTACTTCAAAATAATTTTTCTACTAAGTAATTCTAACCAAGTAATGTGAGTAACAGAGAACTATAATGTAAGTGACAATAACATAGAAGATTCGCCATAATTTTAAATGCATTCTACGGGAAATATATTCCTACCCAGTTATCATTATATTGTGATGTCCAACAGAAAAAACCGTCTTTCTCCAGTTTTTAGACGAGCAGAATTTGCCATTATTGTGTATGTAAACAGTATCCATGTCCTTGTCTTGTTATGTGAGTGACATTAAAAGTACATTAAAAGTTTTTTCTTACCAATAAATTATGATTTCTCAAATAACTGTAGGCCTACACCTATTTCAAATCTTTCTATTGAGCACTGAAATAACTTATAAAATGAAAATATACAATTAAGAACAAAACTGTAGAATTAAACGAGTTCGTGGTGAGAGGTTGTGACATTGGAATGTGAGTGGTGGTGAAATGACCGCATACATTTCTCTTATTCTTTTTTTTTATTGTGAAAAATCTTCCTTTTTTTCCTGAAAGAAATCCGACATCCCTAAGGATAAGTAGCCTACATACAATAATGTTTAAGTCGAATGTCCAATAATAACATTGCTTTAAATTTCTTAGCGTTCATAGAATAATTTCTAGCGCAACCACATATGTTCTAAAATATAACTCAACAGTGTAACTGTGCTGTTGAACGTGTAAGTGAATTATCGTATTACATTCGTCATCTTGTGACATACAGTGACTCTCATAAACATTCGGTTTTCTCATAGTTTTATCTCTGGAGCCTAATTTAGCAGACAAAATTTAAAATATAGTTGCATTAATTCGTTCCAAAACATGTTTCTATATCTAGTACAATCTAAAAATAATAATACATGGCTTGAATGTATTAAAAATGAAGTAACATTAGTTAAGTGGAAGAGTAAGGCATCCGCAATAACATTCGGTTTCACCCCTTCCACCAGCACTACTAACTTGTAAGACTCGGTACGCAATCAGTATTACGAAGATCACTCATCTAATCAGTTGTGTATTGCTTATGTTTACTGCTAGTTAAAGAGAATGGGTAGGAAAAGTAAAATTACCACATTTGAACAACGACAGCTTTGCATATTTCATCAAGCAAAAGGGCGTAAATATACAGAGATTGCTGAAATTGTGAATATCCCCAAGATTACTGTCGGTGATATAATACGGAGGTATAAAAATAACGACAGGGTTGAATTGATAGCAGCACCAGGGCGCCGAAAAGAATTAAATGAAAAAGAAGAACGTGCTATAATCAGAAAGGTAAAAAAATAACCGACATTAAGTGCAGCACTCATTGCAGCAGAAGTTCACGAGGATTGGAATAAAAATATCAGTCCATCGACAGTAAGGAGGACGCTTAAAAATGCAGGTTACAACGGAAGAGTGGCCAGGGGAAAAACTGTTGGTGAATGAAGTAAACAGAAAGAGGAGGCTGCATTTTGCAAGGGACCATATTGGGAAGGAAGACAATTGGTGGAATGATGCCATCTTTGCAGACAATCTGATGGACGAACAATTGTGTGGCGCAAACCAAATACAGAACTGCAAAAAACAACCTCCTACCAACTGTGAAACATACAGGTGGCAGTGTGCTCGTGTGGGGTTGCATTTCTGCAGCTGGTGTGGGAGAATTAGTGTTTATAGACTGCATCATGGATATAAAGCAGTATCTACGTATATTGAAAGAACATTTGTGACGAAGTGCATAGAAACTAGGGATACAGGACACATTTAAATATTATCAAGACAATAATTCCAAACACAAAGCTTATGATGTGTGTCCCTGGTTATTATTTGTCTTAAAGTGATTCAATCCCAGGATTTGAATCCAATTGAAAATAATAGACAGCAGGGTGCATGCAACACCACTTTCCTCAGTTCAGGAACTGAAAAGAAGATTAAAGGAAGAATGGGGGAAAATTAGTTCCAACTGCACAAAGATAGTTTCGAATATGCCAAAGCGTTTGAACGCTGTTTTGCGCCAGAAGGGCTATCCAACTAAATACTGATGAAAGGTAAATAAGAGCAGCATCAAAGAAAGGCAGAAAACCGAATGTTTATGACTGCCTATAAAGTTCCCCATTTTCAAATATGATTTCAAAAATATTTAGTTAACAATGTAAATATAATTTTTCTTTGTTTTTTTTTTTTTATAAATTATATTCAGTTTAAATATCCCCACATGAAACAATTGTGATAAAGTATTATATTATGTCTAGCATTTGAAAGAGAAATAAAAGTCCATGAAAACCGAATGTTTATGAGAGTCACTGTATCTTCTTTTATTTTTTTTCCTGAAAGAAATCTGGGATCCTTAAGGATAAGTAGCCTACATACAATAATGTTTAAGCTAAATGTTCACTGCTTTAAATTTCTTAGCGTTCTTAGAATAATTTCTATCACAACCACAGCTCTTTTAAAATATAACTCAACAGTGTAACTGTGCTGTTGGACGTGTAAGTGAATTATCATATTACATTCGTCATCTTGTGACATAGCTACTTAACGGATAGCGTGCTCACAAACAGCACCACGTCGATAGTACGCTGGGAACAGAAATATGAGCGTGACGACATAGGCGTCGGTGGGTGGGGAGTGGGGGGAACTGATTGGACAACACTAATTCTGGTGGACGAGTCAGACGTCTTGGTGCTGACGTCACTCAATGTTGAGTATTTCAAGGCACGTAATTGGACTTTAAACTACTAGCGCGGCAGGCGGGCACGCGGCCCGCAGTAAACAAGTTGCGACATTAGCCAGAAGGCTGTGACATCTCACTGAGAAGAGAGAGGCACGCTCAGTTTTCACTACACTGGCTATTCAAATATTGTGAGATGATGACTGTAATTATTTTCTTAACGTCACTACTCAACTGCATTATGTTTTCAAATACGATGAGGTGGTATTAAGTCTTTATTCAACTTCAGTTTTTGACTAAAGTCACCATTCGAGACAATATTAACTCATTTGACCTCACTTCTTACGATTTTTGTACCTATTTAACCTCATTTTTTATTTACAATGTCCATTAAAAATAGTATTCTCATTTAGTTATATTTTCCCCCGGTTTTCACAATTACAGCTGTAGTTCATAGATTAAAATTACTTTTGTGCGAGATCGTGCGTATTTACTTGGTTTCCGCACAAAACCAACCCGCGGTAAGTCTAAAATTCCACATTCAGTATTCCCAACCGAACACACATAACAATTTCCCTCTTCTTACCGCTTAAGTGACGTATTAATTTTACTGCTTTAGGCTTTTAACATATTATTTTTAGAGACGTTCAATATAGTAATAATTATAAATTGGAAACTTACCACTGCAATTTCACCTAAATTGCACTGTTAATTATTGTTTTTAAATATTTGCAAAAATTAAGTAAACTCTACAACTCCACTAAAGTTACTGCATTTCGTGATGCATGTAACATTAAGAAAGACGTTTGTCTTAAGTTCGCATTTACAGACTGGGGGAAAAAAAAGACAGACGTATATCACGGCCTGCTGGAATATAGTAAACACAGAAAACATTTTAAAGCAACAATGTTGAAGATAGATTTTTTGTTTTCCAAAATTGCCGTCATTGAACAGAAACCAAGATGGAGATTTCATTGCAACTAATTAGAAATCCCTCTTTCAGGTATGTAATAAACGATCTTCGCACAAAATAATGTACGATACACAAACGGTATGTTTTCTTTCAATTCTCGGAAATTAAAAACTACGTTTCGCTTTTTCAAACTTTTCCTCGAACATGAAAACTTCAACATACCGCTCTTGTAACGCATATTACTATTTTGGCCGATCTGGCTTCTAAGGAACCCGAAGGTTCATTGCCGCCCTCACATAAGCCCGCCATTGGTCCCTATCCTCAGCAAGATTAATCCATTGTCTATCATCATATCGCACCTCCCTCAAATCCATTTTAATATTATCTTCCCATCTACGTCTCCGCCTCCCTAAAGGTATTTTCCTTCCGGCCTCCCAACTAACACTCTATATGCATTTCTGGATTCGCCCATACTGCTACATGCCCTGCCCATCTCAAACGTCTGGATTTAATGTTCCTAATTATGTCAAGTGAAGAATACAATGCGTGCAGTTCTGTGTTGTGTAACTTTCTCCATTCTCCTGTAACTTCATCCCTCTTAGCCCCAAATATTTTCCTAAGAACCTTATTCTCAAACACCCTTAACCTAAATGATTAATAATATTTTTTATTAACATCGGCCATAATTGTATGCCATACATATGTGATAAGTGTTATAGAAACTCGGAAATTGAAAAGACGAGACGAATTTGACTACAGTCACCAATCAGAGATAGTGGAATGACAATATTAACTCGTTTGACCTCACTTTTTAATTAAATCAAAAGATAATAACACGATTATTGTAAGTACTTACCTCAATTTTTTACTTACAATGTCCATCAAAACATTATTCTCATTTTGTTATATTTATCCCCAGTTTTCACAATTACAGCTGTAGTTCATAGACTGTAAAATTACTTTTTTGGCCGATCTTGGTGGGCCTTGTAAGTTAAACTTACAGCACACGTGCGGTAAGTAAATAATAAATGAATAGCACATATCAACAAATACGAATAAAAACAAATGAATGACACCTACCGACAAATAAACTAAAATGATTAATAATATTTTTTTATTAACATCGGCCAAGAATTGTATGCAATACATGTGTGTTAAGTGTTACAGAAGCTCGGAAATTGAAAAGACTCGACTTCGTTTCGTCTTTCCAAACTTTTCCCCATTCTGTAAATCTCAATTACCACACTTGTGTCGCAATGTCTCACCCTTTGTTACTTACAGCTCGATTCAACGTTATTCGCCCCTGTCCTTCGTTGTTTGGCTAGTGAGCGAGCTGTGTATTGCGTCATAAGAAAGAAAATTAATCTCAAATGTGCATAAGAGGGAAGAGGAAGAATGAAAATAATATCTATGCTCGTAGCTGACAGACACTCATGTCAAGAAAATATGTCATGACATTGTTAAGTCAGCAGGCGTAATGGTTAGTAACGGGACGTGTGGAAGAATATTGTGTTTTAAGACTGAGTGTACAGCGACATGATAAGAAGGAAGTCTTTGGTGTTACGACTGCACGGCCTGACCTGTGTCACCCAGCCCGCCAGTAGTGATGAGTAACTCTCTCTCAGTCTATGTACTTAATTTTTGCAGGGGCCAAAATCACTTAATCAAGGTGTACTTATTTACAAATAGCTTTTAAGGAACCCGCAGGTTCATTGCCGCTCTCACATAAGCCCGCCATCGGTCCCTATGCTGTGCAAGATTAATCCAGTCTCTATCATCATATCCCACCTCCCTCAAATCCATTTTAATATTATCTCTCATCTACGTCTCGGCCTCCCCAAAGGTCTTTTTCCCTCCGGCAATGTCTCACACTGCCGAACAAGAATCGGACACCAAAACGGATGAGAAACAGTCACTTGAACTACAACCGACCCTGTGGAAGAAATTATACACCATATATTTTTATTAATGACGACAGACTTCTAGGAACATACTATCGCTTAAGTAGCAGATATCAAACCAGACAGGCGTGATAATATTAATGACCCGAAAGTAGGTTAATTAAAAAAGCGTAAAAAATGCCATAAGAAATGGATTGCTTGAAAAAGTCTAACAAAGTGAAAGTCTTTTAATATCGTTGACTAAAATAATATTTATGTAATGGGATGCACGTAGCACAAAGAGTGATTGACAGAAATGAACAAAGGAGCTTATTATGTAAATTGGGTGAGTGATGGAAGACGGTCAAACAGACTTTGTCTACGATATTACTGACCAAATAAAAGACCTGAAAGACGGTCACGGCTACAAGGTATTGTCAAAGCCAACGAAAGTAAAAACATATCTTGACGGCTAGATGAAGAGGAGGGGATGGAAACAAAAGCATCTCAGTATTAGACTCAAGCAAGAACTGTTTTCTAACTACAACGCATGACGTAACGACATTGTTCATATGGTTACGAAATGACGTTCCAGGTGAAGACAGGATATACAGTATCAGAGAACAAGTTTTGGAATAGATTCCTGGTAGAATATTTTTAGAAACGTTTATGGAATGACACACCGGATAGATAATTGTTAATCCGATAGGCCTACGGCGATACAAATAGAGATATTAGGCCTACTATGATGTACCGAAGTAGGCCACACATGATATTTCCTTGCAGGAATTCTGCATTACCATATGCTGAAGAATGGGTAGAGCGGAGAAAAATTCTCTCCGACACCGTGATTCGAACCCGGACTTTCAGCTATATATGCTGACTAAGCCACACCGGATTCAAATTCCAATGCCGGATCGAATCCTTCTCAATTTAAGTTCTACCTCTTTGTTCCCCTTTGGTGGCCTACCCTTCGTGATTCTTGTATTGCAACTTTCAGTTGGCTTATTTTGCTTAATCCTCCTATCACTGAAATGATTTTTGATGCCCGAACGGTTGTGTTTTGGTAGATATTGTGCCATCTGATTATTCAGTGTACACGTCTCTACGGTTCCGGCGAAGTCGCACTACAGTGCTCTGCACTCCCCCAAAAGCATATAGGCCTACCACACTCAAATTAATGTCAGGGGTACTCCAATCACATTACTACAGTACACAGACATCGTTTTGAGTAAGTGAAATGAAGATAATGAATAATGAAACAGTGTAATAACAGAGGAACGAGAGAACTCCGAGAAAACACCATAGATTCTTGCCTTTGCTGTTCACCACAAATACGACTCTGCCATTATCGGGATTGGAATCCGGGTCCGCAGTCATCATAAGCTTGTGTCTTGCCAATTGAACTGCCAAGGTTATACTTGTCAAACAATCAACTATTAGAGTATTATAGAAATGGTAACGTGTTTTTTTTTTACGGATATCAACTATTAGAGTATTACGGAAACAGTAACATGTTTTTTACGAATATCAAGTATTATAGAAAGGATAACATCTTCCTTTTTTCACGAATATCAACTATTAGTATATTAAAGGAATGGTAACGTGTTTTTTTTTCACGAATATCAACTATTAGGGTATTACAGAAATAGTAACATGTTTTTTTACGAATATCAAGTATTAGAGTATTATAGAAAGGTTAACATGTTTCTTTTTCACGAATATCAACTATTAGAGTATTACAGAAATGGTAACATGTTTTTTTTTACGAATATAAACTATTAGAATATTACAGAAATGGTAACTTTTTTTTTTCACGAATAGCAACTATTAGAGTTTTACAGAAATGGTAACATGTTTTTTCACGAATATCAACTATTAGAGTATTACAATGGTAACTATTTTTTCACGAATATAACTATTAGAAATGGTAACTTTTTTTCACGAATATCAACTATTAGAGTATTAGGCCTACAGAAATGGTAACATGTTTTTTTTTTTTTTTTTTTTTTTTTTTTTTTTTTTTTTTTTTTTCACAAACGTCAACTATTAGAGCATCACAGAACTCGGAACATTTTTTTAACGAACATCAAGTACTGCAAGATGGTGACAGGTTTTTTTTTTTTTTTTTTTTTTTTTTTAACGAATACGAACTATTAAGAGTATTACAGAAATGGTAATATGTTTTCCACGAATAAATGTCCATGTGAATATTCCATGTTAAAAGTGATATTTAAAACAGATTGTGAAAAGGAAAGGTAATTCGAAGAGCATCTTTGACAGGTTTACTTGGATTTTTAATTATTTCTGGCGACGTAGGAATTTCTAACCCAATCTCTCCAACAACATGTTTCTTATTGTGTCATAAAGCGTCTTTTTTTCACTGTTATCTTAAACGAATAACTGATGACGTGCCGAGCTTACGTTGACGGAGTCCAACCCCGTCTAGTATATAACAAGTGAAATAAAAATCTAAAGAGGAAGGTAAACTAGCCTACAAACGCATAACTGAAAGAAATATTTTAGTGTTCATTTCCTAATCTTAAATCAGCGAAAGCATAGTACTCTACCTACGCAGAACACATCACAAACTCCAACCACAACTACAGCAATATAGACACTGACATGAAAATACTACACAGTAACAAAAAACAAGAAACTCGGTAGTCTAGAACAATACGAAATTTATAAAGCTTACTTACTTACAAATGGCTTTTAACGAACCCGGAGGTTCATTGCTGCTCTCACATAAGCCCGCTATCGGCCCCTATCCCGAGCAAGATTAATCCAATCCTTAGCACCATATCCCATCTTCCTCAATCAATTTTTATATTATCCTCCCATCTACGACTCGGCCTCCCAAAAGGGCTCTTTTCCTCAGATCTTCCAACTAATACTCTTTATGCATTTCTAGATTCCCCCATACGTGCTAGATGTCTTGTTCATCTCAAATGTCTGGATTTAATGTTCCTAATTATATTAGGTGAATGATACAATGCGTGCAGTTATGCGTTGTGTAACTTCCTCCATTCTCCTGTAGCTTCATCCTTCTTAGCCTCGAATATTTTCCTATGCATCTTATTCTCGAACATCCTTAACCTCTGTTCCTCTCTCAAAGTGAGAGTCCAAGTTTCAAACCATACAGAACAACCGGTAATATAGCCTGTTTTATATAGACATACAAAATCACACCCAAAACACATTCTCAACACTTAATTGAATTTCTGAACAAACATCATTTTCGACACAATCACATCTCACTCACCACAACAGGAAACCAAAATATAGTGCTGGAACTCACTAGGATTCAGAAGATGATGCAAATAACATCGAAACTAGTCAATCGGTAAAATAACACCATGATTTAAAATGTTAACAAAGTGAAGTCGTTATTTATTTTATTTAATAGTTCATCAGAAAACATAGGCTAAGCTAAGCAATCATAGGCCTATCCGTACTTGCCGTGCTTATGAAAGAGGGACTGAAAGAAACCGTAACAAGAGATCCTGGTGAAAAGATTTGATACCGAACCGAACCGAAGACATCGTATATACGAAGCAGGTGCGCCGTCCAATACATCGGCGGCAACGATCGCCATGAATTTCTTTGTGAGGGCTATGCCCCACTCGCGACGTACGGGCCATCAAATTAGTTTTCCTTCAGCAAGCTATTCAGTGACAACACCTCGTTTCTTCGGATGAGCGCGAGCCCCGCATACTGATGAGGCGAGAGTGACTCACTCATACAGTAGATCGTTAGGATTCGATTCGTCTTTCAAAACCGGTTCACAAGATCAAACACGACTGCAATAACAAGATGGCAAATTTTGCTTAAAATATTTATCCTTCTTAAGGATGATCGCCAAGCCTTACAAACACAGTCATTCTGAGCTGAATTTTAATGTAGAAAATGACAGCCATTCACGTTAGATCCCTTATTCAATATATTTTTCTGCCTTCACGCGTAGAGCGTACCAGTATCGGAAAAGAATGATTACGTATCGGCAAATGCAATTACATAAGCTTACGTACCAGAGGTGAACAAAACTAACTGTAGCTCTCGCTCGCTGTATTCGTTCCATTTGTCTTTCGTGTCTCGTCTCGTCATTCTCATGCGCTTCGAGTCTCGCTCATCATTCTCGAAATAGCATTTGGTCGGCGTGAAAAGATTTCGTTAACTTTGAATAACATACATCATTGAAATAAATAACATTATAAATGTTTAAATGAGACACAAAGACAAAACAGAACAGTATCTTAGTTATCAAAGTGTTCTGGTTCTATTAGGCTATATAATATTACCTATGGTTATATAAATAGAAAAAAAAACAATTCTCAAATAAATTTGCATTTCTAAGAAACACAAAACATAACGTTAATATCTTTTTACTTCAGATTGCACACTTGATCTCAAACATATGAAAAGAAAATCCCTAGCCTTTTAATAAGGGTCGGTAGCGTAGTTGGTATAGCGCTGGCCTTCTATGCTCGAGGTTGCGGGTTCGATCCCGGCCGAGGTCGATGGCATTTAAGTGTGTTTAAATGCGACAGGCTCATGTCAGTAGATTTACTGGCATGTAAAAGAACTCCTGCGGGACAAAATTTCCGGCACACCGGCGACGCTGATATAACCTCTGCAGTTGCGAGCGTCGTTAAATAAACCATAATGATTGTTTAATAAGGGCCTAGTAATTAAATAAGGATTGGGAAACGGATTATTATACACTGAAAGGTACAGATGATGTTTCCAATAGGCTACTTGATTGTTTTTATACATATATAACAGTTGCCGAAGTAGATACAGGGGAGAGTCGGGTAGTATCGGACAGTGCGTTTCTTTTATCTACCACCATATGGTAGTACCTGAATGACATGGTTACGTTTCTCTATGCGACATCACAAAAACGTAACCATGTCAATCAGGTACTATCATCGTGTGGTAGATGAAAGAAACTCACTGTCCGATATTACCCGATGTCCGATACTACCCGACTCTCCCCTACTGTAAGTTCAGTCAGGTATAAACAACTCTGGCGATTCAAGGCTGCTTGACGTTCGGGACTTCGGGAGTGATCAATCTCGGCGTCTCGAAACACTCACAAGTAGTCTTTACGTCAACGATGCGACGACGTATAAAACATTGTCGTGCGGGTTTTCAGCTTTGCGGACGCTGTTAGTATTGCTTTCTTGATCGTTGTTCATTTCTAATACATACATACATACATACATACATACATACATACATACATAACTTACATATATAGATACATACATACATACATCGCATATAGTTATAATGGAGTATATACTACACGTAGTAACGTGAGTTTGCCATGAAGTCAAAAGGAGGATAGCAATGGCAAAGGGAGTTTTTAACAAGAAAAGGAAGTAAGGAAGAGATTAGTGAACTGTGGCACTGTATGGGGCAGAAACATAGACATTACGGCGAAGTGAAGAGGAACGACTAAAACCATTTGAAATCTGTAGGCCTATATGTGGAGAAGAATGGAGCGTGTGAAATGGACAAACGAAGAAATGAAGCTGTGCTAGAAAGAGTGGATGAAGAAATAATAATGTTGTAAGTGATCAGGAGGAGAAAAAGAAATTGGCTAAGCCACTGGCTGAGTAGAAACTACCTAATGAAGAAGGAATAGTGAACGGGACAAAAGTTCAGAGCTGAAGATACCATATGATAGGAAAAATTAAGAGATATCGATTTTATGTGGAGATTAAGAGGATTGAGGAAAAGAAAGGAAATTGGAGAATGCTGGATTTGCAGTGAAGGACCTGCCCTTAACATAAAACTATGAATGAATACGTGCATAAAGGCCCTTCTGTGTTATTATACGAAATGCATAGCACATAATTAGGCTACATGAACTATCTACTGTACTATTACTTGTACTTCATTCCGACAAACGGCCTGGGTGGCTTTCATAAATCCGATACTGACAGAAGAGTCATTGTGCTTCAGCCCTAACAGGGCCATGTCGCAGTCCTATACTCTTTTCGCTGTAAGAAAAATCCTAATGTAAACACAAACACGTGGGTGTCATACCCGTGATTGGCAGCTAGTAGAAACATTCACACGACACAAGAAAATATAGTTCCGTATTTGGAAACCACAACCTTGTATTATTTGAAAATAAAAATTGAACTCTAGTTATTAAATACGATGAAAGATACAACTTCACTCATATGTAAAACACTATGTAAAAGAAAAGCTACTTTTATATTTTGTTATTTACGTTGTAAGCGGATGAATACTAAGAGTAATACCAAGGTAGTCTGTTCATGTAATATACTGGCGCCACTTGAGCTTGTTCTCGTAAGCACGTCATAGTATGGCTTCTGCATCCTCAATGTTGTGGTTACCAGTACTAAACGTGAGAGAGTAAACCCTCTCAAAAGCGGAGAAAAGAAATAGTGTTGAATGTATATACAGGGACATCATTTTATTTTTACTTCAATTTTTATTGTACCTGAGTTTTTCAATGTACTTTACTCCTACCCCTTCTACTAATGAAGTTCAACCGTCCTCCACACAGATCCAAGACCGCATATACAGTCATAGTAGCCTTACGGTCATAATAAACAGTACGTTCCAAATATATGTTCGCGTTTTCCAGTGATGAAAGAGTTTTAACCCATTTGATCCCAAGACACTTTCAATGATTGGAATATAAATATTTCAGAATTGATATTAACCCATTTATGCGCAAATTATTTTTATTAAAAACGTTGGTGTTTCTTATATTACTACTTATTGACACATAAGAAACAAAATAATATGATTATTGGTCCTCTGAAATCATTTACAACGTAAATAATGCATGTTCCCAATTGGGAACAGTGGGAGTAAAGGGGTTAAATATTGAATCATTTCCGCACAGGTACTGTCGTCCATTTGCCTGCGTCGTATCCCGATTTCCCACACCAGCTTTTATTCGCCAGCTAGTGGCTGGGCTGCCTTAGCTCTTTTCCGAGAACATTAATTTCAGTTAGGAATTGGACATCTACGTAATATTATACAACTGTTTAAAATAACTTAAATAAAATGGCCTCGTTAAGTAATTAACTGTTACGTGATTTCCTCCCTTTCTACGACCCTACGACATAACCACTTTGACGGACAGTAGATAGTATGCCCGAGTAATTTTATCTTTTCGGATCGGGCAGAAGTGGATTGAATTTACAGTACGTAAGGTACTCTTTTATAGAGTAGGTACAGAATTATTTCAACATGAGTTACTAGTACGAAGAACGAAACTGGTAATTGGGATTAGGTGTAATAGTCTATGGTGCGATAATATGCACATTAGAACTAAAGCCTGTATCGAAGTGAACGGCCACCATTTTGAAAAAAATGTGTTTAAATATCCATATTATGATTATTTTTCAATTTAACTTCATTCTCTATACTGTACGCTAATGTGCTGTAGACAGTATAATATACACTGCATAATGAATACGTCCACATGGACAGCTCAGTTCGTGAGTAAAAACACTCATTGTTAATACTGTACTGTATTTTAATTAAACAAAAACCTAATGGAAATGCTCAAACTCAAAATCGCAATATTTCCTAGTTTACGTAAATGGATGAACTACTTTTCTTCCCTCCTATACCTAGGAAAGTGATTTTTTTTATATTACGCCAGTATCATCGAACTCCAGTCGTGGAAGGGGGTAGCAAACGGCGTTGATCCAGAGGTATAGACAAGTTAATATTAAAAATGTTAGTAAAAATAAATTGATGTCCCTGTAGTAATTAATTATAAAGTAACGGTTTCCTAAGCAAACGAATGCATAGTAAGGTTAGATCTACTTTGGCGAGTAACGGGAAATGTTTAACATGAAACAGAATGTACAGGAATAGGCGGGATCACTTACTGAGAATCTGTGGCGCCAAACTGCGGCCAATACAGCCTCACTTCAGTCACGTGCCATTGTTTACAGTAGGATTATTCTCACAACGAAAAGATTATAGACGACTAACTGATAAGCCACAGAACCCTAACTCCCAAGCCATTAAATTCAATATCAGCATCGCAGATTCGTACTCCCATAAGAATTCACCCCAACCTCCTTTTAAGTATTACAAATGATAGATGAAATCAGAGAAATACTCCGAGAAAACCCTGTTTGTCCACCACAAATTCCATCACGCGTAGGGCGGGTACAGACCAGCGTGTTAGCGTTGAGTCACAGACCCGGCAGCGTTAAACAGCTTTATCAGCGATGAAGGTAAGTCACTTGCAATTGGATGACGGACAAGGCCGCGGTTGGTGGTTTTTCTGTCCACGAGCGCCTTGGCATTCAATTAATTGATTGGGAAGCGTGTTGTGTCGGGAAGGCAGCGCTTCGACTTTATCAGGAACACTTCCCGCAGCGTCCGCTCCCGGCAAGTTAGTTTCTTGCTGTTGCCCAAAGATTAAGATTAAGACGGAATCACTGATGTGGTCGACGGCTACTGCCCATCCTACAAACATGCCACACACAAGACTTTTTTGTTCAGTGAACTGTACCGTATCATCTATATAAAGTTGGCAGCTTGTATCGTTACATACACTGACGACTGTTTTCCACACAAAGATTCTGCGCTGCAGTTCATATTATTCTGTGGCTATTTTTTTTTGCGGGTTATTTTGCGAAGCTGTATCAACATCTGTTATTTAGCGTCTGAATCAGAGTGCTGCATTGGAGTTAAATCGCTCGCTTGAACTCGGTCGAGTGTCGCACCCTCGAGTTAGATACGATCAGTCGTGATACGCTCGTAATAAATAGAAGCACAGTACAAGGTCATCTCACAGACATGTCTTATATTGTATGAAAGGCGACAGATAAGATACACATATGTTTTGCTCACACGGTAAAAATAAGGCTTTATTTTCTGCGTTTATGACAAACGTTTAATGGAACAGTCAATGTAACGTACCAAAACTGGAACATGAAGTTCTAAATAAAATAGTAAGGAAAACTTCGATATACAGTTATTATTGCTAATTAATAATTATTCAATATTTGATTTTCCACATATATAATATGATAGGTCCATACATAGTGTTCCGCCTATATACTGCGACAATGTAGAAACGTTTTATTAAAATATTATTGATACAGCAGTAGATTAATAACAATATTAGTACAGAGATAACGTCACAGAAAATATAACAAAACGAATAATCATGCTGCACAACTGTTACAGACGCAAAGATTGATACACTAATTATTAGAGATTATTATTATTATTATTACTATTATTATTATTATTATTACTATTACTACTACTACTACTACTACTACTACTACTACTACTACTACTACTACTACTACTACTACTACTACTACTAGAAAACTTGATATAGTTCTTACATTATCGTGATTGTGTGGGGGAACAAAAAACATTTACCTACAACATTTATATTACATATTAAAGCAAGTTTTGTAGTTGTACAATGGAGAGGTTAGTTAAACACTGCAAAGTTTTGAAATGATAAACATCTATGATGTTACTACACAGTTCATCATTGTAACAAGAACGAATGTCTAACGCTCGGCTTATACCGTTCGAGGATTTATCGCTCGTGACAATTTTACCCATCATGCATGTGCGCTACCTATCGGATTATGCTATGAACTACTTGGCGCTCGAGCGAAAACGTCCGATGCAGACCTCTGGTTTGAATGAAATGAAAGTGATAATGCCAATGAAATAAATCCGAGGTCCCGGTAGTTACGCAGCATTTGCTCACATTGGGTTGAGGGAAAAACCTCGGAAAAACAAGCCAAAATTTTACCTGCCAGAAGCTCATCAACTGCGCGCGGCGGTCACTTGGGATATCAGTGAGTACATATTGTTGTGCCCAAGGGTTATGATAAGAATCATAACTTTGTTATGATCATAAGCAATATATTTTCACTTTATTTGAAAGTAATGAAATCGTACTTATTAAAACATTCAGTTTAATCACTGAATACATGGTTCGACACGCGACAGGAGATTGCTTCCTGTTTCAACAGATTACAGAGCACAGTTTAGCTAACTCAGCAAGAAGCAGAGTCCAGTCCTTGAACATTCGCATTTTAGCACAAAGCAATTATTTGCAACAGCTGAATACAACGAAAAATACATCGATTATGCAGCAATCTCTCTCGCATCTCTCGCGAGACTTCAAATTGGTGATCATTTTGAATTCTGATTTTCTATTGGTTTAATCAAAAACAGAGATTCGATCGTGAGAGTTCCTTAAATCTGTATTGTTCCAAGTGACAACAGGAAATGACGATCCGAAATAATGGTTAAGAATCAGAAGCGTGGTGTTCGGTCAATGCAATACCGTCTTTTGAGAAGATTCGCGGGCAAAATAGCGTCACTCTGTTACGTCACAAAGGGCGCGGTTCGAGAACTTATAAATGGATATGAAACGTCCAAATTGCGGTCATTAGTCTTTGGTTCACTAGTCTTTGGTCAAGACAGCGGTCATGCAGTAGCGGTCGTAACTTCCCGATGTCCAGAAAGAAGGCAGGAAAATGGCATCATCTGTGAATAGCAGCAGGATTCGCTCTACAGAAACTGTAAGTAAAATTACCTATTCAATTCTCATACTTTACAATCAGCACCCACTATGATACTTCACAAATAATACTTCAATTTCTATACACTCTATCTTTAACTGTCCTGATTTGATATCTTGTAAATAAACTTTGTAATAGTGAATATCTAAATTTGTGATTATTTCGAAAACCTGAGATCACATTCTAAATAGGATTCCCTCCTATCCATAAGCAAGTACAATGTATAAATTATCAGAGAGTTGGGAAGTAGAACGCAGTGTCTAATTCGTTTGTGTTGTCTTGATAGTAGAATATAACTCGCGATGTTCTCAAAGATAAGCCATCCGCCCTTGACGTAGCAAGTGGCACGACAATATCAACTACAGTCAATTCTGGTTATGTATCAACTGTGCGCAGAGGTCAGTTTTGCATTTTCCTTCCTATTTTTCAGAGATTTAGGACTCTATCACTTACTTGTTGGGGACAAAGAAACTATAGGCCGAATAACCAGTGCAACTACCTGCAAATTTCACTATTAATGTCCTTATACTTACTTACTTACTTACAGATGCCTCAAACTAGCAAGCTGTCTCGTTCGCGCAGGCGCATAGAGCACTTCTCCCCTACCACTGTCCGCCTACTGCTGTGCACTGTGGACTAGAACGGTACAGCTCAGTTCTAATAACAGTTGAGAAGGCTGCATAGGGAGGGTACATCTTGAATACATCGTCAAGAGGTCAACTTTTCAGATAATATGACTATACCTGGGTATCGGAGCCTAGGTGGGCCCCCTCCGTTAGCTCTACTACTTCCCCTCTCCAGGCAGCTTCCTAGTTTGAGGCATCTGTACTTACTTACTGGCTTTTAAGGAACCCGGAGGTTCATTGCCGCCCTCACATAAGCCCGTCATTGGTCCCTATCCTGAGCAAGATTAATCCAGTCTCTATCATCATATCCCACCTCCCTCAAATCCATTTTAATATTATCTTCCCATCTACGTCTCGGCCTCCCCAAAGGTCTTTTCCCTTCTGGCCTCCCAACTAACACTCCATATGCATTTCTGGATTCGTCCATACGTGCTACATGCCCTGCCCATCTCAAACGTCTGGATTTTATGTTCCTAACTATGTCAGGTGAAGAATACAATGCGTGCAGCTCTGCGTTGTGTAACTTTCTCCATTCTCCTGTAACTTCATCCCTTTTAGCCCCAAATATTTTCCTAAGAACCTTACTCTCAAAAACCCTCAATCGCTGTTCCTCTCTCAAAGTGAGAGTCCAAGTTTCACAGCCATACAGAACAACCGGTAATATAACTGTTTTATAAATTCTAACTTTCAGATTTTTTGACAGCAAACTAGATGACAAAAGCTTCTCGACCGAATAATAACAGGCATTTCCCATATTTATTCTGCGTTTAATTTCCTCCCGAGTGTCATTTATATTTGTTACTGTTGCTCCAAGATATTTGAATTTTTCCACCTCTTCGAAGTATAAATCTCCAGCTTTTATAGTTCCATTTCGTACAATATTCTGATCACGAGACATAATCATATACTTAGTCTTTTCGGGATTTACTTCCAACCCAATCTCTTTACTTGCTTCAAGTAGAATTTCCGCGTTTTCCCTAATCGTTTGTGGATTTTCTCCTAACATATTCACGTCATCCGCATAGACAAGAAGTTGATGTAACCCGTTCAATTCCAAACCCTCTCTGTCATCCTGAACTTTCCTAATGGCATATTCTAGAGCGAAGTTAAAAAGTAAAGGTGATAGTGCATCTCCCTGCTTTAGCCCGCAGTGAATTGGAAAAGCATCAGATAGAAACTGGCCTATACGGACTCTGCTGTAAGATTAATGTCCTTATATTAAGATGAAAGTCCCAAATCTTGAATTCTTCTCCAACATGCTTGTGTTATATGAAACCTACAACCTATGATAGATGAATTAGGCCATACTTGCTTCACAGCTCTTTATGAATTGATTGTTTAAAATCTGCTACTATTGATGGCTGAAGCTTAATGTTAATATTATCGCAAACAGTGATAAATGTATAATAACTTATGTCTACTTATTGATGGATCCAATACTGAAAAGAATGTATTTTTATTTGTTGTAGGGAGTAGTACACAAGCGGGAATGTAGACCTCGCCTTGGTTGGTAACCTATCTAAAAGAAGATACTCCGAAATTAAACCCCGTCCTCCAAAATTGGGGGTTCCGCGACAAGGCCAGCTCCCTTTCCGGGTAAAAACTCTCATGCTATGTAAGTATTCTTTTCAAAGAAAAGTAAATGGTCGGAAATTCAGGCAAAGAGAAGTGGATGACAGAATTGCACAGGCTCAATCGGCTATGCCGACTGGAAATTAAGAAAATGATTTTAAATTTACTGTTGAGAGAATTTTAGGGTATGGTGCGGAAGGATGGACTTTAACGGAAAGACAGAAAGATCGGATAAGAGCTGTAGAGTTGGATGGCTTTCGGAGAAGTTTACGTATTTCTTGAAAAAGTAGAAAATGAAACCATCTTAGAACAAAATGAATGAATCCAGAAAACTATATGAAAACTATATGGAAGATAGATAAGAATGGAGCGAGGAATTAAAAGGCAACCGCTAATAAGTGGAAAAGCCTTTAAAATTAAAAAAAAAAAAAAAAGACAGTAAGTCGATCTGAAAATGTTACAAACAATATTTTCTGCAGATGATCAGACAATGATGGCAAAAAGTAGGGTATTTACAAGGCTCTTTTCATAAATAATGCACTGTGAAGTAGATGACACAACACCAGTGAGAATTACGTCAGTTACAGTTCAAGGCTTAAGGAGAGAGAACGGTATTTTTTTTTTAACTTTTTTCCTAGTTGATGTAAAATATTAATTTTTTGTATGTAGAGAACTCATGACTGTAGCTAAGCAAACCGAATATAAATATTTTCAAAAAAATATTTGGGGCCCAAATTTGAAAAAAAAAAATGTATCCAATGCAGGATTCTACTAAAGCCGATATATATCCGTTGTAATGAAGGGGGTTGGCTGAACGGTTAGTCGAAAAAATCGGTTAATCCGTACTATAGAAGACTTTAATAAATTAAGTGTTGCATAATACAGTGTCGGTAATTTTCTCCGTGGTCATGTGTTTTAACACATTAGGTAATGGATCATAAGTTTTAAGTATAATAGCTCTGTTGGAAAGAGTGGGTGAAGAAAGAATAATGTTGAAACTGATCAGGAAGACAAAAAGGAATTAGTTGGGTCACTCACTGAGAAGAAATTGTCTACTGAATGATTCACTGGAAGGAATGGTGAACGGGTGAAGAGTTCGTGGCAGAAGAAGAGATCAAATAATAGACGGCATTAAGATATATGGATCATATACAGAGACTAAGAGAAAGGTAGAAAATAGGAAAGACTGGAGAATCCTGGGTTTGCAGTGACAGAACACTATGAATGAATGAATGTCAATGACGGATTTCTAAGGGTGAACGAAACTTCCTATGATGGATTTCTGTGGAAAGATAGGAAAAGTATAGACCTAGGTCTCATGTTATAGATTTAAGTAATTTATAGCCTACACTTTATCCTTTTTTTGTTATTAAATCTCGCATAGTTGTAACTCCAATCACGTATTCCGATGTGAGATGAACCACAGTTCCTCTTTTCCAAAATCACTCAATTATATGCACTTCTCTTCGATACTTAGTACAACATGTATTCTTTTGGCATTTCTGGATGACGTTTCGCAGACTCGAACAGAAGATCATAATGTGTAAGGGCAAAGGCTTGTAATATCACTCTCTATAAAAAAAATACGTACTAATGTATTGTGCCGGGTAGCTCAGTTGGTAGAGCAGCTGGCTACGGACTAGAAGGTCCGGGGTTCGATCCCAGGTTGTAATAGGATTTTTTTCTCGTTACCAAACTTTCAGAACGGCCCCGAGGTTCGCTCAGCCTCCTATAAAATTGAGTACCGGGTCTTTCCCGGGGGTAAAAGGCGGTCAGAGCGTGGTGCCGACCACACCACCTCATTCTAGTGCCGAGGGCCCTACCTCCATGCCCCCCAAGTGCCTTCATGGCATGTTACGGGATACCTTTTTTTACCTTTACTGATGTATTGTGCAGTATTTATTCTGTAACAAAAATAGGAGACGGATAATCCAACAATCGGTTAATAGGGTGACGGATAATCAGGGTTCTACTGTATTTCCAAAAACGTCGAAATTTTATTATAATAAAATTCAACTTCATTCTCTTGATTTTTAACTAGCTGATACAACAATAGTAAAAGAGCGCGCCTTAAAAACAGCTGCTAACTTGAGCCCGCTAACGCTACTACTCGCTACTTACTCTATCATTACATCATTTTTTATGTCATGGTATTCCAAACTCGCTCATTCGCCGTATTACCAAATACAGTGTGCTAAGCGCGGCGAACGAATTCGATTCGAATCGCACACGCTATACGAGTATAAGAATCTTGGTAAAAGCTGTCCACGCGCAGCTTGTTTGAGGAAGGCATAACATAGCGCAAGCCACACCTCTTCTTAATCAGTTCGCAGCCAACCCCACTCTCGGCGCCAGTGCTGTTCCCAATAACCTCGCAGTCAAAGTGGCACATTCAAGAAATACAATCGAAAGCCGAGGGTCGTTCTTCACACGTTAAAAACCGTGCAGCTGCTCTATCAATCACAAGTGAATGGCAACACATACCACGAGCAATGGCATTTAAACAGAGCCAGCTCAGCAATGAAAAAAAAAAAAAACATATGACTGCCATACAATGTTTATTTGCTTTCACACTAAACCGCAAGTCGATTATCCAGTGACTTCTGACAGGGTAGTCTCTGTTAACGGCTTCTCACCAAAGAGCACCGGGTTCGATCCTGAAATATTGTTGTAAGATACGACGTTCCACAAAGCAGTTTCTTTTCCTGAGTGGAGCAAGGGCGGTTATATTTGTCAGATATAGCACGTTACACATTTGTTTAATGGGAACTTCACGAGCAAATGTTTTCCTCCTTCACTTTATGGACTATGAGAAGCGTGTTCGAGCTTCATTCGTTCCAAGTTTTCCTAGATCGGCCCTGACATCTTCTTCCTTTATAATAATAATAATAATAATAATAATAATAATAATAATAATAATAATAATAATAATAATACTTACTTATTGGCTTTTAAGGAACCCGGGGGTTCATTGCCGCCCTCACATAAGCCCGCTATTGGTCCCTATCCTTAGCAAGATTAATCCAGTCTCTATCATCATATCCCACCTCCCTCAAATCCATTTTAATATTATCCTCCCATCTACGTCTCGGCCTCCCCAAAGGTCTTTTTCCCTCCGACCTCCCAACTAACACTCTATATGCATTTCTGGATTCGCCCATACATGCTACATGCCCTGCCCATCTCAAACGTCTCGATTTAATGTTCCTAATTATGTCAGGTGAAGAATACAATGCGTGCAGTTCTGTGTTGTGTAACTTTCTCCATTCTCCTGTAACTTCATCCCTCTTAGCCCCAAATATTTTCCTAAGCACCTTATTCTCAAACACCCTTAACCTATGTTCCTCTCTCAAAGTGAGAGTCCAAGTTTCACAACTATAAATAACATCGGTAATATAACTGTTTTATAAATTCTAACTTTCAGATTTTTTGACAGCAGACTGGATAATAAAAGCTTCTCAACCGAATAATAACAGGCATTTCCCATATTTATCCTATGTTTAATTTCCTCCCGAGTATAATTTATAATTATTTGTTACTGTTGTTCTCAGGTATTTGAATTTTTCCACCTCTTCAAAAGATAAATTTCCAATTTTTATATTTCCATTTCGTACAATATTCTGGTCACGAGACATAATCATATACAGTACTTTGTCTTTTCGGGATTTATTGCCAAACCTATCTTTTTACTTGCAAGTAAAATTTCCGTGTTTTTCCTAATCATTTGTGGATTTTCTCCTAACATATTCACGTCATCCGCATAGACAAGCAGCAATATAATACATAATTAATTCAATACAATAACTAATGATTGAAATATGTCTGTTGTTCATTATGCTCAGTACTCTCTTATGTCCAATTATTACAGCTTGTGACTTATTATCATTTCACCTAGGTCCGAACTTATTCGCCCATAAAGAAACTTGATTCAAGTCATGATTAAGTTTGCCAATAGTTGCATCAATTTCGTCTGCTGGGGAATGTATACCTATAGAGTTATAAGCCACCTGCTTGAATGTGATATCTCCAGTAGTGTAAGTTTGTAGTCACATCATTAATAAACTGTATGGCAAAAATCTCTCCGCAATGAACTCAGAGGCGTGTGGGAACGCTTAAGTTGGCAGCACTAAGATAAGGTGAGGGAGCAGCGGTGCAGCCTTGACCTATAGCTAGAATCCCTAAATTCAGTAAACCATTGAAAAGTAAACTTAATGCTTGCATTAGTGAATTTGATGCCCATGTGTTTTCAACCGATGGAACAGTTTTGTTATGTAAGGTTTGTGAAAAGACAGTTAATCAGGGAAAAAAGTATTTTATAAGTCAACATGTGTCACCTACGAAGTAAATATGTGAGTTATGATGATATAATTTACATTTATTGCTAAAATATATTATGTCTTTTTAAAATGCATAACACCTTTTTCAAAGATTATTGTGCCTTTTTTTTTACGTTTCTATTGCCATTTTTCCTGCCTATTTTAACTCTTCTTCTTCTTCTTTGGCACTACGGCCCTTGTAGTCTAGCCTTGGCCTCCCTTAGGAACTTGGTCCATTCCTGTCCAACCAGAGCCTTCTGCCTCCATCTTCTCACGCCTAGAGTCCTTAAATCTTCCTCCACTCCATCCAACCATCTTAGTTTCTGTCTGCCAATATTGCGCCTGCCTTCTGGTTTTGTGTTTAGAATCTTTTTTGGTATTCTCTGATCATTCATCCTGATTACATGTCCTAACCATTCCAACCTACGGGCTTTGATTTCAGCAACAATATCTGGAGATTTATATTGAGTTTTCAGTTCTGTATTATATCTAATTCTCCAGTGCCCATTCTCATATTTAGGACCATAGATTTTCTTTAGAATTTTCCTTTCCCATGTCATCAATTGTTGTTCCATTTTCTTCGACAGAGTCCAAGTTTCACTGCCATAAAGCACAATTGGTCTTACGACTGTTTTATACAATGTAAGTATTTTAACTGTTATAAATGCCTAAACTTCCGGGCTCTAGACACAACATCCTTTCTCAGTGCTAAAACTTCTAATAAAATAGGCAGTAACAGTTTCTATAGAAATATTAGTCTCAGTAAAGCGTCTTTACATACTCTGGTGCAGTAGACTCTCCTATTTGCGAAGTACAGGCTCGTAGCAGTATTATAAAATGATAAATTAATTAGTTTTGGTAGACGTATTAGCAGCAGTACCGCCTTTAAATAAAGCGTTTCAACGCAGACTTGTAACTTGATGGCGAATAATAACGGAGACAATGCTACTCGAGAATTATTGCCAACAGTATATCGCCATTATACACTCCGTGTAAACGGGATCTCATATCTCGATACTACAGAGTTATGGTCCTAGTCTTAGACAATAGCAAGCAAAGCAATCAGTAATAACAGAAGTATTAGTAATCTTATAAATTAGCTTTGTATGTACTGTTTCATCTGGATTTGAAATCTTTATACACTAGGCCTATTAGTCAATTACACTAGATTTATTAGTCTAGAAAAATCAGAGGAAGTATTGAGTTTTTATATAGTACCAGGGTTGTTCCGAAGTATTACCTCCTATTTCTCGTGTCCACCTATAAGCTTTGAGCCGGGTGTAGTAAAGGTTGAACCTTCACGCTAATCTCCTGTTAGTTTGATTGTCCTGCGACAAATAGTGGAAGCAACGCCATCTACCACAATCATGGCCGGTTTCACCAAGCTTATTTAAATCAGCACAAACGACTTGTCAGCAAATGGATCGTTTAATTTTAACGGAATCTTTAAAAGTTGACGGTTTCACCAAGTCTCGTATCTTTAAAATTAACAGGCGTTTACTAACGAGGGGATTTTGTACTTATATCTTGCATGTTTTGTTTTTCATACGACCATGGCTTCGAATCGCGAATTTCATTGGTTACATATGATCATGGCTGACTTTGTTTGGCATGAGGAAACAATCATAGGCAAACGGGTAAGAGGCAGTAATTTTAAGAACATCTTCCTAAATACAGTATGTTGTCATACCGCAATTAAAAAAAAAAAAAAAGACAGCTGCTTCCAAATGTAAATAATAGGAATGTAGAGCAGTTAAATTGTAGCTTCTAAAGGAAATCTGGGAAAATTTAGCGGACTACAATGTCGACAGCTTAAAAATTGATGCCACAATTAATTCTATACAAAGCATTCTAAGCAGTTATATTAGGCCTAAATTTAGGACGGGAAATCGCCTCTTCCATAAATTGCATACTACTTTTCCACTGTATTTCATGCACATTTATTAGTACCCTGTAACAATTTTGCCATGCTTGTGTGGCAGGATTCAGGAGAGGTGCCATTAAATTGGATTTTAAGGGCTATCCATTGTCTCCTAAAAGAAAATCTCTTTGCACCCTTTTCATTTAAAAGGCATCCTCCTTTGGAATGTTGTGCTATCCGTGTAGACCTTAACATTATCTTAAACCGAGAAGAATCTGTTGGAGAGGCGTTAAGTGCGTGATTCCTATCTGTCGTATTCTAACCTATTACAATTTCAATAAACTAGCGCTGAGGTAGTTCTGAGGTAGAAGTGAAAATCGTTGAACTTATAAGGGATTTTTTTTGTGTTAATGCAGTTGAACGTATATGAAGGCATAACAAAAACCTAAACTAATCAAACGTTACCTGTCACAGATTCGTATGTGCAAGGTGTATAAGCAGAGTACGAAGGAAACTACCTCAGCGCTAGTTTAGCCACAATTTTTCTATGCGGAGCGTTACATAGGCCTATGAAATTGTTTGAATATTGAAGGTAAAATAGGATCTTCTATTGCAGAATCTTTTGGCTATATTACTGCCAGGATATACGATTGGAACACGTACACAATCTATGTTGTCTATGACAACATAAAATTTAGCTATAAGCTTATTAGGCCTATAGAAATAATGACTATTGTAATGTTGATAGTAAGTCTGATAATTTATTCACATATCTAGACAATACAGCTTTTGATACCCCGTTCATATCATCAATTACTATTTCAAAACTTCCCGCAACGTTATTTTAAAACGAGAAGAATCTGTTGAAGAGGCGTTAAGTGGGTGATTTCTATCTGTCGTATTCTAACCTATACAGTATACCGGTATTCAGTTTCTTTTAGAATCATTCTTACTACTTATTTCCTTAATGTGTAGCTTTCGTGGAATTCTTTATCACTTAAATCTTCAAAATGATTATTCCGAGTGTTATTACAACATATAAGTTCGTCGTTATGTTGAAGTTCTAAATAAAGAACTTCATCGTCGAATAATTACGTCCGCCATGTTGTTGACTTCTTAACGCATCGTTACTGTTTTAACGCGACGAATAGCTCCTAATAAATTAACGATGAATTTAAAGATGCGTTAGCAATAATGATACTTGGTGAAACACAAAAACTGACTAACGTGTCATTAAATTATTTAACGAGACGTTATAATGATAACGAAGGTTGGTGAAACCGGCCATCAGTGTACCAAAATGGCAACTGACACAAGGAGGTGCGTAAGAAACAGAGATGTGTTTATTGAATTCCTCACGGCTCCGGGTGGATTAACATACTGCAGTTTACCTACTGCTATTTGACATAAAGTAATTTGACACATATTTGGGTTATTTATTTTTCATCTAATTCAATTTGACACAATCTTTTAGGTATACTTTTTCTGGCATACAATAGTAATATACGTTACAAGAGCGGTATGTTGACGTTTTCATGGTCGAGGAAAAGATTGAAAAAGCGAAACGTAGGTGAGCTTTTTTAATTTCCGAGAACATGAAAACAAACATACCGCTCGTGTATCGTACATTATTTTGTGCGAAGATCGTTTATTACATACCTGAAAGACGAATTTCTAATTAGGTGCAATGAAATCTCCATGTTGGTTTCTGTTTAATGACGCCAACTTCGGAACACCAAAATATCTTTCTTCAACATTGTTGCTGTAAAATGTTTTCTGTGTTTACTATACTCCAGCAGGCCGTGATATACGTCTGTCTTTTTTTTCTCCCAGTCTATAAATGCGAACTTAAAACAAACGGTAAGGTTATGTAATGATTTATTTTTCATTTTAATATTTTAACAATATTATTTATAACATATTGCAGTAATAACATCGGCATCTGGAATCTCGTTGATTTTTTCACGGCTTCCTTAATGTTACTTGTATCAAGAATGCAATAAGTTTCGTGGAGTAGTAGACTTTACTTAATTTTTGCAAATATTTAAAAACAATAATGAACATTGCAATTTAGGTGAAATTGCAGTGGTAAGTTTCCAATTTATAATTATTACTATGTTAAACGTCTCTAAAAATAATATGTTAAAAGCCTGAAGCAGTAAAATGAATGTCGCGCTTAAACGGTAAGAAGAGGGAAATTGTTATGTGTGTTACGTTGGGAATACTGAATGTGGTATTTCACACTTACCGCGTATTGGTTCTGTGCGGAAAACAAGCAAATACGCACGATCTCGTACAAAACAACTTTGTTTCATTTATACATTCACATACCATATTTTGACATACTCTACTGTAATTATATTGTGCACATTGTTAATAGTTCCTGTTATAGTTTGTAAGATTACTTGTTTTTGCTTAAAAATTATAAAGGTTACGGATGTACAAAAAATTATGGAGTGTGAATCTGTAGAAACAACAAGAGGGGGACAACATTTATCTTTTAGAGCCGGGCTTCTCAAACTGTGCGTCGCGACGCCCTGGTGAGTCGTCGGTCTATGTTTTGGACGTCGCAGCTATAAGGTAAAACTAAAATAATTTATAATGAAGCCTATAATGAAACATGACATGTAAGTTTTCACTACGTGTAGATATTTACTTTAATCCAATTTTGTATTTTTACAAGACGGTAACGAAGGCTAAATGACTATTTTATTTAAAAAAAATACCACAAATCTAATTCCAGCATTTTTTAAGTTTTCGGTACAAAAAAAAAAATCGCACGAAAAATCTGACGTGTGAAGGACGGCACAGTCTCAAAAAGTTTGAGAACTCTATTTTAGGGGATTCTTATATCAGAAGACTACAATATACAGTCCAAAGATATCAAAAACATAAGGATGAGGGACGTATTTTGGATTACTTAAGAACATGTAGTCATAATTTTACTTTACGTTCATATATTTTAAATGTCAGTACATTATACAACGTATGTCAAATGAATACTATACCAAATTAATAGCATGCAAACGATAAGTAGTCTATGCCAAATTTAATGGTAGGTAAAATGTGAAGCAAGTAATAATATTGTATGTCAATTTCTGATATGTCAGATCTCTTGTAGATGAAAAGTAGGCCTAGTATGTTAATCAGCCCGGTACGATTCCTCACTGCCCAACAAATTGCACCCAATGCCATTCATCGACGCTTGTGAAAGTCATACGCAGGCGATACTAAATATGTTTTAAGGTGAGAAGGTACTGCCTATCTCGACAATGTTAATTTCATGAAATTTGTGTGCACGTTACTCAACAACTGTTACAGATATCTAAATAAGATTTTCAGGGAATGTACAATTTTTTGGGCTGAAATTTAATATAAATATATTTTTTTATACTTCAATGAATGTCACAGCAAAACACACAGCTATTTTTAGTCTTTTGGGTCTGGTTAACGCACAAAACATTTTGCATTTATTTTGGATGAATAGTTTTTGAAAAAAAAAATGCACCAGAAATTAACATTATCGAGATAGGCAGTACCTTCTCGCCTTAAGATAACGACTTTGGGCGATACAGTGGATGCGTGCGAGCACAGTGAGGCAGTGGATGTAAACAAAGCCACCGTTTCTGGCGTGTGAGATAAGTAGTGGGAACGTTGTGAGCGAGTATCTTATCTTTGTCGCAGTGTGGGGACGAGAAAGCTGACAACTATGATTGGCAGACAACTGATGTGACTTCTGTTTATGAGGTGGCACCTCTCTCAGCCGAACAGATGCCACTGACTGGGCAAAGTACTCGAGGACTCGCCCCAGAGACGCTAAGTGCGAGTATCTTGTCTTTACCGCAGTGAGTGGACAATAAGACTGACAACAACTGTGATTGGCATATTGCTGACGTGACGTGTATTTGAGTGGTACCGTTCTCAGCTACAGGGCACACGCCAGAAACGCTGGCGCTGCCTGCAGTGTGTTTCAACAGAGGCGAAAATGGCATCTTTGGATTAGTCGGGATGCCCTGAAGCCTGGAGAAACGGTCAATTCTGAACGCTACAAGAAGGCGCTGGCTAAGCTGAAAGCCTGAATTTCCATAATCAGGCCAGAGAAGAAAACCTTTCGCTTGCAACACGATAAGGCCAGGCCCCATACCAGTTTCGCGACCACAGAGCATGTTGCAAAATTTGGCTGGACTGTCCTATCACATGCAACGTAATTTTCAACAAGAGGTTGACAATAATGGTAACTTATTATACAAGATGTCCTTATAGGTTATGTTCACAAAGAGAGAATTCTTTATTCTCGTATTTATGTAAAAATAAATATGAACATATTTGTACTAAAAACCCTTATATTAGTACATAAAAAAAGAAAAAGAGACAATTCTGTGGTAGACTTTCGTTTGAAATTCTTTTGTAGCGGTTTTCAACATTAACTGCAGTGACCCACACTCAAGCTGTCACAATCAGAGATGAACAAAACTACCTGCCGCTCTCGCTCGCTGTGTTCGTTGCATTTGTCTTTCGAGTCTCGTCTCGTTATTCTCGTGCACTTCGAGTCTCGCCCATCATTCTCGAAATAACATTTGGTCGGCGTGGAAAGACTTCGTAACTTTGAACAATATACATCATTGAAGTAAGTAACATTATAAATGTTTAAATGAGACAAAAAGACAAAACAGAACACTATCTTAGTTATCAAAATGTTCTGCTTCTATTATATGATAAATGATTCTCAAATAAATTTGCATTTCTAAGAAACATAAAACATAAAGTTAATATCTTTTTACTTGAAATTTCACACTTGATCTCAAACATATGAAAAGAAAATTCCTAGCCTTTTAATAAGGACCTAGTAATTAAATAAAGACTGGGGAACGGAGTATTATATACTGAAAGGTAGAGATGATGTTTGAAATAGGCTACTTGATTGTTCATACATATATAACAGTTGCCAAAGTAGGTGAAAATTCAGTCAGGTATAAACAACTGTGGCGATTCAAGGCTGATTGACTTCGGGATTTCGGGAGTGATCAATCTCGGCGTCTCGAAACACTCACAAGCAGTCTTTACGTCAACGACGCGGACGTATAGAACGTTGTCGTGCGGGTTTTAGGCTCTGCGGGAGCAATTGCTTTCTCGATCGTTGTTCATCTCTAGTGAGAATGCTTCTCAACAGAAAGCTTCTCTAAATAGCTACTAGGAGTTTCCACTTGTCATCACAGATACTGAGCGCCTTATCCGGAAAAATCAAACGCGATCGGATTCACTCTCCTTGAGGCGGCGACCGAAATCGTCCTACTCTACCCTACATATTTCATGGAATATTACTATCAGGAGAACATGTATCTTGATATAAAAAATTTCGGTAGCAATAAAATATAAACAACAGTGGCAGTAAAGCGCCTTTGTACACTCCGTTTGAACGGGGGTGTCGTATCTTGATGTACAGGTTCGTAGAGTGTGTGAATGTTCTGTGTCAGTGTATTTCCTGGTCACCGTCGCCTTGGTGACAATGGCTTGCTCTATGTAATGACGACAAGCAATCCGTTAGAGCAGTAACACGTGAAACAGGACGCTCGAATGTGTTCCAGGAAACGCGTTAACATTCTCATCTCCCATACATTTCAAGTGTGATTATGCAATGAATTTATCTCCCCCCCCCCCAAGATGATTTGAGCTTACGTCACATTCACGACTATATAGATAATTATCGGATTATCGGACGATCAAGTCAATCTCTGAAGAGTTCATTGCATCCTAAGTAATGTGTTATCTATCTATTCGACATTGAAAATGTTCCACCCAATCTTGTTCAACATACATGATGTTGGTATCCATCTCTTGCTATTGATCATTCATCAATATCATCTCGTGATCATGAAATGACGTAGGCTATGTAAAACTTGAACTAAAATTACGCCAGAAATGAAAATTGCTACAATGCATCTACTAGGCAGAAGATAGATCAGAAGATTCAATCAAAATAACTTAGGCCTACATGTGACAGAAGACATTACCACATCAAAATTTAAAAGAGACAAACTCGTATCTCTTAAAATACTGGGTGAACAGTATAGCGCAGAACAGGTTTCACGGCCGGCCGGCCGGCTATGCGCACGGAGGTGGGGGACTCAAGGCCGCGCGAGGCCGTGAAATCTGTTCTGCTCTATGCTGTTCACCCAGTATGAGGTTATTCAAAAGTAAGTTCCCATTTTGAAATAACTATATCTTCTGTACATTTCAGCAGTTTCGTTTCATAAAGATACCATTAATTTGGGGTTTTTATCGATGCGTGTTTCGTTGCTATGGTAACTGTGTCACGCGTATATATATATATATATATATATATATATATATATATATATATATATATATACTAATAATAAATCTGTAGCCAAAATTTTTCTGGTAATTTTCGATTTTCCAAAAATAATTGGTCCTAACATATATAATTAACCACCCTGAAACCGAAAATCGTTTTTTTTTTTAATTTTTGTTTGTATGTCTGTCTGATAATGACACGTGATAATGGCTGAACGGATTTCGATGAAAATTGGAATATAAATTAAGTTCGTTGTAACTTAGATTTTAGGCTATATGGCATTCAAAATACATTATTTAAAAGGGGGGTTATAAGGGGGCCTAAATTAAATAAATCGAAATATCTAGCTTATTATTGATTTTTGTGAAAATTGTTACATAACAAACGTTTCTTTAAAAACAATTTGCGATAAGTTTTACTCCTTGAAAAATTTTGATAGGACTGATATTTAATGAGATAAATGAGTTTTAAAATTAAAATAACTGCCATCTAAGGCCGTGTAATGAATTAAAAAAACAAACGACTTCATATATAAGGGGCCTTGGACAGCAACAATCGAAAGCTATGAAAGATAGCCTACAGAGAATGTTTCTGTGTTTGTATGAAGTAATATCGGATTAACCGATTTGTATAATTAATTATTATTTCACCATTAGAAAGTGTAGTTTCTCTAGATGGACATAATGCTATAATGTTATTACAGTAACTTCTGATATAATATAATATAATTTAAGTTATTTGAAGGGTTCACAACCATAGTGGGCCAAGCGCCATTTACTGAATACGTAGAAAACAATGGTTAAAATTAAGTTATTTCCATAATTCAATGGAAACCTATAACAAGTAAAATAAAATATACACATTAAATCTAAATGATGTCAATCTTCATTAAACTATGGTTGCATGTAATAAAAATTAAGAAACATGTTAAAGGAATTGTCATTGCACCAAATGAATGTCTCTGGACCAAAATGATCGCATTTTAATTATTTGGAAGCAATTTAAATGAAGTAACATATTAAATGATTTATCATTCTATCAAACACGAATGTTCCCTGGTTCAAACGTCCTATTTTAATTATGTAATTACTTTATATTTATTTCTAACGGGTGGAGCGGAGCGCACGGGTACGGCTAGTCAACAATAATTGTTGTTCAGAATACAGACGGCAATAGGAGAGTAATTTTAATAATTTTTACAAGGGCTTTATTTTTACATGATATCAAGGTTACTGTCTGGTAAGGTTTTTCGTCCCATTTCACAATAGAAACGCATTTCTATGAAGAAAATTAAAACAAACAAAAAAGTGACGGTAACTGGGCAGCGATTATTTTCAAATCTTGCAAGACTTTGCAATATCAGCGTTACAGAATCATGAAATCGAAAACATTGTTTTCATGCAAGACGGCGCTCCATCTCACATACACAATAATGTAAAAACACTATTGCGCAACACATTTGGTGATCGTGTAAGTAGTAGGCGTTTTCCGAACAGTTGGCCTTCTAGGTCACCAGACATAAATCCAGCTGACTACTGGTTATGGGATTATCTAAAAGAAAAGACCTAAGGTAATTCCGGGAGAGATGCCCCACAGGGAGAGTCGCCCCACCCTCCTTTTCTCCTTATCTCAAAACCTCTAAGGAATCGACCTTGGGACCATTTGTTTAATTCGTATACGACCCTCGAAGGCAAGCAGTGCAATCTTTGTGACGGTTTTCTTGTGTGTGAAAAGTTTATAGAAAAAGGAAGTGCTGTTTTTCGTAGGCTCTGTTATAATATTTATAATTTTTCAAAATTCGTAATTGGGATAATGGCTATGTATATGTTGCTTAATACAATACATTTGACAACTACATGCATTGTACTCCATTTTATAAAAAAAATTAAGTAATTGTCCATTACGGTTGCCCTTAAATACATCAGGCGTAATGGTCATGCTAAAGGGAGAGATGCCCCACCTGTTTGAGGGAGAGACGCCCCATGTACTTAAGAGTGATATTACCGTACATAACTAATTATTATTAGCGTCCTTGCTGAATTTATTGGAATTTTAATCGAATTATTATATTGGAATAGAATTATTATATATATTAGAGGCCAATAATTTTTAAAGGATGACCAAAACTTGCTAGAGGATCACATATTTTCAAGAGGTGTCCAAAGTTGAAATCCATGAACATTTTAAGGAATACCAGTATTCTGAATTTGTTGCAGCGACATTTTCAATAGGTGCCCAAAGTTGAGGGCCTTCAAAATTTTAAGGGATCTCCAAAGTTATGTTTGAAAGACACATTTCACGACCAAACGTTAGTCAATGCAATCCCAGAGATTTCTTCAATCTTACTGTAACTTTTTGGGGAATTGGAAATTAATGAAACATCACACTGTTATGGAATTATTTAGAGAACAATCCACCCACTGAAATCTAGTGGGATCTTCAAGAAACATCCAATGGCTGCAATTCTTCCTAGAGCGAAACCTTGTGTTACCTGTCAGGCAGTCAGAAGGATCATCCATCTCTCTAAAGAGGTCAAAGTATGTCGAGACAAGAAGTCAAGCAGTATTTTGACCTACTGAAAACAACTCTATGTGAACGCAATTTGTAGGAAAGCCACATAAAATAGAGGAAAGTGGCATCCAATTAAACAAATTTACAAGGAAAAGTGGTTGAGAAAAAGGGATCCAAAGATGTTCAAGTCTAACTTCAAGCGAGAAAGGTGGAAGTGATTCTGTCATAACATGTTGCAATTCGGAGGGAACATTTCTTCCACCGGCAATGTTTGAGACGAAAAATGGAAGTTTTTGACGGATTCCTAGGAGAAACGGGGGTTTATATGAATCCAAAATCGTCCTATGTTCCATCAGAATTATTTATGAAGCTAGTGAAGGAAACTTTTACTCCAAGAAAGAATCCTGGCAAGATTCCCTTAATTTTGGATGAACATTCAGCACATTTAGATAACATAAAATGCTAGAATGAAGATAATGAATCACAATTTGTTTGCCTCCCAACCTATGCAACTCAGGCACTTCAATCTCTTGATTGCTCACATTTTAAGTCTCTCAAGCATTATTTCAAGAAGAGAATCACAGCAATGGATGGCTTATAAAAACAAGCCTGACTATCCATCTAGAAAGCTGCGTTGGTAGTAATAGAGAGGTCATTTGGATTTCGAGCCAGAGGTTTCTATCCTTTCAATCCAGATGCAGTTCCTGAGCACCTCTTCAGTATTTATGATGCATCAATCAACAACACAGCTGTAAGAATTTCTTTCTGTGCCTCTTCAGGAAATCTCAAAGAAAAGAAAACTTTATCGGCTACAAGTTCTAATGATACTGGGATAATAAGTTGTAATTTCGGTTCAAGTGCCACAATGGCAAATTCAGCGACAGCGACTCCTTTCAAATCCTTTCATGAAATAAACTATGTGCCAGCAATATCTTTTGCTGTGAACAAAAGAAAGCGATCGGTAGGACGCGTTACAGGTGGAGATAAAAATGGAAACACCATTTTGAAACCCTTCCAGTTCCAAAAAGCTCAAAGTCAAATTCTTCAAAATCTAGTAGATATAGAAGACACTTTTGGAGAAAATATGAAGAGAGTGTCTTCAAATGAAACAAAGTAGACAGTTCCTACTTTGTTGAGTGGCTTGAAAATTTTATCAAATGAAGGAAGTTGTTGATTGAATTCAATGACTTTCCTGCAAGAAGTTGCATAACATGTGAGCTAAGTGCCATATGTGTGGTCGCACTGAAAAACGAGCTCAGAAAATGAACTTATTGGAAAAATAAAATAAGCAACATTATTTAGAGTGTTATTTATCAAATTAATAGGTTAATTTGGGAATTACCACAGTGGGGCATCTCTCCCCTATATGTGTGTATATTACAGTGATATTGTATCTGATTATTTTTTATTTTGCCACTTGTTGTGTACGAATTATCGACTGTTTCATATTTTACATAAACCTTTAATGTATGTCACATGCTATAACACATGAATAAAGTATCTGCTTTGGTTTGATTAATTTTTAAACGATAAAAACCTTAAGTGGGGCAACTCTCCCGGAATTACCTTATTACAAGTGAGGAACTGAAACAGTCAATATCGGATGTAACTGAAAACATCTCTAGGAATGTGCTTACTAATGCCGTTTATATCACAGAAGAAAGACTATTTCTTATTGAACAACACGATGGTAGTCGTATTTAATTTTTTCGTATTTTAATAAAATCCCATTTCTTTACGAACAAATTTGGTATTTTTATTTTTGTGGAATCGAAATATTTGACAAACTTATTACCATTTCAAAATGAGAACTTACTTTTGAATAATCTTATATGTTACTGTGAAGAAGGCCAAGCTTTCAACATGTTTCAAGTACAACAATGATAATTTTTTTTCGTAAATTAATTTTCAGTGTTATTTATATTACGACACATTGTGAAGTATGTACTAATAAGAAATCTAAGGGCGAAAGGATGGAAATGAACTGTCGAAAATTGAGCCAAAAACGAAAGAGTAGACTAGAACGAGTGCGAGAATACCCAAACAGGGTACTGAAACAACATTTTTATAACCTCTTTCCTGCAGAGTAATTCACCATGCAAGACTTTAAATCAAATAAAAGTGTTCATCAAAAGCTTGAAAGGATATTTAGGCCTACGCTATATAAACAATGAATTTAGTGTGCTGCATTTTCATATCATGTTTTAGTTATAATAAACCAATTGTTTCATTTTTAAATTCTGAAAGTATGGAGTATAAAAGTGTTAAATTTAACCAAAATTTATCGCCTCTCATTGCACAAATCATTAAAAAGATAACTACACATTTACAACTTAAAACTGCAGAGTATAATCTACATTCTACACTATCTTTCTATGTTGGATTAAATGACTGCAACTTACATACTTTGGATGCAATCCGCATTTCAGGATAATGTTATGTTCAGGATTTCAGCTTACTAGCAACAACTGCAGAACGAGGAATATGCGCCACTTACCTGAAAAAAAAAGAAATAACAATATGAATATAATGCCATATAGCCACTGTACATGATATGTATAAATAATGACTAAAAAATGGCAAGTTTTGAATTGAATTTCGGGAGGGGAGCACTACGACCTTTCAAGATCTATTGAGCTAACCCTCAACCTAGACGCATTCCCAAACCAATACTGGCTGACTACACTAAATTTCGTTGCGTACCCAGGTTTCGAGCAGGCAACGCCACTCGTCTCTAGGCCAATCCTCTTCCGTGAGTTTCCAGCCGGTGTCCGGGTATGTTATGGAATGATGACGAAATGGAGAAATATTGACAGAACAATATAATAGATAATATGGGGAAACGGGGAAACCCCCAAAAATCCCAACTGCGACCTTGTCCGCCAAAAGTTTCACTATGGATTTTTCTACCGGGTCGAACCCGGACCACCAGCGTGACAGGCTGAAGGTCTAACTCAGTCACCACAGAGGACAATGGCAGGCTTAGCTGTAAGCGTAAAGCGTTACCTGATAGTTTCTCTCAAAAATGAACAGAAATTTAATAAGGGACAGATCCTAGATTTGTGATACTTTACTCCAACCAGGAGAAAGTGTCAGGGAAATGAGACGTAGCGGGGTGATGCTGTGAATGAATGTTGATGTCATAAGATGTCATAGGGTCACACACGTCGGTACACGCATCTCCATCGGCTAACTCTCAAAGCACAAACGATAACACTAATACACACATATTTATACTACCCTAGTTACAAAATTAGATCACGGTTAATCTCCTGGTCTTTCATCCCTCCGTACAGAAAATAACATATGCAGGAGAGCGTATGGTTTTTAAACTGGGGTTATAATGGTAATATTATCTATCTACTTCGCTCCAATAGATGACGCAATAGTAAGAACATTCCTTACACGGTTAATCTCCTTGTTGGAGAACAGTAGGTAGGCCTAAGGCAGTATAAGGCGATTCAGTGCTTGGGTTAGCTTATTAAATGTCTGTAGAGTTAGAGGTGATAGCGTTGGTTGCAATTTATCCTTGAATGCATCAAATGCAATTTTAACCTTGAATGTATCAGTGAATTACCACAGATTACGGGGTCCAAGTTCGGTGACAGCCCGCAGCCGATTGTACATCGGTTGCAAGCCTAAATATGGGAAAGAGACGAATGTTACCCTACAATTCTGTTTCAATTGGTTAAAGAAAACCTCTGAAAAAACCTCAGCTAGTTATTTGGCCCACCTGTATTTCAACCGGGCCTGCTCGTTTCAAGATCACACATGCTAGCCGTTACTCTACACGCTGGACGTGCATAATGGATGCTCAAAACGTTTCCTTCCTCAAAAATGTGGAAATCTATTTTCTCAGCAAACTTTCACCAATGAGAAATAAATAGTGGACGCCGGCAGAGTATGAAAATTCTCGGGACTTACAATTGGATGGAGTTACGCAATAATAGACCAACCGACAATTTGAAAAATATATATATATATATTTGCACAAATCTACTGACGGCAGGCTAATTTAACTCGGAAAAAAATCAAGAATGAGATATCTGAATTTTGCTGTTATTTATAAGCAAAAATTCGTTTATTGCATAAAACTCTTTTATTTATTTATTTATTTTGCTTTGAAATATTAATTCAACTGCTGGTCTCTTATCAAAAATCGGTTAGATTTTGTTTGGTATTATTTGTGGTATTAGCAATAAGAAAGGTCTATCTTGTGGCCAATGGACCAAGGCCATTAAAATGAGCACCAATGTTGTCGCAGTTAGGCTAGATCTCTCCCCGGTAGAAACCTTAGCAATACCCACTGCAGGAGATGCAATGAGCATGAAATGTTACCCCACGTGCTAGGTTTCTGCCCTCAGGACGAATTACTGCGAATTGACAGACATAACATAGTCCGCTCAATAATTGCTAACAGATTAAGGGAACATGGTGAATAGGAAGTAGCCTATATGAGGAAGTTCAATGTCTTTCTACGGAAGGATCTACACGGCGTGCTGACATCATAATAATTGACCGAAATAAAAAAAAAACTGGTCTCAATCTTAACCCAACAGTAAGGTTTGAAATTAATGAAGAACCAAACAAAGCAAGTACATGAAGAGAAGCGCGCTATTTACCTTCCATGCTGTCATGGTCTCACTCATAAATATAATATTCAAGATTGGAATGTCATTGGACTTATGTTTGGTGCGCGAGGAACAATTCCCAAATTTACATTGGAGATCCTCAGAAAATTAAAGGTTCCTGAAAAGACTCTTCAGACAATTGCATCAACCATTTTAAAATCTTCATGGAATATCATCAATCATCATCTCTATTCATCTTTTTAATATTCAGTGTATATTATTTATTTTCAATACATTTTTATCGTTTTGTTAGTTAAAACATCTTGTCGCAGAATATTATTATTATTATTATTATTATTATTATTATTATTTATTTCATTATGTATTTTCCTAACATTAATTTACATTTTCTTTTTTGTTCATTTGAATTGATTAGGATGCCGATATTTTAAATCCAAGTTTTGGACGGCTATCATTTCAATGTACTTATGAATGTTATAATACTTCTTGCATAAAATGTTTCATAAAAAAAAACAGATTTATTTCAATGGTCAATATCTTGAAACAGGTTTTTGGCGCTTGGTCTCTTATTGCGTAACTACGTCCAATTCGTACTTCAGGCTTCCTTTATACTTCGGATTTGAGTGAAATTAAGTCTGGAACTGAAATTCTTGTATGGGAATGTAAATCACAAACTCGCTGCATACGATGATTTGTAGCGGTTCAGCGAACGTACCATTCATCACAGCGGTTTCGACCTTCGGATTCCGGATTAGAGTTTAAAGCAGATAACGTATGAAGATACAGATGTGAGTGAGCGGTTGGCTTTATTACTATAATAAAAACTGCGGAAACTAAATTTCGGTTAGCGGGGCCGGAATGCATATTTCATTAGCCCTATACCGTTGTCCCTTATCAGTTCATTCAGACTAAATGCTTCCTGCAGTTATTTTAAAAGGGAGGGTATATGTGAGGAAAATTGCACAACTTTAAAAGTTCATACAGTACTTTTATTCTTTTCTGCTTAGGATAAATTTGTGACAAATGACTACTTCAGAGTCCTCATTTCTAAATTCGTTTCAAGAAAAGCATATTTTCCTTCATTAACAACCTATTTTACGTCACTTATGTTCCAACTGTCATATCTATAATCGCTATCTTCGCCGACTTTTTCATCTCAGGTTCACCTTCACTGTCATCGTCATTATTTAGCTTCAAAATGTTCAACTTCCACTACGCTTTCATTTTTGAAGTAAAATTTCTTTATGCAGTGAAACAAAATTCTGAGACGAACATTTTAAGATAGCTTTGTGTGTAGTTGCTATGGGGTTCTGTGCTCTGCAGCAAAGGGACGAGGTTATCGGGGAGTAGGTCGCTGCTGTAGGTTTGGTACCATCAGTTTCTGGATAAATTATAGGTCTACCAACTTTCATGCATAATGTGCGAGTCACCCCAATTAGCTCACGACTTCTGCTCTCAAGCACTGACACGATAATCTCTGGGATTTAAAAAGGACATCGCATAAGTTGCGTGTTTAATGTTTTCGTCGGATTATTATTATTATTATTATTATTATTATTATTATTATTATTATTACAGACGTGGACAAATTATTAGAAAATTATTATGATGTACCGAAGTAGGCCTACTTATGATATTTCCGTGCAGGAATTCTGCGTTATCATATGATGAAGGATGGATAGAAGAGAGAAAAATTCTCTCTCGCAACAAGACTCTAAACCAGGTTTTCAGCTCTACGTGCTGACGTTTTATCCACTAAGCCACACCGGATTCCAGTTCCGATGCAGGATCGAATCCCCTCAGTTTAAGTTCTATCTCTCAGTTTTCCCTTTGGTGGTCTACCCTCATGTACTGTGTCATAGAATACGTGACAGTGGCACAAATCCAACGCACTATGTACAGAGGTGCACTCATTACGAGCGTCAGCACGTAGAGCTGAAAACCCGGATTCGAGTCCTGGTGCCGGAGAGAATTCTTCTCTGTTCTATCCATCTTTCGTCAAATTATTAGCAAAATTGAAAATTTTATGATATATTTTTACAAAATTTGACACCTGTAGTCTAAACTCTAGAGTCGAATTTTGTAAAAATACATAATAAAATTATTCCATTTCGCTAATAATTTGTCCACGTCTGTTATTATTATTATTATTATTATTATTACTATTATTATTATCATCATCATCATCATCATCATCAGGATCATTAAAAAGGATAGGCCCTGTCCCTTACTAAATTTCCATCTCCCATATTTCGTCTCTAAGGGCCGTATTCATAGACATTTTTAGCGCGGGCTTCCGGTGGATGATCAGCGTTTTTCGTATTCATAAACCAGTGTTAGCGATATGATTTGAATTCTGTACAAGTAACCGGGGCTAGCTTAGCACGCTCGTAGCGCGTGCTGCGAAATGTCTATGAATAGCACCCTAATAGGTTAGCAGGTCTGATGTTAAAATGCGCTCTACGATTGTCAAGAATGACATAAGATGTCTAGTTCAGTATTTCGCTGATTCGCCTGAACGCTTGATCTCGCTACTTCAACAGTGTGTCCAGAAATTAAGTATTGATTTTGTAAAATAGGGCGTTTAGGGGTAAGATGTGTATGGTAATGAATTACAAGTACAATATATATCTAAACTGTGTAGTTGCTGTTGGAGTCCGTGCATTGGTTTTGTGACAACAGCTAAACATCTGGATCTGCATGATCTTCAGCATACTAGAAAAGGTTGCTATGGTGATGTGGAGGCCAGTGAGCTCTATACTAAACTGGAGGCACAACTCAATGCTTTAAAAGAGTGACCAAATGCTGAGCGCCTGAGCGTATTGCTATCTCTTTCTAACATAGTGTTGTCCTTGTCTCTCTTGTAGTGAATGCTATTTTACACTAACGGTATTTTTATTGCTTACTGCGCATGTGCAACATCAACCTCACGAAAGATCCATTGAAACACATTAGTTGGAAAGAAAGAACAATACCCTCCCCAACAGTCACGTTTTCAGACAGAAGCATTGCAGTGGTGCCTGCGGTTTAGTATACAGCTCATTGTGTGGAAGCTAGAGGGGTCGGTCGTATGGTGACATTCGAACGAAATTTGATCGCCGATTCCATAAAGGTGAACCCGCAGACAAAACACTTCACGCACTGGTAAACAAGTTTAAGCGTTCTCAGACAGTCACAACGGAGCCCGTACGAGGATGTCCATCGTCTTCTAAAGCATCATCAGATTGTCCAACGAACATAGTCCAAAATCAGTGCGAACTTAGTCCAAAATCAGTGCGGCGATTTTTTTTATGGGAATTGAAAATTTCATGTTTGATGGTGCATAGCTGTTGGATTTCACGCTGAAGAAGCTGTTGCTGCTGGAGTCCGTGCATTGGCTTTGTGACAACAGCTAAACATGCATTCTGGAACTTCACCAGTGTGGTAACGGGTTGAATGAGCACACGTCCTTTGATAAATCCACACACAAAGAAGTCACACGCTGTGCAAAGTCCTCGTCATGTAGGTGATGCAGAATCTGCAGGTGATACGGCTTCCTTGTACAGCAACTTTGAATCTCTTTCTACTTTCCTGGAATTACCCACTTTGTCATTTTTGTAACTGTACTGTGACTTAATTTGAGAATCGAGTGAGGAGGCATTATTTTTCATAATATTAAACTTTATGATGCAAACATTATTTCAGCAGACCTGCAGTGTAGAAATCAGTCTCTGTTGAAGTTTTTACCTGCGAGAGTCAGTTTGTGCAATTTGTGTAGTGCCTCAATATGAATAAGCGTAAGTTGATGGAATTAACCACTGAAAGGAAGAAAGAAGTTAACGATCGTTTCTGTTATGTGATAGTTATAGAAAAATTACAGTAGAGTTTGGAATTTCTAAATCAACAGTTTCAAACATTAGCAACAATAGGACCTCAATATTAAATACATGGGAACAAAACTGCAAAAGAGAAAGAAAGAGAGTTCGCAAAACTGTTAATGAAGAACTAAATGACAAAGTGTTTGAATACTGTAGTTCCTTAACATTATGTACAGTAATAATCATTTCCATTGCACGCTAAAAAAATTTCTACTTCCCTCTACCTTGAACACTCCGTTAGGTTGGACAATTTTTTATTGAATCATACGTGTCCAGGTTAGAGAGATTTCACTGTATAATACAAATACAGATATAGAAAGTAATATACAGAAATATAATGCGCTAAATGGATGTAAAGACGCCTGGAGAAAAATACATCAAAGGGAATAAGGTTCAAGAATGGTAGTGAAACATGGGTGTTAAGAGCAGGGATACAGAATTGGCGAGAGAGGGGTGGAAAGCATGGGGAAAGCGTTGGTTCCCAGTCCACAGTCCATCGGCGTTGAATGACGTCACTGTGCCCCGTACGCAATCCCGTAACACAGACAATGAATACAAATCCCCTTCCCTGCTACTGTGAGTCAATGACGCGGGGGTAGAAGGAAGGGATGAGTGACGCAACGCCACAATTTTCGCCCAGTTCTGCAAACCTGGTTAAGAGCAAATGACAGGAGACGCATTGAAACGGCAGAAATGAGATTTCTGAGATCGCTGCTAGGAGTGAACATGAAAGATCAAATAAAAAGTGAAGATATTAGAAAAATAACTTACGGTAACAAGTAATATGGTACAAGCAGTTGTTAAAATATCAGAATAAGTGGTACAACCATGTACGAGAAGAAGATTATCCATTGATAGGCTACAGCAAGCTAATTTTATAATCATTCAGGCAGACGGAATATAGGACAACCTAGGAAAAGATGGAGATAATTTATATGATTCTCTTTGGCTTCGGAACGAGATTTACCCAATCCTTGATATGAAAGAAGAATCACTCTCATAAAATGCATCAGTTTCAGCAGTGCCTCCTGTTCACTGATTGCTCTTGGTGCACCAACATTACAAGAATAGTACCAATGCTATCACAACACGATGTGTGTGCGGTGCGCAGTCCAGCACAAAGAATTATGTCGACGTAGTTTAGTCTGTGTTTCATGAACCGAGGGAAACTGGGTTAGTGGGAGAAGAGGCGCCAAGGCTATTATTTTGTTTACTATGCGATTTAATTCCATTGGCTCGGGCCGATAACATTACGACGTGGCGAGTTACAACGCGATCAATCCGCGCCTTTGTTTTATTTTCATGTATACATTAACTTCGCAGCACGGCGCACGCGGCTCCGACTTCTTATAAGTAGGCCTACCAGATATTAATAACGCAAAGAGTGAGTAACCTGACGTGCAAATCTGTTTCAGTGGTCTGTACCCGTCCATATAAGAGAAATCTCACACCAGCTTCAATTTTGAAAGCATGCAATGCCATTCGTGGTAACATTTCACTAACAAGTTATTCTCAATTTAAATTTGTAAGTGCAGTCACTTTGGTGTATTACAAATTAAATGGAACACATTGCAGTATCTTTTAAATTTATTACTCTTTTTCATTAATACATAAAAACGCGCACTCTCTTGTCTATCTTCCCACAACCCATCCAAAAATACAGTCGAACATTACCTCATCGCCATCCATTATTTCATTCACCTAATCACACATCCATCCAACCAAACAGCAACAGACTATCGTTCATTCATTCATCCATCCATTCATCAACTCACTTACCAATCATTTAGTGGCTCACGTCCATCCATCTATCCAACTCACCCACCCAATAATGTAACAGCCCACATCCATCCTTCTATCCATCCAACCAATTGTTCAATAGCCCACATCCATCTATCCATTTATCCATTCAACAAATCAATCAAGCAACAGCCCACGTCCATCAACTCACCCACCCAATAATTTAGTAGTCCAGTCCACGTCCATCTATCAATCAACTCACCCACCCAACCATGTAATCCATCCCTCTATTCATCCAACAAATCATTCAATAGCCAATGTCCATCCATACTCCCATCCATCTATCCATTTAACAAATCAATCATGCAACAGCACATCCACCCAAACATCAACTCACCTACCCAATAATTTAGTGGCCCAGTCCATCCATCCATCTATCCAACTTACCCACCCTATAATGTAACAGCCCACATCCATCCATCTACCATTTAACAAATCAAAGATGCAACAGTCCACATCCATCCATCTATCCATTCAACAAATAAATTACCAGCCCACGTCCATCAACTCACCACCCAATCATTTAGCAGCCCACGTAGGCATCTATCAATCAACTTACCCACTCAATCATGTAATAGTTCACATCCATCCCTCTATTCATCCAACAAATCATTTAATAGCATCCATCCATCCATCCATCCTTCCAACTCACCTAACCAGTCATGTAATAGCTTACATCAATCCATCGACTTTCTCACCATGTCATGTAATAGCCCACACACATCCATTCATCCATTCAACAACTTTCCCAAGCAATCATGTAACCAGTGTTGCCAACAGGACGGAAATTCCGTTGAACTGTGCCGTACCATGTTAAAGAATACCCCTGTTTCAGATTTCCTCGTAGTAATCAAGTCAGAGGTTAACGAATTATTATTTTAATCAAGATTGATAAGTAAGTTGTGTTAAAATTTGCTTTTATTTGTATATGGATATATTTAGTGGGTCTTTTTTAATTTTGACGGATTCTGACTGATTTCCAAGTGTTAGATTGACGGGGATATAATTTATGTGTTGGCAACACTGCATGTAACAGCTTACATTCATCCACCCATCAACTCACCCAAGCAATCAGGAATAGCTTACATTCATCTATCCATCAACTCGTCCACACCTGTGGAGTAACGGTTAGCGCGTCTAGTCGTGAAACCAGGTGGCCCGGGTTTGATTCCCGGTCGGGGCAAGTTACCTGGTTGAGGTTTTTTTTGCGGGGTTTTCCCTCAACCCAATATGGGCAAATGCTGGTAAACTTTCGGCGCTGGACTCCGGACTCATTTCCCCGGCATTATCACCTTCATCTCATTCCGACCTAAGATGTTGCTAAAGCGTCGTAAAATAACCTAACCTCCATCAACTCACCCAATCATTTAGTAGCCCATATCCATCCACTTACCCATTCAACAAATCATATAATAATTCAAATTCGTTCACCCATCCAGCCAATCAAACAACAGCTCACATTCATCCTTACACTCATGAACTCATCCGTTCACCTAGCAACTACATATGTCATTCAAACATCTGCTTATCATCCATACATCCATGAAACAATCAGCTCTTCATTCACTAATCCCCATTCATTCATAAACAAAACCACTCAACTACCATCCACCACCCACCATTCACAAATCCATTCTTCCGTTGTTCCATTCATCAACTTTGATTTTCTTTAATCTTTTTCATTAATAGCTGAGTAAAGAATCTTTCAATTAAGTAATCATAATCAGTTTTGAGGAATCGATACTTTCTCCCATTTCGCCCTAATTCTTAAACAAATTTTTAACTATCATACACCTCTCAAGTATCGAGACTGCATATTTATGTGATCTGATAGCAAAAATCGCTTATAATTAGCACCAAAAATAAAGTCAAGAGAGAGGAGATACATCCATTTTCAAGGTAGGGATTTAAATGTTCAATTATCTGCCTAAAAATTTGCTGATTTACAAGTTCATTAAAAAGTCATTAATTTACTTTTTATCTTGTTTTTCATTAATTTCATAAAATATTAATCCATTTCTTCATATCAATTCTACTTGCTTTTATAACCCACCTTCGTGTTTCTTCCTTCATCAATTCTTTCTTCTCTCTTGAATATATTAAGCCATCCATCCAACCATAACTTAATTTGTTAATTATTTCTTATATTTCATCTTTTCTTTTCTTCTTTCCACCTCTTTTCTTTTCTCTAATCCCTTCTGTATTCCTCCCACTCTTCCTCTTATGTTATGTCTCCTCCCCATTATTTTGCATAGGCCTATCTTATATTGATTTCCCCTTAAGCTCCGTTTTGTTCCGCACCTCTTCTGTTTTCTTCCATCTCTCCTTGTTCGCCAAGTTATAAATTTAGAGCTGCAAGTCCCATCCCTGTGCGAAGACGCAGCCCGAGGTAAGCGGTAGCCGAGTATCGATTATATGAAACATAAACAAGGTTCAAATGCGGAGTGCACCTGGCAGGTAGGCAATCCATACGACATTAGTGCAGAGGTGAAGCGCTTGTCCACACAGACTATTAGCGATACACGACATCCATTGTGCATGTAAAACACGGTCCATTTACTCCTGCAATCACTGACAAATAAACCAAGTCAGGACAAACGCTCACTCATTACCGCGTCGCCAGCATTTTGCAGCAAACGCCGTGAATCCCATGTAATAACTCAGCAATCTGCTCATTCATAAAGGAATGAAGAAGGAAATGTGGTAGTGTACAAGCCTCCTTAAATCTAAGATATACTATTTGACATGGGTGCCCAAACACCTATACAACCAGGAGATATTGCATGTCGAGCATGCTCTGCTAAGGTCAACAACTTTATATATAAAATAGGAAAAACGACCTTAAAGAATACGCGCTGCGGGTTGCTTACGCCAGGGGTTACCTCGTACGAGTTACAATTGGACATCTATGAGGTACGTAGAAAGAGGCTCCAGGCTTTCTGTATTTCTTCACTAGAAGAAGGTACTGTGATCAGCATCATGCTCTGGCTGTCGTTCACCCCGGAAATGTCTCAGTGTTCAATTTTTAGCTATTAATACCGGCCTACGACAATTGAAGCGTTGGGCCGAATAACGGTCTATGTTAGAATTTTTATTTATTTTATTAGGTTATTTTACGAGGTAATAATGCAGGCGAAATGAGTCCGGGGTCCAACACCGAAAGTTACCCAGCATTGGCTCATATTAGGTTGAGGGAAAACCCCGGAAAAAACCTCAACCAGGTAACTTTCCCCGACCGGGAATCGAACCCGGGGCACCTGGTTTCGCGGCTAGACGCGCTAACCATTACTCCACAGGTGTGGGCTCTATGTTAGAATCTGCTAACTGTGCAGGAGGAACGAAAATGTTACATCGTAATTCCGCTCATAAATTTACTATCGGACGGGCAACATAGACCGTTATTCCATCAACATGTTGTGTATACTAAGCGAAGTATACCATTGTATGTTATTGAATGTCATATTACACATCATAGAAGTTTGTAACATTTTTAACTCTACAGAAATGCTACTGGAGAATACAGACTATAAAAAGTTTTATACAATCAGAATATTATGCAATATACAAAATCAATAAAAAAAAAGGTTAAATTATGAACAAAATGATTATGACACTTATTTTTAAATGCTATAGGCTATATATTAATATGAATTAACACCATGTAATTTATTATATAGTTATACTCAATGTCATATTATGAATAAACATACAATATTGATCAAATAATAACACTATTATTAGAAAATAACTGCAGTAGGCCTATTGAGATGTAGGGACACCATTAAATTAATTAAAGTTATAACAATAACGAACGAATAAAGAAAAAAATTAAATATTACAGTTGAGAAATTGTTGGGAGACGGAATTTTAATCCCTTTCCCGAATATTCAGTATCCATCCCAACAGATGGCTTATCTCTTGAGTATAAATTTTATAAAAAATGAAAACTAAAAATCACAGTGTTTAAACGCTGACTGTAAGAGAGTAATACATTGTAAACAGTTTCTTTCTGACAACAAGAGCAAGCTGTAAGCAGATCTCCTTACAAGAATTTCCACAAATCTGTTCCCCAAACGATAAAATTCTAAGATAAACTATAGTGGCAAAACACAACATAAATCTACCAACACTAGGTAAAGTGTAAATTAAAATACAACTAATAAAATACTGCAAAAAATAACAGACAGGAACTTACATTACTTGGGGATCTTTCGCATTAACTTGCGACTTCGTCTTCCTTATATATTCAAGATTACTACCTCTTAGCGGCTTGCGTGACACATTTTTCCACGTATTAATATTAATTGTCTGGATTCTTTTTTGTTTATTTTTTTTTCAGATTTATTTAGCCGGTCAATATCTACCGTATAAATCGTCACTGTCTTGCAGTCGTCCATTTTACGTAACCTGATACACAGAGTTCAAGTACCCAGTATTCGTAAAGAGAACAAACTCCCGTGCAATAACTCTGGATACGATGTAAACAACTGGATACGCTAGAAGTGATAAGTAACAGACCGTTTTTCCAAGAAATTCATGGTTTTAACTCGTGTAGAAGCGCCTCTGGTACAGATACTGAAAAACAATTTTTGTGACAGCTGTGTAAGACTATATAGAGTATTATTCCATTAAAAACTCAATTTTGAAAAATCGTAACTAGACCGTTATTCGGCCCAATGCTTCGATTGAAAAGTGTGGTCCCAAAACTCGCTCGGTAATTTGCCCATTTTTATGACTTATACATGTATATCATTATGTTTGAGACCTCTATCATTATATTTTTAGCTTGTTTTCTTCCAAAACAATATCAGTCCTTGTCTAAATGTGTGTGTTATTGTGCATGTCACTTGAAAACTGGCTCAGTCTGTAAACCAGTGGGTAAAAAACGTAGCTCCTTCCATAAAAATGGACTTAAAGCGTTTTGGGATCACACTCACATTCATTTACAGAATAAATTCCTTTAGTAAAGTAACCACATTTGTGATTCTAAAGCTGCAGTTCAGGCTATCTCTTCAATAACACCACAAGACACAAAGAGAGAAATTTATACTAAAATTAAGTTTCTACAAAAACAGACAAAAATAGTTGCTTTACGATAGATACTTTCTCGCTGTGGATTGACAGGAAATGAAAAGCAGACATTTTAGTGAAGAAAGGAAACACATCAAAGAAAGATTTCATTCTGAGATTTCGTATTATTCAGCAAAATTTTAAATAAATAAAATTACAAACGAATAATATTAAATAATAAAGAGTCAGCGAAAATAAATGTTAGTGCAGAATTAAAAAAAAATTGATTTCTAATTCTCCAAGAACAGCAATAGCAGTTCAGTAACTGGACATGACTGTTCGACACTAAACTGCAAAAACTATCAACATTTCAGATAAAAGTTTTAATAACATCACAGACGTTTACTGGGACATTAGAAAACAAATGTAAAAAATCCAACACTCTAGCATTTGAATAATAATAATAATAATAATAATAATAATAATAATGGTAATGGTAATAATAGCAAAGCTTATAACTTTAGGCGAGAAAACAGATGTAATATGAAACAAAACTAATTATTTCGCCAAAATGGATCAAATCAATGGTAACCGGATAATGATAAAGGTAAACATGATAGTGATATTGATAATAATAATAATAATAATAATAATAATAATAATAATAATAATAATAGGAGCATACAACTTCAAACGAGAAGATACACGTAATATGAAACAAAGCGAACTATTTTGCCAAAATGGATCAATTCAGTGGTAACTGGATAATAATGATGAAGGTAATTATGATAATGATGACGATGATGGTAATAATAATAATAATAATAATAATAATAATAATGGTAAAAAATAGCAAAGCTTATAACTTTAGGCGAGAAAACAAATGTAATATGAAACCAAACGAACTATTTCGCCAAAATGGATCAATTTAGTGGTTACCGGATAATGATGATGAAGGTAGTCTGATTATGGTAGACTAATGATGACGATAATGATGATGATGATGATAATAATAATAATAATAATAATAATAATAATAATAATAATAATGGTAAAAATAGCAAAGCTTATAACTTTAGCCGAGAAAAATAGATGCAATATGAAACAAAACGAACTATTTCGCCAAAATGGATCAATTTAGTGGTTACCGGATAATGATGATGAAGGTAATTATGATGATGATGATGATGATGATGATGATAATAATAATAATAATAATAATAATAATAATAATAATAATAATAATGGTAAAAATAGCAAAGCTTATAACTTTAGGCGAGAAAACATATGTAATATGAAACAAAACGAACAATTTCGCCAAAATGGATCAATTTATTGGTTACCTGATAATGATGATGAAGGTAAATCATGATAGTGATGATGATGATGATGATAATAATAATAATGGTAAAAATAGCAAAGCTTATAACTTTAGGCGAGAAAACAAATGTAATATGAAACCAAACGAACTATTTCGCCAAAATGGATCAATTTAGTGGTTACCGAATAATGATGATGAAGGTAGTCTAATTATGATAGACTAATGATGACGATAATGATGATGATGATAATAATAATAATAATAATAATAATAATAATAATAATAATAATGGTAAAAATAGCAAAGCTTACAACTTTAGGCGAGAAAACAGATGTAATATGAAACAAAACGAACAATTTCGCCAAAATGGATCAATTTATTGGTTACCGGATAATGATGATGAAGGTAAATCATGATAGTGATGATGATGATAATAATAATAATAATAATAATAATAATAATAATAATAATAATGGTAAAAATAACAAAGCTTATAACTTTAGGCGAGAAAACAAATGTAATATGAAACCAAACGAACTATTTCGCCAAAATGGATCAATTTATTGGTTACCGGATAATGATGATGAAGGTAAATCATGATAGTGATGATGATGATAACAATAATAATAATAATAATAATAATAATAATAATAATAATAATAATGGTAAAAATAGCAAAGCTTATAACTTTAGGCGAGAAAACAAATGTAATATGAAACCAAACGAACTATTTCGCCAAAATGGATCAATTTAGTGGTTACCGGATAATGATGATGAAGGTAGTCTAATTATGATAGACTAATGATGACGATAATGATGATGATGATGATGATGATGATAATAATAATAATAATAATAATAATGGTAAAAATAGCAAAGCTTATAACTTTAGCCGAGAAAATAGATGCAATATGAAACAACGAACTATTTCGCCAAAATGGATCAATTTATTGGTTACCGGATAATGATGATGAAGGTAAATCATGATAGTGATGATGATGATGATGATGATGATGATGATGATGATGATAATAATAATAATAATAATAATAATAATAATAATAATAATAATAAGCAAAGCATACAACTTAAGGCGAGAAGAGAGACGTAATACAGGGTGAAAAGTAATTAAACAGACTAACTCCGAGAGGTTTTATGGGACACCAGAACAAACGGTTTTCTCTAATGTCATATTTTCCTCAGAGGCTTTATTAAACCGGCGGAAGGCGTATGCGTTCTTCAGTTCATGACTACTCTACAAATTCAAATTTTGTTGTACGTCTTGACACAGTGCAGTGCTTTATTAAACCGGTCTGGTGGTGCGGATATTTGCTGTAACGGGGGAAATAAACGACAATCCTGAAGTCTATCACCGCGTTAGACAATCCATGTCCCGCCGATATAACCTTTGTGTACAGGTCAATGGAGGTATTTTTGCAAATCTATTGCAGTGATATTGGTGTGTAAATGTTTTAGAACATCTTTTGCAGTGATTTTGATGTGTAAATGTTTTATAAGAGACTCAAGCAATAAAACATGGGAATGGTGAGTGTTACATTAGGATCTGGTGTTCTCGCGAAATAGTGTCTCACAGCACAATATGACATTAAAGAAAAGTGTTTCTATTGGTGTCCCATATAATCTCCCAGAGTTTGTCGGTTTAATTACTTTTCACTCTGTATAAAACGAAACGAACTATTTCGCCAAAATGGATTAATTCAATGGCAACGAATAATGATGATAAAGGTAATCATGATAGTGATGACGATAATAATAATAATAATAATAATAATAATAATAATAATCGAAGGTCACTGGCTGAGAAGAAACTGCCTACTGAAGGATGCACTGGAAGAAATGGTGAACTGGAGAAGAGTTCGTGGTAGAAGAAGATATCAGATCATAGACGACATAAAGATATATGGATCATATGAGGAAATGAAAAGGAAGGCAGAAAATAGGAGAGATTGGAGAAAGCTGGGTTTGCAATGAAAGACCTGCCCTTGGGCAGAACACTAAATTAATGAATGAATAATCGAAGAGTGAAAATATTTCGTAAGAAATTTTATACGTAGACTACTAAACGCTGAGTACGTGTTATTACAAGAAGCAGAAACACAGAATGGAAGAACACTGTTGGTGTAGGACGATTGCTTCCTACAACTTCTCGAGAAGGACAGGGAAAATTATTATTCATTCATGGTCAACACAGTCGTACGTGACACGGAACACGTCATTTCTGCGACAATACGCGCAGCATTAAGATATTTGCGATATTGGCCTGGAGGCGATATAGTCGCGCATCTTCCAACAAGACCGAACACAGCAATACAGCAAAAGGAAGCAATAAAACTTCTACTTCCCATTCGAAGATTAAGTATTTTACCGTTCCGTGTAGAAGCCATTCAAATTGTTGTGCCCAATTTTCTTTGTTTGTTGAACTTCTCTTCTTACTTAATAGCGAATGAAAGAAGCAATTGCAAGTTACTAACAATCTACATCAAGACTGCTATCACAATCACAACAAACACTATTACCACCAGCACTATCAGTTACCAAAATAATTACCACCACTACCACCACCACCATCACTACTGTTACCAGCGCTACCATTACCACCAGGACTGATGTTATAACGAGACATCGGATGTTTAGGAAAATTCCTATTTTATTAGAATGTTCATATTTAAAGGCTTTTAGTAAATGTGCACGAATCATGAGAAATGAAACATTCTGATGAAGTTTGATCTTGCCTTTTTTTTTTTTTTTTCCTATTTTGCCGTTTACGCTTTTTTTATTTTAATTTGTACTTTTTTGCCCTTTTCTTGCTCTTATAAGTATGTAACTTTTTTGCCTTTTTCTTTATATGACTACTCACTCAACAATATTGCATTTATTTCTGCGTTCGAAACTAAGGAAATTGCAGTTCTTATAGTAGCCATAGATATGGGACACCCTGTTGCAAAGCAGTGTTGTTGTCAATGTTGCCATATTTAGCGATAAGTCGCTAAATCTAGGGAATTTTGAATCAGTCTCGGCTACAAATTCTGTAAAATACGATTAGCGACTTTTCTGCTGATTTTTATATTCTTCCATTTTTTCCTTTCTTTTAAGTTAAAACATTCAACTGAAGTCATGCACTTCTTAGTTTTAGAAGAGGCACGGGTGCATGACTGAGTCTTCTAATGATTCATACGTGAAAGCTCTGATCTCATATATTTGTGATCAGTGATCAGGGGTGAAAGATGCTGATTCAATGATTCTCATGAGTTATGTCTCTCTCTCTCTCTCTCTCTCTCTCTCTCTCTCTCTCAATGCTACTGCTCCAACACCTATAAACGGTGGCAACTTTGATTGGCACGTGAGAGTCGCGAGCTCCAGTTAATTCTTGGTTCTTCCCCGCAATGTGGAGATTTTCCACTCCGAACAGACCCTAAACAATTGAATTTTGGAATTTTGTGCCGACAGTTCGTGTGAAGCAAACGAGACTGCAGTTTTTGCTCGTTTTAATATATTTTAACATATAAGATTTAAAAAGTGTTAGATTTCACAAAAAAAAAAAAAAAAAAAAAAGGTGATCAAACGCATGGGTGAAAATTTCCACACTTACAATTAGCCAGAAAGTGTAGTGTCAATGATTGGATCAAGTGCAGTGTATACACAATCAGCTATTCCCACACCTTCCACCTCAACATCACAGCCGTCAACAACACAACCAGACTCCGCAGAAGAGGGTGACGTCGAGGAAATTATATTTTTCTCCGCATATGTATGTCTTTCTTATTTTTATTTAGTGATATTTATTATTAATTTTTAGCGACATTTCTGGGGATTTTTTAACAAACTTTAGAAAGATTTAGCTACTTTTTGTTGAAAAGTTAGCGAGATTGTAGGGCGATATGTTGGCAACAGTGGTTGTTGTTTCGCTTACTCCGGAATCGATCTTGTCATTACCCAGCACTGCTACCTGACTCCAGCACTGACCTACTCCATTAATTCCTGGCTTAGATGCCTCACGAGTGATGCCTTATTGGTGTCATTTGTGAGGTTCAAACCTGTCTTCGTACGGTTGACTAAACAACAAACATCAGTTATTAGTCGAATACATAAAGCGTTGGATTTCAACGCTGATAACCCGGTTTCGAATCCCGGTGAGTCCAACTATAATTTGTGGTGGACAAAGACGGTGCTTGCTGGTAGGACTTCGCGACTCTACCGACGTCTCATTATTGTTACATTAATCATCGTCACACTAATTTTGTCCAATAAACGTGACAGAAGTTTGTGCGTTAATCTTGAAAAGTTGCTTGTTGTTTATTGTAACTCAAATTATGGACGTGAAGTTCTGGATGAATAAGTACAAGTGAAACAAGTCTGTAGAACAGAGAAACTACTTTTCCAGTGTACTTTGTTAAGTTACTTATGTCTTATGGATGTTTACTTTATGAATTACGGGCGATTCAATATAATTTCAATGCCTTTTATTACCCTATTTTTGTTGTTTTTAGAGCCTTTTTAGGCGCCTAAAATACCATTTTTAGTGCCTTAACTTCCGATGTCTAGTTATAACCAAGAATATAACCATCACTACCATAGCTAACATCAATATTACTACCACAACCACACAACTATTGTTACAACTATCAGCATTATAACCATCATTACCACCACCATACCATCACAACCACCTCTATCACTATTAACACCACCTCAACTATCACAAATATTACCTCCACCACTACTACCAAAAACTATCACTGTCAACTATTAACAGTATGTGCTAGAAAAAAACCAACACGGCTACTGAAGTTATCGCTTATATTGCATAACAAAGTATTTATAATTTCATTTCTGAATTTGAAATCTTCTCTCGATTTGCCAACCATTGCCGATGTCCTATCTCAGCCAGATGTGTCTGTATACTCTCCACAAATAATGACGTATGATAGGCCAAGCAACGCGCTATAATTACTTAAATTATGGACTTGGTACGAAAAATAAAGAAAGTATCAGTAATACATATTTTCTTGATGTCTGAGGTGGCCCTGGGAAAACCTTTGTTTACCAATGTTTGATTCACAATTGCACAAATTTGGGGCTAAATGTAATTTCTGTTGCATGGATTGGTATCGCAGCAATGTTACTATTTCAAGACCATATTGTACACAGTCGATTCAAAATACCTCTAAATTTACTTTAACGTTCTCTATCATGTGTAAAAGTTAACAGCAAAGAGGTTTCTCATAATCGTTCAGCAAAGCTAATGATCTGGAATGAAGCATCTATGGCTAATAGAGATGGACAACGATCGAGAAAGCAAGACTAACAGCGCCCGCAAAGCCGAAAACCCGCACGACAATGTTCTATACGTCGCGTCGTTGACGTAAAGGCTGCTTGTGGGTGTTTCGAGACTCCGAGATTGATCACTCCCGAAGTTCCGAACGTCAAGCAGCCTTGAATCGCTAGAGTTGTTTATACCTGACTGAACTTTTATCTACTTTGGCAACTGTTATACTGTCGTTGTGACGTAATTTGAGGTGGAGTGGGAGAATGATTGCAGTGTCGCCAACTGTGGTAACCATTCATATAATCTTACACACCTAACCAAACCTAACGTGCTACACACCTATTGTAACATTCCTCAGGTTTAGCACACCTGTTGTAACATTCCTCACAGTTTCATTTCGTTTGCCGATATTGGCATCCCTGCTACACCTATAGACTAACGTCTGCTGTAAGTCAAGAGTCATCTAGTGGCAGTGAAGTGAAACTGCGACTCTGTTAATTACGTTTCCTAAGTTGAGTCTGTGTTATCTGCAAGAATTATTGTGTCATTGTAGTGATAATTGCATATACAGGCTGTATCACGAGGTTTTCCCCCGGTTTTTTGAGGCGATTCCTGGTGTTATTTGGAACAAAAATGTAAATACAGTAATGGGGTGACATTCATAATTAAGGTGTTACGGCAATTTGAGAAAAGCAGAAAAAACTTTTTATTTGAGGATGTCACTGACAAAAATGGAAATCATAGTTAGAATATAAACAAATGTTTCATTTTGTACCAGTCTCTTGCATGTAGAGTGGATTTAGAGCAAATGTTCAAAATTTCCTCCCTTCATCTGAAGGCAAAGATTCGCACGGGTGTGAACCGCGCGTGTAGCATTTCGTAACTTCACATGTCCGTTCTTTATTGTCGCTGCGGCATCGAGAATGCGTTGAATCAACAATTCTCGTGTTTGCAACCTAATCTGGTACACAATGTCTTTCATCCACCCCCAGATGCAGTAATCTAGGATCTGGGGATCTGGCAGGCAAACGGTTGGCATAATCATGTGGTTCTAAATGCTGCACGTTTTGCACATGAAAAGGATACAATCCATTCTTATGAAGAATTCTTCATACTTTGGAATGTGAAATGTTAAATCCTCTCACCACACATTGTTAGTCCTATGCAAATATGTCTAGCGCTACATACACCATGGTGTGTTTCGAAAATCTGTTATAACTTCTTAATTATGAATGTCACCACATTAATGTACAGTATTTACATTTTTTGTTCCAAATAACACAAGGAATCACCTCCATAAACCTGGGGAAAACCTAGTGATACATTCTGTATATTGTACAATAAAAATTGAAATGTGTCGAGGCTGTGATAAAACTGTTCAAAATTGATTTCCAGCGCCACAATCCCAGTGATAAACGTGTGAATATTCGTTAGGAGTCCGTTGGAAGTGGCAATAGGAAAATGCAGATTGACAAAAACCTCAACCAGGTAACTTGCCCCGGTCAAGTTTTACTAACCTACTGCCACACGTTTATCACTGGGATTGTGGCGCTGGAAATCAATTTAGAACACTTTTATCTCAGCCACGTCACATTTCAATTTTTATTGTACAATATAAATGCAATTATCACTACAATGACACAATAATTCTTGCAGATAACACAGAAACAACTTCGGAAACGTAATTAACAGAGTCGCAGTTTCACTTCACTTCCACTAGATGAACTCAGAATTACAGCAGTCGATATGCTACAGGTATAGCAGGGATGCCAATATCGGCAAACGAAATGAAACAGTGAGGAATGTTACAACAGGTGTGCTAAACGTTAGGAATGTTACAATAGGTGTGTAGCACCTTAGGTTAGGTTAGGTTATGTTAGGTTTTGTTAGGTGTGTAAGATAATATGAATGGTTACCACAGTTGGCGACACTGCAATTATTCTCCCACTCCACCTCAAGTAACGTCACAACGACGAAATATGGCCGCCTTCTTCCTTCAAGTACGACGATTTTCCTCGTATAAGTAAGGAACCTATTTAGGGCGGGTTAGGTGGGACCATAGCTCTCCCACTGATCACATCGAGTTTCTACTACTCCACACAACAAAACTAAGGTATTTTCAGTGTTTGTTTTAAATTTCCTATACTGGCAGTACATTAATAAAACTTCACCCTTGCCCCAACCGGGAATCGAACCCGGGCCATCTGGTTTCGCGGCCAGACGCGCTATCCGTTACTCCACAGGTGTGGACACAATACAGATAGTTCGAATATTAGCAAGTCCCTAAAATCTGCTTTCCTAATGTACAGCATAAACGTATGTAGGATCACCCTCGTGAGTCAAATTCACACAATTCCTTACACTTATTTGCTTACTTCGAGAACAACCTTACGGGAGAAAATATTAGTGTACTTGCAAGAGAAAGATAATACCAACCGTGTAACTCGCAGCTTAAGGCTTCATGTGCAAACTATGATCCGTAAGACTCCGCTACATCCTCAACTCCAGTGTCGTACTCGTAACCAGCTACTGTATGAAGTCCGGTAATACTGCGCAACAGTTGCAACACACCACAACACCAACTCCACACGAAGACGTGTCTCGTGCGACTGACTCATGTTTAGACTGCGTCCTTATCTGCTGATTGTACGTGAGTCAGATAAGACGTGTCTCTTACTGACCAACCGGGAAAGCATTCCAACTTCTTGTTACGCCTTCGAGAACACATGGGCGGCGATACTGGCCTGCCAACCTTACAAATAAATAATTGCAGTCTCATCTGTCACTGTTAGGTCGCCTTCGATTTTACATTATTACCGTAGGTTCACTAGACAAGATTTCAAATATAGGCTATGTACGCCAAAAAGTGAATAAGATGAAGGGGTCCAAGTTGTTGTTCTTGTCATTATTATTATTGTTGTTAGATGTAATGTATTAGTGTATGATTTCTGCTGCACGTGACAGCACTAGTAGACTACAATTTTATTAGTTTATGTATTTGCCGCTACCGGATGTAACATTGTCACAAACTCTGAGATATTTCCCGAACATTCTGGATCTTTCTCGACAGGAAGTGAAGCCAATTTATATTGGCATCAGTTGAAAAAGAGACGCTATGAACTATGGCTATGGACGGATCGACTGAATGTGACTCTTGACATCGTCTACTAACGTGTATGGTTTTACAGTCCACTGCTTTTATATTTTGGCAATAAATCTTCTAAATTCAGACGCCCACGGTCTCACAATTATTATTATTATTATTATTATTATTTTAGTTGTGAATAATCCCATTTAGAACTACGCAAAGTGGTTAGAGGCGTTTCTTTGCCTTTATTTTTGCCCATAGTTCTCTCATTCTTTGGTTTATGGCAGTGATGTCAAAGCAAGCGCATTTTTCTGACCTTGACGTCGTGCGCGGGCATCAACGGGGAAGAATTATGTATACGATAAGCAGCCTGTTGGATTAAGAAAACAGTGGTGCACAAACTTCAAACGGACGTGAAAGTTGATGTCGTTATTTTTGTATGACTTCTTTCTGTTTGATATTTTATTTGTCTCTAAAACAAAAGTATTAACACCAATTTCTTAATATAGCACTTGTGTTTTAAATGCTAATAACATAATAAAGAGTTAAGAAGGAATATTCACATGAATTTCTTAGTAGTCCAATTATACTATACTAAGTGAATGAAACATCATTCATAAAGAAAGTGATATTCCAAAGAAAGAGACTGAGAATGACATAAGTTGGAACTGATATTGATGCTATCTTTAGTCTTATAAAAATAATCAATAAACTAATCAAAACAATATTATAGTATAAAGGAAAGTTACCTAGGTGTACCTTTTAACTGTAACTAATATTACATAACAAAACTCTTATCGCATTATGCTTTTAAGGTGATAATGGTGCGCAACTTCCAGAATATTATATTATTTTCTCGAAATCTTCTGAAGCTATAGAGCTGACGTTTTTACAACACATGGGCACATATCTTTTGTTTATGATGTAATAGTAGTTGCTTTGTTAATTCATTTCCTTACAAACATTTTCCATGCGAATATTTTTTAAAATTTCAATACATTATCTCCAATATTACGTATTTAATATATATTAAATTTGCGAAAATATAGTTTCAGTACCTCTAAAGCTACTAAATAAACATATCTGAAAATTTCATTTTTCTGTTAAAAAAAGTTGAGAAAATATTCATTTTGAATAAAAAAGCAAATTTGAGAAAAATGAGCATTAAAATTAAAACTTACATTGTTATAATGCACTTATACTTCTCAAACAAATCTAAAAATTAACATGAATACAGTTTTAACAAATTCTCTTCCCATTATCCATTGAATCAGTGCTGGCCATCCCTGTATACAGCTCGACCAAGCGGCATATACTACCTCTTTTGTCTGACTCTTTCCTTTCCGGTATAAAGCCGTCAGGCTCTCCTGAGCTCTAAAGTGCGCGCTTGCGCCTATGGGCATCAGCTGACATGACTGGTTTATGGGTACAAGTGACATCTAAGAACCCGGATTAAGTGCATTCAGGGTAAGCTAAAGCATAATAAAATTTTAGTGTCAAAAGGATATATAGCATATATTTTAACCACATCACACACAGTGTTCATAGAGCGAAAGGGTCAACAGAGAATGAAGAAGAGTATACACGTTCTTATGTGAGGTAGAATAGCATGTGCATTAAAGCCTCAAGTTAACCACAATAATTGCACTTGTCTTTGCTGGGTTATAAGTAGAGTCCTTCGTTTGATTACTTAAAGCCTCCAAGCGACCCGCAGCAGTGTAGGCATCTTGAACTGGATCAGTTTCTTCGAACTCCTTAATTAATGCACGATAAGAAAGCATCATACCATACAATGATCTTCTCTGTGATGGATTTTCGTCCGAAGTCATCTTAATCCGGCATTGAGATTCCTATTATCTGTCACAGCGATTTTTCTAGAGCTGTGACGACAAAACACTGTCACACCCCAACTCTAGCGATAAACATGGCTGGTGATAAGGAACATTCACGATCGCCAAGAATCATCCGAACACAAAAATCGCAGTGTGACAAAATCGCTATTATTTGTCACAGCGATTTTTCTGGAGCTACGAAGAAAAAACGCTCTCAAACCCCAACTCTAGTTTCTAGTAAGTAAAGGTACAGGACCAGGGAGCGGCGTTGCAAATAGCAACAAGTATACATGAATCACCTCTTAAAAATGCCTACATATCTAATTTTATAAAATATGCCAATAACGTGCAAAAGGGAAAAGAAATAATGGGGAAGACCACCAAATTGATTGAGAGATCAATTCGCTTTGTCCTGAGTTTAGAACGGGTCAAGAGGCCTTGACTTTTCAGATGGTGATGCGATGATAATCTCAACTAGCCTGTATTCTTTAGAACCGAACGCGATCATGTTAGATTTGTAGCTAGAACACCGTCACTTCGCCTTAGCAGAGAATTGCTTGTAATAACACATCAGCGCTGCGTCCACAATAGAGATGAACAACGATCGAGAAAGCAATACCAACAGCTCCCACAAAGCCGAAAACTCGCACGACAATGTTCTATACGTCGCGTCGTTGACGTAAAGATTGCTTGTCAGTGTTTCGAGACGTCGAGACTAATCACTCCCGTAGTCCCGAACGTCAAGCAGCCTTGAATCGCTACAGTTGTTTATATCTGACTGAACTTTTATCTACTTTGGCAACTGCTATATATGTATAAATATCAAGTAGCCTATTTGAAACATCATCTCTACCTTTCAGTGTATAAAATCCGTTTCCCAGTCTTATGAAAAGAAAATTCCTAGCCTTTTAATAACGGCCTAGTAATAAAATAATGTTTGAGATCAAGTGTACAATCTCAAGTAAAAAGATATTAACGTTATGTTTTGTTTCTTAGAAATGCACATTTTTCTGAGAAATGTTTTTTTTTATGTATAACCATAGGTAATATCATATAATAGAAGCAGAACGTTTTGATAATTAAGACACTGTTTTGTTTTGTCTTCTTGTCTCATTTAAACATTTATAATGTTATTTATTTCAATGATGTATGTTATTCAAAGTTACGAAATCTTTCCACGCCGACCAAATGCTATTTCGAGAATGATGAGCGAGACTCGAAGCGCACAAGAATGACGAGACGAAACTCGAAAGACAAATGCAACGAACACAGCGAGCGAGAGCGGCAGTTAGTTTTGTTAATCTCTAGTCAACACAATCCTCTACACTACACTCTACACAGGCCAGTACGGTGACGAAGGTACTATAGCCTTCTTCTCATATCTTTTTCATTTTGGACTGCATATATATTCAGTTCTATTTATTTACTGGTTATCTCCGCTTTCTGTATGGATATACCACGAGGATTCTTTGGTGCATTCCGGATCTCTACTGCGATAAGATAACAGTTCGATTGTGCAAAGAGGCAAGCTTCAATTTTAAACATTATATTCCGCTTCATACAGCATATCCGTATCTCCAGTGCTGCCAATACGATGTTGTAAGAGCTAAATTTATTTGAGACCCCATTAAAAATAATTATTTAACGCTGGAGCGTGAAATATACTTAGTTTATCTTATTGCATCGGTCATTCGAAAATTAATTACATTTTAATTAAGAACCAATACTAATTCACTCACAATTGACATACATTTCTCGAAAGTAATCTCCTCTAGAATCACGTATCCGTCTCCACACTGACTGATACATGGGCTGTCTACTGCTAAATAAAGCGTACCCCTCTCTGTGGTTCCTTCAATTTAGGGTCTCAGTCGCAAGGACTCATAAGTGGAGAATATGGAGGATTATTTGGAGTTTCCAAGTTCCACTTATTAGTCATGTGACAAGGACCATCGTGAAACAAAATGAGATTGTATTCAAGAGATTTCGGCTCTTACACCAGAGATAGAGTTCGACGAGCTCTATTCAACGCACTCATCGGCTTTCTTCTCACTTCACGTACTGTGGAGTTATGGCGGCAAGAATGTCGGCGGGATAGTGGTTTAAACCCTTCCTATTTTTTTTTCTCGAAAATCAGCTTGTGTTCGCGATTCCCATTTTGATGGTATCGTGTAAGAAGTAAGTCAAGGGGGAATACAGGGCCCCATCCCGTTACTCGGTATGGCCATTACTTCCGGAATTAGAGGCTGAAATATTTTAGGTACCGAAAAAATAAGTCTAGAAAAAAGTGCGCCGGATTTGCTCGAATTTCGTAGTGATTATTAGTGAACATGCGGGGATGCTACAGTTAAAAGGGCGGACCCCTGAGCCGCTTCGTTCTCCTTGTGTAGAGAAAACTGTTTTTGGAAGGGCAAAATGACTATTTTTTTTTTAATTTTGCCGGCCTCTCCTGTCCAAACGCACGGGAATAGAGAGTTGTCCTTTACATCAGAGATAGAGTTCGACGAGCTCTATTCAACGCACTCATCGGCTTTCTTCTCACTTCACGTACTGCGGAGTTATGGCGGCAAGAATGTCGGCGGAATAGTGGTTTAAACCCCGGCGCATCGCTGGTCGTAAATGGCGTTCATTCAAAGTTAAGCGGTTTGGATATCCTCCCCTCCTACCTTCCCCTTTGCTGAATATTGCGAGCTGCATTTTATATTACGTAATCTTTGCCGACCACTGGTCTAAAATAAAACTGTGTTGAGCTTATGTCTCTTCCTTATAAAAGCAACAGTATCTTCCTGGGTTGAATAAAAGAGCAACTTTCAGATTTTAAGTTTTCCTTGAGACTTGTATTCAGAAGAAAAGTTTCGAAAATACAAGTTTAAACATTACGGTAATTTAGTATCAGGTCTGAATGGTCGCCTTCTCTGTTGTGTACCTTAGGTTTGGATTAAATCTGGTAGGGTAAAGTTGTCAATGAGAACACTTCAAAAAATGCTATAAATCCTAAAGTTTCTAATGGTGAGTTAAAAGAACGCATTTATTCCTTCGTTAGCCGTTAACGGACCAGTAAGTTCGAAAGACGCGTTGCAAGAAACATCTTTAGTGTTATTGGTCCGTTAAAGAATTCACTAACTTAGAGATCTGATGTCCCTCCTGTAATAATATTTATTCCTCCGTTAGACAGCCATCTTACGTACATTTTGTGTATTGGCGAGTAGTTTATATATTTTGATTTATCATAATGTTATCTGTATGAGATTCAGGCATGCGATATTTTGTATACTATAGGCCTATATACATTATATTAAAATAATATTGCATATCAATGGCTAAATAGTGATACCTCGTATCTGTACATTTACAGATAAATGAAAAAATAGAAATTAATTTCTCAAAATAGACAAACTTACTCGTATTAAGTTTCTGCTTTGCAAGATCTTCTATTCGAGAACAAAATATCAGTACACTGTCAAATTTTGTGAACACAATAATAATTAAACTAAATTACCAATTTTGTAGATATGAGGTATCTCTTCTTAGCCAGCGATATACGATAATTCGATTACTTATTTATTTACTTATTCATTTATTCATTAATCCTTCGAATAGCGAAGTTATTATTATTTCTTTATTACAGACTCTAGTTCATCATCTGATCAGCGAATAGAGAGTATAAAGAATGGACACAGAGCGAATTTTCCTGTTTTGTTTCTCTGTGCGCCGGCGTTTAGTTCCACTTTCAAGCGCTAGAAGTTACTGTAATCGAGCACACGCTAAGATAATAACTGAGTATAGAGTTGAGACACAGGATCCAAACATCCCTACTTTATTGCATAATCCAGTAACGCTTTGCTTCAAATAAATTCAAGTTAACAGCTTTTCCTTATTTCTCAGTGACAAACTAGTTGTAATAATATTTTTTTATGTTTTATATATAATAAATTATATTATAAAATAATGTATTATATATTATAAAATTATGTAACACATTCGTTTAATATTTGTATAGAATATAATATAGGTATATGGTCTTACTTCTCATAGGAGTTTTGTCTTTCCATTTTCAGGGCTATCAAATCATTATATATTTTAATTGTTGTTGGGGTCAACGTCTCAACTCTCATTATAAAGGAACTCTAGAGTCTAGACATTACAGTTAATGACGGATTTATTATTTCATGGTTCAATTTATTTCATTTGAGTACATAATGTACCTAGATGTATTAATTGTAAGTGTTATATTTCCGCTGTGTCGACTGCTAGCTGGTGTGATGTCAGTGACAACTCCAGGGAGAAAGCAGAATCTCACGCTCAAGCTGGTTTGAAGGACATTGAAGTCAGCCCTGCTACATCAAAGGTACCGACGCGAAGTGTCCATACTGTATAATATCTATACGCTGGTCTGACAACGAAGTTACGTGCTCTGTAGTCTGTCTTTATTTTCTACAAATTAATGCACTCGTGCACTGTTTTAATAACAAATAGGCATATTTATCTTTCTCACTAAAACTTCTGTTCCTGATTTCTTTCTGGTCCGTAGCCTATTAGTCTATATTTATAGCAAATTTTTACAACAATAAAAGCAATGCCTTATATAACATCAGTCTAGAAGCCGATGTTCACTTTTTATTCATTCACGTACTAATGCGTCACTTGTGAAATCCAAAGATGCTTGGTTAACGATCCCATAACTAGTGAACCGTTAAATTCCTCTTCTGCAACCCGACGATCCACTAACTTTAAAAGTCCACATTATTTATAGGTCTGTTTTCTTGCAATCCAGCATAAAAATACTATTTTGTTTGTTTATTTTATCACTGAGTGCTTCTTTTAGTAGGCTACAAGCAAATACCTTACTATAATAATACCGGACAGCTAGCAGTTCTGCGCGCGAACAACGCTGGTGCTGCTACCTAGACGGCCGGTGTGGAGATACTCGCGAAACAAGCTGTAATCAACTGCAATGTGTATTATTGCTGGGCTAGTTAATAGTTTTATTAATTAGTGCTGTGTTAAAATATCAGGATATATGTGTTCTGTTTATAATTGCTACAATTACAGCATTACAAATTGCTCCAAATCGTACTTTCAATTTCCGACAGTTCATAAAACGTGAGTCAACAAAATTCTTTATTAGGCCTAATGCCTTCGCCTCTGTGTTGATAGAACAATAAAAATTAGCATTTTGTTTAGGCCTAATACTTACTTACTGGCTTTTAAGGAACCCGGAGGTTCATTGCCGCCCTCACATAAGCCCGCCATTGGTCCCTATCCTGAGCAAAATTAATCCATTCTCTATCATAATATCCCACCTCCATCAAACCCATTTTAATATTATCTTCCCATCTACGTCTCGGTCTCCCTAAAGGTATTTTTCCCTCCGGCCTCCCAACGAACACTCTATATGAATTTCTGGATTCGCCCATACGTGCTACATGCCCTGCCCATCTCAAAAGTTTGGATTTAATGCTCCTAATTATGTCAGGTGAAGAATACAATGCGTGCAGTTCTGTGTTGTGTAACTTTCTCCATTCTCCTGTAACTTCATCCCTCTTAGGAGCAAACAGCTTAGGCCAAATATATCCCTTAAATTGGCAAAACTTCATTTCTCGCACTAGTTTATTAAACAGTGTCGGACTGTAAAGAAAACAACTATCGCAATGTCCATATTTTTATATGTTGTACATTTAATGTAATGGTCTCACCCAATATTTTGCGTTTGCCCTGCGACACAGAATAGCTCACAATCAAAATTTAAAATGAAATTTATATAAATAGGTTTCAAACAAAAGTGATTAAGACATAAGAAAAAAAATATAACCTAATATAATTTAAATTGAATGTACACCATAAAGATACTGACGAAATATCGCTACAGAAAATTTTATTATGGTGGTGACGATGGCATCTTGAAGATCTATCTTCAGCTTGTATTTTTCCCTCCACTTTACAAAAGTTTTTGGAATGGTGCCTCTCATTCCGAAAAAGAGACCGGTAACTGTCCTTTTTTCAATGTTGTATTTCGCTGATAGGTACTGAATCGTGGGCTCAGATTTTCTTTTTCTCCTCGTTCACTTCAGATGGTTGAGTGGCTGAGATGTCAAATCTGATCGTAGGATCAATTATTTCGGCTGTCTGTTTATTTCTATTTATAACTATGATATGGATCCTATGATTGCTCCCACCATCAGCAATGCAATGAACTTCCTCGTGATCGTCTAGATTTTTGGGATCGAAGTGCATCTGCGATCATAGAACGTATGATGTTGTGACGTTTTATGCTGAGTACTTCTCCTTGTGGGAGAATTCTAATTGTATTGTGTAATTTTGGTTATTTAATTTTGCTACCAATTTTTTTTCTATTGTTCTATTAAAATTATAGCATACACACTATCTACGAAAAATTAATTTGGCACTGTTTTTGTCCCTTTAGAACCTCGTGCCCCATGTTTCGGCGGTTACTATGCAGTGGTATGCAGACAATAATGTTCACCGGTTGGACTGGCCTGCACAGAGTCCTGATCTCAATCCCTTTGAGCACCTTTGAGACGAATTGGACCGGCGATTGAGGTCTCGGGAGATGTGGCCAACTACCTTCGTCCAACTGAGTGCGATGTTGCAAGAGGAATGGCGACGCTTTCCAATGGATATCCTACACAAACTAGTGGAGAGCATGCCTGACAGGGTGGCTGCTGTTATAGCACCAAGAGGTGGTACCACGAGGTTCTAAAGGGGCAAAACAGTGCCCAATTGGTTTTTGGTAGATAGTATATTAACCTGTTGTATCCTATAGGATACCTTGCGAATTTAAGGGTTAACCGTAATATTGAATTAAAGTAGGCCTATTTAAACTGTAAACATTGTCTTCCGAAAATAAGTTTATATGGGAACCTCCACTTCTTTGTTCAAACAATGTATTTATTTTTTTTCTTTCTACCCGACATGTTACATTATAACACATACACACGTGTACATATCAAACTTTAAAAGTTTATTGAAAAATTGCACACTTCAAAAAAAACAGACATGTGCAGAAAATAATTATATTTACATTAATGGACATAGTAAAATTTTCACTTGTAAAGTAAACGGTTCGAAGACAGGTTGGAATTTCGTATGTGACACCAATAAGCTATCAATCATGAGCCAGCATATAATGGGGTAGGGTTTAATACAAAATTGAAGGTTACAATGTAAATTAACATATTTTGTAAATGTTAAAATGAATGCATTTGTAAATATTAAACTTTATTTATTGATCCTATTATTTATAAAAAATAATTATTTTACAATACTGAACTACCGAATTAAATCAGCGCCTGGTGAAAGGAAATTCATGGCGCTGCTAGTAGCCAGCGGAGGGACACACTAGGAGAGTGAAAATGAGACGCAACGGACATTACTGATATCGTCGTAGTTTGCATTCTTTCCAATCGCAAAGTCAATTCTGTGGCATACACAGGACCAGGTATTTATGGAGATTAATTTTATCGTTTGTGTTTTTTTTTTTTTTATATTGGGGTCGGCAGAAATTGTTGGAGATTGATTTGTACTCTTGGCGGAGATTAATGGAAATTTTGGAAAATACAATTATTTTGGAATTGGAGTACTGTCTTTTCCCATAATAATAATAATAATAATAATAATAATAATAATAATAATAATAAATCTGTAGCAGAAATTTTTCTGGTAATTTTCGATTTTCCAAAAATAATTGGTCCCAACATATATAATTAACCACCCTGAAACCGAAAATCGCATTTTTGAAATTTTTGTTTGTATGTCTGTCTGTATGTTTGTTACCTTTTCACGCGATAATGGCTGAACCGATTTAAGACGGTGCAATAAATTAAGAACAAATGACTTCGTCTATAAGGGGCCTTGGACAACAACAACCTAAACAGGGGCCTTGGACATCAACAATCGAAAGCTATTAAACATAGGCTACAGAGAATGTTTCTGTGTTTCTATGAAGTAATATCAGAAGCTAAATTAAATGATTTGTATAATTAATTATTATTTCACCATTCGAAAGTGTAGTTTCTCTAGATTGACATAATGCTATAATGTTATTACAGTAACGTCTGAGTAAATCGAGACAGGTAAGATTAAAATAGCTTCTTATGCACAGAAAATTTTATAGGCTATTTTGTACATTCATTTTCTGTATTTCTTAAAATAATATTTATGTACACTCATTTTAATCTCAGAGAATTAACGAACGAGAGTGTATTGATTTAGTATGCAGTAATAGTACGTTAGCTTAGCAATCCATTATTTTATAATTCAAATTGTAACTATGCTCAATTGAATCGTGTTAAAATACATAAAATATATATGCAATAAATGCAATGCAAAAAAAATTGGGTAATGAGCGAAGCAGATTATCTTGCGCTGTTGTAAAAGTTGTTCCCTGGATCAAACGTCCTATTTTAATTATGTAATTACTTTATATTTATTTCTAACAGGTGCAGCGGAGCGCACGGGTACGGCTAGTAATAATAATAATAATAATAATAATAATAATAATAATAATAATAATACTTTATTTATACTGGCAGAGTTAAGGACATAGGCCTTCTCTTACACTCTACCAGGTAACAAAGTATACAAGCAGTTAAAATTTAACAAAAAGTTAAAGAACAGAATACTAACACATTACAAAAACTAATAATAATAATCTATACTAATAATAAATCTGTAGCCGAAATCTTTCTCGTAATTTTCGATTTTCCAAAAATAATTGGTCCCAACATATATAATTACTCACCCTGAAACCGAAAATCGCTTTTTTGAAATTTTTGTTTGTATATCTGTCTGTCTGTCTGTATGTTTGTTACCTTTTCACGCGATAATGGCTGAACGGATTTCAATGAAAATTAGAATATAAATTAAGTTCGTCGTAACTTAGATTTTAGGCTATATGGCATTCAAAATACATTATTTAAAAGGGGGGTTATAAGGGGGCCTAAATTAAATAAATCGAAATATCTCGCTTATTATTGATTTTTGTGAAAAATGTTACATAACAAAAGTTTCTTTAAAAATAATTTCCGATAAGTTTTATTCTTTGAAAAATTTGGATAGGACTGATATTTAATGAGATAAATGAGTTTTAAAATTAAAATAACTGCCATCTAAGGCCGTGTAATGAATTAAAAAACAAATGACTTCGTCTATAAGGGGCCTTGGACAGCAACAATCGAAAGCTATGGAAGATAGCCTACAGATAATGTTTCTGTATTTGTATGAAGTAATATCGGAAGCTAAATTAACCGATTTGTATAATTAATTATTAATTCACCATTGGAAAGTGTAGTTTCTCTAGATGGACATAATGCTATAATGTTATTACAGTAACTTCTGAGTGAATCAAGGACAGGTAAGATTAAAATAGCTTCTTATGCACAGAAAACTTGATAGGCTATTCTGTACATTCGTTTCCTGTATTTCCTAAAATAATTTTTTTGACCAAATGAGGGGTCTCTGGATCAAAATGATGGCATTTTAATTATGCAAATACAATTTAAATTAAGTAACATAATAAACGATTTATCCTTATATCAAACACGAATGTTCCCTTTATCAAATGACCTATTTTAATTATGTAATTACTTTATATTTATTTCTAACGGGTGCAGCGGAGCGCACGGGTACGGCTAGTAATAATAATAATAATAATAATAATAATAATAATAATAATAATAATAGCAGCATAATAAAACCGACACTAAACAACATGAAAATAATACAATAATAGAAAAAAGAAAGTAAAATACATTGGAATATAGTAAAAGCAACTCATTTAGTACAAATTGTTAATATGGTAAACGTAAGGTAGAATATAACAAAATGGAATGTAATAAAATAATAAAAAAGAAAAGAAATACGAATATTAATTACAATTCACAATAAAAGGGCTATGATAATAAATTCATCGGCTGATAAAGAGAACAAAAGGGGAAAGGAAGGAAAGAAATATATAGCCTACATTTTTACAAAACTATCGTAGAGAAAAGGTCTTATAACTGAAAGGAATCTGAATTGAAAAAGTGCAATTTAAATTTATTTTTGAAACTAGACAATGTCCGACAGTCTCTGACATGTTGTGGTAGAGAGTTCCAGAGATGAGCTGCAGGGACCGTGAAAGTTGAAGAGTAAAAGGATGTTCTGTGTTTAGGAATGGAGAGTTTGATATGGTGTTGTGAGTGATTACCTATTTCGTGATATGAGGACAAATGTTGAAAACGAGAAGCTAAGTAGCTAGGGTTAGAGGTTTGAAGAATATTGAAGAGTAAAGTGAGACTATGGTCCTGGAACACAACTATGGTCCACGATACAACCATTCAAAGAACATTGTAGAAGTAACATAGACCGATCGTACATAGCTGCAGTGACTTGACTTCAAACTACAGTATAGCAGAAATATAGATAAAAGAGAGACTACGTTATGGAGTACAAAATTTGAATGGTTGTGTCGTGGACGATATTTGATATGTGGATCATATGAGGAAACGAAAAGGAAGGCAGAAAATAGGAAAGACTGGAGAAAACTGGGTTTGCAGTGAAAGGCCTGCCCTTGGGCAGAACACTAAGGCCCAATTGCATAAAACTCCCTGACTAAAGATCAACTTTGATCGAAGATCGGAAAGTGAACCGAGTTCAGACACTTCTTCTATTCCATAAAAATTTTCTGTGATCAAATTATCTTGGTTCAAAAGCAATCTAAGTTCACGTGAAAAGAATTTGGCAACATCGCATAAACAGGTGAAGTATGTGATGCGCGGATCATGTTGTACAGGTTTGTTCAGTGTTGCCAATTTAGCGACTTCAACTCTTTTTCGACGACAATTTCTTTTAACTTTTATATTGCTTAAATAGGGATTTAGCGACCTTTTTAGTACCCCATAGCGACAAAGTTTAATCTTTCTTTGTTGATAATGAGAAATCTAGCGACTTTCCAATTACTTTTTGGCGAATTTCCGTACACTCTGTTGGAGACGCTGGTTTGTTTTGTGCATTGCAAATAATGGCGGACAATAAGAAAAAGATTGACCGTTCTCCAAATTGTTATCATGTTATGGTGTTTGATACTGCTAAACATAATAAAGCTTTATAACATGACAATTTTCGATTAGTAATAAAGTTAATTGACAATTTATGAATGTACCTATCATATCCATTAATAATTAATGATTGTTATAACCATAATATAATTATAGGTTATGTTATTTGATACTGCTGAACACGATAAAGCCTTATAAAATATAAGAATGTTTGTGTATTAAGGCAAGAAATTGAAAATATATATATATATATATATATATATATATATAAAAGTACCTACTATATCTATTAATATTAATAATAATGGTTATTCTTTTTGCACAATCTGCCACTCGTATATTTCAAACAGAAAAGAAATAATTGAATTCAGATCATCTAACTTAATCGGAGAAATTTCTTAGTTTAAGACAAATTAATCTGAGATTAGACTTTAGACAACACAAAATTCCAAGTTCAGCTAGAACGAGGATCAATTAAACCTCTGATATAAGATTAGATGGTTTATACAATCGGGCCTAAATGGATGAAATGTGTCGTGTACCATAGCTGCATTCCAGGACCTTAGTTATGGGAAACATGATAGTTAACATAGTTAACACAGTCTAATATATACAGTCGCGAAGGTCAATAAGTAGTAAATAAGCAACCATTAGATAGTTGCTCACGACTAGGATCGCTAATATCGCCTCATTACAGGCAATGCAAAATAGTACCATCACAGTCTATTGTTTCTAGCACCCTCAAAACTCAAGCTTCGTGACTGTATATAGTAGACTGTGGTATTAATTCAGTATGAATATTACTTTCCAAATAATTAACAATGAAGTTCGTTGGATTGAGACTGTAATTAACACACATTCAATAAAAACGGGGGGGGGGGGAACTTTTACCACTCAAATCAACACTTTAAAATTTTTAGTGAAATGTTGAATTCTCCGTCTTTTGAGTTCAATAATGTAATCAGAACACCTGGAATACCATGTAATGTAGCCTACTTGGATATATAATAACAAATTCAAGTGAAAAAATAATCCGAAAAAAAAAAAACTCAGAATATGAAATTCGCTATAAAAAAGACGCAATAGTAATAATTCGCGAATGTGTTCATATTTCGCTATTAAAACTCTATTCAGCGGTTTGTCGCGATTGTTTTATCCCCATATTATTAATCAGAATCATTTAATTAGTAGAGATTATTAAAAATATATTATATATCTATTACGTGGTGATTTTCGCGTTCTCCATAAATACCCGGCCCTGCCTATGGCTATTGTAGAGCTACCATTCTCCAATAAGTGAAGCGAACAAGGAAGGCAACATAGACGCGCGCGGAAGCCTCGCGGTTGGTTCATTGTACCGGAAAAGATGAGCGAGAGAAGCCGGTTTGTGCAGCTGCCTGGGGAGAAGCAGCTTCGACACCAAGCGGACGCAATCATGCAACGGGAAGCTGCATGTGCATTCCGATACTGATGGAGTGAATAATAATAATAATAATAATAATAATAATAATAATAATATTAATAATAATAATACTTACTTACAAATGGCTTTTAAGGAACCCGAATGTTGATTGCCGCCCTCACATAAGCCCGCCAGCGGTCCCTATCCTGTGCAAGATTAATCCAGTCTCTATCATCATACCCCACCTCCCTCAAATCCATTTTAATATTATCCTCCCATCTACGTCTCGGCCTCCCCAAAGGTCTTTTTCCCTCCGGTCTCCCAACTAACACTCTATATGCATTTCTGGATTCGCCCATACGTGCTACATGCCCTGCCCATCTCAAACGTCTGGATTTAATGTTCCTAATTATGTCAGGTGAAGAATACAATGCGTGCAGTTCTGCGTTGTGTAACTTTCTCCATTCTCCTGTAACTTCATCCCGCTTAGCCCCAAATATTTTCCTAAGCACCTTATTCTCAAACACCCTTAACCTATGTTCCTCTCTCAGAGTGAGAGTCCAAGTTTCACAACCATACAGAAGAACCGGTAATATAACTGTTTTATAAATTCTAACTTTCAGATTTTTCGACAGCAGATTGGATGATAAGAGATTCTCAACCGAATAATAACACGCATTTCCCATATTTATTCTGCGTTTAATTTCCTCCCGAGTGTCATTTATATTTGTTACTGTTGCTCCAAGATATTTGAATTTTTCCACCTCTTCGAAGGATAAATCTCCAATTTTTAATTTTTCCATTTCGTACAATATTCTGGTCACGAGACATAATCATATACTTTGTCTTTTCGGGATTTACTTCCAAACCGATCGCTTTACTTGCTTCAAGTACAATTTCTGTGTTTTCCCTAATCGTTTGTGTATTTTCTCCTAATATATTCACGTCATCCGCATAGACAAGAAGCTGATGTAACCCGTTCAATTCCAAACCCTGCTTACTATCCTGAACTTTCCTAATGGCATATTCTAAAGCGAAGGTAAAAAGTAAAGGTGATAGTGCATCTCCTTGCTTTAGCCCGCAGTGAATTGGAAAAGCATCAGATAGAAACTGACCTATACGGACTCTGCTGTATGTTTACTCTGCTGTATGTTTCACCGAGACACATTTTAATTAATCGAACTTGTTTCTTGGGAATATTCAATAAGAATATCATATAATACTTCCCTCTTAACCGAGTCATATGCCTTTTTGAAGTCTATGAATACCGGTAACTGATGTACTGTACCCTTATACTCCCATTTTTTCTCCATATCTGTCGAATACAAAAAATCTGATCAATAGTCGATCTATTACGCCTAAAACCACACTGATGGTCCCCAATAATTTCATCTAAGTACGGAGTTAATCTTCTCAAAAGGATATTGGACAAAATTTTGTACAACGTCAACAAAAGTGATATTCCTCGAAAGTTACCACAGTTGGTTTTGTCCCCCTTTTTAAAAATAGGTACAATTATGGACTCCTTCCATTGTTCTGGTACAATTTCCTTTTCCCAAATAGCAAGTACAAGCTTATAAATTTTGTTAGATAATGCGCTTCCACCCTCTTGTATTAATTCTGCTGGAATTTGATCGATACCTGGAGACATATAATTTTTCAGATTTTCTATCGCAATTTCGACTTCTGAAAGCGTGGGTTCGGGTATAAATGGCTCAGCAGTTTGTATTTCAATTTCGTCCCGATCATTTCTATTTGGCCTATGTACATTTAGTAGTTGCGCAAAATAGTTTTTCCATCTGTTTAGGATTGATGGAGAGTCTGCAAGCAAGTTACCATTCTTATCCTTGATCACGTTTACCCTTGGCTGATATCCGTTCTTAAATTCCTTTATACCCTTATATAAATCTCGAATGTTTTTATTCTTCTTTCTATTTGTTTCTACCTCATTCAGTTTTTCCTTCAAGTAACCTCTCTTTTTATTCCTAAGTGTACGATTTGCTTCCCGTCTTTCTCTCTTCTCCTCAACTGGATCCTGTAAGAATTTCAATTTTGCCTGTTTCTTTCTTTCTACTACCATGCAACAATCTTCATCAAACCACGGTTTCTTTTTCTTAGTTTCATAATAACCTATGCTCTGCTCAGCTGCAATTTTGATACTATCTCTGATATTTTCCCACACGCTATTAACATCTAATTCTTTCTCAACTTCGTCGGAACTTTCTAAAGTGGCAAACCTATTCGAAATTTCGACCTGATAATTTTGCTTAGCTTCCTCGTCCTTTAATTTCAAAATACTGAATTTAGTAATATTAACTTGTTGCTCTACTCGCTTGGCTACTGATAATCTTTCTCTTAATTCTCCAATCACCAAATAATGGTCAGAATTACAGTCTGCACCCCTGAAAGTTCGAATATCTACTATATTAGTATGTCTCCGTTTATCTATCAAGATGTGATCTATTTGGTTGTGTGTCAATCCATCTGGAGAAGTCCAAGTATATTTATGTATATCCTTATGGGAGAATGTTGTACTTTTGACAATTAAATTTTTCGATGTGGCAAAGTTGACTAATCTAATTCCATTGTCACTACTAGTTGCGTGTAGGCTCTCTTTACCAATAGTTGGTCTAAAAATATCCTCCTGTCCTACTTTAGCGTTGAATAATAATAATAATAATAATAATAATAATAATAATAATAATAATAATAATAATAATAATAATAACAACAACAACAACAATAATAATAATAATAATAATAATAATAATAATAATAATAATAATTAGAGCCGTCGATCGACTAAAATTTTTCTTCGCTTAAGAGGGCGCCTTTATTAGATTAATCGACTGGTTATTCCAATTTTCATCGATTTAAAAGTGGAAGTTTGAACGAAAATACCATATGTTTTATAATACAGTAGAGCGTCTGTTTAGGCACAGTAAAAACGTAAACAAAGTGCAGGTAAAGGCTGGTTCACAATAAACCGGAAACAGAAACGAGAATTAAAACGGAAATATTGTTAAATACATTATTTCCGTTCTTGTTCTCGTCGTCGTTTCCGTTCCCGGTTTATTGTGAATCAGCCTTAACGTATGGGGGGAGGACGAGCCGTACGATAACACGAGGGATGCACAATGTTTTAGTTATAATATTTAAGACGGAGCAGTAATTGAAATTATATTTTCCAAAAAGAAAAGAACACAAATTGCATAACGTTATGATATACACATTTTAATAAACAACCAATTGTAACGTTGAAATACAGTAATTTACTATAAAAAAATCAAATTTTTCTACTTATTTGATGTTGCTTTCAAGCAGCATTTTATACGTTCATGAACTTCATTCTCTGTATAACTAAAATAATATCACCGTCTTAATCGAGTTTTGATCGAGTTGAAAAATGTTTTAACATAATGTAATACACAATTATTGTTAAATTTAACTTGTGTTCGGTGATAAGCAGAAGTATTAAATGTTGCATATCTGTATATATTGTATCGTTATATTACAAAACAACTATTTTAATTACTTACTAACATATTTATTATGGGGCTATATCTTATTGTGTCAATTTCTCCAGGAAATAACAAAAAGTGTGAAGGCTCACCTAGTTAATGCTGCATCATTCATGCATTCACATGCTCCGAATTAAGTGCTGCTCTAAGTTTAGTAAAAATGTTTCCTGCATCACTAAACACGAAAAAACTTTTTTTCTGTCAAGCACTTCTCCACGGTCGTTCACTTTAAATCCAAACGTTTCACCGAGTTTACCTCTCAAATTCTCATATGACATAATGGAGTTTACACTTTTCACAAACCACAGAAAACTGATTTTTTTTCTTTATCAAACAAAACACACAACCTTTATAGGCTATATAAACTCAGTACAGAAACTGCAACTGCAAAAGTACAGCGGTCGAAACAAAAGACTGGCCCCTATTGTAATCGAATTACTAGATTTTAAAAAGAGAAGAAGGTAGTTACGCTCTCACTTGCACACAGTGTACACATGCTATTTTAAAAGGGAGGAGGGGGGGAATTCCAGAAAAGTATGCATTTCATATGCTAGGAAGAACAGCTGACAACAAGGTGGAAGTTTTCTTGGAAAACCATAAAACTAAGTAAGGGTTTCGCATTGTGTTTCAACTTTCAATAGAAGCAGACTAGGTCACTGTCCTCATATCTTCCTCTCTTTCTGAAGTGTTTGTGCAAAGATTTTCCCTAAGATACCTGGTTTACAATTAGAAAATAACAGTACTGTTGTGCTTTTAAGGAAGCAATTTCCAAGAGAGAAATATTGTCGGAATTTTTAGTATGAGATTGTATCAACAAAATAATAATTAATATCAACTACAACAGATTAATTTTAATCGACTGATTATTCGATTAAATATTTTTGATTGATTAATCTTAAAACAGAAATTGGTCCATTAATCGATTATGACCCACCACTTCTTGCAGCGGTATTCTCTCCCTCTTTCTATCAAACCTGTTTTCAACCTCCCTATTCTTTGTGTGCCCTTCCTACTTCCCCTAACGTGCCCGTGCTTGCCCTATTTTCATGATCTCGGCACTATACTTCGTTTCGTAATGTCTGAAAGGAGATGTAAACACTGCCGGCAGGGGAGAGGAGAAGTATAATTGCTATTCAACAATGGCAGAGATCTCATTTCACGCTTGACCTGAAGTTGGGCGGTCTGAAGTGTTCTACCCGCGCCTTACTTCAAGATAAGCATAGAATGAGACCTCTGCCATTGGTTGAATAGAAATTACACTTCTCTCCTCCTCTGCCGACAATGTTTACTCCTTCTGTCAAATATGGTACGAAGTATAGAATGAGGTGGCTTGGTCGGCAACATGCTCCAACCGTTTTTTACCAAAGGAAAAGACTCTGTAGTCATTTAACAGGAGACTGAATGGATTTCACAGCAGTTCGGGAACTTCAGGCAAAGAGAAAAATCCTTCATCATTTGGAACTGAACCCGGGACCTATCACTCCATAGCCAGTTGCGTTACCAACTGATTATCCAACCATCTATTATTTCTCCTACTGCTGTTTTCTTACAAGATAGTCAACAAAGCGATGGGAACAAAAAAAAAAAAGATTTCAAAGAAAACTAGAGGGAAAGGAGGTGAGGGACAGAGTGCACACAATTAGTTTAAGAAGCCCATAGGCGCAGCATCTGTAGGAGGCAGTACAATGGGAGGCATGTGGGAGGCACACGACCCGCGGCCATGCGCGAGCAGGCTCAACCCTTCGGAAGAAGGACAAGGACCGAGGCGGACCCATTATACCTTGACAGATTAAAACCCGGGTGTGCTTTACACACAATCAAATGCAGCTTCGCTGCAAAGCGCGTCGCCCACTTCACAGCGAGATGTCTCCAAGGCTAATGCGTCCGTATGCAAATTGCCACAACTCTCTTATATCAAGTATATACAAAGAGAAGGTATTGTGATGCGCTGCAGACAATCGACTTCAAGATTTTCACAGAAATGTATTTTCTACGTCCCAGGTACCAGAAAACTTCGTTCTTGCTAGAGGACTATGAGAAATAGTGAAAGCCAAGGCAGAAAGAGTTGAAAGCACACCTTACGAATAATTATCGTCTCCATGGCTGACGAGTAACTTGCATACAACCCCTGTAGACAGCTCACTTGTTTACATTTTATATGAAAGTAAGATGAGGACGGACTCTAGGATTTTATGAGGTACAGTGCGGACATACGGACAGTATATAAAGTGATGAAATAAAAAAAAAAACTGTCGCCGATTGTTAACATCAGTTTCCCCCCTACCCCAAAGCTAACTGAAGCAGAATTACTGGGTAGCTTTCGGCGTTGGACCTCGGACTCATTTCACCTTCATTAATTTCAATTTCATCTATCATCTTTCAATAGATTCAGGTTGACAGAGAATGCAGCAGATATGGCACCGTGATCAGCGTTGCCAACTCCAGTTTGCAGAAATACAGGGACATCATTTTATTTTACTTCAATTTTTATTGTACCTGAGTTTTTGAATGTACTTCACTCCCACCCCTTCTACTAATAAAGTTCACCCGTCCTCACAGATCCAAGACCGCATATACAGACATAGTAGCCTTACGGTCATAATAAACAGTACGTTCCACAAATATGTTCGCGTTTTCCAGTGACGAAAGAGCTTTCAATATTGAATCATTTTCGCACAGGTACTGTTGTCCATTTGCCTACGTCGTATCCCGGTTTCCCCCACCAGCTTTTATTCCCCAGCTAGTGGTTGGGCTGTCTTAGCTCTTTTCTGAGAACATTAATTTCTGTTAGGAATTGGATGTCTACGTAATATTATACAACTGTTTAAAATAACTTGAATAAAAGGGCCTCGTTGAGTAATTAACTGTCACGTGATTTCCTCCCTTTCTACGATCCTACGACATAACCACTTGCACGGACAGTAGATAGTATGTCTGAGTAATTTAATCTTTTCGGATCGGGCAGAAGTGAAGATTGAATTTACAGTACGTAAGGTACTCTTTTACAGAATAGGTACAGAATTATTTCAACGTGAGTTACTAGTACGAAGGACGAAACTGATAATTGGGATTAGGTACAATAGTCTATAGTGCGATAATATGCACATTAGAACTGAAGCCTGTGTCGAAATGAATTGCCACCATTTTTAAAAATGTGTTTAAATATCCATATTAGGATTATTTTTCAATTTAACTTCATTCTCTATATCGTACGCTAATGTGCTGTAGACGGTATAATATACCCTATACTGCATAATGAATACGTCCGAATGAATAGCTCAGTTCGTGAGTAAAAACACTCATTGTTAATACTGTACTGTATTTTGATTAAACAAAAACCTAATGAAAATGATCAAACTCAAAATCGCGATAATTCCTAGTTTACGTAAATGGATGAACTACTTTTCTTCCCTCATATACCTAGTAAAGTGATTTGTTTGTATATTACGCCAGTATCATCGAACTCCAGTCGTGGAAGGGGGTAGCAAACTGTGTTGATCCAAAGGTAGAGCCAGGTTAATATTAAAAATGTTAGTAAAAATAAAATGATGTTCCTGTAAACTAAATGCTTAAAAAAAACGCTAAATGTAGCATAAAACCCACTAAATTTTAGATGTATATTACATATTAGAAAAATAGTAATAATAAGCTATAAATAATTATTAAACACCAAAACTACAAAAGAAAAGATTCTACATAATCATTATCGTCTTATTCTTCTTCTTCTTCTTATTCTTCTTTTTCAATTTCAGTCGTAGTTGTGGAAGTTGAAGCACCTGCAGTTTCTGGTCTGTATGTTTCCATTCTTCCGAGTTTCTTAACAATGTGCTCAGGCAAGTCAAAATCATGGCAACATTTACCACACCGTCTTAGTGCAGCCTTAACTGTCAAAATTGACCGCGATACCCTTCTCCTCATTCTATTTCCAATTTTGATTTTAATTATATTCATTAAGCTAAATAGCCGTTCTACTTATGCATTTGATCAGGAAAGACAGAGCATAGGAAGCGCGAAATCGGCTAATTCTTTAAATGGGTTCATATCTTAAGCATCTTTGTACTGAAAAACTTCACACCAAAACCACTGTTAAAACATGGTGTGGAACCTCCACGTGTTATGTATGATACGGGGCTTCCCCTACACTACAGACGAGAGGAATGTTAACACAGGACAAAGTCGAGTTCAGTTGTTTAAAGAAAAACCAAATTCTCACTGATCTGAGCGTGAAAAAAACTAGGTTTCCCCACTGCCCACCGTTCAATAATTTTTCGCCACCGACAGAGAGAGAAAAAATCTAGATTTAGTGGGAAAACCGCCGTGTTGGCAACACTGACCGTGATTTGCATATAGGTGTCACCTATCTGAGGAAGCTGCAGAATGCCTAGGGGGACTCTATCGGACTTGGATGATGTACAGAAGTATCGATAGATGGCATCTAAATAGTCTAATAGTGACTCACGATGCCTACAGTAATGCGATCTTCAGGTCAATACAGGATGCCGCAATATGTTGAAACGTGATTTGCAAACGGATGGTATAAATCTCAGGAGACTGCAGAACTCTCAGGGAAACGTGTGGGCATTATTGGTTTACCACGCGTAGCTGAATCAATAGATGACACCAAATAGTGAATCACGATACTTACAAGAATGCGGCTGCGGAATGCAACAAACATCCCCATCTAAGGAGGTTACAATAAGTCTGAGGATGCGGTGGGTGCAAGCTTTCTGGCTCTCCTCCTCCTCCTCCTCAGAGAGAGAGAGAGGGGGGGAGGGAGAGGGAGATAGAGAGAGACTGACTAGAACTTGTTTCCACGGTTGAACGTTGTGCCACGTGTAGTATATCTACGACTTCTTGGAGGAAGTCATGCCAAAGATTTTATCGCCCTTTCAAATCCACAGCTCTCGGCCAGACCGCCATCCAGGAACTTCAGATCCAACAGCTGACACGTAACCACTAGACCGCCGACAACGACGACTCAAAGAAGAAAGGAATTCAGTTCAAGTGCAGCCAGCAGTGATATCAGGACTTCGGACTGCGTTGTGACGGTGCCAGGGAATCTCCGATCATCTGAGTACTAAGTCCTACGCATTTGTTGTCCCCAGGAGAGAAGTGTAAGTACGTTACTAGACGGGAGGGAGTATTTTTATTACGATGGTCTCGTGCAGGTATTTTTATCGCTCTCTTAATCGACTTTGCAAATTCCTTTCTCTCGCACGGTGCTATAACGGTCGACATAACATCTGCAAACGATATCTGTAAGCCAAAGTGCACACTTTCTTCTGAATGCACCGCTATCAGTGAGGGGACTTGTTATAGCATGTAAATCCGACTTCCAATTTACACTTGAAGATCTTGCGATTTCAATTTCACAGCCTCAAAATCTCTTGACATTGGGTATAGTGAATAAAAAGTCAGCAAATGCTGTTACTGCTAGTTTTTAACTAAATACTTACATTCTAGTGACTATTACACCTTTACTACGTCACACTACTTTTGACCAATGAAACGGTACGAAAGGACGTCTTTCAACCAATCATGGCTGCTTATCGCACAATTTTATCGCGTCCCTAGCATTTGTTTAATTTTATCGCGTTACTAGCATTTATTTATTTTTATCACTACAATAGCATTTGTTTCATTGTTTGCCAACATTTCAAACTGCACTGGTCTGCACGTCAAAAAACAGAAAATTACAAACCACTCCAGTCGATGCACAGCACTTTCAAATATGACTCACATTGGCATTCAAGAACAAGAATTAATAAAAATCACTGGCCATAGCTATGCTTCTTCCCTGAAACACTATTTACAAATAAATGAAGCGCACCATTCGCAAATCCTGAATAAGTTGAGGGATACACCATGTACATCACCGAGTTCACTTCTTTTACGCACACGTCCAATATAACATCAACTGAACCACCAACCACTAAAACATTCAAATTTGAAAATTGTACCTACTTTCAATAATTGTTTCTTTTAAAATTATTCATGTTTATTTTTTATTTCTTCATCGTTAATTAAAATGTTCCTTGTTTATTTCATCATCCCTAATTAAAACTTTTCTAACACTCGTTTATATTATTTAGGTTATGTTATAGCTTCTGCTATATGATATTATGAATAGTCACGTATCAGAGATTGTTTAATACTAAGATTTATTGAAAATCATCTGTCAAGTGACGTTGATTACTGGGATCAGGATAATTGAAGTGGAATGCAAGTGTTTTAATAAAAATGAAACTGAATCAACAAAGCCCTCTTGACCAGTAACCGTCCACAGAGTTCAATGAAGATTCCATAGTTGGCGAAACTGATAAGAAAACAGCTATTCGTAACATACTACTGCCATCTACTAGCGTAATACTGTATTTATAATGTTGAGATGGTAAAAATTTGAAGACAGTTGTATTTTCGTAAGTCAATTAATATTTTATTGTATTGTAGTACATCGTTACTTCTAATCTTTATATACTTTCTTCTAATCGTGTAATAGTCAATTAAATCCCACTCGAGTTTTGATTTTCTCTAGATAAATCAAAACCTCTAGTGAGATTACTGTTGATAAAGCATTTCAGTATAAAGCACTATTTATTGGTATGTACGGGAAAAAGGGGCACATTGGCACAATTTTTCTATTATTAACATTTTTATTCGCATGTATTATCAATTTGAACTTCAAATTAGTGTCGTGCAATGTTCGGACATGAAAAAGGATATCAAGATACTACAAACTTCGTCCTACTCCATAGGCATCCCAACAGTGCGTGGAAGTTAAGCATGTAAGCTAAAATAACCGAATCCATTGGAAACCGGTGAGAGGCCTTATGTTCGTTGAAGTTAGCCGAGTCTCTTTAGAACCGAAACTCCCTTTGCTTTTGTTGAATCTTTCCCTTTCCTTACATACAGTACGTTCGGTGCCTTTCTCTTTAGCTCCTCCTCCCTGTGCCCTTATGCTTTAGCTGCATAAGGATGTCAGGCAGATATCCTGCGAAGTTACGCACAGTAATGTGTATCTATAGGTAATTTTTCTTTTTATTAATATGACTATACATTGACAAAAATACACGCATAAATAAATCAAACAAAAATATATAAAAACTCATAATTATGTTCAAAGTACCGACTAGTATTGTGCAATGTTAAAAAGTTGAGAGGATACGATAACATTGCAAACTTCGTCTTACTCCATATGAAAAAAACTTTAGCTTTTCAGCTTTTTGTGAGAATTTTTCTTCACTGGCAGACCTTGCTGCTTTCTGAATAACTTCAATGGATAATTCATGTTTGTTCTTTTCTCTGTGTATGTCCGAAAAATTAATGTAACTTTGAAAATATTGAGATTAGGACAGTCATTTTTTGCTCAGAATGTCTTCGGAAATAAGCTCCGTAAATCGTCGTGAATCACCCTGTATATTAGCTCATATAAAATACATTGGATTAGACAAGATATAAGATATGACAAGACTATACACGGATAGGCAGGATAGACATTACAGTATATAGACAGATAGCTTGAATGGTAGACAAAGGCAGACAGGCAAACAGACTGATAAACAGTGCAAAAGAAGAGACCACTTTTACACTGTAGTAAGATATTTAGTGAAAATAGTTAAGTACTGTACTTGTCCCTGAGTGAGAGTGGATAGTTGAGTTAGTTACGGGTGGACTCCTGTCTAATACGAGGGATTTTCTCTCGCCCGCTACTTAAGTCCTCTCTGATTCCTATCTTAGGGTGTATTTACCGGTACAACGCAAGGTGGGATTATGTGATCCATTCACTTCCATTCCTTGCAGAGATTATGAAGGTAAAGAAGAAGTTCTACCTCCGTGAGCCCTATACGCCTCAATGTCGTGATGATCTGAAAGGCATTACCGTTACTCTTTACGTCCAAAGCACATACGCACAGTACACGCACGCACACACACACACACACAAAACTTGTAACCAAGACGGAGTACCACCATGCTTCCAACCCGCTATGTCACACGTTACGTAAATTCCCAGCTCATCTACAGTATAGTAACTTTATTTAAGCAGTATTTACTTAGATAGTTACAACCTTCAGCAGATCTTTAGAACTTCATTTGAACTTGTTTCTCCTGTTCGGAAGTTAAAATCCACGCTTCGCTGCTGGTACAGTCATAACTTTATTAAAGTTTTACAATGCCTCCCTTCGGCAACTTTTTCTTCATCCTCTCCTGAAGGCGTACACTTGCTGTGTATTGTACAGGGACATCATTTTATTTTTACTAACATTTCTAATATTAACCTGGCTATACCTTTGGATCAACGATTAAGAACCGGAAACACCGTTTGCTACCCCTTTCCACGACTGGAGTTCGATGATACTGGCCTAAAATAGAAACAAATCACTTTACTTAGGCATAGGTGGAAGAAAAGTATTTCATCCGTTTACGTAAACTAGGAAATATCGCGATTTTGAGTTTGATAATTTTCATTAGGTTTTTGTTTAATCAAAATACAGTACAGTATTAACAATAAGTGTTTTAACTCATGAAGTGAGCTTTCCATGCGGACGTATTCATTATGCAGTGTATAACGGTCTACAGCACATTACCGTATCCTACACTATATAGAATGAAGTTAAATTGAAAAATAATCATAACATGGATATTTAAATACATTTTTGAAAATGGTGGCCGTTCATTTCGATAAAGGCTTCAGTTCTAATGTGCATATTAGCGCACTATAGGCTATTGTACGTAATTCCAATTACCATGTTCGTACTTCGTACTAGTAACTCATGTTGAAATAATTCTGTACCTACTCTATAAAAGAGACCTTACGTACTGTAAATTTAATCTTCACTTCTGCCCGATTCGAAAAGATAGCCTAAAATTACTCAGACATGCTATCTACTGTCCGTCCAAGTGGTTACGTCGCAGCGTCGTAGAAAGGGAGGAAATCACGTGACAATTAATTACTTAACGAGGCCCTTTTATTTAAGTTATTTTAAACAATTGTATGGGTATAATATTACGTAGACGTCCAATTCCTAACAGAAATTAATGTTCACAGAAAAGAGCTAAGACAGCCCAGCCACTAGCATTTACAGAGAGGCGAATAGAAGCAGGTGGGGGAAACCGGGATGCGACGTAGGCAAATGGAAAATGATGCAATATTGAAAGCTCTTTCGTCACTGGAAAACGCGAACATACTTTTGGAACGTGCTGTTTACTATGACCGTAAGGCTACTCTGACTGTATATACGGTCTTGGATCTGTGTGGAGGACGGTTGAACTTCATTAGTAGAAGGGGTGGGAGTGAAGTAAATTAAAAACTCAGGTACAATAAAAATTGAAGTAAAAATAAAATGATGTCCCTGTACTATGGAAGTACAGCAGAACCCTGATTGTCCGTCACCCTATTAACCGATTTGTGGATTATCCGACTGTCTTCCCCCCCTCTCTCGCTTTTGCTGAAGAAAAAAAAATCTATGAATTTGTGGGTCCCTATCAGCACAGCATGGAGCGTCCTCAGGTTGCGAATAGAAGAGACGGCCTCCAGTTATGGAAAGTAGCTGCGAATATATTGAATAAGCAGTCGCGGACATTCGATAAGTGGTAGTCCTCCAGCTTGAGGTTGGACGAAGGGCTATCATTTTCTTGAAAACGATATGGGTTTAATATATGTGCCACATATGAGATACATTATTGGTAGTTATTCACCTGATGGTAGTATCATATTTCAGATTTGCTCCAGTAACGTCTTGTGACATACAACGAATATTTTCAGAGTACATAAAAGGAGTATTTTTTTTTTATAAAATGAAATTGTTCATTGTCATCTGCTATAATCAGGCTAGAATCATAATTGTATATATTATATGCTATTTTTATATGTATGGGTAAATTATTTTAATTTAGGAATTACGAAATTTATAATTACAAATTATTGTTTTTCTATATTATTTTGTTGTTCTAAAGCTGTGGGCGATTGGAGCACATGTTTGGTTACCACCCGGCTGTATTAGTTTGTCGTTCTGGTTCTCTGACATTGAGAGATGCGCTATTACTTTTCATTCGGTAGAGATAGCCTACAGTCCAAGCAAACACAACTTAACAGTTTTGGTACCAACTTCCCAGCTCTGTTTATGACTAAGAATGTGACGTGGCGCCGCAACCTTTTTCGTTTGCCACGATGTATTTATAGTGACGTAGAAAGCATTTTTAAAACTGAAGAATGTGATCTCAAAAAGCATTCAGTCCATTTTTATGAAAACACTGGGCTAGTTATTTTATCCGCCGATCTACGAACTTGGAAAGTTCTCACGTCACATACACAAGTAACACAAACTTTCAAAGACTGGCGTTTTTTTTTTTAAGAAGCTTAAAATATACTGACTGAGGTCTCAAAAAATCATATATGAGGGGTCAGAAACGAAGGAGTATAAGTGCTTCTAAGTTATTTTTGAGCAAATGAGGTTGAAAGTATTTAAGCTTTCGCAAATTCCGTGAAAATATTTATTTCAATTTTAGTGTGTGATGTAGTTGAAAGACAATATCCCTTTGCCTCTACAATTTTAGATGCTTTAGCTTGCCCGGGAGGCTCTTAACTCATGTTATTAGAAATGTCACTTGTATCCCTTAGTTCAAAATTTAAAAATTCTTTCTGCATTATTCTAAAGAAATTCACCTCTTAAATATCACATGTTTGGGAAGGGTGTACATGAGACCGACCAGCAGCAATCTGGGCATAATTCTGACTGTCTTTTGTCTTTTAACAACTTACTGCTGGCGAATGCAATTATCTTCAAACTTAATTTAACCACATACTATCTCTATGAAAAAGAAATCCAAAATAAATAACCAAGCGCAAACAAAATCTTTTTGCATTATTCATACAAAATATGTAAATACTACTTGGAGAATTCTTAAAACTATTGTAATATGACCCAAAATATGGTTTGCTATCATTTTTGTTCAAATATAACTTTATACTATAATATGTATTTGTATGACCCATAGGAAACGTGTCACCGTCTTCAGAAAACCTAGAAATGTATCTAATTTTACTTATGCTTGTAAAAAGAGACGAGGATAAAATTATGACGTCATAGAAATCCGAGCCCTAAGTAATGAGAGTAGTGCTGTACACCGAAGTATTTAGAAAGGGAGAAAACCTGCAACCTAAATAACAAGACAGGGATCGAATCCTTGATGGAAATTCGTCATCTGACTGGGATACACATGTTGAAACAGATCCTGTCTTACATATTCCGCATTTAACGGAATATAAGGGGTGACCTTGGTTATAACAGATGTTCCTTGTATGTGCCCCACACTCAAGACTGCATCGATCTGATAGCAACCGCAATACGCTGCAATTTCCGGACATGCACTTGGAATTGCAAGGTCAGGGTAACGTCACCATAATAATGTCAGTGTGTAGTCAGAACGGCAGCGACAACGGGCCTCTGGAAAAATTACGGGCGCTACACATCTCCAAGGAAAGTGGCGGGAGAGTGCATTAATAATAATAATAATAATAATAATAATAATAATAATAATAATAATAGACTATTTCGTTTATATGACGTTATTCCATTTTCGACCAATGAAGTGTAATGAAATTTTGAATCCCAATCATACATCGCGATCATTTTTGCAACTCGAATTATCACAATCAATTTATCGCACAGTCGTACTTTTGTTTAGTCAGTGTCGTCAACTGTTTCCCCATAAATCGATGTGCATGAATACATTAATCAAACGATGAAGTAGGTACTAAATGAAGTGCGAAATCCTACTTTCACATCTACATCTTCATCTTCATCTTCTAATTCCATGTCTATTGTAGGCTACCAGTATCTAAAGAAAATGACACTTCTTCATTCAGATCTGTAACTGCGTTTTCAACAATTGTTCATTTAATTAATGTATTAATCAGGTTTCTTGTAAATGTTTACATTAAATTATGATTTCAGCACGTAATGAGAATATATTTCTGTTATAATAACAAAAGAGAAAAGCGCAATACATGTAATTAACATTGTTAAACCTGTATTTCGCTTTTCGCAATTGGCATTACTGAATAACATCCAATTTCTCTATTTCAGTAATCGATATTCATCTATTTCAATTTCACAATGTCTGAATAGGTTAAGTATTCATAAATATACAACAATTATTAACATTTTGTGAGCGAATTTTAGGGATATATTATTTACATTTTTATTTTATTCACGAAATAGTCTTAATAAATGTCACTCGAGGTCTGAGTTTACTATAAATAATTATATGAAATGTTCAATAACTGTTTCATAACATTGATATTATATCCATTTTTGTCTATTTATTGATCTTCTATCACCACTATTACCACCACAAATTATAATAATAGGTTAATGATACACGCTAGGTATATATGAAAAATCAAGCCCCGGATTCTTAGGTTCGAACTATTTTCTTACTATCTCGTTGCTATCGTTTCTTTTTCGTTTTATTGTATACCAAAGAATAACATACAGTGGTTAAGTTAAATATTATAGGACCTAAAAAGAAGTAATTATAGGTTAGGACCTAAATTACCTATTTTGTTCGCCTGAACCTAAAAAGACTTAATTCGTTGTATTTAACCTATATATCTATATTTTAGGTATTTTAAAGTAACTGTGGAACTCTCTGAAACAGTTTTGCTGTTCTTTGCAACTTAACCCTCAACTGGTATCGCTTTTTAAATGTAGGGGAGAGTCGGGTAGTATCGGACATCGGTTAGTATCGGACAGTGCGTTTCTTTCATCTACCACCATATGGTAGTACCTGAATGACATGGTTACGTTTCTCTATGCGACATCACAGAAACGTAACCATGTCAATCAGGTACTATCATCGTGTGGTAGATGAAAGAAACTCACTGTCCGATATTACCCGATGTCCGATACTACCCGACTCTCCCCTACATTACGATAACAAGCAATATGGGTATATATTGACCCATAGATACCTTAAGGGTTAAGTACCTTATTTCAAGCGACATTCTTTAAAAGGAAAGCTCTACATGGGGTGACAATGTATACAGAGGACGACAGTCTGTACAAAGACCGAACAAATTTTAAAAGAAAAGGCGCATGTCAGAGTCACGTGATCATGGCTTGGACAAAAAATTGCCACTGTTCTCTGCACATAAGGCATGAGAAGTTTTGATACGTTATCGATCAGGAGTGAACTATCGCAATAGATTTCAACATTGTTATTCGTACTATTCAGTATATCTTTATTAGACATGATTCCTTTAATTGAGCACACTGAACTACAATGTACGAATAGCTATCCACTCGCAGTAGTAGACCACCACTTCTTGAGGATTTATACATAGTGTAAGGGATATAAGTGCCATTATTTTAACTGATGATTATTCATGTCATACAGAAGAAAAACTGTTCTTATAATTTTTTTCTAATTCCAATATTTAACTAATTATTAAAATTTACAATATAAAACGTTTTGCAACGTTGCTGGGATAGGGAGAAGTGGGTTTATAAGTGCACAGTACAGCCCAAGCGGGTACAGACATACCGGTACAGAAGCTCTGTTTTAATGCAGGAGCGGAACATACTGCTGCTTACATAAAACGAGCAGCAAATACAAACTTTCAATGTCATTAATAGAACATTAGGTACATTTATATTTTTGTAACTATATTGCTCCATTTTTTATTGTGTGTCTAAAAAATAAATATTGGTTTTCTGCACAAAATAACACGAACTTTTTTTTCTAATGCAACATTTTAATCTCTGCCGCTGTATCATTTTAAAACAAATTTCTTGTTGTGTGATTTTCGAAACGAGGTAAGAGACTCCTAGTTTCTAAAAATCGTTCAGAAACCGCTACAAAAGTTCGCCGATTAGGTAACCTTCTTTGAGGAAAACGATGACAGTACATCCTTCTTGTCTCACTTGAATTACGATGACTTTGTCCACAAATTAATAACATATGATATTCCTAAAATGTGAATGACGTTGTAAGTTGTTTATTGAATACCCTGTACTGAACTGTCAGCCGTCGGCAGTATACCTATGGATAGGGCACTTGAACTCAGCTGACTCGTACTTACGTCTGTGCAGAGTACTGCCTGCTGAACATGTTGCCAAGTCTCTCACGCCAGAATATTAACAAATTTAAGCAAGCAATTTTATTTAATTTCACGAAAACGTAATTGAACACACAAGTATTTATTTAAACTAATAGGATATTAACACTTTACTAGATAGTCCTATTCATGTAATTGTTTTCGTAATTTTACTAACGATACAAGCAGTATAACGCAAATAAAATAAGAAAAGAATTTTTTTTTTCTAAGAAAACTATAAAGTTTTGACCCTATGTTCTATGGACATTTTTTGGATCCTGTAGACCGTCCCCGACGACTGTGAAAGGACGGCACTTATACACCTTATACTCCGTATGTGGAGGTTTTACTTCTGAAAATATGTCAAAGTATGTCATTGTTCAGTGTCATGTTAGAAGCATTAACTGAGTGGTTTGTAGGCGTAATAATTGAATAAAGTTATAGTGTTGTAAACATAATATACTATTAATTAATTACTTATTTACTTACAAATGGCTTTTAAGGAACCCGAAGGTTCATTGCCGCCCTCACATAAGCCCGCCATTGGTCCCTATCCTGAGCAAGATTAATCCAGTTTCTATCATCATACCCCACCCCCCTCAAATCCATTTTAATATTATTCTCACATCTACGTCTCGGCCTCCCTAAAGGTCTTTTTCCCTCCGGTCTCCCAACTAACACTCTATATGCATTTCTGAAATCGCCCATACGTGCTACATGCCCTGCCGATCTCAAACGTCTGGATTTAATGTTCCTAATTATGTCAGGTGAACAATTCAATGCGTGCAGTTCTGTAACTTTCTCCATTCTCCTGTAACTTCATCCCGCTTAGCCCCAAATATTTTCCTAAGCACCTTATTCTCAAACACCCTTAACCTATGTTCCTCTCTCAGAGTGAGAGTTCAAGTTTCACAGCCATACAGAAGAACCGGTAATATAACTGTTTTATAAATTCTAACTTTCAGATTTTTGGACAGCAGACTGGATGATAAGAGCTTCTCAACCGAATAATAACACGCATTTCCCATATTTATTCTGCGTTTATTACTATTAATTAATATGTATTAATATTGATAAATAGTTCCATAAACCATTCCATCATCATCACGTGTATCATCAGGCTACTCTTTAGACTTCCGATGTTATAATAACGGATATATTGATGTAAGTCTAATAGTATTACAATGTATTAATATGTTGCTTTTTTTCCTTAAAATGCTATAAATTCCTAAATAAAAGATTTATATTTCTAAAAAAACCCTAAGAAGATATTTGTCATAACGTACTCAATAGAGAAGAGTCAGTTCTGGGCGTTATTAACTCCACTGAGTCACTGCAAACCACCCTTAACTCCCCACTCTACCTTCCCCGGCTCAGACAGTAATGTTTCGGTGCGGTATGAGTAGGCAGAAAGATCAGTGACGGGTTGTATAATAATAATAATAATAATAATAATAATAATAATAATAATAATAATAATAATTATTATTATTATTATTATTATTATTTCTTTATTTAATCTGGCAGAGCTAAGGCCAGTAGGCCTTCTCTTCCGCCCAGCCAGACTCTAAATCTAATTTAATACAGTTGGCTTAAAATAGTTATAACATTAATATCTAGACCATAAAACAAAATGAAAGTAAATAATGAAAGTTGGACAAGTAATGTTAGTGAGACAATAATATACATTGATAATAATAATAATAATAATAATAATAATAATAATAATAATAATAATAATAATACAGTCGGATATCACAATTTCTACGAAATTTCGGCTCTCGCTGGTCGCCTAAAATCAACCCTCTTATGCCCAAGGGTGGGATGTTCAGTATAACAGATCGAACAAGAATAGTCAGTAGTTCCATTTGTGAAGATATTTGTCATAACCAGGCTTCGGTCCTGGGCACAGAAACGCATGAAGTTCAGAACGCAGGCCGATAGTGTTGTGTTGGTCGAGTGGACTGGGAGATGGAGCGCGCCGTTACTTCGTGTGTCAACATGTAAACATTCCGTCACAGTACGACACAAAATATATTTCACCCTGTACAGATGCAGTATACACAGTACATTCCTAGCGTAGACAATAAATGTCTAACATTAAAGTATTAACGTGAGTTGTAACCTTCAATCAGGTGTCCCTACGCCGAAGCCTGTTACACGTTCCGCAGCCAAGCAGCAATACACACAACGGTAATGCACATTACTGACCCACCTGTGCTGTTGCAGTCACCCCACACGAGTCTTGACGTTATTTATACTCCGTGTACTCTAAACATCATACTGGTTACTCTGTGTCCATAGGCCGAAGCCTGGTCATAAAGCATCCAAAAGTGAAGACGAACCTCCAAACACGAGAAAGAAAACCACGAGAACAAAACGACCAACAGAAAACCCAAAAATGTCATCCATGGGTAAAAGCAATCAGCATGTGATTCACTCATTTACGTCGAGACATCAACAAGGCGGTCGATCTTGAGACTTAACATATCAACCTAAGGGAATAAGTCGTTAGATGCACCGACTAACAAGTGTGTAAAACTGTAAAATGCGAGAAGACATGCACGCGGGGTATTTAATGGAGCACATTAAAAGATACTCTATCATTACTGCTTGTGCTACTTGGACAAGTTATTATGCAAGCCATGTACCACTATGTGATACAAAATGTGGGTCAGATTAGTTAGGGTTACAGCTTCAGTTCGCAGTCAGCATTCCAGCTGTACTTTAAGTACGTCCGAAAATTCTATAAGGGACTTTCTAACACAATGTCAACTAAACTGACTGTGTTAACGTCTTAGGGTCCAGCTACAGCTAAGTGGTATTAAATAATCCTTTTATCCAAGGATATTGATGTTCGTCAGTAATTTATACCTGAAACTAAAAGGTAAACGTTAAAAATATCTCATTTCAGTTTGTAACATTTACTACCTTTTTTCCGCCTAAAGTAACTGAAACTAATATGTACAGGGTGTAATAGAATTCTCTATAGCCTATATACATTGCCGGTCGGAAGTTTTCGGACATTAGTTGTTATTAATTTACCCCACAAATTTACTATTCTTAGGATTCTCTGAACTGTACTGAGACTTTTTTTGATCATAGCTTGCATTACATTGTGATTTCTTGTTTGTGATAACTATGATCTGGTCTTCAGTTCTGGAAGTACACCTAGTTCCACCTCATGTCTGGTCTGGTACTTTTTAACCGTCGTACAGGGAGTACACCAAGTTCCACCTCTTGTCTGGTCTGGTCTGGTACTTTTTAACCGTCGTACAGGGAGGAATATTTTAACTTCAGTGTCTGGTCTAAGTAGGTCTATGCCTAAAAGTGAAAAATATGAAGTTAAGGGAAAATGCAAGAAAACTTTATTTGTACAACAATGTTCATATTAAGGTTATTACCGGGTCATATTTGATTATATGATTAAGCAAGTCATTTTTAAAATCTCATTTCGAAGAGAAAAAATATAAATTAGATTATTTTACAAAGAAAAATGCTGTATATTGGCCTACAGTGCAACATTCGCCGATCGAGGGTACGAGTAGCCTAAGTTTACTATACACTGACACCATAAAGTATTGGCACACTCAATGTTCTCCCTATAAAATATGTATAAAGGGCAAGTTTAAGAAAATAAACTGTTTATTCCTTAATATAATGTAAAGCTAAAACTCTTTCACAGAAATCACAACAACAATAACACAAAATAATTATTTACAAAAGAAAATCTATTTTCTCATTTCAAAAAAAGTATGACATATTATACTAATGCATATAATAGGTCTCTGTAATGTATTTTCAGCATCCTGTATGCAAGCTATAAGCACGGATGACAGCTTCCAGACGTCTTGGCACTGAATAAACCGAATTTATCGTCATTTCAGGGGAAATCTCAGATCACACAGTCAAGAACCCTCTTAGACACTTCCTTATTAGATGGGCAGCGCTTGGCCCTTTCCCTTCCAAGATATTCCCACAAATACTCAATAGAATTCAATAAGCTTCTCTACTGTAAGATCTGTAGTACATAAACACAGAGAACAAGGATCCACACGAAACAAGCAAAGACTTAGTCGCCCATTAAAACTCACAAATCGAGAGAAAGGAGCCATCATACGTTTAATCCAAAAGAAATCTACAAAAAGTACAGCCTCTTTAGCTGCTGACATCGCAACATGTAACAAGACAGTAAGTGTCCAAACAGTACGGAATGTCTTGAATAGTGCTGATATTCATGGCAGGTCTTCCAGGAAAAAAAAATATATATATATATATATATATATATTTTCCTACGTAAACAGGAAGAAATGCCTTGAGTTTGCCATGGAATATTGTCGAAAGCCACTGGAATTCTGGAACACTGTCATATTCTCAGACGAGTAGAAGTTCAATTTGTTCGGTTCTAAAGGACGGAAGAAGGTGTGACGAAAACTTAACACAGAATTACAACAACACATAGTTCCAATAGCAAAACATGGAGGTGAACATGTTATGGTTTGGAGGTGCATGGCATCCTTGGGAGTTAGAAATCTGGCCTTTATCATCGAGAAATGGATCAGTACAAATTCAGTGGTGTGTTGCGAGATATTTTGTCCAACAGTGCACACAAGCTCGGCCTGGATGGTGTCTTCCGTTTCCAACAAGATAAGGACCCAAACACAGATATAGAAACAAGAGAGTGGCTAATGTCTCCACAAGACTTCTTACTCCACCACAGAACCAGATTTGAATTTTACTGGGAAATTGAAATGTATAATATTTGTTATTACTTTATTAAATTCTGTAGTGTAATAAATTGTAAAACTGTGTTACTTTAATCTATAATTTTCTTCCGTATTTTATCAGAAAATACAGATTTTTGAAGCGACTAAATAGTCAACGAACTTAGATTTCAAACTAGTACTAATTAATGATAATCATGATATCTGAATGCAAGTCGCTCTACAATACGAACACATAGGTAGACTTTCACCGGTCCCGCCTGGACTGCGCTTATAAAACCAGGGCTGAATGGGCCAGTCCTAAATTTTAACCTGCTCTCTAGCTGCGCCGAAACCCAAGCCTGAAGGTAGGCAGTTAGAGGAAGCGCAAAGAAAGCTTGCCCATTTGACTGATGCGCAGAGAACGATATTCGGTCCTCGTGCCGCCATGCTCGTTACAGGGCTGCTATGAATCACCTAATGCTGATTACAGGGCGCATTCGAAAGCGCGGTCTTGAGCTGTTCGTATCGTGGAGTGTATTGTGCAGAGAGGGTAGAAGCCAGCGTGTGCGTTACATTTTCTGCGTTTTATACCTGATATCAGGAGTTTTATGTAGTTCAAAGTGTGTTTGTTAAATAACAGAGTTCTGTATAACATTCTATGTACTTAACAATGCCCTGTTTCGCTCTAAATTAGGAAGTGCTAATAAAACGTTACACAGTCAAACTAGGGAATTATTTATAACGTTTATAAATTTATGAAAAAACGAAACCGGCTCCGCTCGTAACATAAGGAGTATATACAGATTAAAATAAACCGACCACATTATTCTAATTATCGGAACATTTTAATAAAATCACATAGCATTAGTGTTTTATTACAACGTCAAATATCAATTATTACACGATTACATATTTCTTATAACGTCTTTGTCATTTCATTCAGTGATTTTATGTGTAAAAAAATTCGTGCTTCTGTATTTTCTAGTTAGGTACTCTGCAACAAGGTTCACGTTACGTTACATGCGCTGTGATAAATTTAATCTCACAGGAAAAATCAAGCCAGCAGACGACTGAGAACTGCCAATCGAATCGAAGCGAGATCGAGTGCACCCGAACATTTCAGAAGGTTCGCGCAGCTTTCCGTGGCAAGTTCTTCTTGCGTCACCTCTACGGGCGAGAGTATTGTGTGCTTTGCCGGTGTCTGCTCTAGACCTACTGGAACAAGAGAGACTGGAAGCCCGAGAAGAAATTGAGATGATGGCTACAAAAATGCATAAATGTAGGCCTATTATAGTATCCCTTACTGACGGAATAGGCGAAGTGGTCTATATCTTGTGGCTGATGCTGATGATGATGATGATGACTACGACGACAACGACGATGACCAGAAAACTACCGATAAGGATACCGTTACGATATATTAAATTGTAGACTACTAAAAACTCTGGATTTGTTTTTGTTTACAAGTGTCGCTCAAGCCACATTTGCTACAAGAAAAACACTTAGAAGTTGTAAATACATTACTCTTAAGAGCAGTTTGTTTCCGTCACGACGTCCTGTTTCAATTATAGCTTAGGCGGAGGAGGAGAAACAATGCCGATGCACGTGATGAGCCAGAATGCGACCATCACATTTGTGCAGAATGACTAACAAGTGAAGTATGCAGGAAAAACAGAAATAACAAAACACTTCTTGATACAATACGTGGAGCTACGCTTGTACGTGGCAGACACGGATCAAGGCGGAAATGTCACCGCAATTTCACAAGAGTTCCAGAGCTTTACTTCCTTCTCGGAGGAAGCAACGCTAAGGACTTTATCGCCTTTTAAAATCCATGGAACTCGGCAAGAATCTATCAAAGTTGTAAAGCCTATAATGTGGAAACTTCTTTTTCTTTGTGCATCTAAAAATTGATGAAGGCTGGCTGAGTGGAACAGAAGCCTTATGGCCTTAACTCTGCCAGCGAAAGAAAACATTCTATACTAATCTAAAAATTATGGTTATTGTATACTCTGTATTTAACTATCTTTTATTATTGTTTCATACTACTTTATGTGGACGTTTGAGGTGGGCAGGACATGTAGCACGTATGGGCGAATCCAGAAGTGCACATAGAATGTTAGTTGGGAGGTCGAAGGCAAACGACCTTTGGGGAGGCCGAGACGTAGATGGGAAGATAATATTAAACTGGATTTGAGGGAGGTAGGATATGATGGTAGAGACTGGATTAATCTTGCTCAGAATAGGGACCAATGGCGGGCTTATGTGAGGGCGGCAATGAACCTCCGGGTTCCTTAAAAGCCAGTAAGTAAGTAAGTAAGTACTACTTTCTGTGGAATGTGACATTGGATGAGACAGAAACATGGACATTACGACAAAGTTAAGAGAAGCGATTAGAAGCATTTGAAGTGTGGATATGGAGAAGAATGGAACGTGTGAAATGGACAGACAGAATAAGAAATGAAGCTGTGTTCGAAAAAGCGGGTGAAGAAAGAATGACTCTGAAACTGATCAGGAAGAGGAGAAGGAATTGGTTAGGTCACTGGCTGAGAAAAAATTGCCTGCTGAAGGGATGCACTGTAAGGAATGGTGAATGGGAGAAGAGTTCGGGGAAGAAGATATCAGATGATAGACATGAAGATACAGGGACATCATTTTATATTTACTAACATTTCTAATAGTAACCTGGCTACACCTTTGGATCAACGATTGAGACCCGAAAACACCGTTTGCTACTCCCTTCCACGACTAGAGTTCGATGATACTGGCGTAATGCACAAACAAATCACTTTACTAGGTATAGGAGGGAAGAAAAGTAGTTCATCCATTTACGTAAACTAGGAAATATCACGCTTTTGAGTTTGATAATTTTCATTAGCTTTTTGTTTAATCAAAATACAGTACAGTATTAACAATACGTGTTTTTACTCACGAACTGAGCTTTCCATGCGGACGTATTCATTATGCAGTGTACATTATACTATCCACAGCACATTAGCGTACAATATAGAGAATAAAGTTAAATTGAAAAATAATCATAATATCGATATTTAAACACATTTTCGAAAATGGTGGCCGTTCATTTCGATACAGGCTTCAGTTCTAATGTGCATATTATCACACTATAGACTATTGTACCTAATTCCAATTACCAGGGTCGTACTTCGTATCAGTAACTCATGTTGAAATAATTCTGTGCATACTCTATAAAAGAGACCTTACGTACTGTAAATTCAATCTTCGCTTCTGCCCGATCCGAAACGATAAAATTACTCAGACATGCTATCTACTGTCCGTCCAAGTGGTTATATCACAGGGTCGTAGAAAGGGAGGAAATCACGTGACAGTTAATTACTTAAGGAGGTCCTTTTAAGTTATTTTAAACAATTGTATGGGTATAATATTACGTAGACGTCCAATTCCTAACGGAAATTAATGTTCTGAGAAAAGTACTAAGACAGCCCAGCCACTTGCCTTTGCAGAGAGGCGAATAGAAGCAGGTGGGGGAAACCGGGATGCGACGTAGACAAACGGACGACAGGACCTGTGCGAAAATGATTCAATATTGAAAGCTCTTTCGTCACTGGAAAACGCGAACATATTTTTGGAACGTACTATGTACTATGACCGTAAGGCTACTATGTCTGTATATGCAGTCTTGGATCTGTGTGGACGTCGGTTGAACTTCAGTAGTAGAAGGGGTGGGAGAGAAGTACATTAAAAAACTCAGGTACAATAAAAATTGAAGTAAAAATAAAATGATGTCCCTGTGTATGGATCATATGCGGAGGCAAAGAGGAAGAAAGAAAATAGAAAAGATTGAGAAAGCTGGGTGTGCAATGAAAGACCTGCCGTTGGGCAAAGCATTTTAAATGAATGAATTTCTATACATTATATATTAGGGATCTAGAAATAGATCGTAGCCTACTTCGTGCAAAATCGTGTTTTCGCAAAAAATGCGAAAATGTTATATTACTTCGTGTTTAAATATTTTCAATCTGCTTTTCTTCCGTGTTAATAGATTTCAGTGATTTAAATGAAATCTCATTATCTACTTTTGAAAATAACTTGTTTACAGAAATACTCAAACTTTTAAGTTACATTTTCACTTGGTAGGCTACGTTTTTATGAGAAAACAGTGAAATTCCTTACATTGGAACTCAAATTTATTCGATTTTACTGTATAAAACATTACATAAAGAACAAAAGGTATGAACAATCTTTCTCTCTAACAGATTACATGGGACAAGCAGACAAAATAACTTGGAATTTTACTTGAACTTTAACCGACTTGTTTCTACATAAGGAGAGATTTTCAATGCATATGGTACATTGGCCAACCGTGCATAATATATTATCACAGCCTAGTACATACAGTCACGAAGCTCACTACGTAGGGAATATGCATCCAATGACAGTTGCACTTTAGTTGCTAGCCACTAGGGTCGCTACTATTGCACAGTCTATTGTTCCTACTACTCTCAATTGATAACCGCTTGGAGCGTTGTATCGCGAGAAATGCAAAAAATCACCTCAAGCTTCGTGACTATATGTACTAGACTGTGACATCATACATGTTGAGTGTTTCAAAACCGACATAATTGGCGTGGGTGGCATTCGTGAATTCAATATTCAAAGATGGGTCATTCTGTTTCAGGCCTGACACAGGCAGGTCCTATTCTGTAATAAGGTTCAAGGCCCCAAGATCGCAAACCCGTTCCACCTTCAAGATTTAACATCAGCTATTTAAACTATTCCAGATGATAGATAAATGATGAAGAGGTGGAGTGTGTTGGTAGAATGATACAGGGAAATGGGGAATACGCTGAGAAATACCTTCTAAAGGTAAGCGTTCACTACATCGTTTCGCACTCCTCGTACGAATCGCACTCAACGGATATATTAAGTGAAGTGCGTTCACTGTAACGGCTCTACCAAATCGTCTCATTGGATTCTCTATCAGCTGTTTAAAACATATGACGTACGATATTGACATTGCTGAAAACAGAGGAGTTTTGAGGTTAGGGCTATTAATCATGAGTGTTAGCCAATAAGAATGCGTAATAGTTTCATGCTTATTACTTGAAGAGGAAGGAACGAAAGAGATATTGGTTGCATAATATATATGTAAGAAACATGTTACTTGATACTAAAATGGGAATGCCTCAAATTATATAATTCTTCGCAGTTTTCTACAAGCGAAATAAGTTTTCCGTCTGCCATTTTGGCGCGACACTGAACATGGCACAACATAACAGTAACAGTTGATCAATTAAAATTGATTTATTAAAGAAGGCCATGATCGCACGCATCGGAAAAGTTGCTCATCCGAGAAACGTGGACGGATTTGCCGAGAGCCGATGCGTGCGATACGATGTAGTGAACGCGGTTACATAACAATTACAGCAAAGATAGTCTTTTTCCGATCCGCGCGATTCGTCCGATCAGTGCGATACGATGTAGTGAACGCTTACCTTTAAATATCTGCTTTGGTGGACAAATTTCAACACGACCCGAGAGTGAAAAGAATTTTCCTGTTTCTGAAAGATCGCGCTCCACAGTTTTCAAACGAAAGTATTAAATGATTGACGACTCAAAATTTCGCATACGCTGACATACGCGAACAGCAGAAGTGAGTCATTTACTCATTAGCAGTCCCATAAAATAATGGTTTTGTTCTCGAAACGTCAATAATTAAACAAGAGTAAAATGTTAACATATTTTGCATAATAATGCTAATGAAAAGCTATGAACCGTTGTGACGTGGAATGGGAAGCGGCGGAAATCCAAGTTGCCCCGAGCTGCAATTGGTTCGTTACAGTCTGTTTCACATATCGGAATAGAACCTCCGGCATCAGATCGAATTTACTGCTTTTTTTTTTTAACTGAAGTCGCAGTAAAAAATTTCGATATGGGGCTCACGCGAGGTTCTCTAAAGACGCTATTTTGAGGTGGGTCACGACCTCTTTGCACGTCACGATCGATTGCCATACTATCGATGTGCGTAGACTATCCCCAGCTCTAGTGTAGTGAAAATTATTTATAAGCAAACATTTATTTTTAGAGATAATCTAGAGACACATCATCATCTGTACAGCAAGACATACTGTAGGCAGGGAGAGAGGGAGATTCACAACTAGGCTATCCGTAGGGTGTAATCCAGATGCTGCAAATCCAGAGGGCCGCACAAAAATGAGGTGCTAAAGCAGAAAAGGTGAGAAATGTTAATAATAATAATAATAATAATAATAATAATAATAATCTTCTTCTTCTTCTTCTGCGTCATGAAATTAGGCCTTTTGACCTGTTTTCACATCAAGCGAAATTTTATGAGTCCTCCCATCTAGTGATTGGGCGTCCAACACTTCTACGTCCTCTTAGTTTGTATTGTAGTAACTGTTGGGGAATTCTGCCTGTAGGTATTCTTCGAACGTGCTCATACCAGCCATTTCTCATGCTTTTGATTCTATTTGTTAAATTAAAAATATTTAAGTCTTTTCTAATATCTTCATTTCGTTTCCTGTCTAATATTGTCACACCTGCTATTGAACGCAAGAACTTCATTTCTGCAGTTTCTATTTTTCTTCTGTCTGCACGATTAAGAGTCCAGTTCTCACTTGCATATGTTAAGGTAGGTACCGGCATCACTTTATAAAATTTTAATTGTGTACTCTGTAGTGTTTTATTTTTCAGTGTTCTTTTTATAGTGCCGCACATTCTGTAGAATTTATTTAATTTAATATTAATATCTTCTTTCTGGCAGTATGATACGTTGCATCCCAAATAATTAAAATTGTTCACCTGTTCTATTATGCTGTCATTAATGCTCGTATGATCTTTTCCGTTGAATGCCATTACTTTCGATTTGCTTTCAGAGATTGTCATATTGAATTTCTTTGCTATTTCATTTAGTTTGTAAGCTGCTAATTGTAAATCATTTTCAGAGTCGCTAAAAATTAATAATAATAATAATAATAATAATAATAATAATAATAATCCATCAACCTATAGCTTCCAAGGATTTGGCCACAGATTAGCCCATTTCGGTCTCATAATAGAGATCGAGATGTCTCTTCAGTGGTCTTCCAGGATTTCTTGCACCCACCGGAGTGCAATTTTTTAGTAATCTAGAATATCTGTTGCGGGGCATCCTATTGACATGTTGTTATCCACTTTGACATAATATAATTCAAAATTTGTTCAATGACTGATGTCATGCTCAATTCTTCCAAAATACCTGATTTGCTGCAAAACGTGTCAATACCATTTTGTCAAATTCGTCCCAGTTTTCGACTTGCAGAATGATAATCATTCCTTTGATTCTTATCATTCTTATCATTCTCTGTGGACCTACTGGCGTTTTATTTAGCTAAATATCCAACTTGTAGTGATTATAGATGGTTCAGTTTATTGGCCAGCACGTCCTCCAGACTTCATATCACTGGATTCTTAGCTATGTGCTTTATGAAGGAATGTGTCTACAGTTCTGAGATAGCAAATGAATATGGTCTAGTCGTCAAGGTTCTCGTGTCTGCAGGAGAGATACGACAGCAGGATTTTGTAACTTGTGTGTACATTGGAGAGGGAGACATTTTGAACACCTGCTGCTATAGACTTTAGTGATATATCGGAATAGGTTGTGATTATTCAAGTACTTAGCATAATTAATTAGTGAAATAAAATATCACAGCTTATCATCGTGCAACTCGAAAACGAGGATGAATTCGAAAAATTGTATGAAGATATTTTGCACCAAATCAGGTTCTGTATCACGTCCTTAACGACTGACCTCACCTTTTGATACACCTTGTATTTTATTTCCGCCGTAGTTATCCTGAATTTATATTTGCCTTGATTGTCCAGTTCTCACAACCAATCGGAAGAACCAATAGTGTATCATCTGATCCGAGTTTTAAATAAAGTTTGTTTAGATTTAAACACATTGCTAATGACACCGGTAATCTTTATGGAATTGTTTAATTTATGATTAATATCAAATCCAGTTTCATATGAAACAATATTACCTAAATATTTAAACTGATTTAACTTATCCTTCGATTATTCCATTACTTCTGAAAATTTTACTTCTTGTCGGTGACAAATCTTTAAATGCCATTGACTATTTTGTCTGTATAGATATTGTCAAACTGTATTCTTGTATTATATTTGTATGTATGTATGTGTATTTATTCACACTGCAATAGGTATATACCCGGTGGCAGTGGTAACTAATTACACTCAATAATGACAATAATAAACTTATTAATTAAAATACAATTAATAATAATACTAATAATTAATACTAACAATAATTTATAATAATAATATTAATAATAATAATAACAATAATAATAATAATAATAACAACATGGAATATCCTAAATTAAATGAAACGATCACTTAAAATAAGATTTGAAATAAATCTAATTTGTATCTTAAAACTAAGATCGAACTAAAACCCCGAATGTTGTTTTCTGTAGGTTATCTCCTGAAATGGATGATATATGATGATGATTATAATAATAATAATAATAATAATAATAATAATAATAATAACAACATGGAATATCCTAAATTAAATGAAACGATCACTTAAAATAAGATTTGAAATAAATCTAATTTGTATCTTAAAACTAAGATCGAACTAAAACCCCGAATGTTGTTTTCTGTAGGTTATCTCCTGAAATGGATGATATATGATGATGATTATAATAATAGTAATAGTAATAGTAATAATAATAATAATAATAATAATAATAATAATAATAATAATAATAATAATAATAATAATAATGGCATACCTCACTGAATACAAGTGTCGTTGATCTTGAGGATTAGGCTTTTCTATGCAATACAAATGAACACATAAGCTGAATCGTAATCTACAGAACTAGAATGAAAATAATGTGGACATATACAGTAGACAGTAGAACTATTTACAATGAAATTTTAGCTTTCCATTGAACGTCTGAAGAAAGGAAGAATTTTATACTCCCTCCAATCTATATACTGTACTCGCTTGCTGAAATTTTTCTGGATCGTGAGCAAAATTGGGATCAGGTATAAGCTATAAATATTTTTGCACAGTAATTCATAGCTGCAACACATCTTATTCTAGGTATCCTGAACTTATGAAAGGAAAGCTTTCCTGCAGCGTAACATTCTTTACGTAAGATTAATACAAATTTTCCTAAATGCTTATCTAAATAGAAAATTCTTTGTTAAGTTTTATAGAGAACGCAGCTATGTCTGTTTTCACAGTTTTCGCAAAATGAAAATATACATTAGCTATATACTTTTTTGTCCACACCTGTGAAGTAACGGTTAGCGCGTCGTCTGGCCGCGAAACCGGGTGGCCCGGGTTCGATTTCCGGTAGGGGCAAGTTACCTGGTTGAGGTTTTTTCCGGGGTTTTCCCTCAACCCAATATGAGCAAATTCTGGGTAACTTTCGGTGCTGGACCCCGGAGCCATTTCACCGGTATTATCACCTCCATCTCATTCAGACGCTGAATAACTAAGATGTTGATAAAGCGTCGTAAAATAACCTACTAAAATAAAATAAAAATACATACTTTTGGGTAATTCACCGTAACTTGAAACGGTTTGGAATTACATTACATGTTCCATCATGTGCGCAGACAATATGGCGTAACACAACATTATTGGCTTTGCACGGCGGCTCTATTGCATCATGGGTAACACTCCACAGATCATGAAACTACACACTCCTAAGACTCCTGACTGGAATTTTTTCTCTATGCTAATAATATGATTAATTATGGTTTTATAATCCCACATGAATTATTTGTAGTTTATCCATTTAATTATTTATTTCATTTAGTTGTTAGTGGGAAACCTAATCTATTTAAAATTCTGTCCACATGAAATCCATTATTTTTGTTTTGTGTTTGTTTTCAAATAAATAATGGTTCATTACTTGTATCTCCAAAAATTTTTTTACTCCTTATTTCAGTTATCTACTTTAGTGAGCTTAGAGATCCATTATGGTTTCTTAAGCCAAGTACTTCATTTAAAAATCTGCCACACAGCTTTTATTAACGACGCTATATCAACTCCTGTATTATTTAGCGTCGATGGAATATGTGATTGCGAAATGGTATTTCGCGATATGAGGCCGAGTATTCGCCATACATTACCTGACATTCGCCTTACGGCTGGGGAAAACTCGGAAAAAAAAATCAAGCAGACAATCAGCCCAAGCGAAAACTGAACCCACGCCCGAGCGCAACTCCGAATAAACTGGCAAACGCGCTACCGCCTGAGCTACGCATGTGGCTTACACAGTTTAACTACACATCGAGACAATAGGTTGGATGCACAAAAGCTATTTTCCAATTGGAGTTATCTAGTTATAGTACTACACCGACGATACAGAAACTCATGTGACGGATGTGTATTAGAGTCCACGTGTTTATCACGTGAGGCTCCAGGAAACGAGGGGAGACAGTGAATCCCCTTTTCCCTATATTGCGTGGAGTTCACGTGCTTATCACGTGATGTTGCATAAAGCGAGGGCCTATGCGACAGATGTTACGAAAAAGTAGCGCAGGCGAGCGGGACTTTTCCGTCTTATGTAAGTATTTCAAAGTTAGCTGAAGCATACCGGTATCTCAACAACCATGGCTCCTTTCTACAGCACGTGAAGATAATGTCGATGAGGATCTTGTGATTCAACTTTACATGAGCTTAAGACAAATATTACACAGTATACAATGCTTATTTATAGTTCCAATGTTTGTAAATAATATATTTAATGTTTTCATTGATTTAGAAAAAGAATTCGTAGGGTGAACAGAAATAAATTATTAAATGTATCAGCTACCCACCATGTTCCACAACAACTTATAGCAAACATATATAATATCCAGGGAACGGATTTATATGGACTAAAAATATATGAAATATGTAAATATATATGTAGTTATTTTTACCAAAATATGGAATTAAATATGGATTTTTACCAAAATATGGAATTAAATATGGACTTAAAATTATAAAAAAAATGACTATGTACGTTAAATATTGGTACATTTTAATCAAACTAAACAAAAAATATAATGGACGTACCTTATCTTCCAATGTAGTTTCAACAAAACACAATTTTTATTGTCTGTTACCATAACAATAGGTTACAAACATTTCTTTCAAGTGCTGAAAAGTGAATCTTCTTCTATTGTCTCTGAGGATAGATTTATACTGACTAAAAGAGCGTTCGACGTCACAAGAAGTAACTGGTACATAATTCAATTTCACAATGTCTGCTGGGGATAAGTCCAAGTTAATCTTCACTGTTGATTCACCACTCATCACAGCAACAACCTTTTGTAGTTCTTCATATCCAGGGTTTTTTGAAAGTACAGTGTCCACCTTAGCTCTTACTGCATCTGCAACTTTACCTCTACCACGATTCAGTTGTTCCACAGTACTATTTATAATTTCAAAACTTTCAGATAGTGAAAGGTGCCTATTTTGGTGACTTTTGAGCGTTTTTATGATGCATGAAAATGTATGCTGAATGTGAGCTAAGTCATTCTTCACACTTATGTCACAGGTAACTGTTTTCGCAGTATCAATTGAGACTGCATCTTCAGAGTCCAATGCAAGGAGAACATTGTTAATAGAGTCTATATGTTCGGCATAATATTCAACTGCTTCTAGCCATGTACCCCATCTAGTTAAAATTGGCTTTGGTGGCAATGGAATTTCAGGGTACATTTCTTTCAACACGTTAACTCTACTGGGAGCTTTGAGAAATACTTTTTTCACTGATGAAATCAACAAATCTACTTTAGGGAAATTGTCTCTGACCACTTCTGCCACACGATGAAATGCATGCGCCACACAAGTAAAATGAGTCAATTTAGGATATACAACAGATAATGCTTGTCCAGCTTTGACCATATAAGGGGCAGCATCGCTAATAAAGAATAACACATTATCGTACATAATACCCTTTGGCCACAGGATACCCATAGCTTCGTTGAACAGTTTAACTATAGTTTTGTTATTGCACTTTTCTAGAACATCACAATGTAAAAGAATTCGTTCAGAATATTGTTCACTTAACAAACCGATAACTACATTACCAACAAGTCTACCTTCTTTGTCGGGAGTCTCATCAATGGAAACCCAAATTGAACTATCTTTAATTTCATCTCTTATCTTCTGTATTGTCTCATCGTAGATGGATGGAGCATACGTCTTCCTAAGTGTTGACTCATCCGGGATTGTATGTTGAGTATATTTTTCAAGGAATTCCCTGAAGACCTTATTCTTTAGTTTGTAGAGAGGAATATCAGCAGAGATGAGAGAACGGCACAGGTCGATGTTAAACTCAGATCTTACATTCGATGTTGTTGGTTGTGTTAAAAACAATTGTCTCTGCTTGGAATTTAGTTGTTTGTTGGCCTGATGTTTACTAGTTGTAATGTGTTGTTGCACCAGGAACTTTTGTGTAGATGATACTGCACACTGACACAAATTACAAAATAATATTTTATTGTCAGTTGATAAACCATCTTCTTTAAATTCTGAAATGTAACTTGTTAGTTTTGATTTTAAATTGACTGAATGACGTACTTTTGGCATATTTACCGTCTTTATAGTATGATTTACAAAACTGAACCTATGTGTACTCTGACTGGCATTTAACTGTTGAGCTGCACAACTGAAGTCTGTTAAAAATTGTAAATTAAATTAATACAGTTTTGTAACTTACTTTCCCATTGTTGATAGGACTGCTAATTTTCAAATAACTCTGATGTTAAAGGGATTACTGAACATGTGTTTAAATCTCTATTGTTGAAATGTATTTTTAAAAGTTAATGGAATTTTGTTTTGTTTTATTGTTAAACCTAATATAATATGGACTGTTTTATATGAAATATGGAAAATATATGGAAATTAACGAAAATATGTACTAAACTCTAAAATATGGAAAAATATGGAAAATAAAAGTAGGATTTTTCAACCCTACACATTGTGAAACATAAAGATAATGCAAAATATAAATTATATTAGCTTTATAAGTAAATATGTATTTACATATAAATCCTTTCCCTGATAATATCTATAAAACAAATCTAATTGCAGTAAGGTATGACAAGAAATTATCGCAATGGACAGAAATTCATACAGTTGTAAGACAAGGTTGTGGCCTTTCACCGTTGCTGTTTATTACATATATGAATCAAATAATTAGAGAATGGAAACAATTCCCTCATGGATATATACAACTCAATATACATTTACAAATATAGTCCCGTCGCTCTAATTTCCGGCAGCCAATCGCGTTGCAGGTCGGCTACATTTAAACGTGTGCGTCTTATGATTCGCTGATTCATTTCTTAAGGCTCGATAAATACTTAATAAAATCGCCCGCCATTTTAGCTCTTTCGTTGGCGTTCGCAGAAAGCACACGAAGACGTTATTTGCCGCTCAATTATTTGCTGAATTACATTGCGTTTGATTTATTATGATAGGAGCTACGACATGATAATGTTTAACGGTGTGGCAAATAGATTCCTCGTATGGTAGCTCGGCAACGTAAGAACAAAAATGGCGAACGATACTACCTACCTAGACTTTATAGAGCCTTCACTTTCTAAGACGTAAGCAAAGAGGCGGAGTCACGCCGGAAATAACAGCGTCGGGACTATAGATTCATTACTTTTTGCAGACGATTTAGCTCTGGTGGCATTCTCAAAAGATGAATTAGAACGTTCAGTTTTAATTTTAACAAAATTGGAATTAAATATGATATGAAAATCAATAAAGAAAAAAGCTAAAATTATAGCCTTCTGCGGAAAATACCCTGTGCCTAGTAAAATATGTTTAGATTAAAAAATATTAGAAAGAGCAAATTATTTTACATATCTCGGATACACACCATTTTTTTTTTTTTGATGAAGTAGACATTTCACAGAAAATGTCTAAATACACTAAAACAATGGGAATAATTGAGAACATTATGAAACCTTCCCTAGTACAAAGGCATACTAGAATTCTCCTATACAAGACTTTGGCGAGACCTGTACTTTGTTACGGCAGTGAGGCATGGACATTGAGGAAGAAAGACGAAAGCAGAATAACGGCTAATGAAATGAAATTTATGAGACATACAGCGGGATATACGAAATGGAATCAGAAACATACCGGTAAAGAAGATGTAATGGAAAAATTACAACTAGAACCTGTAATTAATCACATAAAACATTATCGGAACAACTGGATAAATCATCTGCATCGCAAGCGTAGAGATAGAATCCCAAAAGTCATGCTCCACTATCGTCCAAACGGGAAGAGATCTCTCTGTCGTCGAAAGAAGCGTTGTATTGAAAATTCAACTATGAGATCGTAACAGGCCATATGTACCTAATACTTGAAGGGAAGAACAAGAAGAATAAGAAAAAGATTTAATGTTTTCAAAATGAAAAGATAGAATCTAGTTGGTTGGCGGCTGATCTAGTTGAAAATTTTTAAACTATTCTCAACACTGTATACCAGCGTTTTTCAACCTTTTTCAACATGTGGCACACTAAAGGTGTAATTTAAAATCCCGCGGCTAAGCAAGTCGTTGCCAACCAGAGGGAATTTTGAGGGTTTTAGGAGGGAATGTGTTTATTTAATGATCATTTGTATAGCGTCCGCTGAATGTTGACTATGGCAGACTCACTTTTTTACTACTCTTTTCACTTTTATCTTTCCCATTTTTGCTGCCACAACCTTTACTATTTTCGTTTCCTTGTGGCACACCAGCGGATCATTCCTGGGACACCGGTTGAAAATGGCTACGGTAGCTATACTCAGCCGCCAGGAGTAACCAGACATAACCCAACAAAGTAGGCGACCCCTTATGATTATACTAACCTGCCCTTATGATGGATCCTGCATGTAGTTCCGAAATGTTACGTTCCAGGACACGGTGAAATATTCAAAATTACTGATCACTGTGTATACGTAAAAAAAAAAACGAATATAAAAATAGACGTTTTGGGCCTATGTAACGACTCAGCATGCTTTTATTCTCTATAAAAGGTATCGCCTTTCCACATCATAAAGGTGCAGGGAGAGCATGGAGGTACAGTTAATACTTTTATAATATCGGCATTATAATGAAGTGGTGTATTTGGCACCACATTCCGACCTCCTTTTACTGCCGTTAAAGGCTCGGTACTCAATTTGATAGGAAGGCCAGACAACGAAAAATCCTGCTACAAACTCGAGACCACCCAGTCTGTACTCAGTTCCTCTAGCAACTAAGCTACCCAGCAGTCTTACTGCAGGGAGGGTAGGAAGATTCATATGTTTCTTAAACATATAGGCTACCTTCCCTTGGACAGAACACTATGAGTGACTGACAAAACAAAATACGAATCCCCTTAGTAATGTGATCGGCATTGCACAGGCCACCGCTGAGATATCACAGAGCAGAGTTACCATGAGAAGAAATTCTATAGGAGGACATGGAATCTAAAATAAGAGGACATTGCTGAAAAAGGAGGACTTTTCAAAAATTGGTATGAACAAAATTAAAGATAAAACCAAGTTTTCTCACTAGCTGCTGGATCAGAATTACATCTGTACCCTACTTATCGGTGGAGCCCACTTTGTGCACAAGAGCCTGAACAGACAAACTTCTATCTTGTACCAAATAACTATGGAACTGTTCACAGGACATGTCCTTGGAATTATATTTCACCATGATGATACCTCTGACTGTCTCCGTTAGCATGCGATTTCGTTCTTTGTCCATTGAGCAGATATGAGGGAAAATACTCTCTCAGCACTTCCATTGTGACTTGGGATAGAGAAATAGAATTCACATATTTTTAGAAAGTTTCAGTGCTCTCAGAACTATTGGAATTGAAGAATTTGCACCAATGTTTATCTAAACTTAAATCTTTGTCCAAATTAACTTGATTGCCATATCTTTGTACATTGATAAAATAGTTTAGAATCATGAATAGTGACATTTTTAAAGTGTAAGAATTCAATGCATGTCAATAGATCATCATATATTATATTTTTATGTGCTTCAGCTTCAACCATTTAAATCAGTTAAATTCTTTCATAGGTTTTCGCGATTCGTTTAAATATTCTATGCATAATATCGCATATTATTCAATATTCATATTAATTGTAGCCGAAATGCGAAATGTCGGACAGGATAAAATGATTAAAAAAGAGGACATGTCCTTCTTTTGCCGGACGGATGGTAACCCTATCACAGAGCAATCACAACACAATGAACAAACATCCAGCTCGTGGACGAAAGACAAATGTCTTCCAATTTCCCATGCCACAACGAGTATTTCATATTTATACTTATCAGAATTATTGAAGTTAAGAGGTGTTTAATATTTCACAAAGCTACTACGGTATTCAAGATCCTTCTAAAGATAACCATCATTACAAGGAAATGCCATGCATACAAGTCGTTACAAGTTGTAGGTCTATGCAGCTTTGAATTCTTACGCAAAGTGGTAAAAAGATGTTATCACAGTAACGCAACAGGAATTTAAAACTGTATTATTGTTCAATTTCATACTACGAGAGGGTCTACACTTTCAGACATTTGCCACCTGCCATAAATCATGTGGTAAATGCAGTTTCCAAGTAGTACAACTAGAGTGCGTTCGGAAAGTCACGGTTCGCTACTGAAACCCAGACACGGAAACTCTTTTTTGAACTTCCTACAACAAAATTCTAATGTCACGGCCATCGCTTCTGCGCTCTATCGAGATGTCATCAGTCTTTCCCGAGAAGAACGTGTTTTACATAGAAAACGTCTTTCTCCGCACCCAATATGGACAACAGTTCCAGGATCCGTCGTGACACAAAAAATAGCACAATTTCAAATCCTCAATGTAACAACACTATGAGTCATTGCTGAATGCTAAAGTTATTAGTAGTAGGCCACAAACCAATGTAACTTGTGTGACAAAGTCTAATGGCGCCACCTCCCCTGGTTACGGATATGAGTGCGCCGAATTTGCGAATAAAATTAACCGAGCTGCGTGGACTCTCTCGGTAATATCTCAGCATCGAAAGCAGCTACAGACTTGTGCGACCTCTTGTTTGATTTGTAATCGCGAGTTCTGCAATAGGGTAAATTAGGGTCTGTTGGACAGTCGGGCATGTTGGACACTTCATACTTTAACGTGTTACCTCGCCACTTGTGGGCACCACATTCTGCTAGAAGTCAATGACGGAAGTAGCCTTGAGTGGGGCTACTTCCGTCATTGACTTCTAGCAGAATGTGGTGCCCACAAGTGGCGAGGTAACACGTTAAAGTACGAAGTGTCCAACATGCCCGACTGTCCAACAGACCCTAATTTACCCTATTACAGTGATAAAAGACACATTTGCCTCTGTGGATCTGACTGATATGCACGTCTATTTTCATGCAGTAATCTCACTTGACAATATGTGTCAGAGGAAGAACAATTGTTTGTAAGCATTTGAAGTCTGATTAGTGTAATATGTAGCTAGTCGACGATGTATGCAATGTAGGGGAAAAGGAATTGAGCACCCTACCCCATTATCTCCTGCCCTAGTTGCCTCATAAGTGGTGCCGTGTTAGTATTACTTGCGAGGTTCAGACCTGTTTTCGGACAGTTGACTAAACAACTTACACTCTAGGCTACTTAACAGCAATACATCTATACGTCGCAAGAATTTTGTATTCATTATGTAGCTTACTATGTTAGTTGCGTAGACCTGATGATGACTACTATGTGGACGAAAACGTTAGTCAAAGTTTGATCACCAAATAATGGCTTTTTAGTCCATTCATAGGAATAAAAGACAAGTTCATAGACTGATGTTAATCAATTATTGTTTATTTATTGTACTAAGTGATGCTTTGTCAATTCAACGTTCAAAGAACAATTTAAAAAGTGAAGTATTGCAGATGAACTTCAGTTTAATAGGGGCACTTCAAAAACATATCCCAGGTAATAAATAAACTATAAAAGGTTCTATATCAATCCTTAAGAAAGTGCAAAGTGAACTTAAGTCTGCCTCTCTAAAATATGCAGAAATATTGAGTGAAAAAGAGTGCAATATTTTACAAAGAAATCCTGACTTTAAAATTTTATGTTCTGTGAACAAATAGGCCCATCTGCAATCTGATAGTGTAAAACTTCCAGAGGAATTTCCTCTACTACTGGTTAGTGTTTACAAATAGCTAGTCCCCATTCATATTTGTAGACATTGGTTCTTCTCTGCACACAGTTGGAGAAAATAATCACTGTATATTTCAAATTAAATTACAGCCACCAGGAAGACATACAAAGAAGAACATTCACTATGAGTAGGTCTAGAAATCATACAGGCCTATATTTAGTACAAAAGGCTATTTGTATTAATATTTCAATGCACATTTCTTTTTAAGAGTCTGGATGTTTAAACATTTATTACACTTAAAACAGGCAGGCAAAAGGCAATTATAAACATGAAATAAGCACTGTACGTTTAAAAAAGGCGTAATATATTTTATCCGTTAATTTATATGATATTCATGGCCATACACCTTGCTATTGTTTGCACATTACCACAAGGAAGATATTTAGATTTTCTGATGTTCAAGCTCTGCCTTCTATCGGATAAAAAGTTTACATCACAGAAAATGATCCTTTTACATAAACTGACGTAACTGGAGCATGTTTGAAGCAAGCTAGTGTAAACGCACTTTTACCACAACTGACTGCAGTATCACCTTTCATTATATTGAAGATTTGTCTCATTTCCTGTAAGTCAGTATTTAGAGACAATGCACGTTTAAACTCTCAATTAAGGCATTTGGGAGGGCGGGAGATTTTAAGCGTGCTGATAATTCCGCTGGAATAATAAAATAAGTTATATAAAGGACTGCAACCAGTGATGAATTCACAGGGTGGCCCGGGAGAGAATCTCCTCCTCCTGGATTCCAAGATGTCCCTCCCTCCCCCCCGGCGATGCCAGACTTTTTTTAACCGACAATTATAATTTACACAATATTATATTTAAATTTCATATGACTTTTCAGTAACTAAAATAAAATTGTGTTATTCTTCAGGCAGTTGTTTCTTCTTTTTTATGTTAGGGGTTCTAAGAAAGACTAATTGGTGACACAATTCGCAAAGCTGAATCTGCCGCCCGATCTTGTTTGTTTGAAATTTGAACAGTTCAAATTTTCAGTCATGATTGTTGCAGTTAAGTCAACTGTACTGTGCATTTATTGGTGTAGTTATCAGCGTTTGCAACCTTTTTTCCGAAATCAACTTCCCGACTGACCACTGTTCTGAATGATCATTTTTCCCAAACCTATTTTTCCGCATAGCCATTACCTATTCCGAATGGTTATTTATTGAAATTAACAAATGTCAATGGATGTACAAATTATTACTTCAGTTAAATGGAGTATGAAATTATTAATGAATGGTTATATACAGGGTGATTCACGAAGATTGTGCAATACTCTAGGATGTGGTTTTTAGCATCATTCTGATGAAAAAAGTTTATATAAACATATGTCATAGTTTTTAAATTGAGCGAGTTACGCCCCCCTGAATGTTAAACATAAAATTTTAAGCATTTAAATTATTTACAACTGTGGTAGTAGGTATATTATAAATCCATTAAAGAACATTCATGTTATTACTCACCTGAATAATCTATATTAAAACCGGTTTTCAAAGACCCCACCTTCTGCAGCAATATACGTAGCCGCCCGAGTGTGAACTGCGCGCGCTGCATTCCCTAACTTCCGTTGTTCGTATGCAAGGTATTAGATACGTTGTACCGGCGTTGAGTTATCTCTAACCTTGACTCTGATGTCAAGAGATTTTGTGTCGCTGCTATCAACTGTACTGTAACACATACAGCTGAGAGAGAGAGAGAGAGAGAGAGAGAGAGAGAGGGTGTGGGAGGGAGAGAGAGGGAGAGAGGGAGAGGGAGGGAGGGACAGCGTGAGAGAGAGTTCACAAGAATGCGTGTTACGGAAGAAAGAAAACGTGATTTTATCCGAAACTATTCAAAATCTGATACATGTACAGTATACAGTATATGAACTTTTTTCTTCAGAATTATGTCAGAAATCATCCTAGAGTATTGCACAATCTTCGTGAATCACCCTGTATATTACAAAGGTAAAAATGGTTGTTTTGGTTTCTTACCAGTAACTTGCTGAAGCAATTACTATATAACTAACTGATCCTTTTTTGATCCTGGTGGAAAGATTGGGAATGTGTAAGACTGAGACAGAAGGAGTGTCCAGCATGAGCCATAACAGACAGAAATGGCGAAGAAACAGTCATTCTTAAAGTGTTGAAGTGTCGCCTCGCTCTCATGCTCCGAATAGAGAGGAAGCACAGGCACAGTTGGTGATAAGTAACTTGAAACGAATGGCACAGAATCACCCAGAGCTTCATCCAGGGCAGAGTTTTAGGAATGAATTACACAAGTTTCTATAAGCGCCTTCAAGCTGTGGATAGCAGTACAAAAAAGAATCAGGGCAATAACGTTGGAATACGAAACATACAAGGACTTAAGAAGAATTGGGTACAATTTTATCTTCTGAAAACGCATGAAATACAGGCCATGACTAGTAATACATTCAATTTTAAGTGTAAAATTACAATAAATTTAATGTGCTCTTAACTTTACTAATTATTCCATTTAATATTCTTGATTTCGGAATACAGATACTATGAAAAATGGTCATTTGGAAATGAGGAATTCGGAAAAAGGACATTCGGAAATTTGGTTTCGGAAAAATGACTAGTTTTCAGTGTTAGTTTTATTTAACAAATATACTAATCTTGTAGTAAATGAAAGTAGTTATAGCATAATAAAGCGAATATAAATGTTTCATTTACGATGGCAAAACAACAGACATTGTTTAGTTTTCTTAAAAAAAGAAAAGACGTATTGAAGAGTTACTGGAAAGTGCATTCATTGCATTTAAGAAGAAAATTCTCAACTGGCTTTAAGTGCAGTGAAATCTGTGAACCGGTAATTCCATTTATGTTATCTGCATCTATTGCTGTTAGTGGTGAGTAAAGGAATAAAATGGTTGGGAGCGAAATCAAATTATAAACAACAATGGAAAACTAAATGCAACTGGCTGTATATTTCGATCGTACTCGTGGTAGTACATTTCGTAAACTATGTGCCATTCATTTAAAAACAATCTGGAATCTCTTAAAAAACAGGCGGAGAATCCATATCATTGGCCTTCAAAGATTTCAGAAAAGCTACCGGAAGAGGCATTCGTCTAATTAATCCGTGACTAATAAGACTTGTGCAAAATGTAGCTGTGACAATTTTACGCAGGAAGATAGTTTACTATTCAGATTCAATGTCTTACATAGCAGTATTAACATTTTTAAAATTAATGTCTATAGGCTTATTAAAATTGTAATATTGTAAGATCTATAATAGCAACAGCCTTAAGAAACAAAGGTTATTCAGTATATGAAGAAGTACACGGCATATCCAGTGAGAGCAGTAATCGAAGAATGGACATAATTGCATTTAAACCTTCCACTCTTGAAAGTTACCTCAGAGACCTTACTATGAGATTCGAATCGCATGAACACCACCTAGAAGAAGTACAAGCGGAAAAAAGGAATATATATGAACCTTCAATCAATTTTTATAAGGATAAATACCATCTCGAACCCATCGTCATTGCGGAACTAATGACAGGAGCCTGTGGGACCATACCCCGGTTCCTAGTCTACTTCTATAAATCTTTTGGCCTGCATGAAGATATTTAAGAGATCTAACGATAGCAACACTCAAAGGATCAATAGCTATTTTCAAGCATCATACATATGGACCATGACTTTAATTCGCATCTACTTGACGTTACTTCGTATATTATCAAGTGTTTCAATCTATTTCAAATTGTTATTTTTCACTGTAACAACAAAACTATGTTTCATTAAGCCTCGAGGCATTTACTCTATATATTTATTGTATCATGATACTTTTTGTCAATGGCAACCTGTAGTGGTTACAGGAAGAAATAAATAAAATATTAAATCAAATTTAATATAAACAAATGAAACCTTTGTTTGCTTAATTGAATCCATATTTATATGTTCCCTTTTAAATACACAGATTGCCGCTGTTGTTGTTAGGTAATATCTGAATTAGTTTCTTTTGTTATCGGTTCCAGCTCTTCCCCCCCCCCCCCCACAAAGTACAGTATAAATCCTCTCCTGGGAAAATATCTGAATTCAACAGTCATAGCAACTGTGGGATCTCAACATTAAACTCACATATGAGAAAGATACTATAAGGCAATAAAGTGTTGGATATAAAATAAATAAATATGATTACAATTTATTTTTGAAAGGAAAAAAATACACTTATTCTTAAAATAAGCAAAACAAAAATTGGCAAAACTGGACCTATCATGCCTAAATACCTCGAAAGGAATTTTGCTATACATTTTTGATCATACATATATAAATATTTTGCCACCATAAATGCATGCATATTTTGAATATTTTTAGAGCACATAAATTCTATATACAGGGTGAAAGTGAAATAACCCTGTAGATTGAAAGGGATGATAGGTACACTTATATGATTAGAAAATTTATATTACGTTTTGTGATTAAATGCACAGATAAAAAAGAAGTTGAGTTGGAAGTTTCAACAGTCTGGCAACATGGCCGTTAACACACTGCTCTTTCTTCTCGTAATACACATGTAAGAGGTTAACGAACTCAGGTCTGTCTCCCTACGTGAACCTCTCCTTCTGACTACAACGTTGCAATCTGTTCGCATCGCACATATACTTGCAATTAGTGAATTTACAGGAAAACCGTCCACGCTTTGGAAATACGCCAGAGGAATAAATTATTCTTTATTAGATTTTCTCGGTATGGCATAGTTGCGCCCCGCGGTCAATTGGGAGGTTTAGCCATGACATGGTTGCGCCCCGAAGAAATCAAGTAGCAGAATGGACATGGCATAGTTGCGCCCCGAAGAAATCAGGTAGCAGAATGGACATGGCATAGTTGCGCCCCGAAGAAATCAGGTAACAGAATGGACATGGCATAGTTGCGTCCCGATGAAAGCAGGTAGCAGAATGTAGCCTACTTGGCATAGTTGCGTCCTGAAGAAATCAGGTAGCAGAATGGACATGGCATAGTTGCGCTCCAATGGGCATACTACACACAAAAGTGATTGTCATAAAATAAATAAATAACTTTAAAATATTATAGTGGTATCGGTGTACAAACAAAAAATGCAGTTCATTTATTGTGTGTGATAGACAAAAAAAAAAGTGTTATTTTAAATAGCAAAATTGATCATAACCACGCTGCGGACTTACACATTTATAGACAAAGTGTATCGAACAGTGTTAAAAGAAAAGCTACAGAAGACATTTCTGAGAGACGCTTGAAACTCTTTTGAATATGTCAGTTAATAAAGTACTGCCAACTTCATGGTGTCCATTTTTACGGTAGGCTATCGATAATCACTGCATAAACAGTAGAAAAACAGTAAATAAAGTACTGCCAACTTCATGGTGTTCAATTTTATGGTAGGCTATAGATAATCATTGCATAAACAGTAGAAAAATAGTTAATAAAGTACTGCCAACTTCATGGTGTTCATTTTAACGGTAGGTTATCGATAATGACTGCATAAACAATAGAAAAACAGTTAATAAAGTACTGCCAACTTCATGGTGTTCATTTTAACGGTAGGCTATCGATAATCATTGCATAAATAGTAGAAAAACAGTTAATAAAGTACTGGCAACTTCATGGTGTTCATTTTTACGGTAGGCTATCGATAATAATTGGATAAACAGTAGAAAAACAGTTAATAAAGTACTGCCAACTTCATGGTGTTCATTTTAACGGTAGGCTATCGATAATCATTGCATAAACAGTAGAAAAATAGTTAATAAAGTACTGGCAACTTCATGGTGTTCATTTTTACGGTAGGCTATCGATAATAATTGGATAAACAGTAGAAAAACAGTTAATAAAGTACTGCCAACTTCATGGTGTTCATTTTAACGGTAGGCTATCGATAATCATTGCATAAATAGTAGAAAAACAGTTAATAAAGTACTGGCAACTTCATGGTGTTCATTTTTACGGTAGGTTATCGATAATAATTGGATAAACAGTAGAAAAACAGTTAATAAAGTACTGCCAACTTCATGGTGTTCATTTTAACGGTAGGCTATCGATAATTATTGCATAAACAGTAGAAAAACAGTTAATAAAGTACTGGCAACTTCATGGTGTTCATTTTTACGGTAGGCTATCGATAATAATTGTATAAACAGTAGAAAAACAATTAATAAAGTACTGCCAATTTCATGGTGTTCACTTTAACGGTAGGCTATCGATAATCATTGCATAAACGGTATAGAAAAACAGTTAATAAAGTACTGCCAACTTCATGGTGTTCATTTTGACGGTATTCAACATTAAATCGAATAAGAAATCAATGAGACTGGTCGATTACGAGGCTCGAGTTCCCGTAATGTCTTTTCCTCTACCTATTTCATCGGGGCACAACTATGCCATCAGAGGTCTGCATCGGACGTTTTCGCTCGAGCGCCAAGTAGTTCATAGCATAATCCGATAGGTAGCGCACATGCATGATGGGTAAAATTGTCGCGAGCGATGAATCCTCGAAAGATATAAGCCGAGCGTCAGACATTCGTTCTTGTTACAGTGATGAAGTGTAGCAACATCATAGATGTATCGAATATGAATGAGGTCTCGCCCACCTCATTGCATATTACATGACTAGTGTGAACTAGTCAGTTTGTTTTATTACCATTAAGTACCAGAAAAATTCGTACCGGCACCGGGAATCGAACCCAGGACCTCTCAGCTGTGCGCGCTGAGTGCTCTTAACCAACTGAGCCATGCCGGGACACGATCCACGACGCCGGCCAAACTCCTCTCGTAGTATTATGTTACGGCCTTACTACCTGCGTTTAAGACGATACACGTCATATATATAGGAGCGCATATTAAATGACTTTATGGCCATATTCAACAACAGTTTCTGAAAACTGTTAACATTATATATGCATCGAATATGAATGAGGTCTCGCCCACCTCACTGCATATTACATGACTAGTGTGAACTAGTCAGTTTGTTTTATTGCCATTAAGTGCGAGAAAAATTCGTACCGGCACCGCGAATCGAACCCAGGACCTCTCAGATGAGCTCAGTTGGTTAAGAGCACTCAGCGCGCACAGCTGAAAGGTCCTGGATTCGATTCCCGGTGCCGGTACGAATTTTTCTCGTACTTAATGGTAATAAAACAACATAGATGTTTATTATTTCAAAACTTTGCAGTGTTTAACTAACCTCTTCATAGTAAAACTACAAAACTTGCTTTAAAATGTAATATAAAATGTTGTAGGCCAATGTCCCCCCCCCCACACACACACACAGGAGTGATTTTATTTTTGCCACATGTGATAGATGTTATTGGATGTAAATGTAATTATTATAAACGGAGAACACAATCACGATAATGCAAGAGCCGTATCAAGTTTTCTAGTAATAGTAATAATAATAATGATAATAATAATAATAATAATAACAATAATAATAATCTCTAATAATTAGTTTACCAATCTTTGCGTCTGTAACAGTTGTGCCGCATGATTATTCGTTTTATTATAACTTATTTTCTGTAACTTTATCTCTGTACTAATATTGTTATTAATCTACTGGTATATCAATAATATTTTATAAAACGTTTCTACATTGTCGCAGTATATAGGCGGAACACTATCATATTATATATGTGGCAAATCAAATATTAAATAATTATTAATTAGAAATAATAACTGTATATCGAAGTTTTTCATAGTATTTTATTCATAACTTCATGTTACTGTTTTGGTACGTTCCATTGACTCTTCCATTAAACGTTTGTCATAAATGCAGAAAATAAAGTCTTATTTTTACCGTGTGAGCAAAATATATGTGTATCTTATCTGTCGCCTTCCATACAAGATAAGACATGTCGGTGAGATGACCTTGTACTGTGCTTCTATTTATTACGAGCGTATCACGACCGATCTTATCTCACTCGAGCGTGCGACATTCGACCGAGTTCAAGCGAGCGATTTAACTCCAATGCAGCACTCTGTATGCCACGCCCCTTTTCTCTACCTGATGGGAACGGGGCGCAACTATGCCCACAAAACAAGGACCCTTTTTTATCTGACCGTAGGGCGCAACCATGCCCTGCCCGATTGTCTATCGATTAGGACAAAAATCACGATCCTACTCGCAATCGTTACCGAATAAGAGGGTGTTAAACATTTGGGGGGAAAAAAACTTTTTGTTCTGAGAAAACTATGAACTTTCCAGCAATATGGTATTAGGCTACACTTTTTTTTTTTTTTTAGCTACACACAGCATGAGCTATTCGCTCTGAAAATCTGCAGGTAATTTCACTCTCATTCTGTATAGTTATCCGCGAAAGCTGGTGATCTGCTTGTCAGACTGTAATGCCGAGAGACAGGGGGAATCACTGTTGCCAACATATCGTTCTACAATCTCGCTAAATTATAAACAAAAGTAGCTAAATCTCTCCCAAGTTTGTTAAAAAATCCCCAGAAATGTCGCTAAAAATTAATAATGAATTTACACTAAATAAAAATAAGAGAAACATACATATGCGGAGAAAAATATAAATTCCTCGTCGTCACCCTCTTCTGCGGAGTCTAGTTGTATTGTTTACGGCTGTGATGTTGATGTGAAATGTGTGGGAACAGCTGATTGTGAATACACTGCACTTGATCCAGTCATTGACACTACACTTTCTGGCAAATTGTAAGTGTGGAAATTTTCACTCAAACGTTTGACCACAATTATTTTTGTGAAATCTAACACTTTTTAAATCTTATATATTAAAATCAGCAAAAACTACAGTCTCATTTGCTTCATACGAACTGTCGGCACAAAATTCCAAAACTCAACTACCTCGAGTCGGTTCGGAGTGGAAAATCTTCGCGTTGCGGGAAAGAACCAAGAATTAGCTGGAGCTCCGACTCGTCCGTGTCAATCAAAGTTGCCACTATTTATCGGTGTTGGAGCAGTAGCATTGAGAGAGAGACCCAACTCGTGAGCATCTTTCACCCCTGAACACTGAGATATGAGATCAGGGCTTTACGTATGAATCATTAGACGACTCAGTCATGCACCCATGCCTCTTCTAAAACTAAGAAGTGCATGACTTCAGTTGAATGTTTTAACTTAAAAGAAAGGAAAAAGTGGAAGAATATAAAAATCAGCAGAAAAGTCGCTAATCGTATTTTACAAAATTTGTCGCCGAGTCTGCTTCAAAATTCCCTAGATTTAGCAACTTATCGCTAAATATGGCAACACTGGAGGGAATATCGGTCTCTTAGGTTTGAATAGCTATGTACAAGGTCGCAGTGCGGACCCTATAGTGAACCCCCTCTGATAACATCTCCATCATTTGAGTATCAGTGATGAAAAATATATTTCAACACTGTATCATGAGTTATAGGAACAATACAACACATTTATATAAACGCCACTGATCAATTAAATTAGATTTGTAACCAGTGTTTATTGGTACTCCTGTTTTCTAGTTAAACATCTCCTCCAAAAGCCGCGTGTTGGAGGGGGGGGGGCGATGGTTCCTAGTCCGCTTGTGCACGAAGCTGATCAATTGGTCTGTTGCGCTAACCCGTGCCGCTTACTGGCATTGTCTGCCCTCATAATAGGGTTTAAATGGCTGTTGGGGGCTTGATTTATGGATTCAGCAGCGTACAGGACGTTCACAACAAACCTACAGGTTTTAATAAGATTATTCCTATCACATCTGTCTGCCATGCGTTTTAAGACGATGCCGTCACAGATTGTACGCTACGACACACAGAACAGATTGTCACATCTATCTCGATTAATACAATTCCGCATTGTCTGACGATGTTTCTCAAGTGTTTCAATTTCAGACTACAAATTCAGTTCGATTTTCAAAAGGAAAATGAAGATTCATCATCCTTCCTTCCCTATGGAACGGGTTGACGTCAGTTTTCTTAAAGATTAATTTTTGGTCCTACAAAATATATGTCATGGTAACAACGATTATTAGAGGAGAAAAATTCGCTCCGGCGCACAGTGTGAAATTTCGCCAATCTAGCTGGCCAAAAGTCAATTTTTGACTTCGAAAATTGAGATCCATGCTGCAGTACATTTTATCCTTAAATGTCTGAAGTATCTTGTTCTGCATTTTGTTTGGCAAGGGTCATCATAGTTTACACACAGCACAAGCATAAACATACGCCTCGAGATAAGGTTTCGGTTGCCGTTCTCAGTTGCGTTCAGCGCACCGTAAGAAGAAGCTGTGTAACTTTTGTCAGAAGCGTGGTATTTTAAAAGTGAAACATGGAAAATGCAGAGGAAGGTATGCACTTTAATCCTATATATTTAAATAATTTGTTTTCTACTAATAAGCCACAGCATTAAGTTTAAAATGGCCAAAAAATATAGGATTTAAAAAAATATTTTCTCCTTTAAATAGAGTTTTGAAAATTTCCAAAAAGTTCCAAACTCTGGAATTTACATAATTATGAAGATCGATTTGTTTTAAATATGCATGCAAAATCTCAAAGTGCGGAAATGTGCGGAAGTTTGTCATTTTCAGACTCGCGCACTTCAATTGCAAGGCGGAGGCTGTTTGAAGTGTGGCGTAGTAGCTCCAAACAAACAAGAAATACAAAAATGCTGGACTCGCTGCTTCAGGCTTTGGACATAGGAGAATGTAATAAAACAACTCTTAATAAAATGATTTTTTTTTTTGTCAAAACGTTCGATACAGTTTAATAACAAGTGGGTTAAGTGTGGAAGACGGATGCATCAATTTTTTTAATTGGATCGCAGCAGAAATACATAGAAACATGAAATCGGACTGTGCAGAATTTACGAACAAATCGGGTTCAAGTAAGGTAGGCCAAAATTATTCTTTGGCGATAGTAGTTACAGGAGTAAGAGGCGGAAAGCTAAATCTTTTTCTCAGGGGCAAGGTTCCGGAGCTGTAATGTTAGCAGCTGAACTAGATCTTAAACATTTAGAATAAAGAGATGCTGCTAACATTGTTAAAGAACTGTACCTAGCTTCCCTTAAAAGAGCAACAAAAATAAAAAGCCAGGCAATTGTTCGAATCAAAACTGAAGCAAATTACTCCTGAACAGGCATTATCCTTCTATGTTAGTGCCAATCTTACGTACAATCAATGTAAAATTGTGTACAACAATGCAAAAGAATTACGATCACTGATATATCCTTCCTACTACATTTTACGTCAGGCAAAAAAAAAAAGCATGCTACCCTCTAGAGGACAGTATTTCGATCACAGAAGTAAATGCAGAAATTAAATTACAGTAATTATTGGACCATACAGTTCATAGATTACCAAGTGTGTAAGAGGATGTTCTAAATAGTATTAGGACACCAATGAAAATAAATTCAAACAATATTTAAATCAAACAAGATAACTGTACATTAATTTATATCCATGGTATTATATGGCAGTATCTGTTCATAAGATCCTGGTACATGGCCCAGAAATTGTAAGTAATTTCATGCTACAATATGTCAACTGTCGGAAGAAGCACAAGAGGCTCGCAACAAGGACTGTAGAAGATACAGGCAGAATCATACTGGAAAGATGTCAAGAATCCATACTAACAGAGATATACTTTCTATGATGTTGATTTCAAGTGATCCTATCATCTCCAGTCTCAGAAAGTTTCGGCACACAACACATGTTGATTTATCACCGCTATAAAGTTGCTTACGGACCCTGACATTCCCTTTAATGCTGGAGATAGTGAGAGTGATAATGAGTTTTAAGCATTTGTTGCTCTGAAAACATTCTCTTGCTTAGATATTACCTGTTTTAATTTAAATGTCAGTCAGTATTTTAATATATCCCTGCTTTATTATATTAATATTTTATTAATCATTTTATTTTGAGTTAGTATTATTGCCTTCTTACCGTCTTCATTCTTTTTTTAATATTTCTATTTCGTATTATGTTCTGTTTGTGTGATTCAGTCTGCTCTATCTCCATTTACACAAGAGTATTTATTTTCTGTTTATTCAATTATTATGTTTAGTAAGCTATTGTTATTATTATTGTTATTATTATTATTACTATCATTATTACTATTACTATTATTATTATTATTATTATTATTATTATTATTATTATTAATTATTGTTAGTATTAATTATTAGTATTATTATTAAATGTATTTTTTTATTAATTGTGTTTATTGTCTTTATTGAGTGTAATTAGTTACCACTGCCACAGGGGTATACACCCATTGCAGTGTGAATACATACATACATACATACATACATACATTATTAAATGTTACTTTTAAATGTAATTTCATTCACTTATAAACTACTGGCTAACATGTCTTTATTTCCCCACTGCTGGAAAATAATATTTTATATATTTTATTATGTTCTAAAGTGTGATGTATTGTGAAAATGTTTAAGATTCTAGATGTTAGATACAATATATGTGAGTTAAAATACAGTAGGTTTTTCCATATCTGCTAAGACAATGATTAAAATGTGTACGTGTCAGTATTATAATTGTCCGATAATTATCCCTCCAACACTTAACGCAAAATAATTATTTCTGGTTAAAGAAGTAATAAAATTATTTTTAAAATATTGAACATTACCTACAGTAATTTTTCTTTTCCAATTGCCCAATTTAAGAATATTCTATGCCAATTCCAAAATGTAACATATTTTTTTGTAATCCGTAGAGATTCGAACCGACATCCTCGCGAGTTCAGAAACCTCGCGCATCTGAAACTGTCTTCAAATGATAGAACAAGGGTAATCTCATGTTATTGTAACATAAAACATTACTACTCGTGCTTATAGAAGCGACAAATATTTTTGGCCAGCTAGATTGGCGAAATTTCACACTGTGCGGCGCCGGGGTTCGAACCCGGGCCCTTGGTTCTACGCACCAAGTGCTCTAACCACTGAGCTACGTCGAAGTTCAATCCACAGCACCGGATCGAATCCCTCTCCTCTAGTGTTTTTCCCTTTGTGATCTGACTCCAAGTTCGACACATATCTTGACAATCAGTCAACTGCCATTATACAAGCAGCGCACTCAATTGAGTAACTTGGTAGTCGGGATTCCACAATAATCATTGTTACCGTAATATACATTCTGTAGGACCAAAAATTAATCTTAAGTAGATTCTTCGCCCAACAGTGCATATTACTGTGGAATCCCGGCCACCAAGTCACTCAATTGAGTGCGCTCCTTATACTCGTATAATGGCAGTTGACTTAATATATGTCAACATATATGTCGAACTTGGAGTCAGGCCACAAAGGAAAAAACACTAGAGGAGAGGGATTAGATCCGGTGCTGTGGATTGAACTTCGGCGTACGTCAGTGGTTAGAGCACTTGGTGTGTAGAACCAAGGACCCGGGTTCGATACCCAGCGCCGCCGGAGCGAATTTTTCTCCTCTAATAATCATTGTCACTTTTCTTGTTTTATCTCTGGTCGTGAGCATATAGTTGCGCTATTTATCAATATTTATGTTTGAACAAGTACCTATAGGTCTATATTCACCTGAGAAGAGTTTTATAGCTTATAAATTTTAGGAATGTATGTTCCGAAAGTTCATTCAAACTCCTTCATGATTCTGAACTTAAAGAAAGTGGTCGCTAACAGCAAACGCGATGTTTTGACGAAATCCATAAATTGTAGGTTTGAAGAGGAGACTCAAACACACCTAGGCTATAAGTACAATCCGGATTTATACGCATTTATAAAGCTTGAAATGCATGCAAATATTCTCTATGAAACATTAAAATATGCATTATAATATGCTATATAAATTCCGAAAAATAACACCTCGCAAATGTTTTGCTTTTAAATAGAGTAAAAAGATGGCAGTTTTTTTTATTCAATGCAATCACAATTTGTTAAAAGTTGTGGAAAACCTTGTACAATGCAATAAAACGCAGTTAAACAACTACAATTTTATTGGTAGCTGTATTTATATCTTTTACTCATATTAAAGCTGAGAGGAAATGCGCACTGAGGAAAGAATAGCAAGAGAAGATCTAGAATTAAGTGGGAGGATATAACAGTAAGAATGGGACCTAAGGGAGGGAAAACAATGATTGAATTGAAGAGAATGTGTAGAGATAAAAGTTGCTGGGGTGTCTGGTTGGATCGAGGTAAATTCAACGCCTAACCGCATAATGAGACGGAAAAAGAAGGACATTAAAACTGAGAATTGCAGGAAATTATGAATGTGATCTTCATGTTTTTCATAGTGAAGCTCCTACGCCTATTAGAAAACAGATTTTCGTACACTGAGAATGATCTCTCCACATCACAAGAAGCCAAAGGTGTATGGTTTTAGATTATTTTTGGCTTTATTAGTTTGGTTTGTTATACCTTATTTTACTGGTTTGGTTTCTTTTGAATTGGGTTTATTACTTTGCCTTTGTTGTACTAGTTTAGGTGTTTATACTGTTATAATTGTTGACATATCATCTAATTCTAATTTTACGGAATGCAATTTCTTCTCGTGTCGACACCTCTTTTAATTCTTCTCCTTATCACTAACTAGTAAATCTTGTAAATAAAATGGTATTCAGAAATTTTTGCAAGTACTGACTGAAGTTCTTTTTAAACGTTTCTTTTTCAATCCCGTGGGTTTCTGAGTCAAGGCATCAATAACATTTTGAACTAAGGACAAGATCTCGTGCACTGGAGAAATCTGTGCTTCCATTTTTATTATTGTTTCAGGTATACTGATCCACGTGATATTAAAAAAAATGAGCGATGCATGATGCCGCGTAAACCACATTTAATTACTGTAGTCTATACTATAAATTTGTTTCACATCACTAGTTAATAGTTGCACTTTAATGTATTTAGCTACTTACACACCCCTATCACAATTGCACACAGCTTCAAGTTTACCTGGATTGCGTCCTCCACCACTCCTCCCATATAATAATAATAATAATAATAATAATAATAATAATAATAATAATAATAATAATAATAACTGCCTCCCATTGGAAGTAGCCCAGAAGGACTCAGTATACTCTCCTACATGAATTTTACAATCTTAAATGTTTACATAAATTTTGCAGGAAGAAAATTAAAATAAACATATATGAATTATAAAGTGAAGAAAAGAAAAATAAATTAAACAGAGTGAATATGATGACTCAGAAATTGGTAAGAGCGTTTCAAAACTAAGTTATGATGACAGAAGTAAGTGTCTGTGGTAGTTCAAAAGTCTTCCTGAAGCTTTCAAAGAACTTTGGAATCACACCACGAGCTCCAATAAGAAGACCAATCACCTCAATGTCTTCAAGCTGGTACTTTGCTTTGAAGTAATCAAATGTTGGCAGATAAATGTTGATCTTTTCTTTATTGACATCCTCCGGCTGGCTACTCCCCATTTCAAGCTATAGGGTAAGATTGCCTAATTCCGTGACATATTCAACAGTCTATATTTATGGCGAAATTCTAATAAAAATTTTCAAATAACACCTAAATGACGTTATTTGGACCTTTAGCTACAGGTTTTACAACATTCAGTGTCAGTTTCACAAGTTTGGTATATAATATATGATTCTTCATTGTTATACAGTGGCTCCTAAATCCGTGACAGGGATCCAAATTCCGTGATAGTGGTTTCCTAATTCCGTGATACTAAAATAATCCTCATTAACTGCTCAGAAAAAAACGTGTATTTGGAAAAACACATTAAAGTCATGATATATTGTTTTAATATGGTTAAGCAAGAAATTACAACATAGGAAAAGGGCCTAAGTGACCAATTTCGCAGAAAATACTTATGTAACTATAGGAATACATATTACATATTAATATATTATAAACAAAATAAACTGAAAGTTATATTCAATGCAAAATTAAATTTGAATAAATTCAATTTATAAAACAATTATTTCTCATTATTTATATTCCTAACACCAGCAGTAATTATGTTAAATATATGCCCTATTATAATTACAATTCATGTGTTCTATAACTTATTTCTATTATTATTTCCACGAACTATTTTCTTTCATTGACATTAATTTTCAGAATTTAGGGTTGGCATCACTGGTCGAGTGAGCCAGGAAGGAGAAATATGAAAATAAATCCGAAAATGGGAAAGCTCCTGTAGCATTGTTCTTGTCTCACAATGTTTAAATAATCATACACATTGATTCAGCTGACTTTAATCTACAGTAATATATCATTTTTATAATGCATATTAATTCTTACCTCAAATATAAAATGTTTCTTCAGGAGCAGTCACAAGAGAAAGAAAAACTTACTGGTCAACCACCTTTCATTGAACAAAAGCTTCTGCAGTCGGCTGCTTCTATTCTAAAGGCGGGTAGTCAATAAAATTGAAAAGAAGGCATTTCCTGGCATCTGTTGGGTATTTCAAACACTTAAAAGGTCAGAGACCACAACTCCATGGCAGTCAATTGAAATTTTATCACTGGATTAGGGGTATCACGGAATTACACACCTTTACTCCACTCCCAACGCGCAAACATTGCAGGCAACGGGATATTTGTCTGGGTTCTAGTGATCATCTATGAAACGATTGCAGAAGAGAGCTTTCATAGTTTATTTTAGCTGCCATAAACAAACTTCAGCATTTTTTAATTCCGAAGAGCACTGACGTACTTCTGTACGATAAATAAAACCTTAATTTATTGTCTTTTATATCACGAACATTTCAAAAGATTACTACATACTTACAGCTTAGGAAGTAGAGATTTTACACTCTTTTCTTTTCCATTTTTCAAGGATGTATTTCCATGCCGGATTAAATAATAGTAACAACTTACATTGTTTGGATGCAATCGGTGAGCCCAAAATAATGTGTTCAGGATTTCAGCTTAACAGCAACATAATCCCAGTACGAGGAATAAGCACCACTTACCTGCAATAAAAGAGATCACGATATGAATATAAAGCAACTCGTCATAATAGTACATTATAAGTATAAATAATTAGACAGAGATTCAATACGGGTCAGATACAGAGTGTTCGCCAGAAAATAGGTTTTGCTCAGGTAAATACCGCCGACCTTTCCTGTTATAGATCAAACGCGAATGCACATTTCCCCTGGATCGAGAGCGAGAAAATTGCATTGTATAGACAGATAACACGGGTGAAGGAACGTTAAGGTGAGAGCATTAGCATACAGCTGACTAACTGGTAGCAATGCTGTATACATTAGAAAAGCAAATCTTCATTGTTATACATAATACGAAGAAATCGTACAAAAAGCATTTCAAACAGTCGATAATTCCAGGCCTTATAAAGCCAGCTAATAAATTACATCTGCAATGTAATGTCTAGGTCGCGAGATTTTATTGCGGAAAGCTGGCGAACCACCGCTAAGCGGGCCGTTACTTGCTCATGTCGAAAGGTGCCGTACTAAGCGAAACAGGTTTTCAGGCGTACAGTAGTTATATTATTGATTAGTTGTTCACATTTCATATAACAACATATTTTTACTGTAAATTTTAAAGCTGCGCCTCTTCAAATAGATAAAACATTGCCGAGAGAGAGAATGGACAGATTATTACAAGAACATACAAGAAAAAATGTGAAGAAAGCGACAATAACATACAAGACCATCATGTACTGCTTTAATATAACTTAAAAAATATTGCAAAAATCAAAATTGAAGAAATATAAAGAAGTATCGAAAATTTAAACATAATTTTTTTGTGAAAGAAATTGTGTTTTAAGTAGACTATTACAGTATACTTACTTACTGGCTTTTAAGGAACCCGGAGGTTCATTGCCGCCCTCACTTAAGCCCGCCATTGGTCCCTATCCTGGGCAAGATTAATCCAGTCTCTACCATCATATTCTACCTCCTCAAATCCATTTTAATATTATCCTCCTATCTACGATAACATACAAGACCATCATGTACTGCTTTAATTTAACTTAAAAAATATTGCAAAAATCAAAATTGAAGAAATATAAAGAAGTATCGTAACTTTAAACATAATTTCTTTGTGACAATATTATCCTCCCATCTACGTCTCGGCCTCCCCAAAGGTCTTTTTCCCTCCGGCCTCCCAACTAACACTCTATTTGCATTTCTGGATTCGTCCATACGTGCTACATGCCCTGCTCGTCTCTAACGTCTGGATTTAAAGTTCCTAATTATGTCAGATAAAGAACACAATGCGTGCAGCTCTGCGTTGTGTAATTTTCTCCATTCTTCTGTAACTTCATCCCACTTAACGCCAAATATTTTCCTAAGAACCTTATTCTCAAACACCCTTAACAGACTATTACAGTATAGGACTATAAACATTACTTTAATAAAACTTCAAAGACATCTAGCTCTTGTCTCTTCTGAAAAACAGCGTAGTTTCTAACAACTTCCTTCTCTTCACCATTACATAAATCTGGCTTATGTTACTGATACATTTCACATTTCGGGCTGAATATGAAAATGTGGCATTGTCAGTGAGAGATGTATGCGCTATAATATGTTTCGCATTTCACAGAAAAATAGTTCCGAAAAGGATATACATATGTATATTGGACCTGTATGATTGGAAACCCGGAAGGCAATTTCGTCCGGCACATTTTAAAAACTGAAATGAACGATTTATCAGAAGCAAAACAGGTCTTTGAAGCATTGCCAATATTTGTTTTGCGTCATTTGTAGTCTATAATATACATGTAGCTCAGTATAACCCTGTCCCGAGGCACACAAACACTTTTTCCCTTCCCATATTCGTGTTATGCCTCGAAATTGTCATGGCTCGCACAGTAGGTTTGATGTCCTTCTTGACGCTCGTTGCGAAGCTTTAATTGGTAGCAGACGATAAAAACTTAGGTTTACCTTTCCTATGTGACGGAGGAAATGATGTGATGATGAGCAAGTCTTTATGTACGATTCATTTATATGAATAAACTTACAGAGTTCCTGAAGAAAATTAATGTGGATTGGAAGGAGAGGATACTATTAAGTAATCCTTATAGGAAACGAGTCAAAGTCAGGACAGGAAAAGAGGGAAGTCGAAAAGCGAAAGGGATACGAAAAAGATGCCCTTTATCACCTTCCCTGTCCCACATGTACAGTAGTGGCAAGAAAACCGGACCGACCCTTGTAGCTAATTTCAGAGCCTTGTTCACTCCAGAGCACGATAGACTGGTAACTAAGAATTTCGTGGTTCGAATCCTGCCTGGGAAGGAAACTTTTTTTTTTGTTCCATATTCAAATTTATTCCCAATACTTTTGGATTGCAGCGATATTTTAATGCTTAATTAACTTATTATTCCCAGAATATGAATTTTACCAGCAATCGAAAAGTATTGGGAATAAATTTGAATAAGGAACAAAAAAAAAAGTTTCCTTCAGGCAGGATTTGAACTACGAAAGTTTTAGTTACCAGTCTATCGTGCTCTGGAGCGAATAAGGCTCTTAAATCAGCTATAGGGGTCGGTCCGATTTTTTTTTTTTGCCACTACTATACTTTGAGGATTTAGTGAGAATTGTTTTTAGAACATGGGAGGAGTGCCAGTAGCCTAGAAGAAAAAAGGGCATAAGATTTGCTGATGATATGGCGTTGTTAGCAGAAGAGACGATACTAAGGGATATGCTAAGGGAGGTAAATGACAGCTGTAAGCAGCATGGGATGAAGATAAGAGAAGTCGAAGGTCACAGTTATCGGAAGAAAAATAAAGAAGGTAAACGTAAAAATTCGAAATGAGTTAGTACAAGTGGACACTTTCAAATATTTGCAGTAGTAACAAGAGCTGCTGCCAGAACGTCAAAAGGAGGATAGCAATGACAAAGAAAGCTTTCAATACAAACAGGAGCATCTTCTGCGAATGTCTGGAAAAAGAACTAAGGAAGAAACTAGTGAAGTGCTCTGTTGGGGCTTGGCATTATATGGGGCAGAAACATGGACATTATGTCAAAGAGAAGAGTCACGATTGAAAGTATTTGAAACTGGATATGGAGAAGAATGCAGCGTGTGAAATGGATAAAGAAAATAAAAAAATAATGATGTGCTAGAAAGCATGGTTGAAGAAAGAACAATGCTGAAACTGATCAGGAAGAGAAAAATCCTGCTTACTGCAGGATGTACTGGAAAAAGTGGAGAACGGAAGAAAAGTTCGGGGCAGAAGAAATCAGATTGTAGGCAACATTAAGATATAGAACTATGGATCGTATGCGGAAACTAAGAGGAAGCCAGAAAAGAGAGAAGATTGGAGAATGCTGGGTATCATGAGAAAGACAAGTTCCAAAATCGTATATGGCCTTATTACAACCAAAAGCTACTGAATGTAATTGGGTAATTAATACGGTATAAATTCGAATTAAAAAATAAGGACTCGAACTGAAAACGAAACAAGTTTAACCAATCGCTTCCCAAACACTCAGGCGCTTGCCCCAGAGAGTTCACAGATTGGTAACAAGTCCTCTACAAATGTTTGAATATTGCAAGCCTATACAGACACTATTTGCATTAAATTACCTCACTGCATACATAACGCGAATTTTCAATAAGTGGACGAAATTATTTTATCAGCTCATGTAGGTCTACTGTACATGGATATCAAAGGAGTTTAGATCTAGAACACGATTCCTCACATTTAAAAAAATCCCCAAATCATTTATTGTACTGCAACCTTGTCAAGTATGTTTAACTACGTAACTGAATTTAGACCAGATGGCAAATTTTTCCAGAAATGCATTTCTGTCAGTTTGCACGGAAGAGCTACATCTTTGATGGAAAAATAGGCATCCCCTGTTCTTATACGGTATTAATGATTATTATCAGCCTGTACTATTGCTTCTCTACACACATCAGTGTACAGACCGATTATTTAGTCCTGACAGCTCGGCGACGCGAAAGAGGGGAAGTAATAGGAATAGTGCGGAGAGCTCTGGAATAGAGATAAGGACGAGCGGTCGGTAAAGAAATGCAGTACAGCTTAACTGTACTAGAAACATACCGCTCTACCGCATGCGTGACATTCGACAGCTCTGAAAGCAAGCGACTGACTAACCTGAACATTCCTCGGCGTAACTTAATGGATTCGTTTGACCCAGGCGCACATCTTCGGCGACTGTCAGGACTAAATAATCGTACTGTACTAAGTAATTTATTTACAACAAAACCAGATACATATTTTACAACATTTTGAGACAACAGAGAAAGTGTTGTATAAGAGGGACAGCAATAACGATCAATCGTTTGGTTTTGCCTCCGCTCAGAACTGCATATTGCGACAACATTCGCATGGAACAGAGTACCTTTCGCTTCATATATAGCCTAGTGCGAACAAATAGCATTGTTATATTACCTTGTGAAATACAATTCCCAGTTTTCGCGCATTTTATTTAATTTGGCGTTATCAGTTTTTTAATGCTGCTTTGAACTGTGGGAAAATTGAATTGATATTCAAACGTTCTCGTTGTCTTACTAGCCCAAAAACATCTCAATATGATCCTGAATTACCTTGTAACTAACACGGTAACTAAGTGAAGGTGATCCTACATAAATGTCGAAAAGATATTGAACAGACAAAAGACATACCTTCAGACCAATGAAAATAATCTTCCTGTTAATAGCAACTATTTTTTTTTATTGTCTCTCAGTGAACAAGGAATCAATATAGGGAACAGCAGAGCGCCATTGGTTTTCATTTTTTTTTTTTATCAATTCTATCCAAATTTACTGGAGGAATTGAGTAAATCAAATTCCGTATCCATAAATCCGATAAACTTTACTGCTTCTTTACTACAGTCAAGTTCCTCCAACCCTAGTATTTTATATCAAAATTCTAATGTATCAGCAACTGAATTCCTTAGCTACGATTCTCATTAATGATAATGGCGATGACGTATCTGTGGGGGAACTTTACCGAATCATGTCCACTTTTCTCCATAAAGTCACCTTCAAAGTCAGAAAGTTACTCCACAGATTCGCCATCGCCATAACAATTACTGAGAATCCTCGGCCACATCTTGCCTTCGCCAATCCCATCGACGCTAAAAACCTATTATTCACTTAGATATGGCTTTTAAGGAACCCGCAGGTTCATTGCCGTCCTCACAAAAGCCCGCCATTGGTCCCTATCCTGTGCAAGATTACCCAGCCTCTATCATCATATCCCACCTCCCTCAAATTCATTTTAGTATTATCCTCCCATCTACGTCTCGGCCTCCCCAAAGGTCGTTTTTCCTCCGTTCTCCCAAGTAACACTCTATATGCATTTCTGGATTCGCCCATACGTGCTACATGCCCTGCCCATCTCAAACGTTTGGATTTAATGTTCCTAATTATGTCAGGTGAAGTATACAATGCGTGCAGTTCTGCCTTGTGTAACTTTCTCCATTCTCCTGTAATTTCATCCCTCTTAGTCCCAAATATTTTCCTAAGCACCTTATTCTCAAACACCCTTGACCTATGTTCCTCTCTCAAAGTGAGAGTCCAAGTTTCACAACCATACAGAACAACCGGTAATATAACTATTATATAAATTCTAACTTTTAGATTTTTTGACAGCAGACTAGATGACAAAAGCTTCTCAACCGAATAATAACACGCATTTCCCACATTTATTCTGCGTTTAATTTCCTCCCCGAGTGTCACTTATTTCTGGATTCGCTCATATGTGACACATGCCCTGTCCATCTCAAACGTCTGGATTTAATGTTCCTTATTATATCAGGTGAAGAATACAATGCGTGCAGTTCTGCGTTGTGTAAGTTTCTCCATTCTCCTGTAACTTCATCCCTCTCAGCATCAAATATTTTCCTAAGAACCTTATTCTCAAATATCCTTAATCTCTGTTCCTCTCTCAAAGTGGAACTTCATCCCTGCCAGCACCAAATATTTCCCTAAGAACGTTATTCTCAAACACCCTTAATCTCTGTTCCTCTCTCAAAGTGAGAGTCCAAGTTTCACAACTCTACAGAACAACCGGTAATATAACTGTTATATAAATTCTAACTTTCAGATTTTTTGACAGCAGATTAGATGACAAAAGCTTCTCAACCGAATAATAACACGCATTTCCCATATTTATTCTGCGTATAATTTTCTCCCGAGTGTCATTTATATTTGTTACTGTTGGTCCAAGATATTTGAATTTTTCCACCCCGTTGAAGGATAAATCTCCAATTATTATTTTTCCATTTCGAACAATATTCTAGTCACGAGACATAATCATATACCTTGTCTTTTCGGGATTTACTTCCAAACCTATCGCTTTACTTGCTTCAGCGTCGTTAAATTATCAAGTAAAAAAAAAATGCTACATTTGGGCGGAATGGAACATTTCTATTCGGGAATGGGTGATGAACGTGAAGTTACAGAAATGCGTCTGGAAATAAATGGCGGTAATGTATTGACAAAGCGCATTCTGTGTTTGAAGCACACACCGACCCGCTCGATACAGACACACAGCTTTCGACTCCACGCCCACACTTCATCACTACGTGACAGCCAAGCCGAGTCGGGCCGGGCCGGGTCAGTCGTTTTTTCTCAGAATAGGTTTCGAAACGATGTGTTTATCCACTTCATACCCCTCGGCGCGCGCTAGTCACGCACCGACAACTCTATGCGCGTTGAATGACACCAGAACGCCCGCCCGCACGTCCTGTGCGCTCTCTATCTCTCGTTACATTGTTGTTTAGTCAACTGTCCGAAGGCAGGTTTGAACCTCACATGTGACAACAATAAGGCATTACTCATGAGGCAACTAAGCCAGGGATAATCGAGTAGGGTGGCCAGTTTCTTTTCTCCTCCATTGCATACATCGCTTACTAGATACATATTACACTAATCATTAGACTTCGGATTTTAGCTAATACCCTATTTCAATCCTTAAAATATAAGTCCATAAAAACTTGCAAGTACACGTTTCATATAAAACTATGCCTGAAACTGGTATTTTAATAGCACCTAAAAATGCCTATTTTGATGACAAAGCCTATTTTGACCTATTAAGTATGTTTTATCTGTAATAGGTCAAGACGCCCGTTCTTATTTCGAAAATTTGTATTTTAAATTCCAAATGTGTTCCTGGTTCTGTTGGAAATAAAGTAAGGGATAAACTCCAGCAAGTTCTGCAGAGAAATGTAGGGCTGAAGGACCTGCCTACTGCTTCAGATATCCTAGCTCCTGTTACTTCAGTGGATGTGGAGCGTTCATTTTCAGCATACAGATTTGTGTTGAGTAACAGACGACATTACTTTTTAGTTGAACATTTAGAAAAAGTATTGGTAATTTATTGTGAAGGTAATTATGGACATTAACGGACAAGACTTGGTAAAAATTGATTATATTTTACTTGTTTGTGTACTGAATTTATGTCTAAAACTTATTTTTCACATTTAATTGTTTAGTTTATGTATATCTAGTTAGATGGTAACGGTGTAGACTATAAGCATTTAAAATTATTAAATTCTAGAAGTGAATTCCTAATGATTTGGAACATATTTTTAAAGAAAACATTATTTTTTGTTAGAGCCTATTTTCAATTCTATAGAGAATATTTTATATACTTTTAAGTCTATTTTAGGAACCTAAAATTACATTTTAACGACCTGAAAATCCGTACCCTACTAATCATACGTCAGGTGTACATACAAACAATTGGTTTTTTTCCTCTGACACATATCGTCAAGTGAGATGTACTGCCTAATAATAGATGAACATGTCAGAATGTCAGAGGTTTCTGGTTAATAGGTCTATAAATAATGTATTCACTACACGATTTTCCTTTTCAAGTGATCTACGTTTTTACTGTTTTACTTAGCTGCGTAAAATTCATTTTGCGTATTATTATTATTATTATTATCATTGCACTTAGGCCTACTTAAAAATGGCTTTTAAGAAACCAAGAGGTTCACTGCCGCCCTCACATAAGCCCGCTGATATGTCCACTTCTTCATGTCCACAGTCCATATGTCCAGTTTCTTCTGTCCTTTACATTAAAGTCGATTAATTTATAGGTCCAGCTATTTAAAGTCCACTACATTACAGATCCATTTGTAGCTGTGTCCACAGATCATCAGTCTGCTTTTAATATGATTGAAATAATACAGCAACCAGAAGTACATTATTTTAGAATTTTAATATTACATAATGACTTCAATTGTAGCATATGTTAATTCAATTATAAAAATACCATTAATTTACTTCATTATCGTTTTCAACATAAGGAAGTGTTCTTCTGCAAAGTTTCAACCGATAACTAATGCCTCCAAGGTATGTCACTGTCACCGTTTTCTCTACATATATGGTAATTCCGCACCATTTCCTCGATGTGTTTTCAATTTAAAACATATGACTTCTTTATGGGATGACGTATTGCCATATGACCTGCCATTAATTGATTTATTAATAACTGATTGTCATTTTGGTCCTTCTGCAAGTTTTCGATGAACTTGATTGGAACAATTGTTGAGCTATTTTTCAAGATATTCTTCATCGGAGTTGAGATATTTGCCATAACATGGGATCAACTTTTGTGTCGTAGAAGTCTGCCGCCTAGGATCGGAACCAGTGTGCGACAGCCGTCTGCACCTCTCTGTCGATCCCATGGTATAACGGGGAGAGAACAAGTAGAGGCTTCAGTGACGTCACTACAGAAGAGCCCGCACACAGCAAAATTGTTCGTTGCAGTACAAATTGAAAACGTTGACCACCAACTTTCACTGATCCAGCTGCTCTCTCACAATACAATAACTTCCGTTCAGAAAATGTTTTGCAGATGAATAGTACCGTACCTGCTAGTGCGGTAGGAGAGGGTGGTCGGAGCGCTTAAAAGTAACTGTCTCCAAACTTCTAGATTGTATGACGAATGTTTCAATTCCAGTGGGGAATATGTTGAAAAATACCTCAACAATTATTGGTATAATCTGTTCCAATAAATCTTTTCATGAAATTGTGTTTTCTTTCTGTAAACAGCTCCAGGAGCCTCGTCATTGCGCTCGAGTGACCAAAATTTGTATAAGCACTTGTATTGACATTATTAACATTGTGGAAGAAAAAAAAATTAACTTTTTATCTGTCCCCACGAGAAAGTTTCCTTGTTAGCTAAGCGAAGTATAGGTTTCAGAGGGAATAAAATTTTTGCTTTTTCATTCGTATGCTAATTATACGTATTTGTGAATTAGCTTATTTTTTCATCCTATTATGCACTCCTCAAGGAAATCTTTCTACCTCCGCCTTTAGAATAACGAAATATTTTTTCTAACAATTCTCGTTAACAATAATAGCTGTTTCGAGTTTCTCAATGCTTCATGGTTATATATATATATATATATATATATATATATATATATATATATCACAGAACAAATATTTAAATTATCTCATTATTATTATTATTATTATTATTATTATATTATCACTATTTCTTACCAATGTTTATTATTGTCACACTAACATTACTTATCCAACTTCCATTATTTACTTTCATGTTGTTTTATGGTCTAGATATTAATGTAATAACTATGTAACCAATTGTATTCAATTAGAATTATAGTCTGGCTGGGCGGAAGAGAAGGCCTACTGGCCTTAGCTCTGCCAGATTAAATAAATAAATTATTATTATTATTATTATTATTATTATTATTATTATTATCCATGACGCATTCAATGGTCGCAATCAGAATACACCAATCCCAGCTTATCATGACAGTTTGTTTCTATATTTCGACCCACAACAACCCTATTAATAGCGAACGCACGTTATTTGGCCTTTCTCGGCCCTATGAAATTTCAGAAAAAGAAAATCACCCGCCTGATTTTACTAAGTTAAGTTCCAGATACAACGCATTTCGCATGTGCAGTAAACATGAGCCCCTGTATATGTGCTATTTGCGGACAGCCATGCGAAACTTGTTGCCTACATACAGGTGGACACCCGGGCTATTTCTTTTTCTGGAACTGTACATGACCTAACGTGATGCCTAGAGGAAGCAGAGTTTCTACTTGTGACAAAATAGAACTGTATATTGACAAAGAATAAACATGGATGGTCTAAATTGTATACGAAACCAAAACCGTGACTTCCACGTAGTGTTAAATATGCGCTACAGCAGTTGACTTTGCGTAAACAAATATGTGGATAAGTTAATTAACAAAAATAAACACATGATACTTACATTGCAGGTATGTTATCGCGTTTTCGGAGAGCTCACCGAACCCTGTTTTGATTTCGAATAGCAAAGCATATAGCACTCCTGTTCTATGTTCCTTTACATGCTATCCCACTATCGTTAATTGTATAAGTGTAATGTTAAGAATCTTAAAATTATATTCCAGTAACTTAAAATAATAATAATAATAATAATAACAATAATAATAATAATAATAATAATAATAATAATGTTTTCCCTGAAACTCAGATGAAAGCGTTTCTGACAAAAATTCAGCGAATTCTCAAAGGCCTTGCTATTTCACTAGTGATTATAATATAAGAATTATATGAGTATACCGAATTTTCTCGAATAAGCCGCTCATCCTACTTGTAAAAGGCAAAAAGGTAATAATAAATAAATACAATAAAAAATAAAACCTTCAACAGAATGTATTCACCACAAAATAAAAATCACAAATGCAGTTCAGTCAACAGTAAATAAATAAATTTTATCCTCAACAGGAAGCATTTCAAACCCATATTATGCGCACGCACTGTACACATCGCACTCCTAGTAAAATAGTGTCGTAATTCGAAAATTTTGATTTGTAAAAATATCCTATTTCCTAGTAAAATACTGTTGTAAAAATATTTTAATAAATACGTACCAAAACCTTCGATAATTTACAATTTTTTTATTAGAACTACATACCTCCAACTAATAAAACAATGTTGGAAATAATTTACTAAACTAATATGTGATTTTGGACATACGATAGTATTTTACTGGGGATGCGACATGTCAGTTGTCTCGATTAATCGACCTTTTATATGAAGAGTTCAGAGGCATAGTGGGCCAAGCGCCATTTATTAAAATTGGGGAAAGCAAGGGTTAAAGTTAAGTGAATACCATAGTTTAATAAAGATTGACATATCATTTAGTTTTAATGTGTATACTTTATGTTACTTGCTATATGTTTCCATTGAATTATGGTAATAACTCCATTTTAACCCTTGTTTTCTACGGTTTTAGTAAATGGCGCTTGACCCACTATGGTTCTGAACCCTTCATATGATATTCTACAATATTAATAGCACACGTCACGATTTCCATGTTGTGCGCATGCCATGTTCTAAGTTTCTCGTTGCAAGTAAAGGCTTGAACTTGATTCTGACACATGTACTGCTAATCTAAACGCCATATAACGCTGTTAAGAACTGAAACACCCGCGTAGAAAGATAAATGGAATGCATTTCCACCTTAGAATTTATGCGGGAAGAAAATCGTGCAATGTTATCACCTTAATCTCGAATAAACCGCGCACTCACATGTTTTGCTTGTAGGCTATATTTAAGAAAAAAAAAGTGCGCGGGGTATTTCGGGTATACAGGGATTGTAATTGAAATCTGTTTGTTCTTCAGTCACAATAGCATTGCTAGTTTGGTGTTATCTTAGAGACTATACTTAACTCTTTCGAGGTTTTCAAATTTCACAGACCCAAGTCTGTTATCTGAGACGTGCAGTTTCTTGGGAATGCGATCATCGGGTAAGCGACTCCGTGACGATAAATAACGCGCATCAGTGTAACCATCCGGTTCGCTCGAGCGAGGCTTTTGTTCGCTCGCAACCGGAAGCTGCCATGAAGAGGGCTGCCAAGTCAGAATGTGCTCGAGTGCTGACGTTTATCAAATACGAATCCGGGACATGTTACAAGGACCGACTGATATATCTCACTCTGATAATCCCAAATAAGTTCCTCTGCAGGGATGCCAAATTTCTCCAAACTCTATACGCACCTTTATATTGTTTCTAAATTGTCATCGGTTCATATCTAGATCAGGGGAAATATGTTTTTTCGTTTTTCAGGGGCATGTCTTACGCTTCGTCTAAAATGTAGGCACATCACCGTGAGATAATTCAGTAGTGAACAGAAGCCTCAAATTTGGATTAGAGGAGAACTTTCTCCAAATCATTAGGTGTAAAACCTTCTACGGCAAGTCGTATACACTCCAACACATTACATCTAGCAAAATTCAGAATATTGTACCCCCAACACACTACATCTAGAGAAATGCAGAATCACACTCTCATCACGCATCGAGAGAGACTAAGACTGTTGGACTTTCTTCACACTATTATCTAGGAAAGCTCAGAATACTGCACTACCATCACAGTATATTTACGAAAGTTCAGAATATCGCAATTCCGTCACACTATCTAGATAACTCAAAACATTGCACCCTATCACACTATATCCAGGATACCTCTGAATATCACACTGCATCTATGAAAACGCACAATACCTCATTCCTAACTCATACTCATACCTCACTCCCATCACACTATATCTAGAAATATTCAGGATATCTCATTATCATCACAATACCTAGAAAAACTCATAATATCTCACTCCCATCACACTATATCTAGGGAAACTCAGAATTTCCCACTCTCATCACAATGTATCTAGAAAAATTCAGAATATTTATTCTCATCACATTATATCCAAGAAAACTCAGAACATCTCACCCTCACCACGCTAATTCTAGGAAAAGTCGGAATACTCACTGTCATCACATTACACCTACGAAAACTCAGAATATCTTACTCTCATCATACTACTTCTAGGAAAAGTCGGAATACCTCACTCTCATAACACTATGCCTAGGAAAACTCAGAAGCTCTCAATACACTTAGGCCTACTTATGGTTTTTATGAAACCTGGAGGTTCATTGCCACCCTCACTTAAGCCAGCCATCGGTCTCTATCCTAAGCAAGATTAATCCAGTCTCTACAACAGTAGTGTCAGTGTTCTAAGCTCCAAAACCGGTTGTGGAGCTAGAGTCGGAGCGTGAACTCGCTTGTGTCTGTGGAACCACCGGATCACGCAACGAGTCTAGTGGAGCGCTCCGCTCCGTTTAGTCCCTGTCTGACAACGCTGCTCTAGAATCATATCCCATCTCCCTCAAAGTCATTGTAATATTATCCTCCCACCTATGTCTCGGCCTCTCCAAAGATCTTTTTCCCCTCCGGCCTCCCAACTAACACTCTATATGCACTTCCAGATTCGTTCATACGTGGTAAATGCCCTATCCATCTCAAACGTCTGGATTTAATGTCCCTAATTATGCCAGGTGAAGAATACAATGCGTGCAGTTCTGCATTGTGTAATTTTCTCCATTCTCCTGTAACTTTAACCCTCTTAGCCCCAAATAGTTTCCTAAGAACCGTATTCTCAAACACCCTTAATCCTTGTTCCTCTCTCAAAGTGAGAGTCCAAGTTTCACAACCATAGAGAACAACCTGTAATATAACTGTTTTATAAATTCTAACTTTCAGATTTTTTGACAGCAGACTTTACGGCAAAAGCTTCTCAACCGAATAATAACGGGCAATTCCCATCTCATCACACTACTTCTAGGAAAAGTCGGAATACCTCACACTCCTCACGCTATATCTAGAAAACTCAAAATATCTCACTTTCATCACACTATATCTAGGAAATATTAGAACATCTCAATCTCATAACACTACACCTAGGACATATATGCATATCTCAATCTCATAACACTATATTTATTTTATTTTATTGGGTTATTTTACGACGCTGTATCAACATCTAGGTTATTTAGCGTCTGGATGAAGTGAAGGTGATAATACCGGTGAAATGAGTCCGAGGTCCAGCACCGAAAGTTACCCAGCATTTGCTCGTATTGGGTTGAGGGAAAACCCCGGAAAAACCTCAACCAGGTAACTTGCCCCGACCGGGATTCGAACCCGGCCCACCTGGATTCGCGGCCAGACGCGCACACCGTTACTCCACAGATGTGGACCATAACACTATATCTAGGAAATATTAGAACATCTCAATCTCATAACACTATATCTAGGAAATATTAGAATATCTCACTCTCATCACACTATATCTAGGAAATATTAGAACATCTCAATCTCATAACACTATATCTAGGAAATATTAAAATATCTCACTCTCATCACACTATATCCAGGAAATATATGCATATCTTAATCTCATAACACTATATCTAGATAATATTAGAATATCTCAATCTCATAACACTATATCTAGGAAACATTAGCATATCTCACTTTCATCACACTATATCTAGGATATATTAGAACATCTCAATCTCATAACACTACATCTAAGTCGACCTGGTTGGCAAGTTGGTATAGCGCTGGCCTTCTATGCGCAAGGTTGCGGGTTCGATCCCGGGCCAGGTCGATGGCATTTAAGTGTGCTTAAATGCGACAGGCTCATGTCAGTAGATTTACTGGCATGTAAAAGAACTCCTGCGGGACAAAATTCCGGCACATCCGGCGACGCTGATATAACCTCTGCAGTTGCGAGCGTCGTTAAATAAAACATAACATTTAACACTACATCTAGGAAATATTAGAATATCTCAATCTCATAACACTATATCTAAGAAATATTAAAATATCTCACTCTTATCACACTATATCCAGGAAATATATGCATATCTCAATCTCATAACACTATCTAGGAAATATTAGAATATCTCAATCTCATAACACTATATCTAGGAAATATTAGAACATCTCAATCTCATAACACTATATCTAGGAAACATTAGAATATCTCACTTTCATCACACTATATCTAGGAAATATTAGAACATCTCAATCTCATAACACTACATCTAGGAAATATATGCATATCTCAATCTCATAACACTATATCTAGGAAATATTAGAATATCTCAATCTCATAACACTATATCTAGGAAATATTAGAATATCTCAATCTCATAACACTACATCTAGGAAATATTAGAATATCTCAATCTCATAACACTATATCTAGGAAATATTAGAATATCTCACTTTCATCACACTATATCTAGGAAATATATGCATATCTCAATCTCATAACACTATCTAGGAAATATTAGAATATCTCAATCTCCTAACACTATATCTAGGAAATATTAGAACATCTCAATCTCATAACACTATATCTAGGAAATATTAGAATATCTCACTCTCATCACACTATATCTAGGAAATATTAGAACATCTCAATCTCATAACACTATATCTAGGAAATATTAGAATATCTCAAACTCATAACACTATATCTAGGAAATATTAGAATATCTCACTCTCATCACACTATATCTAGGAAATATATGCATATCTCAATCTCATAACACTATTTCTAAGAATATCTCAATCTCATAACAGTATACCCAGGAAATATTAGGATATCTCACTCTCATCACACTATATCTAGAAAATACATGCATATCTCAATCTCGTAACACTATATCTAGGAAATATTAGAATATCTCAATCTCATAACACTATATCTAGAAAATATTAGAATATCTCAATCTCATCACAATATTTATAGGAAATATTAGAACATCTCAATCTCATAACAGCATACCCAGGAAATATTAGGATATCTCACTCTCATCACACTATATCTAGAAAATACATGCATATCTCAATGTCATAACACTATATCTAGGAAATATTAGAATATCTCATTCTCATAACACTATATCTAGAAAATATTACAATATCTCAATCTCATCACACTATTTATAGGAAACATTAGAACATCTCAATCTCATAACACTACATCTAGGAAATATATGCATATCTCAATCTCATTACACTAGGAAATATTATAATTTCTCAACCTCATAACACTACATGAAGACCTCCCTCAAAGAACGTTGTATAGCATATGCAAAAGCCGTTGATATACAACGTTCTTTGAGGGAGGTCTTCATATCTAGGGAAACTCAGAATGTCTCACTCTCATCACACTAGGCCTATATCTAACAAAATTCAGAACATACCGTTCACATCATATTACACTAGGAAAACTCACAATATCACTCTCATTAAACTTCTCCTAGCTCACTCCCAACACATTATATCTAAGAAAGCTCATAGTACAATGACAACTGACGAAATATCCACGTGTTGCGAATGCGAGGGATTCGATCCACGACCGTGACTCCCACGCACGCGTTGCAAATGCGTCTTAGTCGTTACGAACACTTCGGTGGGCAAGTATTCTCGTTAAGATTTCTGTATAAATTTTTGAGTGTTTGTTTCACATTCCAGAGCAAAGTTAGTTATTAGAACTACAGATTATAGGCTGGAAGAACCGGGTTCAAATCCGAATAGATCAGTCACAAAATTCAAAACGGCTCCAGATTCCACTTAAGGTTGGTTCACAATAAACCGGGAACGGAAACGACAACGGAAATAATTTTAAAATAAATATATTTCCCTTCTCGTTCTCGTTTCCGTTCCCCGTTTATTGTGGACCAGCCTTTAGTCTCCCATACAGCTTAGTACCGGATCATTCTCGGGGGCAAAAAGCAACCGGTGAGGTGCTGATAATATCATTTTTTTTTTAAATCAAGGTACAGCAAGAATAAGAGGTAATCTTTCCATCATACTACACGTCATAATAACGTGTTATATAGACACACTACATTTATCTAGGGTGTTTTAATTACTTATAATTCCACATCATAAACAATATCTTCTCTGCAGAATAACTTTCCTTCCCTCTACGCATCTTGCTACATTTGCAAGAGGATGAAATGGTGCCATGGAATCGCCGGAGGTGGACATGAACTGATGGCTCGTTTTATGACTGACGTGTGTCCCACATATGGTGAAGGTGAAGTTATCCGATATAAATTATTGAATTGTTAAAATGTAAACCCTATTACATCGACATGCATGACGACTCATTTGACAGACCCGATTGCAGGTCACTCAAACGACGTTGTATGATCAAAGGGCCATCCAGAATGACATTCCTGACAGATTCCATTAGATTTGTGTTGGACAACATTAGATATTCATAATAGGGAGGACTTATTTGTCACATATACAGTAGGTCTAATTAGCATGAGAAAAGGGCACGGCTCAGATAATACTGGATATCACAAGCCCACTAACAATTCAAGGAAGAAAAATTTCTGCGCTGTATCAGGAATTGGCACGTCTCAGTTTCGGAAATGAAACTACGTGGTGGTGGTTTGAATGTTTTATTTTTGTTTCGGTTTACAAATGTAAAGTATGGATCCATGATAAGAGAAGCAATAAAATAAAGAACACACAATATATTTACTCTTCATACCATGCGACATTCAGAAATTAGTTTCAGCTCACAACATATTTTTCCACAATGATTCATTCAAACTGTATCGGACGTGTAAACGAAATATATATTGCAAAAGTCGCGATTACAAATGAAATGAGTAGTCGACAACAGGTCTGCCGCTGGTCTCGATGTTGAGATATTACTGAAAGAGGCCGCGGGACACTACTAAATTTATGCTTTTCCTTTCAGTTCAGTCTAATCATCAACTGAGAATGGATGTCTACACGTTTTCCGAGTTAGCCGACATGGTAATGTGTTATATGGGAGGCTCGCGGAAACGGAAGAAGAGCTCTCCACATGTACCAACAACAGTTTCAAAACAGAAATCACCCTCACCACACAATGTTTGCTAGACTTTATCAGCGCCTTCGAGACGATAGGTCTCTTCGTCCCCGGCGCATTGGTGGAAGACCGCGTAGACATCCATTCAATTGATGATTACACTGAATTGAAAGGAAAAGGTATTGAACATTAAACGTAAACAAACAAAAACCCTTGTCTCTTACAAACATTTCAACAAACAAACAAACAGGGGTGCACACATTCACATACATTGACGTTCGCGAGTGATGTCAAAGCAAGCGCATTTTTCTGACCTTGACGTAGTGCGCGGGCATCAAGCGCTTGGTATTGAAGGTGGAATAAGCAGTCTGTTGGATTAAGAAAACAGTGGTGCACAAACTTCAAACGGAATGTGAAATTTTATGTCGTTATTTTTATATGGCTTATTTCTGTTTGATATTCTCTATATTGTCTTTAAAACAAAAGTACTAACACCAATTTCTTAATATTGCAGTTGTGTTTTAAACGTCAATAACATAATAAAGTGTTATGAAGGAATATTCACATATATTCCATAGTAATACAGCTATACTGTACTAAGTGAATGAATCACATCATTCATAAAGAAAGTGATATCCCAAAGAAAGAGATTGAGTATGATATGGCAAGTTGAAATTGATATTGATGGTATCTTTAGCCTTATGAAAATAATCAATGAACTAATCAAAACAATATTACAATACAAAGCAAAGTTACCTATGTACTGTATATGTTTTATGTGTAACTAATATTCCATAACAGAACTCTACTATCGCATTACGCTTTTCAGGTGATATTGATGAGCAACTTCCTATCATCAGAATATTAAATTATTTTCTCGAAATCTGCTGAAGCTATAGAGCTGACATTTTTACAACACATGGGCACATATCTTTTGTTTAAGATGTAACAGTAGTTGCTTTTTTAATTCATTTTCTTACAAACATTTTCCATGCGAATATTTTCAAAATTTGTAATACACTATCTTCAGTAATGCGTATATACGGTATATTAGATTTACGATAACATTCTGTAAGGCTACTAAATAAATACGCCTATATCTGAAAATTTCACTTTTCTACAAAAATAATTTAGAAAATATTCCTTTTGAATAAAAAAAATCAAACTTGTAACAAATGAGCATTAAAATTAAAACTTACATTCTTATAATGCACTTATACTTCTCAGACAAATCTAAAAATAAACATGTATACGGTTTTAATAAGTTCTCTTCCTTTATCCATTGAATAAATGCTGGCCATTTCTGTATATAGCTCGAACAAGCGGCATATACTACCTTTTTCTTCTGTCTCTTTCCTTTCCGCTGTAAAGCGCTCAGGCTCTCCTGAGCTCTGAAGCACGCGCTTGCTCCTATGGGCATCAGTTGACATGACTGACGTACGCCAACGCAGACACATTTTCAACGGTAACTTCGAAACGACGCGTTAAAAGACGCAGGTTGTTTAACAAAAAGGGTTCCTTATTGTTAGATCTATCAGAGTTTGTCGCAGAGGTTTTGAATCACCCTGTATAAGGTTCACTCTAGATTACCCACTTAACATGGTTTTACATCTTACCACTAATATTACGAAAAGGACTTCTATTCTTTTTTCAATGTACCACGTATTTTGCAGTCGCATTTGAACTTTATTCCCTCGCCTAAAGCCTACCTCGCATTTGAACTTTATTCCCTCGCCTAAAGCCTACCTAAGTATCTCATGATGATCATGATCCTGGTCATCGTGATTCTCAGTTTTGAAATTTTAAATAATGCAGGTCATGCCCCAAGTTTGACTACAATCACTCACCGTGTAAAGTAAAGCAAGGTCACTATAAGTACTATGAAGCTCTGTCACGTATCCTGACGTCTTATTAAAAGGCACAACGTCCTTGTGCCAAGAACTGCTCGAGTAAACACTACACACGACTGCATAATAAAGCAAATAGTAGTAAACATGTCTTAACATAGTACCTGGTATGACGAAGTGCCGAATTATATATGCCGATTTTATCATTCGAGAAACAAACAGTCCAGATATGAACTGACAGACTGGAAATCTAACTAAGATGGATTGAAATAGACCTACTGTTCTCCAACCAGGAGATTAACCGTGAAAGGAATGTGCTTACTATTGCGTCATCTATTGGAGCAAAGTAGATAATATTACCGTTATAACGTCAGTTTAAAAAACATGCGCTTTCCTGCATATATTATTTTCTGTATGGAGGAATTAAAAGACCAGGAAATTAACTGTGATCTAATTTTGTAACTAGGGTAGTATAAGTATCAGTGTTATCGTTTGTGCTCTGAGAGTTAGCCAATGGAGATGCGTGTACCCACGTGTGTGACCTTATGACATAAGCATTCATTCATAGCATTACCCCGCTGCGTCACATCCCCCTGAGACTTTCTCCTGGTTGGAGTGTGTTGTGCTCAAATTTATTGTCATGATTTTTAAATTGGTTGCTTAGCGTCTCTGTATCAACTGAAGAGTTATATAGCGTCGATGGAATTGGTGACAGCATGATGGATTCGAGGATTCGCTATGGGATTTCTTGACATTCGCCTAACAGTTGGGGAAAATCTCGAAAAACCCTCAACCACGCAATAAATCCAACAGGAACTTCAGTCTACATCCAAAAGCAGCCTTCACGCACGAGTCTCGATCGCAATCCCTCGAGTCTCATGAAGGATATCGATAGTAAAATTGACACCCACGCAATTTCTTACTAAGTCTTCTGGAACTACAATGTTTAAAATGATCATCCTTTCTGTTTTCTTTAAAAAAGTAGGTCTAGTGAATAAAATTGCAACACCAGTAATATTATCTTGAAATAATTCAGTACGACAGCGCATCGCGTATGACATACTATTATTATTATTTTCTTTTTTTTAACGACGCTCGCAACTACAGAGGTTATATCAGCGTCGCCGGTGTGCCGTATTTTTGTTCATCCTTGTTGCAACGAGACGGAAACTCTTGGTCACGTGTTGGGATTCTGTCGAAAAAAGGAGCTTTTGCGCAACAATCGAAACCATAAGACCAGGACCGGTATTGCTGATGTCCTCAAGCGTCGTGGATGGGAGGTAAACGAGGAGATCCACTGCGTTTCATCTTTAGATTCGAACAGAAGAGCAGATATTGTAGTCATCCACAGGACTCAATCTAAGGGATTAGTCCTTGATCCTACATTCCGGTTTGAGAGGGATGCCCTGCAGGTACAACACGTTGATGAGAAGAAATCCATTTATGAGTCCTCCATCCCATACCTAAGTGAGAAATACAACATTCCCTCTAGTCAGTGGAGTGTTTCTGGTCTTTTGCTTGGTGCACGTGGCACACTTCCTAAATTCACATGTAATATTTTAAAAGCACTCGGTCTCAGATATTTTGAAATTCAAAAAAAATTATTGAGTATTCTTAAGGATTCAATCCAAATATTACATTACCATTTATATTTTGACCATTGATGATGATTTATTGGGTTTGCATTCCTCTGGATTGTTTACTAAACAATTCCTGTATTTAATCTTTTTGTCTTTCTAAATTATTCTGTAGTACTTTTGTTCTGAATCTTTATGGTCACCCTCAATGAGGGCAGATTATTTTGTTAAAATTAATATATGCCAATAAATCTAGTGACATGAGCATGTCGCTTTTAAGTACATTTAAATGCCATCGAACTGGGCCGGGATTGAACCCGCAACCTCGGGCACAGAAGGCCAGCACTCTACCCACCCGGGTCGACTTTACTACTACTACTACTACTACTACTACTACTACTACTACTACTACTACTACTACTACTACTACTACTATTATTATTATTATTATTATTATTATTATTATTATTATTATTATTTTACAGGGGCAGCGACAGAGCTTCGTAATACTTCCAGATTTAATTACCACATTAAAATTTACCGTTTTTCGTACAGATTTACAGGTCTCTGATACATTGTATGTCTTAGTATAAATCGCTGTCAAACTGTGTTGAAAAGTTTTACAGAGCTGTTCAAAGTCGTAAAGTGAAATAATTTAAAGCACATTTTCCTTTTCATGTGTCGATTGCAATAACACAATTGTACTCTAACGTTTACTCTCTACAAATAAACAAGTTTATTGTTTGTAGTTGTTGGGTAGCCTACTAGCAGACTGTACCGGCTTCATTAACACTGTGCCGCGGTTTGCAAAGCAAAACAAGATGAGAGGAGCATGATACGAGTTACAGAACAGTAAATAAAGCGACTGTTGCTTCTGCAACAAACAAACCAATCCGGAAGTCGCTAAGTCGGCCTATTTGAACCAGTGACCACCATTCAATATTCTTCACTCGTGCAATCAAATAATTGCAACTGAGCACAACTTCACATGTAACCCGCCCAGAAAAATGGTAGGTAGGTATTTCGCAAAGTCTTCTTGTACAGTACAACTGTAGTCCTATTTAATTACTCCATTCTTCACAGTTTAGTCATAGAAGTAGTTAGAGGCAAAGTATAAATTTCATATTCTAATGTTCTAAAACAGGGGTTGGCAACCTTTTTGTAAGAGTGGGCCACAATGATAAGTGAAGGAGACCTGGGTCGGACATGATTTACAAATGATAAATGTCATTCAAATATATCTATCCTCTTTCATTAATAAATTATTTATTACACCATATTAAAAATTGAACAAAAAATATAACTAGAGCCTTGATGTTTGGCAAAATGCATTTTTACTGGATGGAAGTAAATCATTATTTGCGTAGATATAAATGTAATTTGGAGTAAATCAAAGTGAAAGGACTGATTTTTATTTTGCCCATTTTCCATTTTAAGGTGTTTCTTACTTACAAATGCCTCTTTTTGCCATTTTAAAGCAATATTTCTTGCTTATTTGCAATTTTCTAATTAATTATACTGTAATGTGTATGAAATTTTAATATTTGAAACAATGACTCAATTTACCAACAAAGTAAATAAAAGTAATTTATTTCGGTGCTTCATCTGCTAATAATCGTGCCTTAATATTATTCGTGTAATATGAATAATGATCGACAATCCACAGTTACAAATATAATATTGTCATGTCTTCACGATACTAACAATCGGCTTTATAATTTTAAATATTAATCCCGTTCTCATAGAAAGTAACATTTTCAATTGTTTGATTTCATATTTTCAAAGCTTACTGTTACAATTTTGTGCTACACTTGTTTATTATTGTGGGAGAAGGAAATTTGAGTGAGGAACAGTCAGTTATTGTCGGGTGACAGAAAGTATAAAATCGATTAGCTAAAATGCCTAAATTCAGTAAATCATTGCAAAGTAAACTCATGCTCACGTTAGAGAATTTGATGCTCATGTGTTTTCAACCGATGGAACAGTTTTGTTATGTAAGGTTTGTGAAAAGACAGTCACGAAAAAAGTATTTTTTAAGTCAACATGTGTCGTCTACGAAGTAAATATGCGAGTTATATTGATATAATTTTAAATTTATTGCCTAAATATATGCCTTTTTAAAATTTATAATGCCTTTTTCAAAGATTATTGTGCCTTTTTTTTACATTTTTATTGCCTTTGTTGCCTCCCTATTTTAACTGATATAAATGCCTAAACATTCGGGCTCTATAACAAACAAAATAGCAACTAAATTATGTAAATTAGCCTTTGTAATTTGGTAGACTCATGAATTCAGTCTCATAACAGTATGTGCTTCAGTTGTACAAATTTAAGCTCCCACTACAATTTACGCCTTATCTTTAATGAAAGTATTGCGGCCGAATTTTAGATGGAAGAAAATTGATATCGGTATTTGTTTCGTAGTTGGCGACTGATATAATGTAAACAGTAATGCAAATGGTCATCAGTTATTCTTAGTGAAATTATGATGTTACATATTTCACCATTGAAAAAGTCTGTTCACATATAAGTTCTTCCAAAAACTGTAAAAATTTAAAGTGCAAGTTTTTTTATGTTAGCAACTGTGTAACTGAGAGATAGGGGAGAGTCGGGTAGTATCGGACATCGGGTAATATCGGCCAGTGCATTTCTTTCATCTACCAACATATGGTAGTACCTGAATGACATGGTTACGTTTCTCTATGCGACATCACAGAAACGTAGCCATGTCAATCAGGTACTATCATCGTGTGGTAGACGAAAGAAACTCACTGTCCGATATTACCCGCTGTCCGATACTACCCGACTCTCCCCTATTTGTAACATTGTACCCTGATATTTCAATGAAATATTTATTTTAGTTCGCTTTTAGTCTGCATGTCAGTGAGTTCAAGTTGATACATTTCAGATACTGTCTCTATTTCAATGACGAAATGGTTCTGAAGTAAGCGAATACCCTTTGAATATATATTAAAATCCTGAAATTGTGCATGATGTTCCTTCTTCAATAACTATAAAATTTAACAAAATCTTTTATGCGTAACTGTGGCATTTCCTTCTAGTCAAATACTCATGTAGTAAGGGAATTGGAAAGAAGTTTTCATTCAACTTTTTTAAATCTACTATTTTATTTATATATTTTTTGCCTTTCGCCAGTGGGCCGGATAGAAGTACATTGTGGGCCGTAGGTTGCCGACCTCTGTCTAAACCATTCCTGCTTGCCGATATAGGAACATGGATTTTCACATCACGATATGTAGAATGGAATTAATGCCAAAAAAAGCTTCATAATGTTTTGGTAAAATTATATTTCATACAAATTTGCATTATTCCTTTCCATATTTTGCAGTATTTTTTTTCTCGGTTAACATTTGCGGAATAGAACGAAGGAGAAAGAGAGAGAAGTGTGTGTAGGCATATCTGAGTCGTTTCTCTCAAAAATTACTTACTCTTCTTTCTTACATGTAATCAAACTCAAATACTGCAAAGGCGACTCTCTTGTTCTTCTGTTTTATTTTTTAATATTAGAGAAACTGAATGGAAATCCTTCAACACTTCTTCTATATTTACCATTACTGTACTGCTAACGCCCTAGGAATACGGATGAGAGTAAGGAACTCAAAGAGTGTATATGTAATTTCGGAAATACCATATAAATACGTTCATACATTTATATAGCCGTCACCAGATTTTAAAATGAAACAAGTGCTCCAATAGTCCACAGCCTTAGAACAAGAAAATAATAATAATAATAATAATAATAATAATAATAATAATAATAAACAATAATTTGTAATTATAAAGTTCGTAACTCCCAATCTAAATTAATTTACCCATACACACAAAAGTAACATACAAAGTATACAATTATACATAATTCTAGCCTCATTATAACAAATAACAATTAACATTTTCATTTTATGAAAAGAAATACTCCTTTTAGGTTCAGAAAAAAAGAAGATATTTGTACTCTGAAAATAATCATTCTACGTCACAAGACATTACTGGAGCAAATCTGAAATAATATACAGTATTTATCAGTCATCAGGTGAACAACTACTTTGTGAATCTGTATCTCGGATGTGGGACATAATACTAAAGCCATAATTGTTTTCAAGAACATTTTTCGTTTCTATTGCAATGACAGCTAGGAAGTTCGTATCGTAATTCGGATGTTGAACTTGGACTGTACCGCAACTGAATGCATAGCAGCATGAGACGTCAACATTTAACGAAGATTAATCGGAAAAAAATAAACGTGTTACACACTCCTGTTTGCATAATTATTTAATAACAGATGAGTTTACTTTTTTGGAACCATGCATAATATTCACATTACATAAATAATAAAATAATAACAGAAAAGGTCACTTTGTTCAGAAGCTAAAATATCAATATAAATTAACAAAATTCTTTAAACTATTCACAACTGTACATAGATCCACTAAGCGTTGTTTGTGAACATACAATGCCTATCTGTAGCGAGCGCACCAGGGCGAGGAGCGGGTGATATCTACCGCTGTACTCAAATGAAATCTATTGCTTTGGTACGACCTTCCTAGTTCTGCTCATCATCTTTACCCAAATCACTTTTATCGGCCTCATCCCCATTATTGTTAACCTAACCCTTATCACCTTAATCGGCGTCATCTCATTATAATAAACTTCATACTCATCCGCTTCATCTTTATCAATTTCATCCTCATCACCTTCATCGACGTCATTCTCATTATCATAAACTTCATACTCATCTGCTTCACCTTTATCAACTTTATCAATCTCATCCTTATCACCTTCATCGGCGTCATTCTCATTATCATAAACTTCATACTCATCCGCTCACCTTTATCAATCTCATCCTTCATCGGCGTCATTCTCATTATCATAAACTTCATACTCATCCGCTCATCTTTATCAACTTTATCAATCTCATCCTTATCACCTTCATCCGTGTCATTCTCATTATCATAAACTTCATACTCATCTGCTTCATCTTTATCAACTTTATCAATCTCATCCTCATCACCTTCATCCGTGTCATTCTCATTATCATAAACTTCATACTCATCCGCTCATCTTTATCAATCTCATCCTTATCACCTTCATCGGCGTCATTCTCATTATCATAAACTTCATACTCATCCGCTCATCTTTATCAACTTTATCAATCTCATCCTTATCACCTTCATCGGCGTCATTCTCATTATCATAAACTTCATACTCATCCGCTCATCTTTATCAACTTTATCAATCTCATCCTTATCACCTTCATCCGTGTCATTCTCATTATCATAAACTTCATACTCATCCGCTCATCTTTATCAACTTTATCAATCTCTTCCTCATCACCTTCATCGGCGTCATTCTCATTATCATAAACTTCATACTCACCTGCTTCACCTTTATCAACTTTATCAATCTCATCCTTATCACCTTCATCGACGTCATTCTCATTATCATAAACTTCATAATCATCCGCTTCATCTTTATCAAATTTATCAATCTCATCCTCATCACCTTCATCGGCGCCATTCTCATTATCATAAACTTCATACTCATCAGCTTCATCTTTATCTGTCTCATATTAAATCTCATCCTCACCATTTTCACCAGCGTCATCATCATTTATCATAAACTTCATCTTTATCAACCTCATTATCTTAAATCTAACTGCCTACTGAAAAACTACTGGAAGGACTGATGAACGGGAGAAGAGTTCGGGGGCAGATGAAGATATCAGATGATAGACGACATTAAGTTACATGGATCATATACGGAGACTAAGAGGAAAATAGAAGATGGGAAAGTGCTGGGTGTGAAGTGAAAGACCTTCCCTTGAGCAGACAACTTGAATGAATGAGAGTTCCAAACAATGTGTATTTGATTATTCTTATGTGTTCATCACGTTTTGTTCCCACCCTTCTCCATTACTATTTTCCAAAATTGTCTCACGTCTCTTGTTATTCTCAACTTTGTACTCTTTATTTCTGCATCATGGTCAACACTTCCAATTCAAATGAAAGGATTTCTTTATTTATTCCAAGCATCTTGCACTTCTCAGATTTTTAAAGCAATCAATATACACGAATAACTTTTACTTTCAGAATAATAAATAGCGGCAAATTGAACCACAAACTAGAAGTTACGTTAAATGAGAAACAAATAGGCTAACACGGTATCTAGAGGCAGACACACCTACATTCATGCAATTCCCCATTGTAGATTTGACAGAAATGAAAAGGATGATGGCATGTTATTGATGTGCCTGTAAGGACTGGCCGGAAAGAATTTTAACGATAACAGTCGAATGGTCGGTTACGGTACAACATGTAAATGGTTAATGTTTATGCAAATGGAATTGCGCCCGGAGGGTTTGGGAACCTGAATTTTTCCCTCTGCAATGGTCTTCTAATCGCTATAAAACTGTATTTAATATCCAGAGCTCGCTGTTTCTATCGATTGTCAGTCTAAATGCTTTTAATATTTGCTTGTCAGAACAACTGCCGATCACTACCACGCAAGCACCTCGAACTGAGCACTAAAAATACACTATGAGCATTTGAGTGTCATGGACGAGTGAATGAAGATGCTTTCATAGCAATGCAATTTTGAATAGCTGCTCAAACCACCTTTTCAAACACTGCATACAAGAGGTAGAATTCAGCAGCATTTTAGAGTTGCAAAGAACAGTGTCTAAGTCGATGCAATGGAAGAGGTTTATTGTCCGCGTTCTATACCTCCTTCACATTTTCTTCCTCATTTTCCTGCATTTTCTGCTTCTCATAATTCTCTTCTTTCTATATTTTCTGCTTCCCTTAATTTTCTTGTTTCTATATTTTCTCCTTCTCTTAATTACCTTCTCTCTACATTTTCTGTTTCTTATAATTTCCTTCTTTCTCCATTTTCTACTTCTCATAATTTCCTTCATTCAATATTTTCTGCTTCTCCTAACTCCCTTCTTTGTAAATTTTCTACTACCCATAATTTCCTTGTTTCTATATTTTCTGCTTCTCCTAATTTCCTTGTTTCTATATTTTCTGCTTCTCCTAATTTCCTTGTTTCTATATTTTCTGCTTCTCCTAATTTCCTTATTCCTATATTTTCTGATTCTCCTAATTTATTTGTTTCTATATTTTCTGATTCTCGTACTTTCCTTATTTCTATATTTTCTGCTTCTACTAATTTACTTGTTTCTATATTTTCTGCTTCTCCTAATTCCCTTGTTTCTATATTTTCTACTTCTCCTAATTTACTTGTTTCTATATTTTCTGCTTCTCCTAATTTCCTTGTTTCTATATTTTCTGCTTCTCCTAATTTACTTGTTTCTATATTTTCTGCTTCTCCTAATTCCCTTGTTTCTATATTTTCTGCTACTCCTAATTTCCTTGTTTCTATATTTTCTGCTTCTCCTAATTTCCTTGTTTCTATGTTTTCTGCTTCTCCTAATTCCCTTGTTTCTATATTTTCTGCTTCTCCTAGTTTCCTTGTTTCTATATTTTCCGCTTCTCCTAATTTCCTTGTTTCTATATTTTCTGCTTCTCCTAATTCCCTTGTTTCCATATTTTCTGCTTCTCCTAATTTCCTTGTTCCTATATTTTCTGCTTCTCCTAATTTCCTCGTTACCATATTTTCTGCTTCTCCTAATTTCCTTGTTTCTATATTTTCTGCTTCTCCTAATTTACTTGTTTCTATATTTTGTGCTTCTCCTAATTTCCTCGTTACTATATTTTCTGCTTCTCCTAATTTCCTTGCTTCTATATTTTCTGCTTCTCCTAATTTCCTTATTTCTATATTTTCTGCTTCTTCTAATTTCCTTGTTTCTATATTTTCTGCTTATCATAATTCCCTTCTTTCTATATTTTCTGCTTCTCCTAATTTCCTTGTTTCTATATTTTCTCCTTCTCACAATTCCTTTCTTTCTATATTTTCTGCTTCTCATAATTCCCTTCTTTCTCTAATTTTTTGCTTATCATAATTCCCTTCTTTCTATATTTTCTGCTTCTCATAATTCCCTTCTTTCCATATTTTCTGCTTCTCATAATTCCCTTCTTTCTATATTTCCTCTTTCTTCCAATTCCCTTCTTTCTCTAATTTTTTTGCCTATCATAATTCCCTTCTTTCTATATTTTCTGCTTCTCATAATTCCCTTCTTTCTATATTTCCTACTTCTTCCAATTCCCTTCTTTCTCTTATTTTTTGCTTACCATAATTCCCTTCTTCCTATATTTTCTATTGTTCATAATTCCTTTTTTCTATATTTCCTGCTTCCTCCAATTTTTTGCATATCATAATTCCCTTCTTTCTATGCTTTTTTCTTCTTCCAATTCTCTTCTTTCTATTTCTTGCTTGTCATAATTCTCTTCTTTCTATATTTTCTGCTTCCTCTATTTCCCTTCTTTCTCCATTTTCTGCTTTCTCCTAATTCCCTGACCTATTTCTCAAATTGCAGTCTCTATAATGCTGCTATGCTACGTGGGTTCCCCTAAATACGGAATGTTCATCAGACGTGAGTAAGGATGGAGTTTTGTCTTAAGATTGCCTGTTTCGGAGAGATTAAAATGAATGACGTCTTCGAGAACATGTGTTATGTATGAAACAGGGATTCACCAGAAAGAAATTCTTTCCCAGTACCCCAAAAATGTTTCGAGCAGAGGGATCATCTGAGAGAGTCATGGTTTCAATTTCGGTGAATAAAGAATTAGCAAGGATTATTTCCTAGAACATGGGGTCACTATCTACGCTGGCTGTTATTCTAACCTCCTAACACAAATGTGAGAAGAACCGAAGCTCAAGAGATGAGAAGCACTCAGCTCTTGGAGGCACCTTTCAACAGGTCATTTTTAACGCGAGTACAGACTATAGGCCTATATGTTTTTGAACTCCGTGTGTCAACCAAGATATTAACCAGATTTGGCTCCGATTAGATTATTCTGTTTCCAAACCTTAAAAAATAATTTAAGGGAAGGAAATTAGGGAGCGGTAATGATATGACAGCAGTGAATGACCGGTTTCAGTTGAAAGTTCTCAATTTTGAGGAGGATAAAATTTTTTATCATGTCAATAACTATACTTAGTTAAGAGAATTATGTTTTTATAATTGGTTTATTTTACGACGCTTTATCAATGCGATAGTTATCTGGCATCTGAGTTAAATGAAGAAGAGTTCGCCCGGCGCTATAGATCGGATCCCGGCACTCAGCGCGCCAAGCGAGGTCCTCGATAAGAATATACAGAAATGAAGAATGCCAATGAAATGAGTTCAGGGTCCAGTGCCTGAAGTTACACAGAATTTTCTCATAAAGAATTTAGTGAAAACCCCAGAAAAAGCCTCAAACAGGTAACATGTCCCAAATAGAATTAAAAGGATTATGTTGGAAAATATAATACGCTAGGTATCAAATAAATCAAATAAATCCGATATTGTTTTTTCCTGTGGTGAACAAAAATTTTCCAATCCCTTGCAGGCCTATATGATATTAGTATAGTCGATAGTATTTTTATCTCCGGACTTCAGGTTTATTGTACACCTGTATAAATATACCCAGGGAGATGACAAACAGCGACTAATATATAGCGTGGCAGCGGTATCTTAACAAGCCATCTTATCTAATGTTAAATCAGCGTGGTCGATAGGCCTATCGCTACTACGAGTGTCAAGGTCGATTTGCGACATATGCTGCTACGTTTGGGACACAGTATTGAAATTAATCGTGACATGTTAATTCATAAATGTCAACCTAGTGTTACTATATCCGGCCACTAAGCTAATGTGTCAGGAGAGGATGTTCGGCATGAAAATTGGAGATCTAGCGCCCTTCAACAGAGACCTGAATTGTGTTAGCATCTTTTATTTTTTCATCATACAAAGAAAAAAAAAGGAAGTACTATGATCCTGTAAAAACAGATTTATAGATCTCGACGCATATATAGTCTCACATTGTGACCCGCCTGTCCGTCTGCCAGTGTACAACAATAATTTCTTCTACAGTAATCAGTATTAATCAGTACTTCAATAGGGAATAACACATCAAATATTTTTTCTACAAAATTAATTAATTATCCAAGATGCGGACAGATTGTAGTATTTAATAAAGGTACCATTGAAAGCTATTTTAAAATTATCTAAAAAGAAAAAAAAACACAAACACAAATAAAGGGTTGGCGTGGCTCTGGAGTAATTAAACAGATGGCTCGCTAAGTCATTTTCACGCAGATTACAAAACGAATAATAATAATAATAATAATAATAATAATAATAATAATAATAATACTAATAATACATAAGTGTTCTGCCCATGGGCAGGTCTTTCACTGCAAACTCAGTATTATTCAATCTTTCTTATTTTCTGCCTTCCTCTTAGTTTCCGAAGAACTATAATAATAATAATAATAATAATAATAATAATAATAATAATAATAATAATAACAGCTATAGTCATGATGATGATAATAACATCAATAGTGATGATGATGATGATGATGATGATGATAATAATAATAATAATAATAATAATAATAATAATAATAATAACCACAACAGTAATAATGGTGATGATATAATAACAGTAATAATAATAATAATAATAATAATAGGCCTAATACTAATAATAATGTTATTTGTTTATTGATATTTATGTGCTGGACAAAAGTCATTGGCCAATAAAAGTCCAGCACAGTGATACAATTAATACAAAAATGAACAACTGCCATACAAATTAAATAATTGAGATAACAGAATGAAGCATATAGATTACAATGATTAATTTACAAGGATTAATGCTATAATATTTTGTGGAAAGGAGTTGACTATTACAAAAGTATTACCAATTTGTGTAGAAAGATTAAGCAAATAATATTAGCAAAGACAATGCCATGTTTTAATACTTCTATACATCGAATCGATCGAATTCGCCTACATGTATGTTAGCATTTTTAAGACATCTTTAGACCGGCGAGGAAGATTTAGAATTTCTAATATAGAAGAGTTTGTGATTGTCTCATATCCTTCATAGGAATACGAAGGCTGACAATGTTTAAGAAAGATTAACAATTAATGTCACCTTTAAGAACCTTTACATAAAAATAAATAATCGAGATCATGACGTCTAGCAAACAAGCTTCGACAATTAAAGTGCTCGCATTTTTTATCATAGTTATATCCGGAGTTATTAGGCAGAAATCTGTACGAACACAATGAAATAAATTTCCTTTGAATATTTTCCAGTTTTGTCGAATCAGTACTTGTAACAGAATTCCAAACTACAGATGCATATTCGAGTTTCGATTTCACTAATGTATAGTATACTATTAAAAGTGAGTCAGGTGTTGAAAAAGAATAAGTAATTGACTGCATTATTCCTAACATTCTTATTGCATGGTTATAAATATAATCAGTGTGGTTGTGAAAATATAATTTACTGCGAATTAATACACGGAGGTCTCTAATACAATCTTTTCTCTTAATTAATACATTTTTAGATGATAGTTGATGATAATAATAATAATAACAATAATAATAATAGTAATGATAATATCCATATTATAGTAATAAATATTAACACTCAATGGTTTCGTTTTGACGCAGGCCCTAATTGTCAGTGATAAACATCGTAAAACTGTAATCATATCCAACATTGGAAGTTATATTGCATAGCGGAGGGCGGGTGGAAGAAGCACGTCACCGGAAAACAAGTTTAAGGCCAGTTAACAATAAACCGGAAACGGAAACGAGAAGGGAAATATTGTTAAAAAAATATTTAACATTATTTCCGTTCTCGTTGTTTCCGTTCCCGGTGTGTTGTGAACCAGCCTTTACTCCTGTTTCAAACTACCTTATCAATTAAAATAAAACTCGCCTTAATATTTTCATACCAATGTGCAGACGTAAGCTTTCTCTAAGTGCATCTATAATTTTATTCCAATATTTTTTTCCAGCTCTTTGAATCCGACACAATTCTTCATATGATCTACAGAAGACTCGTGTTTGCGCAATGCTTGCGCAATATTGCTCAAATCTGTGACGCCATTATAGTTCCACTCACCCTTTTTCACGTCCATTAGTAAACACGGCCTAGAATAAATCTTTTATAAAAAAAAAACTACTACCATATAACCATTTGTGTTCCTACATTTCTTCGAGGTTTAAATTTTATAGTGACTATTACACTCTTATTACGTCATACTACTTTTGACCAATAAAAGGATACGAAAGGACGTATTTCAACCAATCATGGCAGCGTCCCTAGCATTTGTTTCTTTGTTTGCCAACATTTGAAACTGCGCTGGTGTGGACGTCAAATATATATACATATTATATATATATATATATATATATATATATATATATATATATATAAAATTACAAACCACTCCAGTTGATGCACAGCAGTTTCAAATATGACTCGCATTGGCATTCAAGAACAAGAATTAATAAAAATCACTGATCATACCTATGCATCTTCTGAAATCCGATTTACAAATAAATGAAGAGCACCATTCGGAAATCCTGAATAAGTTGAATACACCATGTAGGCCTAAATTAACGAGTTCCATTTCTATTACGCACACGTCCAATATAACATCAATTGAACCACCAACCACATTCAAATTTGAAAATTGTACATTCAATAATTATTCCTTTTAAAATTATTCATTCGGAAATCCTGAATAAGTTGAATACACCATGTAGGCCTAAATCAAAGAGTTCCACTTCTATTACGCACACGTCCAATATAACATCAATTGAACCACCAATCACATTCAAATTTGAAAATTGTACGTTCAATAATTATTCCTTTTAAAATTAATCATGTTTATTTTTATGTCATCGTCGTTAATTAAAACTTTTCTAACACTTGTGTATATTAGTTATGTTATAGCTTCTGCTATATGATATTATGGATAGTCACGTATCAGAGATTGTTTAATATTAAGATTTATTGAAAATCATCTGTCAAGTGACGTTGATTACTGGGATTCGGATAATTGAAGTGGAATGTTGCATTTTAATAAAATTGAAACTGAATCAACAAAGTCTTCTGACTAGTAACATTGCCATCGTGTATAATAGATCGAGAACTTCTCGACGAGAAGGCATTGCTCACTACTGCCATCTAGCATACATCTAGCGTAATATTTGTAATGTTGAGATGGTACAATAATACATTTGAAGACAGTTGTATTTTCGTAAGTCAATTAATATTTTATTGTATTGGAGTACTTCGTTACTTCTAATCTTTATATACTTTCTTCTAATCGTGTAATAGTCAATTAAATCCCACTCGAGTTTTGATTTTCTCTAGATAAATCAAAACGTCTAGTGAGATTACTGTTGAAAATTTTAGAACTTGCATTTTGATTACCACAAAATTTCTCCAAACAAAGCACCGGTGTTAGGTGTTCGTCTTCATCGTTTAATACATAGCGTTTGTCATGGGCTTTCCACAGTGAAAAGGGTGTCTGGAATAAGGAGCACACTAAACAATTCCATTGGATTCATTATAACTCACGAAATAGCTATAATCTTACGAACAACCGCACACATCACATGCTACAACTGGTAGGCTACGCAAACATTTTAACTAGCAAGCAACACATACTCCAATCTAGTGAAGAAACCAGAAAAAAAATGTAATATAGGGTGTCATTTATAAAAATAAAGTTTACTGTCAAACCCTGTATGTCTGAACAACTAACTTTTTTTCGAACACTAGCATATTGTATGGTTTATCTCTAACAGCTTTTGTGTATATGTATATATATATATATATATATATATATATATATTTATTTATAAAATTGAAATTTAAAATGTTACGAATAATATTCCATACCTTTTGAACACACTGTATGTATGTATGCGTGTGTGTGTGTGTGTATATATATATAGACAGAGAGAGAGAGAGAGAGAGAACGCGGTGTCTCGGCGATTCATATGCATCAATGGAGAACAGCCACTGACACACGTATTCACAGAAAAACTCCCTGATTACACTGAACAACAAATTTTTACTTTTTGTCTTGCTCCGAAATAAAAAAGGCGAATATTAGTAATATGTGTGCCCTAAATCTGAATTTAAAATCCAAATTGCCCCATCACGTACAATTTCCCGGAGAAAATCAATTACATTTTTTTATGAAAAAAAAATTATCTTTTTTATTTTTCACTGCTACTAATAAAATTACAACATACTGTATTAGGGATTCGAAGTGCCTCATAATACTTGAAAAATGTGTACTCGATACAAAAATGATGTTGCATAGTTTAAAACACAAAAAAACACGACAACAAAAATAGTTCTTGTGTATAATGTGAAAAATCTTGGAATTTGAACTTACCAATTAAAAGGATTTTCTGAATGACTTCCGTTCATAACTAGATCCGGGACTGTCTTTTACAAGGAACCAACAATAGTCTGCAAGCATGCTGGATGATGATCTTCCTTTACATTGCCTTTCCATTTCAGATATTTCTTTATGAAATCTTTCCCCATGCTCGTCGCTTACCGCTCCAAGGTTAGGAGGAAAGAAATCCAAATGAGAAAGAAAAAGTGTATTTTGAGATAAAAATTATACCCCATTTTCTCATATGCACTTAACATGTTTCCACAAGTTCGATATAGTTTTCTGCTCTAGAATTTCCAAGAAATTTGAGCAAACATCCTTGAAAGAGCGTCATGTCATTTTTTCTGTACCGTAATGAAAAGTTTTCCTCAAACAAAGAGTCAGCCATAACTTTGCGGATTTTTGGACCAATGAAAATGCCCCTTTTAATTTGTCCTCACTCAAATTGGTAAACTTTTCTTTAAATACTGAAAACCACACTCTTGTTTGTTCATTGCATAGACCTCACTTTGAACTTTTATGAAAGTTACTGAATAGAAGGGTCCATTAACTGTTTATTGGTTAAAAGTACAAAAGAACATGCCAACAACCATAAGAAACCGGAAATATGGTAATAAACTCATAGAATGCATTAGCTTTTGTTTTGATTTACAACCCCCAACCCGCTCCAGATGTTTCCTGGTAGAGCGCTTATCGAAAAGTGAAATCATAATATATCTTAAAAACTTTACGTGATACGAAGAAAGGAGATGCATTTTCGGATACAGCGCACACCAAACCATAAAGGCCACATTGTTTTAACCCTTTGAAGCGCAAATTAATTTTTTATGTTTTTCATATCATGGATCATACCGAAGCTTCAATCAATTTTTTTCAACATTTTAACTCTGCACACAATTTCAAAACACAGATGGCACCTCTATGTATACTCAAGAGGTGGTTTCTTGGTGGAATATCCGTGCCATAAAATTTAGAAAGAAAGAAAACTGTGGTTCTTCTGAATAACCACTATGCTGCAAAGGGTTAAGTCGAAGCAAAATTCTTGTTGTCCAGTGTTACAACCGAGTGTAGCGTCACTGTTGGTAGTCGTATGTGTGTACATGAAAATGGTGACACTAGAAAGAACAACTAAAAAATTGTATAGTGTATACAGATACCTAACAAACACTCAATGTGCGTCCAGTCACAGCAAACATCAAGACGATATTCCCGCTCACGCTACACGCGTTCTAACTGGACTGGAGTCAGTGGTACGATGATTATTTACAGTATAAATGTGTATGGGGGCGCAAAAGTGTCAAATCCGCCACTGCATATATAAAAAAAACTTGAGAATACGGAAGGTTTTACATCACAGTTCAAATAAAAAGAATGCGTATTTAAAGACTACACAAAGCAGCTGCTTTCTATCAGTCAAATAGTAAAAGAGACTATGGAAGCCTGAAGAATAATACTAGCATTTGTAATGCCGGAACAACTGAAAAGTATAACCGTGAACTGGAGGATAAGAATTGCAAAACAATGCGTACCTTCAACCTGTTTCTGGATCAGGGCGCGAGAAGAGCTGGCGATGCAGGCAGGGAAGAATAATGCAGACAACGCTCAGAAATACTGCATGCTACAAACAAAACAAGTGATTCCACCAACAGGTGCAAGCACTGGCCTTAAATAAACATCAATATCACAAGTGTGTACACACACTGCCTAATAAAAGAGTAACGCAAACAGAAGTCTACCTCATAATGCGTGGTTTAGTCATATCAATTGTGATATAACTAGTGGCAAGCTTGTTGGCTTTTTATGGCTCCTTGAATTGCTTGATTATCCAACTCGCTGTCGTTAATCGATGCATTATACCAAGTGTTTATCAACTCTGGAAACAATGCAGACTCAGCAGTTGCCTACAAACATTCCTCTCCAGGAAATGAAGCTTTCCTACTCGCACCGTGAACAACTAACTTATAGCAATGTTGACCTACAGTGTGTGTGTATATGTATATTCACACTGCAAATGGCTAAATACGCGGTGGCAGTGGTAATTACACTCAATAATGACAATTAATAATAAACACCATTTATCCTTCGAAGAGGTAGAAAAATTCAAATATCTTGGAGCAACAGTAACAAATATAAATGACACTCCGGAAGAAATTAAACGCTGAATAAATATTGCAAATGCCTGTTATTATTCGGATGAGAAGCTTTTGTCATCTAGTCTGCTGTCAAAAAATCTGAAAGTTAGAATTTATAAAACAGTTATATTACCGGTTGTTCTGTATGGCTGTGAAACTTGGACTCTCACTTTGAGAGAGGAACAGAGATTAAGGGTAATTTCGAGGGAAAAATTAACTTTACAGGGAGTTATACCTGAAATCTTGATTTGCAGAGATTAAGGGTGTTTGCGAAAATATTTGAGGCTAAGAGGAATGAAGTATTGTACTGTATTGTATTTATTAACATTCCATGGTATTCATACATGCTTACAGCTAAAATATGGAACAAGTCAAAAAACTTAATATTATTATAAAAGTTACAGGAGAATGGAGAAAGTTACACAACGCAGAAATGCACGCATTGCATTCTTCACCTGACATAATTATGAACATTAAATCCAGACGTTTGAGATGAACAGGACATGTAGCACGTAGACTATGGGCGAATCCAGAAATGCATATAGAGTGTTAGTTGGGAGACCTGAAGGAAAAAAAAAACTTTGTGGATGCCGAGACGTAGATGGGATGATAATATTAGAATGGATATGATGATAGAGAGTGGATTAGTCTTGCACAGGATAGGGACCGATGGCGGGCTTATGTGAGCGCGGCAATGAACCTGCGGGTTCCTTAAGTAAAAATAAACACAAGAATATTAATAATAATACTAATAAATAATAATAATAATAAATAATGGTAAATAAATAATAATGGTCATGATATAGAATACAATAACAAATTATTAGGTATATGTCAGAATATTTGTTAGTGAATCTTAGATAAATCATTAGACGGAAATATATATTTAATAAATGATCAAGTATTATAGTAGACTTATCGGAAAATATCGTATAATGAATTTTATGTTTACGTAATTTACTGACACTAAGTTATAGTCTAGTGACGATGATAGCAAAAATTTCTTCGTATATGAGGACTAAGTCCTGTCTTTACCCAATTGGTGCTAATTGTTATTGGGAAGAAGGCGATAAACTTTCTTGCCACTTTTGGTGATCGTTGTGTCTTGGAGTAGCCTATCTGCGTACTCTGCCATAGTGATTTTCGGAAGACGATCACCGGACATGCTTAACGTGTGGTCCTTTCAACTACAATACAGCTCACGCATTTTGTCAAGACACTCCCCCACTCTTCCTACAGAGCTGCGCACGAGATTCGATGAATCTACTTACGAATTATAGGGGAATGGGTTAGTTTTTGCCTTGAACTCTGTAGACACATGCCCGGCCTTCCCTTCTACTCCCACCCCCTCCACAGAAACGTTGTTCCCGTACTGCACATCGCGAGTGTCTTGACAAAATGCATGAGCTGTAATAAGTACACTACTCAAAGCTTCATGCCGAATTCGCAATGTATTTAGCTCCGAAGAATAGAAATGGTGGATTGATGTCAGGAACAAAATCAGCCATAACATCAGTCTTGCATGTCGTACCAACAGAACTTACGAGACATTACGAACGTTTCACGCTAGTTTGCAATGTTCCAGCGGGATAGAAATTCGGCCATTTTCATACCTCAGGGAAGTGTGTAAGGGTAAGAAAATGGAGTGTTACCACAGGTTAGGTTAGTTTAGACTTTTATTATGTCTTACTTACTTATCTGTGCCAGGTTAGGTTACGGTAGTTTTGGGTTTTGTTAGGCCTTGTATAGGCAAATCTGTGACAGGTTAGGTTAGGTTAGTTTAGAATTTTAGTTACAGGTTAGGTTAGGTTACTTTAGGCTTTTGTTATGTCTCGTATAGGCGAATCTGTGACAAGTTAAATTAGGTTAATAGAATAAAATAGAATAGAATAGAATAGAATAAGGCCTTCTCTGCCACTCAACCAGCCTTATCAATAGAATACATATTTAAATTATGAATATTTACACTACACTTACAAGATTCTCCAGCAATATTCTTCAGTTAAGCTTTAACGACTAGTAAACGTTAATTTAATAGGTAGGTTAGTTTAGAATTTTAGTTACAGGTTAGGTTAGTTTAAGCTTTTATTATGCTTTGCATATACGAAATTGTGACAAGTTAGGTTAGGATAGTTTAGGGTTTTGTTATGCTTTGTATAGGCGTATCTGTGACAAGTTAAATTAGGTTAGAAAAATAAAATAGAATAGAATGATTTTTTTTCACTGGCAGAGTTAAGGCCATAAGGCCTTCTGTTCCACTCACCCAGCCTTATCAATGCAATACATATTTAAATTACGAATATTTACACTACACTTAAAAGATTCTCCAGCAATATTCTTCAGCTAAGTTTTAACTACCAGTGAATGTTAATTTAATAGGTTAGGTTAGTTTAGGATTTTTGTGACAGGTTAGGTTAGGTTAGTTTAGGCTTTTATTATGCTTTGCATATACGAAACTGTAACAGGTTAGGTTAGGATAGTTTGGCTTTTGTTATGCCTTATATAGGCGAGTCTGTTACAGGTTAGGTTAGGATAGTTTAGGCTTCTTATTATCGTCAAGATGAAGGTGAAAGCGACTGAGTGTGGCGCTCTTGAACAGATAGTGATTTTTTGTTTTTTATGTTGGCAGTTCAAGTCAGTCAGTGTCTATTCCAAATTCGGCGTAAGTCACTCAACGCTCGTTTCGTCGTAGTTTCGAACTAGATCCTTTAGCGTGGAGAGCAAATGATCCAGATGATTACGGAGGATATCTCAACGAAGTTCCAGTTTATAGCTTCCTCTTATCTTACAGTCACAAACTGTTGCATCAAAAGCGCAATTATGGAAGTAGACTACACGATGTATCACTTCATACTGCAACGAGTAATGGCAACAAATCTACGCCTACAAAAGGTCACGCAAAGCAAGGCACTTTTGTTTAAACCACAGTTTATTTCCCTTGTGCTCATAACAATCATCTTCCCTACCATTCTCCCCTTCGCCTTCTGCGTTCCATCGATCTACGCCTACACTGTATGTAGACTGTGCCTCTTCCATAGTTTATATAGGCGGGGTATATCCTGATTTCGGGGTGCTTACCAGCTGGGACTAGCTGGTTGAAAATAGCAATGAGATTTTACAGAAAATGATTTTTAAACCGAACATTTTTCATAAACTCTCCCCACATACTCTCCGGAAGGAAAGATTCGACTTTTTAAGCGATAATTGATTTCAGCTCATCACGTTCTCAGTTTCAATAGCGTAAGTCCAAAGTGCAATGGACTTTCGCTGTCAGAGAACGAAAATATGGATGTTCAGAAAATACACAGTTTGTACTTTTTTTATAGCTGGTAGAATATACTAGAAAGCACGACGCAGTTATCCTTTTACGTTATTACGCCGCGCAAAATTCGATTCAGTATTAAAATGATGTAAACACATTAAAATAACAATTTGTACATACGTTAGATATTTTTCTTATCCATATCGACATGATTCGAATTCAATTTAGGCTTAATATTAACTCAATACAGACATATAGGTATTCTATAGGCAACAACACTGTAGGACTTCAGGTCTTCATCACTGCAAGTATGAAATATACAGGGTGTTTCCGGGATGGTTTTACAAACTTTCAGGAATGATGGGAAAGAGCATATGTATCAATTTGAGATAAGGAACCCTGGTCCGGAAATGACGGAGTCGAAAGCTACAATAAAAAATAATTGTGTGGAAATGAAATAATTTTATTTCTCTGTACACCCTATTTATGTGTATTTATCTGTACATCTTACACATACTGTGTTCATCTGACGTTGTTTACGTTGTCTACTTAGAGTATTCCATTCAGAACGCTGTCTGAGGGATGGGGACAGAAAACTACACTAAAGCAATGCAGATGGCGTAATATGTAACGGACATGGTCGGTCCTGATATGCACGTCTTTGTATGTGTACAACTTGCAGTGTCCAGTCGATCAGTCCTAGTGAAATGGAGGAGTACACGAGAGCGGAATATGCAGACCTGATTTTCGAATACGGATGAGCCAATGGGAACAGTAGACAAGCTCACAGATTGTATCAGGACAAGTACTCACGTAGGAGACATCCGGCCCATACCATCTTTCCACGACTGTTCCAAAGGTTAAGAGAAAAAGGGCACGTGTTGCGAAATTACAATCCTATTTCCACACAACTATTTTTGCTTATAACTTTCGATTCAGTCATTTCCGGACCAGGGTTCCTTATCAAAAAATTGATACATGTTCCCTTCCCCATCATTCCTGAAAGTTCCTAACACCAGCCCGGAAACACTCTGTATAAGTAAATACATGGAAAAAATCAGTTATATTATAATTTTTATTTTAATTGCACTCTTAACACATGACATAATATTTCAATAAAAACACTACACGGTTTCCTTTATGTTAATCAAGTAAGATATTTCACTAAATTCAGTAAGTACATTTTCTTTCCATACAGAAAGTAGTGAGTGCCTCAAATTTTAACAACAAAACACATAATACATTAAAACTAGATACACGTGAGTGCATTCCTACATATTCTCTATAGTTATATATTCACAGTAATAATTTCACCTCTACAGTTGCAGTAAGGAGCGTGCCATTCCTGCAGCTCTGTGCTACTTATGTGGTCCTTCTAAGGAGGGCGGTATTGTAATCAAACAATCATTTTGAGGGATGTACCACACATTTATCACTTCAGTGTTTTCTATTATGACATAGCTAGTTTTTATTATAAATTGTGAGGAAAATGTTACAAGTATAAAAATAATAATGGGGAAGATGACATGATGTACACTAATAATGAACAGTTGTCACTACTATTTTTTTTTTCTTTAAAGTAATTCAGTGTTAAAAGTGTTTTTAATAATATTTAGTTTTCAGTGCTTCTCTAAGGTTCATATTAAGTTCCTGAAGAGGGCGCGGGGTCTTGATAAACAAGGAACTTCAATGAGAATAGGTCCACTTCTCTTTCGCGTTTTCTTTGAGAGACTGCTTATTACACTATCTGACGACACCAAAAGCATATTCAGCATTAGATGACAAGCCACTTGTGAAAACTTTTCTATATTTTATTCATATAAAATAAATCTCTCTAGCCACTTCTTTCTGTGACTGGAATTTACTCAGGGTTCGGTGATAAGCAAGCAAAATTAACAATCTTAACAGTATCTTTAAAACGGATTATCTGTAAGTTTTCAAATAATTATTTTACAGTAAACAGTTAAATAGTTCATCACTCCTTTCTGCTTTGTCATCTGTCTTCATATCACGAAAGAGATACTCGCTCACAACACCATATCACACTCTCCATTCCTAAACACGGAACATCCTTTTACTCTTCATCTTTCACCGTCTCTGCAGCTCATCTCTGGAACTCTCTACCACAACATGTTAGAGACTGTCGGACATTGTCTAGTTTCAAAAATATATTAAAATTGCACTTTTTGAATTAGATTCCTTTCAGTTATAAGCCCTTTTCTCTGCCATAGTTTTGTAAAAAAATAGGCTATATATTTCTATTTCCTTCTTTTCCCCTATTTGTTCTAATTATCAGCCGATGAATTTATTATCATAGCCTTTTTATCGTGAATTTTATTTAATTTTCGTATTTCTTTTCTTTTTTATTATTATTTTATTACATTCCATTTTGATATATTCTTCCTTACGTTTTTCCATATTAACCATTTGTACTAAATGAGTTGCTTTCCTTATATTCCAATGTATTTTACTTTCTTTTTTTTTCTATTATGGTATTATTTTCATGTTGTTTAGTGTCGATTTTATTATGCTATTATTTTTTTTTGTAATATGTTAGTATTCTGTTCTTTAACTTTTGTTAAATTTTAACTGCTTGTATACTTTGTGACCTGCTAGAGTGTAAGAGAAAGCCCTATGGCCTTAACTCTGCCAGTATAAATAAAGAATTATACTTATTAAAAAAGTCTTAAAATAAAAAATATCAATAACTGGCGCCAAACAGGAAAATGATCGTTCGATCGTTCCGCGATACCTCTTCTGAGAGTACTAAAATCTGAAAAAAGGCAAAGTTGCAAAAAGTAGCAGATAGTTTTTATATAGAAGAACGAATAAGGTATTGGCTTTAGTCTTCTGAAAAAAATTTGACTAATCCTCGACAATTTTAGATTTTCGGGTGTAAAAATACTCAAAACTAGAAGTTAAAATAGCAATAATTTCTCAATTTTCTAGCAAATTTCACTCTAAAGTAGTAAGTTGTGTGGGACTTTTAAAATATCACAAAGATAGCACAGACCTTGGTCTCCCATATCCACTAGTAACAGATGAAAATCGTCGGAAAAAACACGTCCTTTCAAGCACAGTTATCGAACATAAATTATGAGCTCGGCTTCAGGCCGGGGATGCGATAAGAAACAGCATACTTCTGATTTCTTTTACAACACAAGAGTTGCACAGATAAGAATAACTATAACAAATCTCGTATCCTTGGATATTATAGTAATTAAATACTCCATAAAACATGAAAATATGTGATACTCTATTTTTGTATTTTGCAAGGTCAGATAGCGAAAAAGGATTACTGTGCGACGTTTCGAAGGTAAACCTAAGGTTTGAAGTGTTGCATGTTTTTGTATGTTAATTCACCGCAAATCCGATGACAATTTTTTTAGTTGATTATTTAACGACGTGTATCAATTACGAGGTTATTTAGCGTCGATGGGATTGATGATAACTAGGGTGACCAGATTCACATCGATAAAAATGTTGTGTATAAACGTAAATCTCGAAAAACCACTCATTTATGATATATTGTATTGGTTTTGAATAAGTTGAGTGCAAATACGTTACAATTTTGATTCATATGTTGTTTTTCTGACTTCAATCGCCTATCTTAAAGTCGAATTTGACGAATTTCAAAAGACCATTGCCCTGGTCACAAAACTGAAGTTTGAGATAAATAATACATACCTGCTATACTTTTTAGGCATAAACAATTAGAAAATGTCACTCATTACCCAGAAACAAAAATTATATTACGTAGTGTAATTAATCAAACAATGGCGGACACTGTAACTCCTCTCAAATTTCAAATGGATCTCTCAGAAGAAGAAGAAGAAGAAGAAGAAGAAAAGAAGAAGTAGTGGTGGTCGTGGTCGTGGTCATGGTAACAGCAGCAGCAGCAGCAGCAGTAGTAGATCAATATATTTTCTATAGGAACATTCATTCATTCATTTATAGGGTTCTGCCCAAGGGCAGGTTTTTCACTGCAAACCCAGCTTTCTCCAGTTTTTCCTATTTTCTGCATTCCACTTAGTCTCTGCATATGATCCATATATATATATATATATATATATATATATATATATATATATATACACCTAAGTATACTAATGCCGTGTATCATCTGATTTCTTCTGTCATGAACTCTTCTCCCGTTCACCATTCCTTCCAGTTAGGAACATACTTAATGTTACCTTATTCGCAGAACAATGTTTTCCTTACATCATTATATCACCTATAATGAGGCAACATACAAAACACAGCGCTTCCATTCTTGAGTTTCGCATGATGTCATGCCTCCACAGCCACTAACTGATAACGCGAGGAGTGACGGTGGTAGGCCAATGTTAAGATTAGCTTAAGATACGATAACATAGTAAGAATAGAAAAATGATATATTACAGTGGTGGTCGTAGTGGTCATGGTAGCAGCAGCAGCAGCAGCAGTAGTAGTAGTAGTAGTAGTAGTAGTAGTAGTAGTAGTAGTAGATCAATAAATTTTCTTTAGGAACATTCATTCATTTATAGGGTCCTGCCCAAGGGCAGGTTTTTCACTGCAAACCCAGCTTTCTTCTGTCTTTCCTATTTTCTGCCTTCCTCTAAGTCTCAGCATATGATCCATCCATGTATACCTAAGTACATTAATGTCGTGTATCATCTGATATCTTCTTCACCATTCCTTCCAGTTAAGAACATACTTGATGTTGTCTTATTATCAGAACAACGTTTTTCTTAGATCATTCTATCACCTATAATGTGGCAACATTCAAAACATAGCACTTCCATTCTTGAGTCTCACATGATGTCATGCTTCCACAGCCACTAACTGATAACGCGAGACGTGACAGAGATAGACCATTTTTAAGATTAGCTTAAGATCCGCTAACATAATAGGAATAGAAAAATGATATATTACACTATGTAGAGCAAACCGTATTTCACAGGAGCAGATCCGTACTTTTCAACATTATTCAAGGGAAATGACTTCATCCCCACTTCAGTCTGACCGCTAGGACATTTGGTTTCTGCGCACTTCGCAATTAGAAACGTTTGTTGCCGAGCCATCGCTCACGGTGACGTTAGAGGGGAATAACCTAAACTCTCGTGAACAGTACATCTGATATTATTAACATCGGTAAGGCTGTCCCCCTCAATACGATGTGATTTTTAATGTCGTGACGCATTGTCATTAGGCGAACTTGACCTTTCCGTCAGCAATTTACTCCACAAACAAATGGAATTATGAGATCAATTGTACAATAAATTGCGCACGAGAATAAATAGAAAAATAATGACAACAAAATCGATTGGCTCTGTTCATTACGAATGTAGAGCAATTCGTTTATGCCAGCTTGCAAGCTGTGGTGACGAAGCAGAACCTTAGACGTTCATGCAGGTGAATTAAAACACAAAAGCGGTTAGTTACTTCTGAATTCACCCCCCCCCCCCATCAATATAAACTCTACTGTTTCGTACATAATTTCCAGTCAACCGAAACCTCGGTTTTTCCGTAACTCGTAACTTACTATGTGATTTTTTTCTCGTAAACAGTGTTCGGGTTCGATCCTGAAAAGAATAAAAGAGCATAAAACACGTTTTCCCAGAGTAGATCTCTTTACGAATATGTATTATTTAGCTTTCGCGTGTTAAATGTTACAGTACCTTGTTAACTAGTTTCAGCTTGTTATGGGCCATCTTCAGAACTGGTTGGTGCTGGTCTTGGCGCCTTTTGTTTGCGTTTCCTGTGAGGCTCTGTATGTGTAGTGTAATGTGGAGTCAAAGAGTGTGTGTATTCTGAAATTGAGTTGTGTGTTGAGAATTTCATTTGAATGTGTTTTTGTGTATCTATATAGCCTATTTCATATTGTTTTAGTGCAGGCCTGTACAAACAGCGCTCAAGGAGCGCGCGCGCTCCTTCGGAGCGGGAGAGCGGTGTTTACCGCTCGCCTAATCGGAGAGGAAGATACGTCAGAATGACATAAACTTGATATAGGTAGAGGAGAGGGAAACGACCACTCAGTTATCTAGTGGAGTACAGTGTGTATTCTCAGTAACTGTTTCACGTTGCTTACCTACTGCTACAGTACAGCATGGAGGAATCTAAAAGACGGAACATAACATTTAACGATTTACAGCTCGAACTTATTAGTCTTCAATGTGACCTAAGGGCTAAAGATTGTTTCAATAATACTACTAACCTCGTTCAGTTTTACAAGACTGAACATTAGCAATAATATCCACGACTACATAGGCTGGCTGTGAAAATGATTGCTATGTCGGCTCAACATTTATACAGGGACATCATTTTATTTTTACTAACATTTTTAATATTAACCTGGCTATACCTTTGGATTAAGGATTGAAAACCGGAAATACCGTTTTCTACCCCCTTCCACGTCTGGAGTTCGATGATACTGGCGTAAAATACAAACAACTCACTTTACTAGGTATAGGAGGGAGGAAAAGTAGTTCATCCATTTACGTAAACTAGGAAATATCGCTATTTTGAGTATGATAATTTTCATTAGGTTTTTGTTTAATCAAAATACAGTACGGTATTAACAGTAAGTGTTTTTACTCACGAACTGAGTTATCCATGCGAACGTATTCATTATGCAGTGTATATTATACTGTCTACACCACATTATCGTACAATATAGGCCTAGAGAATGAAGTTAAATTGAAAAATAATCATAATACGGATATTTAAACAAATTTTTGAAAATGGTGGCCCTTCATTTCGATACAGGCTTCAGTTCTTTTGTGCCTATTATCGCACTATAGAATATTGCATCTACTTTCAATTACCAGTTTCGTCCTTCGTACTAGTAACTCATGTTGAAATAATTCTGTACCTACTGTATAAAAGAATACCTTACGTACTGTAAATTCCGTCTTCACTTCTGCCCGACCCGCACAGATAAAATTACTCAGACATGCTATCTACTGTACGTCCAAGGGGTTATGTTGCAGGATCGTAGAAAGAAGTGAAATCACGTGGCAGTTAATTACTTAACGAGGCCCTTTTAAGTTTTTTAACAGTTGTATAATATTACGTAGACGTCCAATTCCTAACAGAAATTAATGTTTTCAGAAAAGAGCTAAGACAGCCCAGCCCACAGTGGGACGAGCAGAAGCAGGTGGGGGAAATCGGGATGCGACATAGGCAAACGGACGACAGTATCTGTGCGAAAATATGATTCAATATTGAAAGCTCTTTCGTCATTGGAAAACGCGAACATATTTCTGGAACGTACTATACTCACTAACTCAGTACTGATTACTATATGCAGCCTTGGTTCTGTGTAGAGGTGAGCTGGAACTTCATTAGTAGAAGGGGTGGGAGTGAAGTACATTCAAAAACTCAGGTACAATAAAAATTGAAGTAAAAATAAAATGATGTCCCTGTATTTGTGAGCAACTGTTTTCTATCATCAACTTTAATAAAGGCAGACATCGAACATCTGTAACTGATATTTCATTACGATCAGTAGGCTACTGTTCCTTTCAACTGCCAACAGCATAAAACCTCGTTTTGATGTACTGATAAATAAAACTATAACAAAATGATATTGTACACTTAAGTAGCTATAGAATTTCTATTACTTCTGTAAAATAAATATTTCGTTATTAATTAATAATAGTCTAAGATAGGTTTGCAAACACTGAACGGGAATTCATTTCATAAGCACTCTTACTAGTACTTCCTTCTGTGTATATTTTGTACGAGATCCACCCCTTCTTCCAGTCCACCCTTATAAAGAGCGCAGCTAATATCTGTTTTAGTGTGTTTAGTTTTTGGCCTTTTGGTTGAATATGTAGAATTTCCATTCTGTGTTTTTGTCGCTGTAGGTGTAGATAACATTTGTGATGTGTTCTGCATATGTAGAAGTGTTTTGTAATTTTGTTATGGCAAGACGACATCCAAAAATTTACTAGTGTGCTGTCGTCAGTGGTGGGGGTAGGCTATGCTGTTCTTACGATTGCGAAAGCTTGTTTGTAGAGATGAACAACGGTAGAGAAAACAAGACAGCGCCCGTAAAGACGAAAACCCGCACGACAATGTTCTATACGTCGCGTCCTTGACGTAAAGACTGATCGTGAGTGTTTCGAGACGCGGATATCAATCACTCCCGAAGTCCCGAACGTCAATCAGCCTTGAATCGCCACAGTTGTTTATACCTGACTGAACTTTTATCTACTTTGGCAACTGTTATATATGTATGTACAGTATAAACTATCAAGTAGCCTATTTGAAACACCATCTCTACCTTTCAGTGTATAATAATCCGCTCCCCAGTCTTTATTTAATTACTAGGCCCTTATTAAAAGGCTAGGAATTTTCTTTTCATATGTTTGAGATCAAGTGTGCAATCTCAAGTAAAAAGTTATTAACGTTATGTTTTATGTTTCTTAGAAATGCAAATTTTTTGGAGAATTGTTTTTTTTTTCTATGTATATAACCATAGGTAATATCATATAATAGAACCAGAACATTTTCATAACTAAGATACTGTTCTGTTTTGTCTTTTTGTCTCATTTAAACATTTATAGTGTTATTTATTTCAATGATGTATGTAATTCAAAGTTACGAAATCTTTCCACGCCGACCAAATGCTATTTCGAGAATGATGAGCGAGATTCGAAGCGCACGAGAATGACGAGACGAGACTCGAAAGACAAATGCAACGAACACAGCGAGCGAGAGCGGCAATTAGTTTTGTTCATCTCTAGTTGTTTGTATGATGTGCATTATTAGATAAAATAATGTGTGTTCTAAATTGTAATTGTGTATGAAGTAGGTCAATATGTTGTGGATATGCTATCGTTTTGCTTGTAGATTTCGTATTGTTCTAATATGCTTAATTGTAGATTTTTTTGTTACGATGTGTAGTACTTCCATACCTATTTCTAAGTTATTGTAATTGTAGCTGTTATTAGTAATGTGTTCTGCGTAAGTTGATGTAATATACGGTTTAGTTTTTCACATGCTCATTGTACTTTATTTTGAATGATCTTTCAGTCTGTGCTATGTATTTAATTTGCAAACGCAATTTTAATTGGATTTGTTTGTTTGATATGATTGTTTAGATATTTCTGTATTGCATTATTTGCTTTGTATGCTTGGACACTTATTCCATTTTAATTTGTAAATCCCAGTTGAATTGCATTTATTTATTTGTTTGTTTGATATGTTTGTTTAGATATTTCAGTATTATATTATTTGTTTTGTCTGTTATCTTGTATTTTAGGTTTTTGAATGAAGCTGCAATTTTGTGTGTGTTGGTGTTGTGATATATTAATGTTATGAATTTATTATCGTGTGTTGTTTGTGTTGGTTTCTTTAGCCTTTTTTTTATTAACGAGTCTATTATAACTTATTAGGGTTGTAACCTTTGTCTTGTGCTATATGTTGTATCGTATTTAATTCAATATAGTTGTCGTTCATTGACACGTTAATTAAATTATATATCACTGTACGAAAAATTTCAGGTTTATGTTGCATGGGACGGTTTGACGAATTGTGTGTGTTATAGTTGTAGTGGGTTTGCTGCATATCTTAAATTCGTGCTTGTTGTTTGTTTTTGTTATTGTGATGTCTAAAAAATTTATAGACTGGTTATGTTACATTTCTATTGTGTACTTTAATTTCGGATGTGCTTTGTTGATGCAAGTTTTATGTTTGTCTTTTAGTGCCATAATATAGTTGGCCTAGGCTATATCATCTGGGCTACATATTGATGCCAGTAGAATCTATATTATTTTCTCTGCGTTTGTTACTGTCGGTATTTAGTATTTGTGTTTGTTCTACATTGTGTATGAATACTTCTGCTAATATGCTTTATATGGGTGAACCCATTGGTAATCCCCCCAGTTTGTGCATATTATTTGTTGTTGTATGTGAAATAATTTTGTTCTGTAATGATCTCTTGATATGTATGATTTCGTCAATGTGTGTCTGTAATACGCTGTTTTTGTTAAGCATTTGTTAAAGTATTTTGAGTGTTTCTATTACTGGTATGTTTGTGTATAAATTCTGGATATTAAATTATGCTAGTGTTTTGTTGTGTGAAATATATCTGTGTTTGAGTTGGTTGACTAGGTCTATTAAGGTGTTAATTAATGTTGTTGGGTTCTCAAATTATATACTATTTCTTATAAAGTTGTCTATGTATTTCGCTAATTTGTATGCTGGTGCAATTTTGTAATTTATTAGTGATCTCATTGGTATGCTTTGTTTGTGAATTTTCGGTAATGCGTTTGGTTTTAGCCAGTCAAATTTAGTTTCTTTTGGTCGCTAATTATTTCATTTGATATTATATGTATATTTCGGTTTATTGCATTTTTATTATGGTTTGAAATTTTGTCGTTGGGTCTGTTTTTAATTCTGTGATATTAATATCATTAAAAAACCTCCTCTGTCTTGCATATCTTGTGTAATCAATATAGGGCGTATTACGGTGCAATTTCCTTTATGTGCTTTAATTTTTTTCTCTGCCTGTTGCAACGTCATAGTTTACGGTGAAGGAGAAGAGATACGGCATAAGGTTGCGATGTTTTTTAATACTCTGACGCCCACGACTAAGAAAAGCCACATGATATTTAACGGTCACTGGCCGGCATAGATATAATGAAACATCTGTACATAAATATGTATATATACCATATATTAGCCTATACTGACTTACACTGATGAGCACGGAGAGTAATAAACACGCCGTGAGATGTGAGAGCTAGTTTATCAAATGGTTGCCGCGTTTGAGTGGGACGATCTGCTCTTGGATACTGCTAATGTGCAGCGAAGAGTGCTCTTGCACAAAGAGCATGAGTTGTTCACCATGTTGTAGGTGTTTCATGATATGTTGTTGTGTTTTGTTATTTCGTCTACGAGACTATGTACTCGTAGGTTAGAGATGAACAAAACTAACTGTCGCACTCGCTCGCTGTGTTCGTTGCATTTGTTTTTCGAGTCTCGTCTCGCTGATCATTCTCGAAATAGCATTTGGTCGGCGTGGAAAGATCTCTTATTGGGTTATTTTACGACGCTTTATCAACATCAAGGTTATTTAGCATCTGAATGATATGAAGGTGATAATGACGGTGAAATGAGTCCGGGGTCCAGCACCGAAAGTTACCCAGCATTTGCTCGTATTGGGTTGAGGGAAAACCCCGGAAAAAACCTCAACCAGGTAACTTGCCCCGACCGGGATTCGAACCCGGGCCACCTGGTTTCGCAGCCAGACGCGCTGACCGTTACTCCACAGGTGTGGACGCGTGGAAAGATTTCGTAACTTTGAATAACATACACCATTGAAATAAATAACAATATAATTGTTTAAATGAGAAAAAAAGACAAAACAGAATAGTATCTTAGTTATCAAAATATTCTGGTTCTATTATATATTACCCATGGTTATATAAATAGAAAAAAAAATTCTCAAATAAATTTGCATTTCTAAGAAACATAAAACATAACGTTAATAACGTTTTACTTAAGATTGCACACTTCATCTCAAACATATGAAAAGAAACTTCCTAGCCTTTTAATAAGGGCCTAGTAATTAAATAAAGACTGGGGAACAGATTATTATATACTAGAAGGCAGAGATATTTCAAATAGGCTACTTGATTGTTTATACATATATAACAGTTGTCAAAGTAGATAAAAGTTCAGTAAGGTATAAACAACTATGGCGATTCAAGGTTGCTTGACGTTCGGGACTTCGGGAGTGATCAATCTCGGTGTGTCGAAACTCTCACAAGTAGTCTTTACGGCAACGACGTGTCGTGCGGGTTTTCGGCTTTGCAGGCGCTGTTATTCTTGCTTTCTCGATCGTTGTTCATCTGTAATGTAGGAGCCTATGTTTAATTTTTGTTTGATACCTTCACCTCTCATTCGACCAGCTACTGTATATTCTAAAGTTGATCTCAAGAATCTGATCTCTGCTGTCTGAAATTTATTTTTGTTGCGTCACGATCCAGAACTCAGCCCTATAAACACACTACTTTATAAAATCTTAGAATTGTGTCAATGTTTGCTTTACCATATAAAGTTCATATTAAGAGTACAGCATATAACAAAGATATTTAACATTCTGTGACCTACTTTCAATAAAAAATCACCAAATATATGCCATTGTAGCTTGTAGGTCTCAACGATATTTAGACCTGTTAACAGACCATCTCATTTGCCAGTCAGATCAGATATAACAATTATCATCTTTGAAACTCAAGTATCCGACCTCCTGGAATTATGTAAAGACTCCGTCTATGTATGCTATGCTTTGAGGCCCGTATCATGCCAGGATGGCCATAATATGCGCTTGTCAGGTAATTAATTGCATTTGCTTCGAATCCCGGTCAGGGTTATGCATACGCCTGTACGCAGCGATGCATTTCATGCAGAGAAATTAACTTGTCACTTTAAGCTGAACATAACCACCGCTTTACGAGAAGTTGTTAACTTTTGTGTTTGTTAATGTTGGACAGTAAAACGTTAGTATTAACGTGAGAAAGGGGAGGGCGAGGAACACGTCACCATTTTGCTTGTAGTTTGAATGAGATTTTAGTCCCAGCTCTGAAAACAACTGGTGAGAGTAACTCACTCTACTGTTATACAGTATATGCATAATCGCGCCAGATTTTTACTTCTCATATAACTACATGCAGAGTTTCATTAAACTATTCTGTGACGGAGTCGTTCTGTGATTGACGAAGCCAAAATTTCTGAGAGCATTTCTCCGCGTTCTCCCGTCTCCTTTCGTTATTTCACTCTCACTTTCTACTTCAATGTTCATTATCATAATAGTCTTCATTTTCATCTTTTACAATAGACACTATACGTTCTTGGAATGCATTAGTTTACTAACTTATTACCAGAGAAATCAAATAAAACGTAAATCTAATCGACATGAATATCGTACTCGAAGACAAAAATCTACTTTCCCATTAATTGAGCCTAAATGTCATACAAGTGCAGCTCTTAAACATGGTGTTAGTTTCGGCCCAAGACTTTATAATAAAATTACATACCATTTTCCAAATTTGAAATATTTTAAAATTGAAACTTTCAAAAAACAAATTTATAAAATTATCCATGATATATAATATTAACAAATGCATTAGTTTACTAACTTATTACCATAATAATACCACTCCGCACTTCCTTCTTCCTTCCTTTGTCGTGGTCGTAAATTTTCTTCTGCTAGGTCCTTCACTTGTTCCGCCCGAACCAATATGATTACGTAAGAAATCAGAGGGGGCAGAACGAGTGAAGGAGAAGTGACAGCCTTGAAACAACTGGTATGCTGATTTTTCCAAAGTCCTCATATTGTGTGGTACCCAAGCAGCTACAGCAAACTACACACCACTACACCATCAAGTCACGATTTATCAGACTGTAGGAAACTGATCAGAACTATCCTTGACCATTACAAGTGAGAGTTTTATGATGGATCCCACCCCTGCAGCAGTCAGAAATGCATATAAATAGAGATATCCTGAACTAGTACCAATAGATAGCGCGCGTGTATTTTGGGAATGGGCTTTGTATGTGCATTTACTTTCCGGTATAGAAACATTGAGGATTCACGTAGTGTATTAGTACATTAAATACACTTAAAAACAACTCAAAATGTCAAATTTTTGTTGTGTTCCTATATGTAAACTGTCCACTTTCGACCAGAATTGAGATTCCTATATAATCGGCTACTTCGTTTACTTTGCCATCCATTTAGTTAAAGACACGTTCAACGGCGTGATTTTTAAGCTGTACTTTTTCATGCATTGTGTTTAAGAACCATTGAAGTAAACGCGTCGAAAAATTTCTCGTTAGAGATGTCTTGCAGTTGAGCGGGAAAGGAGCTGAGTTGTTCTGTGGTGTGGAGTTCACGTTCCTCCAGTGTTGTGTTAAAACTTAACACTATTGCAGAGCGGGTAGAAGAGAAGGTGACGTTACTTCCTCTAGTTCAGTGGCTCGTCGCCGAGGTGGCGCTAGCCCTGTTTTCCGTGTCCAGTTTCAGGATCGCTATTCAAGTGAATGCAAAAGGTTTTTAAAAATAACCCATTAGATAAGAATGTATTGTAGAGTACTTAGTCACAATATTTTACTTCTTTAAAAATGTAATATTACTACATTAACAAATTGTGAGTTATATAACACAACCCTGAATAGTAAATATAATAAATAATTAACCGAAAAATGGAACATTGTGCCGGCTTCAGCCAGAAATACGCAAAAAAAAGTATAGCATCGCAAAACTGAACATTTTTATGGCATTATAAAGTATGCATTGACATGAAATTATAGTTTTTATACACAAGAAAGAATGTAATATAATAAAGGAGACACTTTATTTTCACCAATAGTTTTTTTTTTCTACTATTTAGTCATTAGTTGCAGTTGTATCTGGTTTATACGTAATTCAGGGGAACAAAAAATATTACGTGCAACTTAGACTCATAAATTAAGCTTCGATATTATATCTATGTTGGTGTAAGTTTTGATCTTTTGAAATACCTAGGTTATTTTGTGTTCTGTAAAATTAAAACAATTTGGTAGCACTGTATTAAGTAGTTGTATGCTACTTATTGGAAAATATTAAATTAACGAATTTTCCATGACATCTATTACTTTCTCATATGCTCGATTAGAAATCTCTTATGATGTGGAAACGTAATAAACAAATGTAATAAAATTGTAAACCAGATTAAGTTCTAGCCTAGTTGCAAAGTAGAATTATACTGTACTTTTGTTGCCGAAATAACTTTCACGTTAATTAAGACTGAAGTGCTGTTATTAAAAATAAAATAATTAATAATTAAACATGCATATTTAATGAAGTAGAAGCTAGGTGCTTGGATTCAATTAGGAGTCCACAATTAGCTCTTTTTAATACAGCATATTTTTTAACCTGCACATAGGCTAGATTGAAAAATGTTCAGATGTAGAAAGTCTATGGTAATCATCACAACATAATCATTTTCTAGTTCCAAAATGTCGCTCTAGAGGATCCTAGTTAATTTTTTTCTGTCAGAATATATTTAAATCTGCTATCCCACAAGAATTAATATATTTCGCTAGTGCTCTGAATTGTCACTCTAAATAATTCAAGGGTTCTTTCTTAGGCAAATGTGTTCTTTGTATTGTCAATTACGTGTCATACATTTTCTAAAATCGTGTAATGATAGAATCCTTTGTACAGGGCAGACGAGGGAGTCTTTGAGTTCAGCGTATCTGCAAGGTCGTTCATTCACCTTTGAATTCTTTTGTATTTTCACTTTCCTCGAACCCATCATAGTTTATGACTCTAAAAAATGTATCGATTTTGAAAAACTCACACTAAACAGCTGAAATGCTGGTCTGGAGTTCATTCACTGGAAGGAATTACGGTCTATGTAACTAGACATAATTTTGGGCATTCAGATGTGGAGTAATGCACAAAAATGCATACAAGCGCATGATTAGCTAAGGTGTTCTTCTGATTTTCGCGTGTCACATCCAATTATTTTTTTACTCGGATATTTAACGATGCTGTATCAACTGTTGGGTTATTTAGCGTCAATGGAATTGTTCATAGCCAGATGATATTTGGTAAGGGTACACTGTTGGATATTTTCTATTCTTTTCTTTTTTTAAGATATCGAGGCGAGTTTGGGAAAATATGTGTTATGGCATACGGTTTTGGTCGCCAGGTCTTGCGTGGAAGTTCTACCTCTTTACAGCAATAATAAATTTATCGGCTCTTACAATCAAAAGTCGCCCTCGGTAGCGCAGTTGGTATAGCGCTGGCTTTCTATGCTCGAGGTTGCGGGTTCGATCCCGGCCGAGGTCGATGGCATTCAAGTGTGTTTAAATGCGACAGGCTCATGTCAGTAGATTTACTGGCATGTAAAAAAAACTCCTTTATTCAAATTATTCCCGCCTAAACAATCGCACCCACAGATCTCACTGATTCCCCCTCCACTTCCGGTAACAGACAACACAACTTAAATATACTGTGAGCAAGCCCACCGCTTTAGTATCAGCCTAGCATCAAGCACGAGCAGACCAACACGCGATAAAACTGTAAGTTACTTTTCTTACATACAGGCATCATCCCTAGCAGTTAACCAAAACCAACACCAGTTAAAGGAATTTCCAAATGAACAATTTCAAATATTATCAATTTCAAATTCATAAATTAATACTTAATCATTGTTACAGATACGCCAGGCGATACTAAATCCATGGACTTGACAACCTTCAATTTGTTTTAACAATACATCTATGGATACAAATTACAGCAACGCCATTAACTATTATAGAAGTGCCACAACATCACTTTTCAGCAAACATAGCCATGTCAACGATACCACGTCTAGCTCAACGCTAAAAAACAAGATCACCACAACTGCCTCATTCAACTTCACATCGGCAAACACCGCACAACAAGTGATCACCAACTTCATATATTTAAAGTGATGCACAAACTATGTTTTTTTAAACAGTTTTAAATAGTGTTTTTTAAATAGTGTTTTAAATATTGACTGAAACATTTAATTTTCAATTTTTAATTTTGATAGTATGTTGTACCAACAAATAGTATATAAGAGCTAGGTAATTATTTATTCAATCATGGCAACACTTCATCGATATAGTACAGTACGCACAAAAACACTTACTATCTAAGTTTACGACACATGCACCTAGAGGCTTGGTTAACAATTAGCATTATATACATACATCTGAAGATGGTACATAAGTACCGAAAACGTTAATAAAAATATGATTTATTAGTTTCTCCATTTAATTGTATGATAAGCAAAGGCGGAACACACACATAATTATAGTCAAAAAGATTCACAGTGTACAACTGAGGAACTTGAGATGATGACGAGGCAACAGTCCAACTATTGTCACCATTTGCGAGTACCAGGTCAGAACTCATCTCCATCGATTTATTATGGCGGGCTCGAAGATTTTTCAATTTGGAAGTTACTTTCACTTTTTTATAAATGATTAGGCGGTCAAATAATTTTGTTTTAATTAATTGCACGATAGCATGTATTGCTTTGTCCGTTCTTTTGACTGTTTTGCCTTTCAAGAAGAGATGCTTCAGGGTTTCGTGCACAGATTCCAAATGCATATTTGTGTTGATACCAGCGTTTAGCCGGTAACAGTAAGCCCACAAATTACAACACTTTACATAATTTTGCTGAAAATAAAATGAAAAATCTTTTGTTAGTTCGTCCTCACACAGTTGTTGCATACTCGCATCTAACATACGATGAAATGCAGTTTCATCGGTCTCTTGTAAAAGGGTCCTTAACAAATCGTATGTTTGTTTCTGCTTTTCTGAATCTTTAATTTTGGAAAGATTCTTCTGCCAGGCTCTAAGTACATGCCGAGTACAATATAAACATTTATTTGCATTGCCCATTATGTCTTGCCAAGCGTTATAAAAAGTGTCTGCCATGTCTGACATGAACACATTGCAGCTTATGTTGCCAACTTTTCTTTTCACAGGTTCGAAAAATATCTTCAGACTTGTAGAATCCATTCGATTGGATATAAAAAAGGCACAAGGGACTCCTTGCCTTAGATTGTCAAGAACAAGCAAAGTTGTCATTTCGAAGCCGTAAGCATTCATGCCATGAGTACTGTCGGTGCATATGATGTATGACCCTAATTTTTTAAGTATTTCTTCTTGCGACTCTGTCATTATTCCAAGAATAAAATCATTTTCCAGAAGCTGTGGATATTCGGGTAGAATGACAGCTTGTGGCTTATACATTAAAATGCAACTGTTATCCGACTGTTTTTCTGCCTCTACCCAAGCCTGCACGCTGACAATCATTGGAGTGTCTAACTGCTTCATTGCTCAAAGAAAATTCTCTCTCGATGTTATACAGATCATGTTTTGCTATTAGATGTTTTCGCTTCAGTTCTTCTTTGGTCACAGAAGACCGTACATTTGTTAAGATTTCGTCATATGGCACTTTCATTGCAATTTTAGTGGCAATTTCTTTGCGTTCATCGGAATGTAAATGTAACTGGGCTAACTCATTTTTATGACCCACATGCGTTGCACAATATTTCATCCTTGCAGGACAGTAGCCAGCGATTTTTGATGAACCCTGTATTTTCAGCTCTCGTTTTCTGCTATCAGGCGAAACTTTGGGAGTGTAGTACCCAGACCGATGACAATAGAAAGTAGCCGACTTTGATTTACAAGCTAAGGCTGGTATTCATAGTCGACACTTTATATCACCACTTTGCAAAGTGACACTTTTGACGAAAGTGGCTCTTTTATATTAGTGGTATTCATAGACGATTGAAGAAGTGCACTTCACAAAGTGTCACTTTACGCCAGCAAAGTGTAGAGTTAAAATTTGGTTGGTAATAGAAGTCCCACAATGCCTTTCAAAACAAGTGAACAAACAATAACAAATTAATGACGTATAACCTACAAATTGCAATGCTTGTGATTTGAATTGGGAGCTTATTGATTGCGCGAGGAAGAAAATATATATTTAAAGTTGTTTTATTTCAGTTTCTAGTTTTTGTTGCCGATAGTTTAGATTATTTCAGTCAGTTCAGATATATAACATTTTATTAAATAGTTAGTGATACTGCTGGTGAAATTAGGTTAGGTTTTGTACAGTACATAACTGATCCATTAATTTATATAGTTAGATTAGGTTCTGTACATATCTTTTTCATTGATTTATGTCGCTAAGTTAGATTATGTATGTATCCGTTCCACTGATTTATACAGTTCGGTTAGATTTTGTAGCCTACATATCTTCTATTAGTTTATATAGTTAGGTTAAGTTGGACTGAGTAGGTTAAGTTTATATATATATATATATATATATATATAATCATTAAATTTATATCGTTAGGTTAGGTTTTATACGTATCTGCTTCATTGATATATCGTGTTATTTCCGTTATTTTCATTTTTGTCTTTTTCGTGAATAGTGAATAGAAGTAAAAAAAGAATGAGATAAACACATTACTACTGCTATTATTATTATTATTATTATTATTATTATTATTACTATTTTCTCTCTCTCGTTTCCATTATTGCCTGCTCTTCAGGAATATTTTGAATGCCAAATGTTTCTATAATGCAAAACAAAATAGGCCTAATAGTATGAGATCTCTTTTCATGGTGAGGTTATGACTGCACATGAACTAGAGACAGTAGATGTATTGCTTACCGGCGTGAAAATATATATTACCGGTATCAAAACAGTAATGATTATATCAACATCAAGATAAATCTTATCTCAAAATACAGGTAGTCAACAAAAATCAAAATCATTTTAAACCCAATATAATTATAGAATCTGCTTAGAAGGCAGGCACGTGAGGTCTCTCAATGCTAATTTAATATAATTATGCCTACATTAGATTGAAGTTAGTTTAATATTATTTAAGTTAAAAAATTCGTTTCAGTAATAAAAAGTAGGTTATATAGGCATATCTACCTACATATCACTTCATCGAATTGAGGTTATAAATATACGAATGTTACTACAGAAATACCTGAACTATAATATTATATATATATATATATATATATATATATATATATATATATATATATATATAAATGTATGGTACATATCTGTAGCATAGAATTTTAATGCAGTCAATAACTGTATTATTGGAGGCACTGGCAAACGTCTATTATTCGTTTTTGTCAACCAGTCATCGAAAATATAAGCAATCTCATCGGAACCGTTTTTTTTTTAATTCTATATCATTATAAAATTCCACGGGATTGTCTTTACGCCTATCTCTAATTTGTACATTGTCCACTAATTGTGCCATCTCTTCCGCACGTTCTAATAATTCGACAACTTCCAAGACGTCCGCCATTTTTATACAAAGTGCCACTTTCGGCTCAAAGTGTGGTCGGAACTACACTTTCATCCAAAGTGTTCCTTTGCACCAAAGTGTCGACTGTGCAACGGAAAAGTGATACTTTGCGTCTTCCAAAGGACACTTTAATCGAAAGTGTCGACTATGAATACCAGCCTAAGACCTTTTCTGCTCTCGTCTTGACAAACAAAGCAACGTCGCGATCTTCAACCGTTCTCTTCCAGCTGTAGAAGTCTAAATGCGTCGGAAACTCTTGTGCTTCTGCTTTCAATGTGATATCATGGGCTTCATGTACGTGATGTTAAAAACTTTCGTGGTCACAAGAATTATGATGGCAGAGAGGACATTTAAATGATTTGCTCACTAATTTTGGAGGCTCTTTTAAGTCGCAGCCGGGATGAATATTAGAAAAGTGTCGCCTTAGGTTCTAACGTTTTTTAAATGTTTTATCACACAAATGGCAGGTTAACTGAGGTGGCATTTTGGTAGTACGTTCACAAAATATAAACTCATAAAGTTAACTGCACAAACACAAAATCAAATCACGATGTACTGCGAAATGAAACATAAAATATGTAATGTCAATAATTTATACTATATTGTATAAACAAAAACTGCGTGGAACCATAACAATACGTGAAATAAAATAAATCTCAATTACGCAAAGTTTTCACCACAAACGCAAGCATAGTAAGCAAACGTAGTAAAACAAAAAAACATGTACTAAAACTTTCTATTATTTAAATTACTGTACCATACCCAAACTTTTCACCACAAACGCAAGCATACATAATAAAACAAACAAACATAAAAATACTAAAACTTTCTATTATAATAGAAACACAGCAAAACAAGCACAAAAATACCAACACATACTAACATTGTCAGAATCCGCGCGAAAACACATTTGACTCTTCCCTCCCACCCATCAACAAAGCAGAGCGCATGCGTCAAGAGGGGAGCCGGTGCTGTCTGTAGAGTCTCGTCTAAATGAGACTGTGTCAAATGATATATCCACATAATCTAATTTGGCCGAAAATAGTGTGCTGGATAGTTACAGTCTTATGCAAATAATAAGTCTTGCAAACGTAGGTCTTATTATACAAGACATTTTTATAAATTCAGAATTCTCATCTGTCTTCAAATTTGGAACACATACACTTTAAAAACAGTTTTAGCTTCTTTATGTGTAAATAAAAATATTCTGATTAATGGTAACTAAATAACAGAAAAGTAAAATATTCAACGAGAAAATATTTTTTTTTCCACAACACTAAATTAAATTAAACAAAGCCTGCTCATCCTGTTGTTTATATTAATCTTTTAAGTTCAAAATAAATTTTTAAGTATTATGTGATAATCCAATATTTTAGAAGGATCATTTTAATAATACATAAAAAAACAATCTTAAATAAAGCAATTAATATCTCAAAACTATTTGATACAACATTTGGTGTGTAATATTAGTACTGTATGATAATGTGCTAGTATGGTCAAAATTTCAAGTTGATCAGATTAAAATTATAGATTATAGAATTTCATAGATTTATTGCCTTAAATTATCTTGTTACTAAAACAAGTTAACAAACAAACAAACAAACAAACACCACTCTTTTTCCTCTACTGATCGTTGCTTGTTTTGCCTCCGGCTTGATATGGAACAGTCAATACTGTCAGAACCATTTACTTACCTGTAGGCTATTCTTTTGTTTAGCGAGACATCGTTATTATTATTATTATTATTATTATTATTATTATTATTATTAAACTCATCAAAATGTATACAACTGTACACACAATCCAGAAAAATTAGAGGAAAAATGCACACTTATCGCTTAACAGACAAGCATTCCATCAATAACATAACGTAATTTGTTATTTACTTGGTTATTTAACGACGCTGTATCAAATACGAGGTTATTTAGCGTCGATGGAATTGGTGATGATATGCTATTTGGCGAGATGAGGCCGAGGATTCGCCATAGATTACGTGACATTTTCCTTATGATTAGTACAGGGACATCATTTTATTTTTACTAATATTTTTAATATTAACCTGGCTATACCTTTAGATTAATGCTTGAGACCCGGAAACACCGTTTGCTACCTCCTTCCATGACTAGAGTTCGATGATACTGGCGTAAAATACAAACAGATCACTTTACTAGGTACAGGAGGGAAGAAAAGTAGTTCATCCATTTACGTAAAGTAGGGAATATCGCGATTTTGAGTGTGATAATTTTCTTTAGGTTTTGTTTAATCAAAATACAGTACTGTGTTAACAGTAAGTGTTTTTACTCACGAACTGAGTTATCCATGCGAACGTATTCACTATGCAGTGTATATTATACTGTCTATAGCACATTAGCGTACGATATAGAGAATGAAGTTAAAATGAAAAATAATCATAATATGGATATTTAAACACATTTTTGAAAATGGTGACCGTTTCGATACAGGCTTCGGTTCTTTTGTACCTAATTTGTACCTAATTTCAATTAGGTCTACCAGTTTCGTCCTTCGTACTAGTAACTCATGTTGAAATAATTGTGTACGTATTCTATAAAAGAATACCTTACGTACTGTAAATTCAATCTTTACTTCTGCCCGATCCGAAAAGATAAAAGTACTCAGACATACTATCTACTGTCCGTCCAAATGAGTTTGTCGCAGGGTCGTAGAAAGGAGGAAAATCACGTGACAATTAATTACTTAACGACGCTCTTCTATTTAAGTTATTTTAAATAGTTGTATAAAATTACGTAGAAGTCCAATTCCTAACAGAAATGAATGTTTTCATAAAAGAGCTAAGACAGCCCAGATAGTACCTGTGCGAAAATATGGTTCAATATTGAAAGCTCTTTCGTCACTGGAAAATGCGAAAATATTTCTGAAACCTACTATACTTACTAACTCAGTATTGTACGGCGACTTTGACTCTATACGCGGCCTTGGTTCTGTGTGGTGGACGATTGTAAATAGAGGGGGTGGGAGTGAAGTACATTCAAAAACTTAAGTACAATAAAAATTGAAGTAAAAATAAAATGATGTCTCTGTATAAGGGTATAAAGGAATTTAAAAACGGCTATCAGGCAAGGGTAAACGTGATCAAGGATGAGAATGGTGACTTACTTGCAGACTCTCATTCAATCCTGAACAGATGGAAAAACTATTTTGGGCAACTACTAAATATACATAGGCCAAATAGAAATGATCAGGACGAAATTGAAATACAAACTGCTGAGCCATTCATACCGGAACCCACACTTTCTGAGGTCGAAATTGCGATAGAAAATCCGAAAAAGTACAAGTCTCCAAGTATTGATCAAATTCCAGCAGAATTAATACAAGAGGGTGGAAGGGCATTATCTAGCGAAATTTATAAACTTGTACTTGCAATTTGGGAAAAGGAAATTGTACCAGAACAATGGAAGGAGTCCATAATCGTACCTATTTTTAAGAAGGAGGACAAGACTAACAGTAGTAACTTTCGAGGAATATCACTTTTGTTGACGTCGTACAAAATTGTGTCGAATATCCTTTTGAGAAGATTAACTCCATATGTAGATGAAATTATTGGGGATCATCAGTGTGGTTTTAGGCGTAATAGATCGACTATTAATCAGATTTTTTGTATTCGACAGATACTGGAGAAAAAATGGGAGTATAAGGGTACAGTACATCAGTTATTCATAGATTTCATAAAGGCGTATGACTCTGTTAAGAGAGAAGTTTTATATAATATTCTTATTGAATTTGGTATTCCCAAGAAACTAGTTTGATTAATTAAAATGTGTCTTAGTGAAACTTACAGCAGAGTCCGTATAGGCCAGTTTCTATCTGATGCTTTTCCAATTCACTGCGGGCTAAAGCAAGGAGATGCACTATCACCTTTACTTTTTAACTTCGCTCTAGAATATGTCATTACGAAAGTTCAGGATAACAAAGAGGGTTTGGACTTGAACGGGTTACATCAGCTTCTTGTATATGCGGATGACGTGAATATGTTAGGAGAAAATTCAGAAACGATTAGGGAAAACAGGGAAATTTTACTTGAAGCAAGTAAGGTGATAGGTTTGGAAGTAAATCCCAAAAAGACAAAGTATAGGGATTATGTCCCGTGACCAGAATATTGCACGAAATAAAATATAAAAATTGGAGATTGATCCTTCGAAGAGGTGGAAAAATTCAAATATCTTTGAGCAACAGTAACAAATATGAATGACACTCGGGAAGAAATTAAACCCAGAATAAATATGGGAAATGCTTGTTATTATTCGGTTGAAAATCTTTTGTCATCTAGTCTGCTGTCAAAATATCTGAAAGTTAGAATTTATAAAACAGTTATATTACCGGTTGTTCGGTATGATTGTGAAACTTGGACTCTCACTTTGAGAGAGGAACAGATTAAAGGTGTTTGAGAATAAAGTTCTTAGGAAAATATTTGGGTCCTAAGAAGGATGAAGTTACAGGAGAATGGAGAAAGTCACACAAGGCAGAACTGCACGCATTGTATTCTTCACCTGACATATTTAGGAACATTACATCCAGACGTTTGAGATGAGGAGGACATGTAGCACATATGGGTGAATCCATGAATGCATATAGAGTTGGGAGACCGGAGGGAAAAATACCTTTGGGGAGGCCGAGACGTAGATGGGAGGATAATATTAAAATGGATTTGAGGGAGGTGGAATATGATTATAGACACTGGATTAATCTTGCTCAGGATAGGGACCAATGGCGGTCTTATGTAAGGGCGGCAATGAACGTTCGGGTTCCTTAAAAACCATTTCCAAATAAGTATTAGTAGTAGAAATAGTAATAAGATTAGGAATGGTAAGCAGTGGTGGTAGCAGTAATAGTAGAACCAGTAATAGTGGCAGTAACAGCAGTAGCAGTAGTAGAAATAGTAAGATCAGTATAGGCCGTTCGTTATTTCGTGAAAAAAAAACGTGGACAGAGAAGCTTTCCACTTGCAGGTACGTAGCTTCTGTTACCCGCCACGAGACAACGAATGATCTATAGTGACATTAACAGTAGTAGGAGCAGTACAAGTAGCAACTGTAGTAGAATCAGGAGTAGTAATAAGCAGTATTCGTTATTCACGAATAACAAATCATTTGTGATCTTAAAATTGGACTTGAAAAATTGTCTCATTTTAAACATGACATCAGATTTTAAATGATGTAGATTTAGCTCCTCCTGCCCATCACAACCACACAGAAGAACCGGTAATATAAGTGTTTTATAAATTCTTACTTTCAGCTTTTTGTGAGAGCAGACTGGATGATAAAAGCTTCTCAACCGAATAATAACGCGCATTTCCCATATTTATTCTGCGTTTAATTTCCTCCTGAGTACAATTTATATTTGTTACTGTTGCTACAAGATATTTGAATTTTTCCACCTCTTCAAAGGATAAATTTTCAGTTTTTATATTTACATTTCGTACAATATTCTGGTCACGAGACATAATCATATTATACTTTGTTCAGGAGAGTACTAGTTTATAATTTTGTTTGTATGTTTTTCTAGCAATGAACTTATTTATTTGCTTATTTTATTTATTATCTATTTAATATATTTATTCGTTTATTTATTTACATTCAAAATAAAATGCTTCCAATAATGTTAACGGAGAAATAATGTTCACAGTATGAAAGTTTAATATGTCCCAGAATATTGTATGCAATATGCATTTTGAAGGCTATATAAATCAGGACTCTATTCAACAGTATTGTTTGCGTTCTTGACGATTGATTTTGGGCTAAACAAGACGTCGCAGAGAGCGAGCGAAAGTGTTCTCCATGCACGCAGCGTCGACCGGACGAATGGATCGATACGGCCCGTCCCGTCCCGTCCCGCATGTGTGAGACTTGCCGGCTACGGCTTGAGATGCACCCGAGCCGAGAGGCCCAACACCGCATGCTGGAATAAGAAACTGCTTACAGTGCAACCACAGTCTAGTATAATTATACAGTCGCGAAGCTCAATACGTAGTAAATATGCAAACATTAGGTAGTTGCTCACCACTAGGATCGCTAATATCGCCTCATTACAGGCAATGCAAAATAGTGCCGTCGCAATCTATTGTTTCTAGCACCCTCAAAACTCAACCTTCGTGACTATATATATATATATATATATATATATATATATATATATATATAGCAAACTGTGGTGCAACTTAAGCTACTTATGGATCATCATAATACAGTGTAGAAATAACGGAGATTTGATGAAATGAGAAGGGCAACGAAACCAAGAGTGCTCTGAGAAAACTTTCTGCATTTAAGTTATTTTGCGTCGTAACTCGAAAAATATTACTGGCATTGAACCCTGATTACTTTTGGTGTAGAACTAGTCTTTGTCGGATCAGGGAGCAACAGTAACAAATATAAATGATACTCGGGAGGAAATTAAACACAGCATAAATATGGAAAATGCCTGTTATTATTCGGTTGAGAAGCTTTTACCATCCCGTCTGCTCTCAAAAAATCTGAAAGTTAGATTTTATAGAACAGTTATATTACCGGTTGTTCTTTATGGTTGTGCAACTTGGACTCTCACTTTGAGAGAGGAACAGAGATTAAGGGCGTTTGAGAGTAAGGTGCTTAGGAAAATATTTGGGGCTAAGAGGGATGAAGTTACAGGAGAATGAAGAAAGTTACACAACACAGAACTGCACGCATTATCTTCTTCACTTGACATAATTAGGAGCATTAAATCCAGGCATAGGCATGTTTCTATGCATTTATTTTGTGAGAAATGCTGTTAGTTTATTTTATTACCTAATATTTTTCTTAATGCTGATAGTTTATTTTATTGATATTTTTCTTAAGAAAAATATTAATAAAATAAACTAGCAGCATTTCTCACAAAATAAATGCATAGAAACATGCAGCTACCTCAGAAATACTTGCAGTAAAAATTTCATCCAGATTGATTAATATTTGGCATAAGAAAGTTGGTGTTGAATCAACAAAAATGAACACAGAAAAATAGATTTGAAAATATAATGAATATTTATGTAAATTAATATTCTCCTCCGCTACATTCATCTAGTAACTTCAGGGAGCCAACAAAAGTTACCAGATTTGTAATCAGAAATTTAAAAAAAGAATTCTTCGATGAAAAACAATTTTGACAGCTCTTTAAATTCCACGCCCCCTTCCAGCCTTAATTTAAAAAGTATACAGTAAACATACGAGTATTTGTAATCAGAATTGAGCTGAATCCATTTGGGGTATGAAAATATAAATTCTGAATAAGTGAAATAGCTAAAAAAATTTGGAAAAATTTTCATGATTTTCGGTGGAGTCTTCCCTTAAAAAAAAAAAAAAACATTATTTCTCAAGTTTCAACAACTGTTACTCTTTGAAGTCTTTAGATTACTTACGCAATACTTCATTATTAATCCTTATATTAGTTAAACGTTTTTTTACTGTTATTACAAACAGGTTTACAATGTAACATCTGATCTTCCTGTGACCAATGTCCTACGTTCTTATTTTTTTCTCTAATTCTATCTTCCCAAACTCGTTCTTGCAGTCCTTTCTCTGCCAACGCTTTATTTAGGCTATAACTTGCAACTAGGTGTTTTGCGGTCCACATCTGCCTGTCCTTCCCTCTGAAATCCAATCTAAAACTCCTCTTGGTATCCTTTCATAATCCATTCGCTTTACATGTCCATACTATTCTGTCTCTATTTCACGAAATCTAAAATTGAATTTTCTTTACTCATCTGTTGTCTGATAACTTTATTTCTTTTTTCTTCTTTTTTTTAAGTTTAGAATGTCTGGCCGAACGTCGTAAAAAATCCATTTATAATGCTAACAGACAGGAAATTTTGATTTAGCTTCCATGTTTCCGCTCCATATGTTGTCAAACTTCGGACTACAGACAGATAAATATTTTTATGCTCGACCATGCCGAAGTGTAGTAATTATACACCTGGTAGCAGCCCTTTAATGGACCTCATTCATTAAAGTTCAGGTGTTCCACCAATCAGAAAACACCATTGTAGCAATATGAAAGCGCAAGTATCGATTATTCTCGGATATGCAATCGAAAGACAACTAGCGAAACGTCACAGAGGCTGGAAATCCAATACTATTGCAGAAGGTTTTGTTCTGTTACTATAATAATTAGCGTTAATTGTAAATAATATTCAAATAAATTCAATTTCTCATCTCGTTTTTCAATGTCTAAATTAATTTCAAGGTTATATCAAGATTAATGTTCATTTTACTCTCTAGATTATATCAAGGTCAATGACATTTGTTTCTCGGAAAAAATCATTACTTTTGTGTCTGCGCACATCTCACAATTTACGAGATATTGTACAAGGTCAGTTCCCTTCCCAATTCAGATAAGAATAACATGAATACTTATGAATAATTTCAAATTAGAAATATGGTCGAGCATAAAAAGTCGTATGAAACTTGCCTATAATGGTAATTAAGACGCTCGTATGAAAATTATGAAACTTGCTTGCGCTCGTTTCATAAGCATACTCGCGTCTTAATTACTACCATTATAGGCTCGTTGCATAATGTACTAATTTTTGTTTTCCTTAAAAATAGTCTTGTTCCATAATATTCCATCTAATACTGCTGCTGCTGATCTTCCTTTATTTATCCTATGTTTAATATCATCATCCTGTGTAGCATTTTTATTAATTTTTACTCCTAAATATTCAAATTCATTACACCTTTTGATGATGCCTATTCCTTCTTGCAAAACCAAATCTCTTGTATTTTCACCACATCCCATATACTCGTAAAATGTTAGTTAAACGAATGAACTTTAAAAAAATTGGAATGGTATTTACGAGTAAATTTGTTGAGACCGGGCCCTCCTCTTACAGAAAAAGATTTTACCGGGCAGCGGGCTCTACAAGGCTGTTAACCACTGCCGCAGACTGATGGGTGTAGAGAAACTGCGATGCACTGACGAAATAGTTCCACTGAATACGAATCGCATTTCAGTTTCATGTTTATTGGGAGGATTGCCCAAACTACCGCACGCTGTACATGGAAATTCTCATTAGTTTTACAGCACATCTGTGTGTTAACATGAATAATGGTGTATCAAACACTCTTAATTTATTGACTTTAGCACTCCCACTGTGGAGAGTGCAGCGTTTATAATTAGAGAGCATTCCAAACTGGCCTTATCTTCTGACTCTAAAACGAACATGAATTGATAACACAGTGTACGATTGCCCAGGATTTCATTTACTCCTGTTGCACGTTGAGTTTCGCCCAGTTTTACCCTCCACAGCCATGTTGTTACTGTTTAATGCATTAAAAGAGCAACTAACATAAAGAAAGCACATGTTCCCCTTAATCAATCACATGGCGTATTTAATTTAATTTTATCTAGTTATTTAACAACGAGAATTTGGTATTCCCAAGAAACTAGTTCGATTAATTAAAATGCGGCTCAGTGAAACGTACAACAGAGTCCGTATAGGCCAGCATCTGTCGGATGTTTTTCCAATTCACTGCGGGCTAAAGCAAGGAGATGCACTATCACCTTTACTTATTAACATGGAGACACCCTAGCAAACTCTAAAAATTTATGCGTCAACTTATCCTTCAAATGAAAGTATTTCACACATTAATAAGCTACAGGGACATCATTTTATTTTTACTAACAATTTTAATATTAACCTGGCTATACCTTTAGAGAACCGGAAAAACCGTTCGCTACCTCCTTTCACGACTAGAGTTCGATGATACTGGCGAAAAACACAAACAAATCACTTTACTAGGTATAGGAGGGAAGAAAATTACTTCAGCCATTTACGTAAACTAGGAAATAACGCGATTTTGAGTTCGATAATTTTCATTAGGTTTATGTTTAATCAAAATGCAGTACTGTATTAACAATAAGTGTTTTTACTCACGAACTGAGTTATCCATGCGAACGTATTCATTATGCAGTGTATATTATACTGTCTACAGCACATTACCGTACAATTTAGAGAATGAAGTTAAATTGAAAAATAATCATAATATGGATATTTAAACACATATTTGAAAATGGTGGCCGTTCATTTCGATATAGGCTTCAGTTCTTTTATGCATATTATGGCACTATAGACTATTGTACATAATTCCAATTGCCAATTTCGTCTTTCGTACTAGTAACTCATGTTGAAATAATTGTGTACCTACTCTATAAAAGAGTACCTTACGTACTGTAAATTCAATCTTCACTTCTGCCCGATCCGAAAAGATAAAATTACTCAGACATACTATCTACTGTCCGTCCAAGTGGTTATGTCTTAGGGTCGTAGAAGGGAGAAAACCACGTGACAGTTAATTACTTAATCAGGCCCTTTCATTTAAGTTATTTTAAACAGTTGTATAATATTGCGTAGACGTCCTATTCCTAACAGAAATTAATGTTCTCAGAAAAGAGCTAAGACAGCCCAGCCGCTAAGTGATGAATAAAAGCTGGTGGGGGAAACCGGGATACGACGTAGGCAAATGGACGACAGTACCTGTGCGAAAATGATTCAATATTGAAAGCTCTTTCGTCACTGGAAAACGCGAACATATTTTTGGAACGTACTGTTTACTATGACCGTAAGGCTACTATGACTGTATATGCGGTCTTGGATCTGTGTGTAGGACGGTTGAACTTCATTAGTAGAAGGGGTGGGAGTGAAGTACATTCAAAAACTCAGGTACAAAAAAATAGGAGGAAAAATAAAATGATGTCTCTCTACTTGTACATCTTTCATAAAATGAATAAAATTAACACACACATTTCCAGTATTGTTAAAATATTATATGATGTGAAATAAATATTTACACAGAGTTCTAAAATGAGGAAAATAATCACACTTATTTTCACCCTTGGTTTTAGTTTTTCAGTGGCTCACATGTGCTTAGCGAATCTTACAAATGTATTTTATGTTTGGACGAATATGAGATAAATTCACTAGCATTTCTTCATCCAGTATTTTTAAACTGCCACGTTTCACAGAAAATCCTGCTTCGCAATAATATGCGGTTAAAAACTGCAACAAAACCACAAGAGCCCGTTTAGCAAGATGCGGATAATCTTCAAGTGAAATCCAGAATCTGTCCAAATCATCTCTTTGGTGTTTTAACTTCAAGTTCCTATTATTTTTAATCTCTGCCAATTCTTTTTCTGCTAAGGAAAGTCCACTAACTTCAGATGACAAAAATGGATTTCTTATCCAGTCATAAGCTTTTGTGTTCAAATCTGGAAAGTAAATTTAGAGTTTATCAGTGAGTAATATTAGATAGTTGTACACCGAATCCTTTATTTCGTTCTTCGAATAACAGTGAGATGTATTTGGGAAAATTTCGTGGCTACCCTCTTTCACTTTCCGAGACCAAATTGCTAACTTGTAACGTAAGGCAGATATTTTGTCTGTTGCAGTTAAGACATTCTCATTCTTACCTTGCAGACTACAACTATAAGCAAATCTATGCGTCTATCAAGGACACGCATCTACAAGGCAGCTAGGTAAGCAAGGGGTGACCAGCGATTTTCTTACTTCATTTCACTTATCATGAGTTAATTGCTCAAAATAATGAAATACACCAGACAGTTCGCGACACCCCATACACCTTTAGGCGACACCCAGTTTGGAAAGCTCTGTTCTAGAATATGCCATTAAGAAAGTTCAGTAAAACAGTGAGGGTTTAGAATTGAACGGGTTACATCACCTGCTTGTTTAAGCGGATGACGTAAATATCTTAGGAGAAAATCCACAAACGATTAGGAAAAACATGGGAATTTTATTTCAAGGAGATAGGTTTGGAAGCAGATCCACAAAAACAAAGTATATTATTATGTCTCGTGACCATATCATAGTACGAAATGTAAATAGGCTATAATAATTGGAAATTTATCCTTTGAAGAGGTGGAAAAATTCAAACACCTTGGAGCAACAATAACAAACATAAATGACGCTCGGGAGGAAATTAAACGCAGAACAAATATAAGAAATGCCTGTTATTATTCGGTTAAAAAGCTTATCTAGTCTGATTTAAAAAAAAAAACTGAAATACAAATGCACAATGCATTACCGTAAATTTTCAAAGGTGTGTTCCATTTACTTGAAGACTGTTTCACTCAATCCTGACATTTCTCTGTCGCTTTTAAAAGCGCCAAAAGTTACCCAACATTTGCTTAAGGATTGAGGGGAAAACACCGGAGAAAACCTCAACCAGGTAACTTGTCCCAATCGAGATATGAACACGGGCCCGCTCGTTTTACGGTCAGACATGTTAACTGTTACTTCACAGCGTTGGGCTGTATGGATGTTTGTTCGTTATTAATGTGATATCCTATGCTGTTTAAAGGTCCTAAAATAGCACCACGGGAGTCTCCCATCTGTATGTATGTCTAATGGTAGACTAGGAAATCTTCTGATGAAAACGAGGGTGCGTAATAGTTATAGAGTTTTAGATAAGTGAGTAATTATGAACATTACCAGTAACTGCTCAATGAAATAAAATGGAGGCGATTAATGACTTCAAAGAGTTTGCACTGTGGTAAACAAAATTAAAATATCAAAACGGGGAGGGGGGAAATTGAAAGCTTTTGGCAAAAAAATTATTACTGGAAATATTTTCGCTCATTGAAGGGAAGTATATGTACGCACACAGACCTGCGTGCGATCAAAGCATATTTAACGATTGCCGAACCGGTACTCGAAACACTTCACAAAGCAGTTTTGCGCGAAAAGAGAAGTTATAAAACGCTTTCCTCTGTTTGTTATGAGACGAGGAGTGGGGCACTTAAAATTCATTAAATGATTGACGACCACCCAACCCGTCGGTTTTGATGTTAGCTACCTGAGTTCTCACTCCAATAATTGCACTGAGTGCTGCTGTATTAGAAAGGTCATGACAGCCATCAGGATTTCAGCGATTAAAAACAAAGAACGGATATTTCCTTTCTCGCATTTCTTCCTGCCTATGTACTTTCCTTATCAATATCATTTATTTATCCTATTTGTTTCTTATTTTCTCTTTACACGTATTTTGTATCTTTTCACTTTCTTCCTTCCTTTTTCAGTGCGCATATTTTTTATTTCTGTGTTCTTTTTCTCTGTTATTTTTGTTTCCAGTATTCCTTTTTTCTTCTTCTCCCATACTATTTGTCTCTCTTTCGTTCTTTCTTCCTATTATTTTCCCTCGATCCCTTTCGTTATATATATCATCCTGTTTCTCGTTCTGTACTTTCATCCTTTCCTGCGTCATTTTTATCAAGTCTTTCCTATCTTTGTTCACACTTCCCTTACTTTTTCCACCATTTTTCTTCTTTCACCCATTCCTCCCATCTTTTACTTCATTTATACATCTACTTTTATTTTAACTTTTATTCTTTATTTTCTTTACACACCCATTCCTCCATTATTTCATTTCATTTATATATCTACTTTTAATTCCAAGTTTGTTCTTTATTATTTTTACACACCCATTCCTGCCTTCTTTTATTTCATTTATACATCTACTTTTATTTTAAATTTTGTTCTTTATTTTCTTTGCACACCCATTCCTCCATTATTTCATTTCATTTATATATCTACTTTTATTTCAAAGCTTGTTCTTTATTATCTTTACACACCCATTCCTGCCTTCTTTTATTTCATTTATACATCTACTTTTATTTTAAATTTTGTTCCTTATTTTCTTTACACACCCATTCCTCCATTATTTCATTTCATTTATATATCTACTTTTATTTCAAAGTTTGTTCTTTATTCTCTTTACACACTCATTCCTGCCTTCTTTTATTTCATTTATACATCTACTTTTATTTTAAATTTTGTTCTTTATTTTCTTTGCACACCCATTCCTCCATTATTTCATTTCACTTATATATCTACTTTTATTTCAAAGCTTGTTCTTTATTTTCTTTACACACCCATTCCTGCGTTCTTTTATTTCATTTATACGTCTACTTTTATTTTAAATTTTGTTCTTTATTTTCTTTACACACCCATTCCTCCATTATTTCATTTCATTTATATATCTACTTTCATTTCAAAGTTTGTTATGTATTCTCTTTACACACCCATTCCTGCCTTCTTTTATTTCATTTATATATCTACTTTTATTTTAAATTTTGTTCTTTATTTTCTTTACACACCCATTCCTCCATTATTTCATTTCATTTATATATCTACTTTTATTTCAAAGTTTGTTCTTTATTCTCTTTACACACCCATTCCTGCCTTCTTTTATTTCATTTATATATCTACTTTCATTTTAAATTTTGTTCTTTATTTTCTTTACACACCCATTCCTCCATTATTTCATTTCATTTATATATCTACTTTTATTTCAAAGTTTGTTCTTTATTCTCTTTACACACCCATTCCTGCCTTCTTTTATTTCATTTATACATCTTCTTTTATTTTAAATTTTGTTCTTCATTTTCTTTACACACCCATTCCTTCCTTCTTTCATTTCATTTATACATCCACTTTTATTTCGAATTTTGTTCTTTATTTCTTTTACACACCCATTCCTCCCTTCTTTCATTTCATTTATACATCTACTTTTTTTTTAATTTCGTTCTTTATTTCTTTTACACACCCATTCCTCCCTTCTTTCATTTCATTTATACAACTACTTTTTTTTTTTTTTTTTTCGAATTTTGTTCTTTATTTCTTTTACACACCCATTCCTCTCTTCTTTCATTTCATTTATACATCAACTTTTTTTTTTTTTTTTTCAAATTTTGTTCTTTATTTCTTTTACACACCCATTCCTCCCTTCTTTCATTTCATTTATACATCTAATTTTTTTTTTTCAAATTTTGTTCTTTATTTCTTTTATACACCCATTCCTCTCTTCTTTCATTTCATTTAAACATCTACTTTTATTTCAAATTTTCTTCTTTATTTCTTTTACACACCCATTCCTCTCTTCTTTCATTTCATTTATACATATACTTTTATTTCAAATTTTCTTCTTTATTTCTTTTACACACCCATTCCTCTCTTCTTTCATTTCATTTATACATCTACTTTTTATTTCAAATTTTCTTCTATATTTCTTTTACACGTCCATTCCTCTCTTCTTTCATTTCATTTATGCATCTACTTTTTATTTCACATTTTCTTCTTTATTTCTTTTAGATACCCATTCCTCCCTTCTTCCTTTTCATTTATACATCTACTTTTATTTCAAATTGTGTTCTTTATTTCCTTTACACATTCATTCCTTCCTTTTTTCATTTCATTTAAATATCTACTTTTATTTCAAATTTTGTTCTTTATTTCCTTTACACACCCGTTCCTTCATTCTTTCATTTTATTTAAATACCCACTTTTATTTGAAATTTTATTCTTCATTTTCTTTACACACTCATTATATTATTTTTCAGAGAATTTAAAAATTCTCTTTCATTAATTCTTTCTTTATTAGAAGCATCTTGTAGTCGAAATGAAGAGGCCACACTTGTCCAAAAACCTAAATACGTTCATAATGATAATTATTTTAGCCATATACAGCGATATGAATAAAATTTAACATAAACACGACTAAAACAGTTACACTGAACTATATATCGGAATACTTTTACTCATGAAATGAACGCATAAAGAAAGCCGATTTATTTTCGTCGTAAAATAGTAGGTTACACGAAATTTTACGACTTTTCTGAAAAAGTCTCCGATAAAGTCAAACCCAATTGTACTAAAAAATAAAGGACATGCAAAACTCTGCCGATATTTTCCACATAAATGGGAACCGGCGATATGAATAAAATTTAACATAAACACGACTAAAACATCGGCCTTATATCAGCTGTGTCGTATAAACGTTAAGAGTGTTCAGATAAGAGGAATAATTCGTGCCCGGTAATGACTGAGGGAATGGTACCAAACGCACTGCATTTGTTATGGTGAGGGAACGCACACGTATGAGTTTTAGTGATCATTAAAAACATAAATTAAAATCTAATTGGTTTAGTTCCTTTTAGTAGAAATTTTCTTAACGTGAACGCTTTTTAACCAAGCGATCCGACGTTCGATTACAGGCACGGGCAATGGGAAATATATATATATATATATATATATATATATATATATATATATATATATATATATATATATATATATATATATATATATACATATTATTCTGAGATGCATAGAGTACCATCAAAAGAACCTTCTTCTTCTACTAGCAGTGCTGTGTAAATCAGCTAAAAGAAGAAGATTAAGCACAATGAGAAATAATGAAAGGAATAATGATAGAAAGATAAATTATTCTCTTAAGAGCACTGGGAAGAGTTATGTATTCTTTTGTAGTGTTAACATATAAGAATTTCAATAGATTTTGAGTTAGGATCATGGCAATTTTTTTACCATTTGTTCATTAGCATTTTCTTATTAAAAATCTAAAGTTAATTATCAGAGCTCTGATTCCTACTTAGAGGACACTATATTTTTATGTTCTAGCTCTACTCTGAATGAATTACATGCTCTAACCAATGATATTCTAACACAGATGGCTTTATGGTTTGAATCTAATGGTTTTTTGCTTAATCAAGAAAAGGCTATCAACATAACTTTTACCCTAAATTATGTAATAAAAAAGGACAACATACAAAACTATACCAAATTTCTAGGACTTTTTATAGACTCCAGTTTAACATGGGAAAAACATATCGAATATATATGAACAAAATTATCAAGAGTTATATACTTATTAAAGAAATTAAGTGACTTGCGTTTCTCAAAATTATTTAAGATGTACCTACTTTTCGTTCTTTCAGTCGATAATTAGGTATGCCTTAATTTTTTGGGGAAATGATAGCAAAATTGAGAGTGTCTTGATTTTGCAAAAGAAAGCTATTAGAATTCTATGTCAATCAAACTATCTTGAACATTGTCGACCTCTTTTCAAACAATCACAGATATTAACTGTCATAAATTTAATACACTCGACAAAATATAGACAATTACTCATTAATAGCCAATAGGCCTATACATAATCATGAAATTAGAAATAGTGAACAAATTAATATCCCATACTGTAGATTACATAAAAATAGTACAAATTTTTCTATCATGGGGATGAAATTATATAATAAACTTCCAAGTCAGTTACCAACCAATAGTTTCAAAGCTATATTTTATAATTGACCTTTAATTAATCCTTTCTGCTCTGTAGATGAGTTTCTTAACATAAATTCATACCATATTGATTTTTAATAAATAAAGTTATTTACATTTACTTACAAATATTACATTAAGAGTGAAGTGTTTTCATTAATTTTAGAGTTTCAAAATGTTTTGTGTTTTCATTCTAATTAAACTTTACTGTTTTCGATTATATGTGTATTTTAAAATGTATGTTTTTTTCCCCCTCCCTTCTGTATTGTGACGAAGCCTATCACTGTATGTTTAATGGCTTAATAAATTGAATTGAATTTATCGTAAGCAAAGCCATAGTATAACACAACTATTTACATAGGTACATTTTTGTCATTCATTCATTCATTCATTCATTCATTCATTCATTCATTTTATTCTATAGATCTTACATGAGCAATGAAGCTTTAAGATGTGGAACATGTCAACATTTTACAATATTACAATTACAATTTTTACAAATTTTTATAGTTTTACAATTTAGTAATTTTCTACAATTTTTACAATTTTGTACAATTTTTTACATTTTTTTTTTATATTTTGGCGAGATGTAGTGAGATGAGATGAGGTCCGAGGATTCGCCAAAATATTACCCGGCATTTGCCTTTTCGGTGGGGGAAACCTCGGAAAAACCCAACCAGGTAATCAAATCAAAGGGGGTAATCAAATCAAAGTGGTTGATGCCAAGGACTCGCCATAGACCATCCGGCTTCAGTCCCACGGCTGGGGAAAACCTCCGAAGAAAACGCTACCAATCACGATCTGCTCAAATTTCTTATCCTGTTTTTCTGAACCTTTGCCTTCTTGTCACTGGAGGTCATACATTTTGTAACTTATTAATCTGATATCATTTTTTAAATATTATTTTATGTGATCTCATTTTATGTACCTTTACATATAATTCTTAAGTGGATAATCGAAATTGCTTAAAAATTCTGAACCTCAAATTAATTTTTCCATAAAATGCATATGAATAAAAAACAACTTTCCATGTTAACTAGTTTCTGAGTACAGTGTACCTGAAGTTGCGGGAGAGGCAAAAATAAAAACATGACAATAACTGTGGAAGCCAGGGTGTCAATTTTAAAACCTCAATTTAAAGCATCTAAATGTAAGAAATGAAAGGCAAAACACATACATATTTGTTAAGCTAAGATTTATGGAACTGACTAAAAAGAAAAATGAAAATTAAATTTTTTGGCCCTATTCAGGAAGGGAAGAGGTACGAGAGATGCAATTGGACTGCTACGAACAATCGACGAAAGATTCGTAAAGAATAAAAAAAAAGTGTATATAGTATTTGTGGACCTAGAAAGGCGTTTGACACAGAGTGGAATGAAATAAACTATGAGGATCCTAAAGAAAATTGGCGTGGATTGGAGAGAGAGAGAGGACGTTGTTCAGTAATTTTTACATGGGAGTCAAAGGTCAGTATAGGAGAAGAAATGTCAGAAGGAAGTGAAATAGGGAGAGGAATACGTCAAGGATACCCTTTATCGCTCACCCTGTTCATCATCTACTTGGAGGATTTAGTGAAGACCTGTTTACAGAACGAACATGGGAGGAGTGATAATAGGAATAAAGCGCACAATATTTTCTGATGATATAGCGTTGTTAGCAGAAGAGCATATGATACTAAGGGATATTCTACTGAAGCTAAATAACATGGAATGAAGATAAATGCCAACAAGACGAAAACCATGGTTATAGGAAGAAAGGTAAAAAAGGTAAACTTGCAGTAAATGAGGCAGTAGAGCAAGTCAACAGCTTCAAATACTAGGGGTGTACTATAAGCAGTAACATGAGCTGCTGCCAGGAAGTCGAAAGGAGGATAGCAATGGCAAAAAAAGCTTTTAATAGAAAAAGGAGCATCTCCTGTGGACCTCTGGAAAAAGAACTAAGGAAAAGATTAGCGAAGTGCTTTGTGTGGAGTGTAGAATTGGGGGGGGGCCAGAAACATGGACATTACGACGAAACGAAGAGAAGCGACTAGAAGGATTTGAAATTTGGATATGGAGAAGAATGGAGCGTGTAAAGTGGACAGACAGAATAAGAAATTAAGCTGTGTTGGAAAGAGTGGGTGAAAAAGAAAAATGCTGAAACTGAGCAGGAAAAGAAAAAGGAATTGTCTGGGTCAGTGACGGAGAAGAAACTGCTTACTGACGGAAATGTTAACGGGAAAAAAATTCGGGCCAGGAGAAGATATCATATGGTAGACATCGTTAAGTTATATGAAACGTATGCGGAGACTAAGAGGAAAGCGGAAAATATGGTAAGACTGGAGAATACTGGGTTTGCGATGAAAGACCTGACCTTGACAGAAAACTATGTATCTTAACCTTTTTTATCCTGGTGCTCTTGTAAACGGACATAAGGCTTTCGCCGACGTGACAGCAGAACAATATTAGAACTGAACCGAAAAAAAAGTCATCAACAGGGAAGTAATTCATGATATTAACAAAAATACTGTCATCCAGCAGAAAACATAATTTATTCTATCTGCACCTACGGCTCTAGTTTTATGGTTATTCCAACTCAATATATAAAAGTGGGATGTACGTTTGTAGAATGTAACAGTTGTTCCGAAGTTCACTCGGCTCTGTTTAAACTCTCTTCACAATGCTCAACATTTCAAACTCAATTGTTCGCAATATGTGAAGTTATCAAATAGTGCAGCGAACAAAGTAGGCTAGTAGTGCTTGTTTACAAAGTGATTGCCAATCAGTGTTCAAAGCGTTTGATAAATATAATTTTTACTCTCTTCCATGTAACTCAAAAAAAAAAAAAAAATGACGGAAATCCCAACACGCGGGGAATACTTGGAATAAAATAACGGATGAAACTGCGACATTGGCTCCTGATTCAAACCCCTTAACTATATCTCATATATGTTGTTGCTTCTCGTCTCTCAAGAAGGAACTATGGCAAAAAATTGTTAATGAATGGCATAAACACTGGCAAGAGTGTGATATAGGACGTGCCACATTTCTTTTTTTTTTCTTTCAACACAAAAACAAACTCTTACAAATATATAAGTTCCAGTGTCCTGTAAAAATTGTTTTAATACGAATTTTTTTTAACTTCATACTTTCACAGTTTTTAACGGGACACGGATAATTCGGTGAATATAATGAAGAGTTTAATATTTCTGATAGTAATTCAAATTGCAATCGAGTGTAATTTATTTTTCTATCAGACAGACTAAACATGCCGACTTCCTATCTAAATATTCTAGAAAAAGAGAGATAGAGCGAACGAAAGACACACAGAACGAACGAAAACGTAGCGAAAGGAAGAAACACAGCGAAAGAAAGGAAAACACAGTTAACGGAAGGATGATAGAGAACTGAAGGAAGAGTGAACCAAGCAAGGGACAGAGCGATGGAAGGAAACCCTAGATCATAAATACCCAGATTGCTCGGCGTTATAGGCTTTGACGGTAACAACTTTTGTCAGGTTTACTATGCTGCCATCTAGTTATTACATAAGAAGTCACGTCATAACTTCCATTTGAATTGCATTAGCGACTGTACTGCCATCTAGTAATTGTTGACGGCGGACGGGTGGCGATCCTGGCGATTCTCTTCAAAGTGAAACCGATTTTAACATAGGAATGAGCAATCTATATGTGATCTGGGAGGAAAAACAAGAGGAGAAAAATGTCGAACATAAGAATTAAAGAATAAAGAATATAAGAGAAAGAAGGACAGAATGAACGAAAAAGAGAACGAAAGAAATAGAGCGAAAAAAAGCAGCAAAAATGGAACAGAGCGAAAGAAAGAGAAAAATAACAAAAGAAGGAAAGAAAGCAAAAGTATAAAGAAAAAAAGTGAAAGAAAGAAGTATTATAATTAAAGCCCAAATGTTTGACAAAATGACTTTTTACTGGGTGGAAGTGAATCACTATTTTCATAGATATAAATGTGATTTGGGGTAAATCGAAGCGACAGAACCAATTGTTATTTTGCCTTTTAAGGTGTTCCTTACTAATTCAATAATAAATTACCTTTCTTTAATTTTAAAGCAATATTTCTTGTTTATTTGCAATTTTCTAATTAATTGTAACATAACGTGTATGAAGTTTAAATATATGAAACAATGACACACTTTAGTAACAATAGTGAATAAAAGTAATGTATTTCGGTGCTTAATCTGCTAATAATCGTGCTTTAATACTATTGGTGTAATATGAATAATGATCGACAAAAATATGTCCTGTCTTCACAATACAAATAATCAGTTTTGTAATTTTAAATATTAAGCTCGTTCTCATAGAAGTTGCCACGTAGCATTTTCAGTTGTTTGCTTCCAGATTTCAAATCTTACTGTTACAATTTTGTGCTACACGTGTTTATTACTGTAGGAGAAAGAAATCTGAGTTAGAAACAGTCAGTTATTGTCGGGTGACAGAAGATATAAGATTGGTTAGCTAGAATAGCTAAATTCAGTAAACCATTGAAAAGTAAACTTCATGCTTACGTTAGTGAATTTGGTGCCCATGTGTTTTCAACTGATTGAACAGATTTGTTATGTAAGATTTGTGAAAAGACAGTTAAAGACGAATATATGTATGTATATATATATATACATATAAGTCAGCATGTGTCAATTACGAAGTAAAAATATGAGTTATGTTGATATAATTTAAATTTATTTGTAAATGACGTGACTTTTTAAAATTCATAATGCCTTTTTCAAAATTTACTGTGCCCTTTTTTTAAGTTTTTATTGCCTCTTTTGTCTATCTATTTTAACTGTTATAGATGCCTAAACATCCGGGTTCTAATTATAATAATCAGAACAAATTCAAGGAGAAATAGATTTAAATACCGCTACAGAAAAAATTAAATAAATAAACAAACGACATAAAACAGAGAAGAGGCGAAAAAATATAGGAGGAAAGAAAAACAAGTGTCAGAAAGAACGGAATAAATAAGGACGAAACAAAAGGAAGAACGTGAAAAGGAATAGAAAAAGTACGAAGCAAGAAAAAAGGGAGAGTGAAGGAGAAGATTAACGAGGTTAGGAATGGTAACGAGTGAACGAAGGTGAAATACCAGATGAAGTAAAGACAAAAAGAAATGTGCGAGTGAAAAAAAAGTCGGAGAGGAAGAGGCGGAAATGAAAAAACAGGACGGAAGAAAGTGAAAGTAGATTAGACGAAAGGTAGAAAGGACGAAAAGCAGATGAGGCATGAGTGAAAAAATGAAATAAATAAACAATATACGAAATTAAATAGGGAAGAGACGAAAAAAATAGGAAGCAAGAAAAAGTAAACGATAGAAAGAACGGAATAAATAAGAAAGAAACAAAGGAAAGAACGCGAAAAAGAAAAAGTACGAGGCAAAAAAGGAAAGTGGAGGAGAAGATTAAAGGGATTAGAAATGACAAAGATTGTATGAAGGTGAAAGAACAGAGGAAGTAAAGACAAAAGAAATGTGCGAGTGAAGAAAAAGCCGGATAGGAAGAGAGGAAAATGAAAAATTGAGAACGGAAGAAAGTGAAAGTAGATTAGACGAAAGGTAGGAAGGACGAAAAGCACATGAGGTATGAATGATGTGGCAGCGAGCGGTGAGTGGGTGTATGAGTGATTAAGAGAGAGAGCGAGTGAGTAGAAGGTGAATAGGCGTGAGTGGTCGGTTGATGAGTGGGTGGATTGCGGGAACAGTCGATGAATGGATCACACAGTTGGTCGTCTGTCGTGCCAGTGTTTTAGGAGTAATGCATTGTTTGATGGAACGCTGGGAAAGCGTCTTTCAATTATTGAAACTGTGAATAAAGCTTCTTACGAACGAAGTCTTACTGCCAGGAAATTAAACTGCTGGGATCTTACACAAGAACTACTGCGAATGCACACGATCGTCTCTGAGTAATGGCTGGCATTTCTCAGCGCATACTCTGACGGTCCCCTGTTCAAAAGTTGTCACACGTTTTCTTGCATTCCAGTTGTATGGCAAGCGTTTTACTCCATTGCATAACTATGTATGTACTAGACTTCGGAAAATGACGGACACCACGTCGAAAATAATCAGCCGATATTTTATAATAATAATAATAATAATAATAATAATAATAATAATAATAATAATAATAACACGGTAAAGAAGTTATTGTTAATCAGTGGGTATAATTTGTAATTTATTCTGGCAGCTGTATGTAATCTGATGTCTATATTGCTAATAACAGAATGCCATTTTTTTTTTTTCAGTACAGTAACAAAGAATGGTTTCGTAATAAAATGTTTTTTTTTTTTTTTTTTTACAGTGATGGGTTGTTAGCCCTTGTGTCTCAGTGAAACTTTCAGCTGAGTACGTATAGGCTGGAAGGATTAGATCAATGGAAAAATCCATGATCCCATCGGGAATCTAACACGCGACCTTCCGGTTCTGTAGCGTTACGCCTTAACCGCGACGCTACTGCGCGCCCTTATTGTATGTTAGGACAAACGAAATTCATTAATAATAATAAACACTCCTATATTTTTATTTCTAGACGGCAGGTTTCAAACACAGCGACTGCTGGAGTTTCTCAAATCTTCCCATAAAAAATATTACAATAATCTCCTCGCCCTCCACACCCTCTTACCAAGCATCTCGTTTTGTTTACCTTTCACTACCTCGAACCCGGAACATGTACCTTCTCTATTTCTCTGCACAGAACATCCTTCTACTCATCATCTTTCAGCATATCTATTCCACGCGTCTGGAATTCTCTCCCTGACCATGTCAGAGACTGTCGGACAATATCAAAATTCAAATTTAAATTAAAAAAATCACCTTCTAGTTCGTGGAATTGCTTGTTGAACACATGTCAGGTTGCGCAACTTCACCTTAATCCATGATATATAGTAAATATTGTAACTATGCTGTTGTAAAATTGAAAATTAATATGTAATGTACTTATTATTATTATTATTATTATTATTATTATTATTATTATTATTATTATTATTATTATTATTATCATTATTATTATTATTATTGTCAGTTATCAATATCATCATTGCTATCTCTGTTTTCTTTCTTTTTTCTTGTATTAGCTCGATGAGAGCTCTATAGTGTTCTTTTGACTCTGTTGACCCTCTATAGGACTTTAACTTAATTTATATTATTTTCATCAGTGTTTGTATTTCTTTTTTGTATTTATATGTGCTATCTGGTAGGATGGAAGAGAAGGCCTTATGGCCTTAATTCTGTCAGATTAAATAAATAAATAAATAAATAAATAAAATAAGAATAGTATGAAGGTGACGCCCAAATTTTTGTCTTGTGTCGCTTGTATCTCACATACTTTTATTACTTGCTCCGGTACTAGATACTAGAGATGAACAACGATCGAGAAAGCAAGACTAACAGCGCCCGCAAAAGCCGAAAACCCGCACGGCAATGTGTTGTATACGTCGCGTCGAGATTGATCACTCCCGAAATCCCGAACGTCAAGCAGCCTTGAATCGCCACAGTTGTTTATACCTGACTGAACTTTTATCTACTTTGGAAACTGTTTTATATGTATAAACAATGAAATAGCCTATTTGAAACATCATCTCTACCTATCAGTGTATAATAATCCGTTCCCCAGTCTTTATTTAACTACTAGGCCCTTATTAAAAGACTAGGAATTCTCTTTTCATATGTTTGAGATCAAGTGTGCAATCTCAAGTAAAAAGATATTAACGTTATGTTTTATGTTTCTCAGAAATTCAAATTTATTTCAGATTTTTTTTTTTCTATTTATATAATACAGAACCAGAACATTTTGATACTGTTCTGTTTTGTCTCATTTAAACATTTATAATGTTATTTATTTCAATGATGTATATGTTATTCAAAATTACGAAATTTTTCCACGCCGACCAAATGCTATTTAAAGAAATGATGAGCGAGATTCGAAGCGCACGAGAATGACGAGACGAGACTCGAAAGCCAAATGCAACGAACACAGCGAGCGAGAGCGTCAGTTAGTTTTGTTCATGTCTACTAGGTACATCCCCAGAAGAAGATCTGTGGGTCAACCATTCCGAAGATGACAGGAGATCGTAACAGGCCACTAGGCCTATTACGTGACAGGCAGATGATGATGATGTCTTTTATTACTTTATCGCTTAAAGCATATCCAGGAAGAAAAGTCAATTAAATTCCCAAGAAATCAGTGCTAAATCGCTGTAGTGATGTTGTTCAGCTTCCACACTCACAAAGATACTATATATTCATACAAGAATACTGCAGTGATTTCATTCAAATTTAATAGTGATTCATTTATTATATTGACTTCAATAGTCCAAATGTCTGAAATGATTGTTCAACTTCAGTACCTTGAAATTTTTCGTAAGATATTGAAATTCTGCAAATGTTTTAATGAATTATTTTTGATACAAAAATAATTTTAACACATATTGTTTGGGATCAATCGAAAAAATGTGATCCAAAAATACGTTGTCCATATTTTTTAAAAGACTGGGCTAGTTTTTTTACCCACCAGTCTACGGATTGAGTGAGTTTCAAATCTTTAGACATGGATTGGCGTTATTTTGGAAGAAACAAAGCCTAAAATACAACGATAGAGGTCTAAAAAATCATATACCCTATGTATAAATAATAAAAATAGCCAATCGGACTAAGCGAGTTTTGAAGTGACAGGCACAATAACACAAACAAGGATTGGCGTTGTTTTGGAAGAGAAAAAAAAAAGCTTAAAATACAATTATAGAGGTAAAAGAAAATCATATATGTGGGTCATTCCACGAAAATATCAACTTCCATGTCCATTTTCAAAACTATCCAAACCGCATCATGTAATATAGGCCTATGTATGAAATCCTAAAACTCTGTACTGTCTGGATATGAAAACCGTTTTTGCATGGGAAAACGCATTTCAAGTAAATATGAAGATGTATGGTAAGACTTTCCTGTGTTAAATTTCAACGTACCTCGTTTACATGTTTCGACCTATTTATGGGTCATCTTCAGAACTGGTCGTTGTTGGTCTTGGCGCCACTTGTTCTATTTCCTGTGAGGGTGTGTTCCTGTGGTATAGTGTAGAGTCAAAGAGTGTGTGTTTTGAAGTTGAGTTGTGTGTTGAGAATTTCGTTGACAAGAGGGTAGAATCAAGAACATCTTCCACGATTTCTCCCCCGAAAAATATCACAGAAATAAACGTAATTAACGGGTTTAACCCCCAGTAATATGCGCGGAAAGATGGAATGGCCCATGAGTTTTGGGATCACATTCTTCATTTTCACTTATTACTGAAATAATCATATTAGATTCCATAGCAATAGAGTTTACTAAGTATGGACTAGTTTTTGAAATGGTATTTACTTTTAGAAAATAAATTAACTGTTATACCTTTATACACCTGACCAATTCGAACCTTTTGTCTGTGGCTGTATTTTGTTGACGTTCGCACTTCCAAAAGTTGGATGTAATTACGTGATGCAGTCTCCATACACACACACACACAGTCAGATGACAATGACAGCTGATTACTGTTGACAGGAAAGGTGATTCACAGAACTTTGTTGTACTGAAAGCATTCGGAATGTATTTATTTTATATAATTAGAGACAGCTTTATTACATCTGCATGAAAGCTACATGTCGGCATGGGTCAAGAATCGCACGAAACTATATAATTTTGAGTGGTCTGTTCCGTGTTCACAGAGTTATGTATGATTTTAAAAATTTTCTCTCCAGCGCTTTCTAGGTCTGCAAACGTTTCGTTTTCCAATAGGTTTATAATTATATAGCCTGTTTGTAATGATATTCTAAATTGTTCCGGCGCTGCTCATTCGGTCTCAAATTTTGTTAATACTACTGTATCTCCTTTTTTATATTGATTGTATAACTTATTTATATTTCTCTTGTTTGTAATTATATTCTTTATATTTAAATTTAAATAAATAAATAAAAATAAAAATTTACGTGTAAACCAATTGTTTCTGTCTATTTTATTTATAGTAATGTCACAAGAGGCCTGAGAATTGCCGATAATCTCAGACATCGAGTGATATTTATTAGAACTAGTTTGTGAATAAAATAAAAATGTAAATAAAGTTTCCCTAAAATTCGCTCGCAAAATGTTAATAATTATATGTTTATGAATACATAACCTATTCACACATTGTAGAGTCGAAATAGATGAAAAACGATTACTGCAATAAAGAAATTGAATGTTATTTAGTAATGCCAATTAAGAAATACGAAATGCAGGTTTCAAAATGTTAATAGCACGTAATGCGCTTTTCTCTTGTTATTATAACAGAAATATGTTTTCATTATCTGCTGAAATAATTTAATTTAAACATTTTATAGTATAACTACAAATAACCTGATTAATACATTAATTAAATGAACAATTGTTATGAAGAAGTGTCGTTTTCTTTAGATACAATGGACATGGAATTAGAAGATGAAGATGTAGATGTGGAAGTAGGATTTCGCACTTTATTAAGTACAATGGATTCATGCTCATCGATTTACGTGGAAACAGTTGGCGACATTGATTAAAAACGAAAGCACGACCATGCAATAAATTAATAGTGATAAATCGAGCTGCAGAAATTGTCGCGATGTATGACTGATTGGTTGGAATTCAAAATTTCATTACAGTTCATTGACCGAAAATGGATTGACGTCATATAAACGAAATAATCTATTATATTTGTCACTTCCATTCATTTATTTTTTTGTGTTCACTTCTTTTTAATCCAACAAAGTTAATTCTCCTAAAGGTCGAAGTAATCTCATCTTTATTTTTATTTGTTGAATTTGTTTCATGGCAAGAGTCCACATTTCAGACTCATAGGCCTAAGCTAATATTGGAATAACCACAACTTAATTAGAGACACCATATATACAATATATAGTCCTCACTGAATAATCATGACCAGGGAAAGGATTTATATGTAAATACATATTTACTTATAAAGCTAATATAATTTATATTTTGCATTATCTTTATGTTTCACAATGTGTAGGGTTGAAAAATCCTACTTTTATTTTCCATATTTTTCCATATTTTAGAGTTTAGTACATATTTTCGTTAATTTCCATATATTTTCCATATTTCATATAAAACAGTCCATATTATATTAGGTTTAACAATAAAACAAAACAAAATTCCATTAACTTTTAAAAATACATTTCAACAATAGAGATTTAAACACATGTTCAGTAATCCCTTTAACATCAGAGTTATTTGAAAATTAGCAGTCCTATCAACAATGGGAAAGTAAGTTACAAAACTGTATTAATTTAATTTAAAATTTTTAACAGACTTCAGTTGTGCAGCTCAACAGTTAAATGCCAGTCAGAGTACACATAGGTTCAGTTTTGTAAATCATATTATAAAGACGGTACATATGCCAAAAGTACGTCATTCAGTCAATTTAAAATCAAAACTAACAAGTTACATTTCAGAATTTAAAGAAGATGGTTTATCAACTGACAATAAAATATTATTTTGTAATTTGTGTCAGTGTGCAGTATCATCTACACAAAAGTTCCTGGTGCAACAACACATTACAACTAGTAAACATCAGGCCAACAAACAACTAAATTCCAAGCAGAGACAATTGTTTTTAACACAACCAACAACATCGAATGTAAGATCTGAGTTTAACATCGACCTGTGCCGTTCTCTCATCTCTGCTGATATTCCTCTCTACAAACTAAAGAATAAGGTCTTCAGGGAATTCCTTGAAAAATATACTCAACATACAATCCCGGATGAGTCAACACTTAGGAAGACGTATGCTCCATCCATCTACGATGAGACAATACAGAAGATAAGAGATGAAATTAAAGATAGTTCAATTTGGGTTTCCATTGATGAGACTCCCGACAAAGAAGGTAGACTTGTTGGTAATGTAGTTATCGGTTTGTTAAGTGAACAATATTCTGAACGAATTCTTTTACATTGTGATGTTCTAGAAAAGTGCAATAACAAAACTATAGTTAAACTGTTCAACGAAGCTATGGGTATCCTGTGGCCAAAGGGTATTATGTACGATAATGTGTTATTCTTTATTAGCGATGCTGCCCCTTATATGGTCAAAGCTGGACAAGCATTATCTGTTGTATATCCTAAATTGACTCATTTTACTTGTGTGGCGCATGCATTTCATCGTGTGGCAGAAGTGGTCAGAGACAATTTCCCTAAAGTAGATTTGTTGATTTCATCAGTGAAAAAAGTATTTCTCAAAGCTCCCAGTAGAGTTAACGTGTTGAAAGAAATGTACCCTGAAATTCCATTGCCACCAAAGCCAATTTTAACTAGATGGGGTACATGGCTAGAAGCAGTTGAATATTATGGCGAACATATAGACTCTATTAACAATGTTCTCCTTGCATTGGACTCTGAAGATGCAGTCTCAATTGATACTGCGAAAACAGTTACCTGTGACATAAGTGTGAAGAATGACTTAGCTCACATTCAGCATACATTTTCATGCATCATAAAAACGCTCAAAAGTCTCCAAAATAGGCACCTTTCACTATCTGAAAGTTTTGAAATTATAAATAGTACTGTGGAACAACTGAATCGTGGTAGAGGTAAAGTTGCAGATGCAGTAAGAGCTAAGGTGGACACTGTACTTTCAAAAAACCCTGGATATGAAGAACTACAAAAGGTTGTTGCTGTGATGAGTGGTGAATCAACAGTGAAGATTAACTTGGACTTATCCCCAGCAGACATTGTGAAATTGAATTATGTACCAGTTACTTCTTGTGACGTCGAACGCTCTTTTAGTCAGTATAAATCTATCCTCAGAGACAATAGAAGAAGATTCACTTTTCAGCACTTGAAAGAAATGTTTGTAACCTATTGTTATGGTAACAGACAATAAAAATTGTGTTTTGTTGAAACTACATTGGAAGATAAGGTACGTCCATTATATTTTTTGTTTAGTTTGATTAAAATGTACCAATATTTAACGTACATAGTCATTTTTTTATAATTTTAAGTCCATATTTAATTCCATATTTTGGTAAAAATCCATATTTAATTCCATATTTTGGTAAAAATAACTACATATATATTTACATATTTCATATATTTTTAGTCCATATAAATCCGTTCCCTGATCATGACTATATGTAGTCAAGATGTAGATACCTATTATTGGAGAAAAATTCGTTCTGGCAGCGGGAATCGAACCCAGGACCTCTTAGCTTTGCGCCTGAGCGCTCTTTCCATCTGAGCTATGCCAAGACCTGACTCACACTTCTCTTTTGTACCATTAATGGCCATAGTCAACTTTTTAATAAACTGACGAATGAATAATCTAATTAATTCCCTCAACATCAAATACATCTAATACAGTATATTTACTTCTACGGAATATCATGCATAGACTATAATAGGCTACATTGTGCATTTAATTAAACTTCAAAATGTTTAAATTTTACTGTGTTTATAATTCACTATTGACATGTAGTTAGCGTAGTAAGTGGCTATCGTTGTTATTTGTAAGTAATTATTTTCATTCTCTGTTAAAAATGCGAATGAAATAAAATAACGCGTAAATAAATAAATATGCATTATTCTTCACTTCGTTAATTATTTACTTGGTATTCGCAGTACTTGTGAATGTGTCAATAAAATGGAAATCTCTTGTAATTTTATCCATGTTAATTGTGTCCAACATTAACAAAGGCTGGAAGAATGTGGCAGCATATATTTGAAGTAATAATTGTCAGGTATTAAATTTTCACAAATATTCATACAACAAAACTGACTTACATACCGTAACCACCAACACGTTTTCGGGAATATCTGGTTGACATACTCACCTGAAACAGAAAGAGACAACATTAGCATGCATCAGTATAATTTATCAAGGCACAAATATAGTCAAGAGCAGAAATTTATAATGTGCTGTATGGTTAATAAATAAATAGTACATTCTTAAAAAAAGTAAATTGTTAAAGGCCTATATTTTCCAAAGGCCATTTAGTTTAAAGAACTCTATCATTTTATTTGCAAATGATAATTATGAGAATTACAAAATGAACAGAATATGAACTCCAAAGATGTAGGTATATTTTTTAAAAATCTCATACAATATAACTGAACAATTTCAACGAATAAAACAAAAATATTGGTTTTCAAAAGTCAAGAACACTGCAACAAAGAAAAAATACAAAATAATAGTTTAAAGCAAGTTATTTGGCTTCAGGAAGGGAAAAGGTACGAGATAATATGGAACTGGACTGCTACGGACAATCGGCAAAAGATACCCAGAGAAGAATAAAGAAGTGTATATAGTATTTGTGGACTTAGAAAAGGCGTTTGACAGAGTGGATTGGAATAAACTGATGGGGATCCTAAGAAAATTGATGTGGATTGGAAAGAGAGAAGGCTGTTCAGTAATCTTTATATGAAACAACGAGTGAAAGAATAGGAGAATGTCAGAAGGAAGTGAAATTGGGAGAGAAGTACGTCAAGGATGTCCTTTATCTTCTACTCTGTTCAACATCTACTTGGAGTATTTAGTAAAGAACTGTTTTCAGTACATGGGAAGAGTGACAGTAGGAGGAAGATTTGCTGATGATATGGTGTTAGCAGAAGAGGAAAGGATATGCTACTGGAGCTAAATTACAGCTGTGAGCAGTATGGCATGAAGATAAATGCAAATAAGACGTAGAGCATATCATAGGAAGAAAAATACAGAACATAAACTTGCGAATTCTAAATGAGGCAGTAGAGCAAGTGGACAGCTTCAAATACTTGGAGTCTACTATAAGCAGTAACATGAGCTGTTGCCATGAAGCCAAAAGGAGGATAGCAATGGCCAAGAAAGTCTTTAATAGAAAAAGGAGCCTTTTCTGCGGACTTCTGGAAAAAAGAACTAAGGAAGAGACTAGTGAAGTGTTTTTTATGGAGTGTGGCACTGTATGGGGCAGAAACATGGACATTACGACGAAGTGAAGAGAAGCGAATAGAAACATTTGAAATGTAGACACGGAGAAGAATGGAACATGTGAAATGGACAGACAGAATAAGAAATGAAGCTGTGTTGGAAAGAGTGGGTGAAGAAAGAATGATGCTGAGACTGATAAGGAAGAGGAAAAGGAATTGGTTGGATCACTGGCTCAGAAGAAACTGCCTACTGAAGAATGCACTGGAACGAATGGTGAACGGGAGAAGAGTTCGGGGTAGAAGAAATAGGTGCGGCAAACAGATTTCTCGTCTGGTAGCTCGGCAACAAAGAAAAAAAATGGGGAACGATACTACCTACCTAGACTTTATAGAGCTTTCACTTCCTAAGGCGTAAGCAAAGAGGAGGAGTCACGCCGGAAATAACAGCGATACGACTATTTGTCAGGTGAAGAACAAAATGCATGCAATTTTGCGTTATGTAACTTTCCTCATTCTCCTGTAACTTCATTCCTCTTACCCCTAAATATTTTCCTAAGCACCTTATTCTCAGACACTCTTAACCTCTGTTCCTCTCTCGAAGTGAGAGTCCAAGCCTCACAATCAAACAGAAGAATCGGTAATATAATTGATTTTAAATTCTAACTTTTAGCTTTTATGAGCGCAGATTGGATGATAAAAGCTTCTCAATCGAATAATAACACGCATTTCCCATATTTATTTTGCGTTTAATTTCTTCCCGAGTATCCTATGTACATTTAGTACTTAACCAAAATAGTTTTGCCATCTGTTCAGGATTGAATGAGAATCTGCAAGCAAGTCACCATTCTCATCAATTGACCACATTTACCCATGCCTGATATCCATTCTTAAGTTCCTATATGACCTTATATAAATCTCTAATGTTTTTATTCTTACTACTTGTTTCTACCTCATTCAGTTGCTCCTTCAAGTAATCTCTCTTTTTATTACTTATGCTTTTTTTTTAATAGTACGAATGTTACAATACTCCTTTCATAAAATATTTCATAAGAATCCAAATTTATTTCAATGGTGAATATCCGGAAGACACGTTATTGTCGGTTGGTCTGTTATTGCGTAACTCCATCCAATTATGTGTTACATGAGCACAAAGCAAATATAAAAACTGTGAATTTTTGTTACAGAATTATGACATGGGGAAGTTATCTCCGCCCAGGTCATAGGAGTAGGTAGGAAGTGCAAGTATTAGGTAGCATATTTATTTTAAGTAGCCTAGTTGAGTGTAGGAGGGCTGTACAACATTCAATTTGTGTAGCAGACTCCCCACTCGCTCTTTATGCCGTCCCACGCGCGCAGCATCAAGTCTGCATGTTTATATGGAGCGTTACGATTCATTCCTGCAAATAAAAAGAGTTCCCATGTGCCCGGGGTTACAGTTACAAATAACACGTTGTTATGTGCTGCTGCGTCACACGTCCACAGAATGCGCACTCTCACTTTTGCACTTTGTGTGCACGAAGGTTTATTGTGATCCTATTTATTGTCTGCCGTAGTAAAAGGGCAGGCGATCGAGATCAGCTCAATGGTATACACACTCGTACAGTGTCGCTGCGGTATGTACGGCAGATAGATATTTTCTGCTGCACAGTAAGTAACAAAAATGTTCGCTTGCCAGTTCTTAAACTTGAATTTTGGGAGAAAAAAGTTATTGAAGCATTCTGAAACACTTACCAAGATTAAATGTTAATACAAACCGCCATGAATATGGCATCGGAAAACTCCGACGTCAATGGAAAGATGACTTCTGTATTGGAACAGATAGCAGTATAATATGAGCTGTTCAGTTTTGACTTACACCACTTTTGCTCTGAACGGCTCATATAAACTAGGCTAATGATTCGGTCGTTATTATACAAATTTAAATGACATGAATATATATTTTGCCTATAAATGTATTTACGAAGAACAGAGAGATTGAGAGAGAGAGAGAGAGAGAAAAAAAACAAAGAGAGAGTAGAAATTGTATTTTGTATACCGGTATTATTTATTTGAGCCGTTCAGAGCAAAAGTGGTGTAAGTCAAAATTGAAAGCACAAATGCTGTCAAAATAAGTAATTTTATGTTTAAAAGCAGGGCTGGGCATCGGGAGCGGATCCAGACTCTAAACGGGGACGCTTAATATTCATCCGCTACTGAATGACCGCTGCGCGGTGTTCGGCGAGGAAGAAAGGGGATGAAGAGAAATCATATGGCTCCCCGTGACAGAGTAGAATTCGCTCTTGCTGCCCAGCCCTGTTTAAAAGCATGTTACGTTTATTACACTGAACAACAAGAATTTTGTACCGACTTTAACAATGTGTCTCCGACGGTTTTGTGTGCGCTGAATCCGAAAATGCTTCGCCTTTCTTGTATCACGTAAGGTTTTTAAGAGGTACTACGATTTCACTTTTCGATAAGCGCTCCCCCAAGAAACATCTGGCGCGGGTTGGGGGTTGTAAACCAAAACAAAAGCTAATGCATTTTATGAGTTTGACTTATTTCCTGTTTCTTATGGTTGTTGGCATGTTCTTTTGTACTACTAATAAATAAATATTGGTCCCCTCTAATAAATAGATATTGGTCTACGCAATGAACAAACAAGGGTGTGGTTTTCAGCATTTAAAATAAAAGTTTTCAAGTTTGAGTGAAGGCAAATTAAAAGAGAGCATTTTCATCGGTCCATAAATTCACGAATTTATGGCCGAATCTTTGTTTGAGGAAATCCTTCAGTTACAGAAAAAATGGCATGGCACGCTTTCGAAGATGTGTACTCAAATTTCCTTGGAAATTCTAGGGCAGACAACGACATAGAATTTGTTGTGGAAACCATGTGAAGTGCATATGAGAAAATGGGGTGTAATATGTCTCTCAAAATGCACTTTTTACATTTTCATTTTGATTTCTTTCCTCCTAACCTTGGAGTGGTCAGCGACGAGCATGGGGAAAGATTTCATAAAAAAAATATCTGAAATGAAAACTCGATATAAAGGAAGATCATCATCCAGCATGCTTGCAGCCTATTGTTGGTTCCTTGTAAAAGACACTCCCGGGTCTAGTTATGAACAGAAGTCATCCAGAAAATTCTTCTAAATCGTAACTTCAAATTCCGAGATTTCTCTCATCACATATGAAATATGTTTATTGTTGTGTTTTAAACTATGTAACATCATTTTTGTATCCAGTACACATTTTTCAAGTATTATGAGGCATTTTGAATCCTTAGTAGTATTAGTAGTAGTATTTATTTATTTAACCTGGTAGAGATAAGGCCGTCAGGCCTTCTCTGCCAATCTACCAGGAGATTCCAACTATAATATGAAGAATAAAATTACAATTAGTATTAAATTTACAATTACAATTACAAATAAAATTACAATTAGTATTAAATTTACAATTGAAAGTGTGTTGTAATTTTACAAGCAGCAGTAACAGAAATCATAAAAATTCAATTCATTTCCCCGAAAAATAGTACGCGATGGGGCAATCTGGATTTTAAATTCAGATTTAGGGCACACATATTAGTAATAGTCATCTGTTTTTATTTCGGAGCAAGACAAAAAGTAAAAATTTGTTGTTCTGTGTTATTGTACTTTTCAAATCCGCAATAAAATCCGAAATGTATATGCTTCTGTGAAATAAGGGAGAAATTACGTTCTATGAAACATTTTTGTCTTTTTGTATAGGCCTATAAATAAACTTATCTATTCACACGCCCCACCACACAGACGTACATTTTTTCGACTAGTTTGATGACCTTTCTATCTTAGCTTTTACAGTATAAATTAAATAGCACAAGAACATGATCTATAAAGTCGCTTTAGATTCAGTGATCACCCACAAACAAGTTGTTGTATGTGGCAGTGGGTGATTGTGATTGAATAACAAGATGAATCGGGATAAAATCACCATTAAGAATGAGAGAATCATTATAAAAGTGTGCATTTTTAAGTCAGTGACTCTAAAATATTGATATGCAAATTGTGTACTATTAAGAGGTTGACTTGGGGGGGGGTAGTATTAGAGAAACATGTAATTGTCACAGACGAAAAATAACAGATTGAAGGAGAATGTCATGTTGAAATTTGTGCTATACAACTTTTAATTAGTGTCTCTGAATACAATAAAACGAATACCGATTTTAAATGCTTCTATGTCTCTTTACTTAATTATTATTTTAAAAAATCTGGAAAATGTAGAAAATGCTCCAGTTAACACATGGATGGCATTGATTTCCTACAACCGAACTTAAAAAAAAAAAAAAAAAATCATCCCAAAACGTCACGAAATGCTAAATTCTAACATTAAAAATCCTATAAAATGCTCAATTCGATTTTCAAAATGCTACAATGTTTAATTTTAAGTTGTTAAAATCTACCATCTGTAATGGTGGTGGTGACGACGATGATGAAAATGTTCCTGTATTTATCAAATTCTTTCAGAACCTAGTACGGTATCCGAAAAAAAGAAACTGACAAGGGAACAAACAGTTCTCAAGTTAACATTTAATAACATTTTAAGATTAAAATTAAAACAGAATGAAATATTTTTATTTAAATGCTATACATTTTTACAATTTTTTTTCTCCTGTACGAAGGAGGAATCCGAATACTTGCACTGTAGCCTGAGGTTTACTGTGCTCACCACTTCTATTCTGTGAATGACAGTAGCCAAACGGTTGCGCTCTTGTACAAGTACAGCAGTACGCCCCACCTTGAACTTATCGCGGGCTATAGTATGGATGATGATGATGATATGCTAAATGGTCCGAGGTCCAACGCCGAAAGTTACCTAGCAATTCTCCTTCAATTGGATAAGGGAAAACCCCGGAAAAACCCCAACAAGGTAATTTGTCCCAACCAGGATTAGAACCCGGACCAGCTCGTTTCACGGCCAGACACGCTAACAGTTACTCCACAAAAGTTGGCAATCTTCACAATTATCAACCATTTTAAATATTAGTGTATAAGGTTATACAAACAATTTTTATTGCCAAATTGCATGAGTATCCATTCTAGAAAGTAGTAGGCCTACATCTATTCACGAATTTCACTGAGTTGGAGACCTGGTATTAAACAAAGAATAGGTACAAAATTAAATGTAGGTGTTGGATTAGTTATGCACTTTCTGGCATCCTCCTTTTGGGTATTCTCGCACTGCCTATTTTCTGCAAGTAGCCATCACTCGCTTATGTAACCTATAACGGCGCTATATTCATACAGTGTCGAGTATATTACAAATTCACGAGCCAAAACTCTAAAATTATTCAAGGGAGTTAAAACCTGATTTCAGATTTTTAAAAATCGTGCTATATTACGCAGTTTACTCGCTATATGTAACGATTCATTTCTCACAGTTTGTAAATGGCAGGCACCTAAAGGCACTGAAAGTGTAGAAATTTATTGCATAAGACTGAAGTGTCATGAGAGTAGACTGTTTTGCAACTTCCACCCCTTAACTTTAAATCTTATAATAGCCTTTGTAATTAAGAATTATGGTACTCCGATCAAAACTATGACAGAGGGAATATTGGAGAATGCTGGGATTGCAGTGAAAGACCTATCCTTAGGCAGAAAAGTGTGAATGTATGAATCCTAACATCGGGAGTAATGAAATTCGACTGACAGGTCTCTCTTTATTTTAAAAAGGTGTCCTCTTTTGGCGCCCTGAAGGCGTATGGAGGACTTGGAGAAAAACCTCCATGCTTTCACAATCTCGGCACTAGAATGAGGTGTAGTCTTCAAGCGATTCTACCGCCTTTTATCCTCAGGAAAGGCCTTCGGTACTAAATGTGACAAGATGGTAAGTGGACCTCGATCGGGCCCTTTTTTGGAAGAAAAAAAAAGACCACCTAGAATTGAACGCAGGACTTTTCAGTTAATAGAAGTTGCGCTAAGTGGAAGCATTTACAAAGTGGTCGGTGGCATAGATCACTCAGGTCAGGTTAAGTGAGATAGTCAAAACATCGTTTTCCTTGATACAATGTACTAGGTTAAGATATCCTGTTTCTCTCTGAGGATCAGCAGCTGTTTAGTTAAATGAAAATTACTGGTTTTTTACAGTTTCTAGTAAAACAAAAAGCGTGGTCGCATGAATGTCATATATAGGAAAAGTAACGGAAATGATTAAGTATTTATGGGTAAGATAACTCTGCCATTTGTGAGCCAACCATATGGTGTAGTTTGGCAATACCAAGAACAAAAGAAATAACAGCACTAATAATACGAATTTTAAAACAAGCGGAAAATAGTTCTGTGCATACAGGCATGAAAAAGTGGTCACGAAGAAGTTACGGGTTCCATTTCGTCGAAGGACGAGTATTCTTACTTGTATAGTGCTGACACAGCTATTACAGGAGAACATTCATATTTCATTCGTAGTTATACCAATATCTTGTATTTATATTTGTATTTATCTCTTTGTTTATGACTTTTTTTCATGTTTATATTATAAGCAACATTAGTCCTTACTGTCTATTGCAATTCGGGCTTTGTCCTGTTGTAGAGAAATAAATAAACAATCTAATAAATTTCTGAGTATAGAGTAAAGACTGAATCATATGAATCTGTTCCTAGTCAAAGAAACTGAGCGCTATTAATTGGGATTAGTGGTGAGGTGTGATTTGAAGATTTGTGATAGGTTTGTCACTTCTTCCGACTGACTACAGTTCCAAAATTACAGCTCCGAGAAGTCGCCCATAAATTGTATGTATGTATTTATTCACACTGCAATGGGTGGTAAGTAATTACACTCAATAATGACAATAATAAACTTATTACTTAAAAATGCATTAAATAATAATACTAATAATTAATACTAACAATATTTTATAATAATAATAATAATAATAATAATAATAATAATAATAATAATAACAGGGAATATCCTAAATTAAATGAAGCACGATCACTTAAAATAACATTGAAAATAAATCTAATTTGCATCTTAAATCCTAGTTCGAACTAAAAGTTGAGACGGTGTCGGGTGGAGTTCCCGGGTAGCTCAGTGGTAGAGCGCTGGTACGTTCAACCAGAGGTCCCGGGATCGATACCCGGCCCCGAAACAATTTTTCCCTTAAAATTATACATATATTTAGTTTTTTTTTTCTCCATTAACTTTTAAACCTATCTTATTTGTATTACTTTCGAATTTGTCAAAAGCTTCTATCAGGTTCTTCTCCATATCATATTTAAACTGCTTATATTTGGTAATATTGTACAATAATGGTCGAATTGCCGAAACTCAGCTGCGTATCACCGATAGCAAGCCATATGAGCAACACGAGTCTGCGAGCGGCTCCGCCGAGTGTCTGGTTGTCGCGTTGCGGTTTCCCTTCAATCTATTCACCCAATATTTATCAGTTTTATAACAACGATATTTATTATAAATTTTAATCACAATTCAAAATTATGGCTACATTAAGTAAATGTTTGTGTAGTTATGAACGACCACTTTCTTACAGAACCCTCACTATTACTAGATATTTAATTTATTTGCAGAGGTAAGAGAATATGAATCACATTTACTAATCGCGTACGCCAAAGCGTGCAATACTTCAAAATCAATCCTTTCTAATTCCATACTTTTCGTAAAGAGAAAAGAAAAAAAGCGCTGTTCAGCATTTATTCCGGGAATGTTCGAAGTTACATGGTAGGAAAGGGAATAAAATTGCTATGTAAGGCACTGCTATAAACATTAATTTTGCTGAAGAAGAAGTTTGCACATGTACAATATAATAAATCAGGGAGAATGAGGTACCTCACCCCTAATCCCCCCGCCGCTACCCAACCAAAATTCAAGCCCCACACATCCAACTAATTAAGGCCGCCTTCCCGCACCCGAGTTGGGCTCCAGAAAGAACGGGCAGGTCGGTATCAATTACAATGTGTTAGAGACGTTGATAAGAGGCGGTAAGGCGTTGGGTTTACATGTGTTACGCTTTTACTCGGGGCGTTCACGAATTTCAGCAAATATTTAAAGTGCTCCAAACACGTAATAAATACTTAGACCTATAGTACGCCTAATACAATCACGATCCCAAGATCTTTATAAGTTTGTCCACAGAACGTCTTTCTTAGTTTATAAAGCTTGAAAGTGCGTTTAACAAGTATGTATACAGTATATTAAAACAAAGAAGCATAACATTTGAAATATTTGTTGCAAATGTCGAAGTGTTGTGTTTCTTTAATATTATAAAATAAACATTGCCATAAAAACAAGGACATACATACATACATACATACATACATACATACATACATACATAGGGGAGACTGTTGTACCTTTAAACACTTTAAACATTTTTCTTTTTTTTTTAATTTTCGGAAATTAAATTTTTTAAATGAACAAAATGCTTGAAATAATTATTGAAGATTCCTTTACAACTCCTGTATGTAGTTTCTTGTTTTACAGATCTATTAAGAACGGAAAAAATTAAATGAAGCTATATTTAATGTGTTCAAAGGTAAACAACAGGTTCATGTGCCTTGGAACACACCCTCTTGTAAGTTGGAACACAGGGAATATAGGTGCGAATAAAGCTGTAGAAACGGACAATCGTATTTAAAATGTATTTGCCATCATAAACCAGAACAGGTTTCTCTGATTGAGATTTTATTTCCTGGAGGAGCAATAACTGCTTCAACAGCTTTCTTCAAGGCATCCAGATCAATTGGGGACCTCTTAACTCCAGATTAACTCCGTGGCATGATCTTAAAATACAAGAAAAACAAAAACCGATAGTATCGTGTACTTTGGAACATGTTCCATGGTACAAGATGTTCTGTGTTCAAGATACAAGAGGGCGCACGTTTAAACAAATATGGCTCTCAAAACTAGAGATTTGAATAAATTATGGAAATTAAAATTTGTTATTACTCACCAGATGATAGGGAACACACTGCACTTGATTGATAACAACAAATTCAATTTGGTTTTGTGTTAGAAGACATATAACAATGAACGAAATGTTTACTTTTGGATCTAGAAAACATTTTTTGTCCACGGAACTCACACTTTGCAGTAAACCATACCGAAACTACGACCAGAGCTTCTTAGCGGCATTTTCTACAATCTACTTCAGTTTGGATCCTCTAGGTAGCAGCAAAAATTAAAAAGCAAAAAATGTTCAAAGGTACACTATGCTAAAAGTTCCCCTACATACATACATACTAGTGGATTTTGCAGCAAATGCTGCAAAGTCATAAGAAGTTCAAGTAAAATTTTCAATGAAGTATACCAGACATTTGGAAGTTATTTGCTTCTATAATAGTGAAACACACTCCCTCTGAATGTCTTTTATGCCAAAAACGTTTCCTTGAACCTATCTATTTTCAGTTCTTGAGTCTACTTATATAAAACCCCAAAAGGTTTTACTTCCATATATTCAATATAGCGTTAATGTGTATAGTTAGTGACACATAATTGCCTTAACTATGATAATATTTAATTTTTAGTGGTAATGTCATCAAAAATTCTTAAGTTTTATACGTCTTAATATCCAATACACACTTGTACTCGGAAAACTACAGACCAGAGAATCAGACCTGCAAGTTATTTTTATACGTTACCAAACAATTACGCAAATGAAGATCGACATATTGGCATTATGATGTCCGAGAATCTGAGCCATTTGAACTCTAAATATGTCAGGAATCCTGCAGGTCATGGCCTTCGTGTAATAGTCTATTGTTTATTGTAGTGTATATTCTGTTTTATTCTGAAATGCAATTAGTTCTCAAAACTGACGATAGATGAATTTTAGAAAATAGGAAAATTATGTAGGAAAACTAACGTTTCACTGAAAGTTACTATTTTTCTGAAAATCCTTGGATGCCAAGCTTCAAAATGACGGATCATTCATTAAAATCCGATCAGTCGTTTTCCCGTAATATCCATTACCATTTCAAATTATATATATACTAGTGGCTTGTGCAGCAAATGCTGCAGCAAACTAAGTTCGTTAGACGTTCAAATAAACATTTTTCAGATTTATTTTCAATGAAGAATACTTGTCTTTTTAATAGTTATTTGCTTCCATAATAATGAAACATACTCCCTCTGAATGAATTTTTTTTAGGCCAAATACTTTCTCTTGAACCTATCCAACTTCAGTTTTTGAGTTTCAACGCGAAAACGCAAGTATCAATGTCGGGACAATAGCGGTAGCTATTTCAGGTCATTGTGGAATGTAGGCGAAAGTAAAAAAATGTCAGGTTTGCTAAGCTTTCGAACAATAGCATTTTCGTATAGCTGCTGCATGTAGAACTTGAAATGTAGAGCGTAAAATCATTTTATCCTACTAAGAGATCTTGCTGAAATGATCTGGAGACTACAAAATTTTCTAGGCCTCTTATTTTATCAGTAAGTATTACCTTTTGATCTTTCCTTAGGAACTATAATTTTTGCGCTCTGTCGAGCCAATACTTAAGACAATGACACATATCAATATCTACACTACACCGCCATTAAGTATATGAAAAAGACCCAACCCCACTGGGCTAATAAGTATAAAAATATTTGATTTTTAATAACAATATTATTATCTTACTTAAGTTTTGTAGTTATATATAGCAGCCACTCAGTAAATTATAGTAATGAAGATCTAAATTAAGATATTCTCTATATTTACTTACATAATCTCAAAACGTTTCACTTTCATGTCATACTTTGCATATTTTCACTCTGTAATGAAATATGGATTAATATTCTGGGGTAACTCGTCTGAAGCTAAACACGTTTTTGTTTTACAAAAGAAAGCTATAAGAATAATGGCCGGTGTGCATAAAAGGACCTCATGTAAAAATATTTTCCGAAACTTAGAAATCTTGACTTTACCTTGTGAATACATTCTTTCCCTAATGATGCTGTATATTAAGAACCAAGATAAATTCAGTACTAATCAAGACATTCATCATTTTAATACAAGACATAAATCAGATCTTCATCTACCCTCTGTTAGTCTAAGCTGTTTTAAAAAAGGAGTTCGCTATTCATGTATAACAGTCTTCAATGCACTGCCTAATAATCTTAAAGATTTGAAGAACAACGAGAAGAAGTTCAGAAAAGAATTAACCAAATTTCTACATACTCATACCTTCTACACAATTGATGAATTGTTTATGCTTGTGAATTGAATTATTCTACTTAAATGACATGTACAATTTTATATAGCTCAACTAAAATATGTTTTTATATTGACTTAATCTGTTTACTATGTATTGTATTTTTTGTTTAGCATAACTGATGAATTGTATGTACTGTATACGTCAACTGATGAATTGTTTAAGCTTACAAATTGAATTAATCTACTTCATATGAATTGTATAGCTTAACGAAAATAAGTTTGTAAATTGAACTAATTTGATTGTATATGTTTGTATAGTTTGGCTGATGAATTGTATATGTTCTTAAAATGATTACTAGTCTGTGTAGCTCTACTGATGAATTATATATAGACCTACTGTAAATTGAATGGTAATATGTATAGCTCAACTGATGAATTGTTTATGATTATAAATTGAATTAATCTACTTGATATTAATTGCACAAATTTGTATAGCTTAATGAAAGTATGCTACTTTGTATTGTATATATTTGTATAGTTTTGGCCGATGAATTGTATATGCTTTAAATTGAATAGTAATCTATATAGCTCTACTGATAAATTGTTTGTGTTTGTAATTTGAAGTAGTTTGCATGATATGTATTATCAATTTCTGTATATCACAACTGGTTGAATTGTTTATACCTTAAATTTAATTAAATTGTTTTGTATTATAATATAGCTCAACTTATGAATGATCGTTTGCGTTTGTAAATTTAATAATCTGATTGGCTATGTATTGTATACTTTTAGTAGAGCCATCGATGTAGCTCAGTCGGCAGACTCGCTGGGCTGCTGTTCCGGAGCTGCGTTCGGGCTTGGGTTGGATCCCCCTTTGGACTTTGGTTTCTTCCGAGGTTTTCCACAGCCATGGGACTGAAACCGGATGGTCTATGGCGAGTCCTTGGCATCAACACCTTTGATTTGATTACCCCCTTTGATTTGATTACCTGGTTGGGTTTTTCCGAGGTTTCCCACACCGAAAAGGCAAATGCCGGGTAATATTTTGGCGAATCCTCGGACCTCATTTCATCTCACTACATCTCGCCAAAATGTAAAAAAATTGTACAACATTGTAAAAATTGTAGAAAATTACTAAATTGTAAAACTATAAAAATTTGTAAAAATTGTAATTGTAATATTGTAAAATGTTGACATGTTCCACATCTTAAAGCTTCATTGCTCATGTAAGATCTATGGAATAATATAAATGAATGAATGAATCAATCAATCAATATAGCATCAATATTATGCACAATTAATGAAAAATAGTTGCATCATGATATTAACTATAATCATATTTAATTTCTAATGATAATAATGTCATCAAACCACCTCAAGTTTCGCAGATTTGAATATCCAATACACAGCTGTACTCAGAAAATTGTTATACACTGCAGAATCAGTTTTTAATAACAAATTGAATTGAGCTCTAATTATGTCGGCAATCCTGCAGGTCATGGCCTTCGTGTAATAGCCTGTTGTTTATTGTAGTTTGTGTTTTGTTCTGAAATTCAATCAAGTCGGCCGTCATTCGATAAAATTAGTTCTCAAAACTGGCAACAGATGGATTTTGGAAAATAGGAAAATTATGTAGGAAAATTGACATTTCACTGAAAACTACTACTTTTCCGAAAAACTTTGGGTTCCAAGCTTCAAAATGAGGGGCCATTTATTAAAATCCGTTCAGCCGTTTTCCCGTAATTTCCATTACCAGTTCAAATTATATATATACTAGTGGCTTGTGCAGCAAATGCTGCTGCAAACTAAGTTCGTTAGACGTTCAAATAAAAATTTTTCAGATTTATTTCCAATGAAGAATACTTGTCTTTTTGATAGTTATTTGCTTCCATAATAATGAAACATACTCCCTCTGAATGGATTTTTTTTAGGCCAAATACTTTTTCTTGAACCTATCCAACTTCAGTTTTTGAGTTTCGACGCGAAAACGCAAGTATCAATGTCAGGACGATAGCAGTAGCTATTTCAGATTATTGTGGATTGTAGGCAAAAGTTAAAAAAATGTCAGGTTTGCTAAGCTTTCGAACAATAGCATTTTCGTATAGCTGCTGCATGTAGAACTTGAAATGTAGAGCGTAAAATCATTTTATCCTACTAAGAGATCTTGCTGAAATGATCTGGAGACTACAAAATTTTCTAGGCCTCTTATTTTATCAGCAAGTGATACCTTTTGATCTTTTCTTAGGAACTGTAATTTTTGCGCTCTCTCGAGGCAATACTGAAGACAATGACACATATCAATATCTACACTACACCGCCATTAAGTATATGAAAAAGACACAACCCCACTGGGTTAATAAGTATAAAAATATTCGATTTTTAATAACAATATTATTATCTTACTTAAGTTTTGTAGTTATATATAGCAGCCACTCAGTAAATTATAGAAATGAAGATCTAAATTAAGATATTCTCTACATTTACTTACATAATCTCAAAACGTTTCACTTTCATGTCATCAATATAGCATCAATATTATGCACAATTAATGAAAAATAGATGCATCATGATATTAACTATAATAATATTTAATTTCTAATGATAATAATGTCATCAAACCACCTCAAGTTTCGTAGATTTGAATATCCAATACACAGCTGTACTCAGAAAATTGTTATACACTGCAGAATCAGTTTTTAATAACAAATTGAATTGAGCTCTAAATATGTCGGCAATCCTGCAGGTCATGGCCTTCGTGTAATAGCCTGTTGTTTATTGTAGTTTGTGTTTTGTTCTGAAATTCAATCAAGTCGGCCGTGATTCGATAAAATTAGTTCTCAAAACTGGCAACAGATGGATTTTGGAAAATAGGAAAATTATGTAGGAAAATTGACATTTCACTGAAAACTACTACTTTTCCGAAAAACTTTGGGTTCCAATCTTCAAAATGAGGGGCCATTTATTAAAATCCGTTCAGCCGTTTTCCCGTAATTTCCATTACCACTTCAAATTATATATATATATATATATATATATATATATATATATATATATATATATATATATATATATATATATATACAGAGTGAACCGTAAGTATTGTCATTAATTTCAGAGGTTATTCTTTGACATATTTCAAACAAAAAAAGTTTAATACGATTTTGTTCGTTTTTGCTTCCTTTTCGAAATAGAAATTGTTTTATATTAAACATTTCATAGCGTTTTGGGGGGGGGGGAAACTATTGATTCAATTTCCAATGTGCTCTGTCAATTTAAGAGAACAGTATATTTCGATAATAAATGTTGGAAAAAATTTTATTTTTATTGTTTATATATGCAGAAATTTTATCCGAGCAAATACAAATTGTAAAATTCCTTTGTAGAAAGAAAAGTTACATTTGTTCGGATCAAATTTCTGCACAAGCTAAAATTCATTTAATCATTTATTAGCATGATACGTTACCCTCTTAAATTGACTGAGCAGACTGGAAATTCAATCTAAGACTATGGGTTTTCCAAAACTCTTATTCAATGTTTCATATAAAATAATTTTTATCTCGAAAAGAAAGCAAAAACGAGTAAAAATGTACGAAAATTCTTTGTTTAAAATATGTCAAAGAATTATCCCCTGAAATTGGCACTACTTATGGTTCATCCTGTATATATAGACATACATGTTCATGTAATATATTACATTACATACATATGTATACATAACAAATATACATACTGTGTGTATATACAGGGTGTCTAAAACAGACTGACAAATTAATTGCGGTAGTAGCCACATAGTAAAAAAATATGCCAGTGAAAATCACACATTTATACTATTTTATTCCTATTATTGTTTAATTGCATGATTTCATTTGTATGTGTTTTTAAACAATTTTGTTAAACCAACTATGTTCAAATTTTCAGTATATACTGTCTTCTAGAATCTAGGGTCCTTAGTAGAGATCAACAATACTAACTGCTGCTCTCGCTCGCTGTGTTCGTTGTATTTGTCTTTCGAGTCTCGTCTCGTCATTCTCGTGCACTTCGAGTCTCGCTCATCATTCTCGACATAGCATTTGGTCGGCGTGGAAATATTTCGTAACTTTGAATAACTTACATAAATGAAATAAATAACATTATAAATGTTTAAATGAGACAAAAAGACAAAACAGAACAGCATCTTAGTTATCAAAAATTTCTGATTCTATTATATGGTATTACCTAGGTTATATAAATAAAAAATCTCAAATAGATTTGCATTTCTAAGAAACATAAAATATAACGTTAATATCTTTTTACTTGAGATTGCACATTTGATCTTAAACATATGAAAAAAAAATCCTAGTCTTTTAATAAGGGCCTAGTAATTAAATAAAGACTGGGGAACGGATTATTAGCCTATACACTGAAAGGTAGAGATGATGTTTCAAATAGGCTACTTGATTGTTTATACATATATAACAATTGCCAAAGTAGATATAAGTTCAGTCAGGTATAAACAACTGTGGCGATTCAAGGCTGCTTGACTTCGGAACTTCGGGAGTGATCAATCTCGACGTCTCGGAACACTCACAACCAGTCTTTACGTCAAGGACGCGACATATACAACATTGTCGTGCGGGTTTATGGCTTTGCGGGCGCTGTTAGTCTCGCTTTCTTGATCGTTGTTCACCTCTAGTCCTTAGGGCCACCTGCATTTGTAGGGCAATGTTTCTTTTATACAGTATAGGCCTATTACACATTTTACGACACATGTCTAGCTTTCTTATTACTATGAAGTAATTGAAGATCTCCCCGGAATAAGGGTGTAACCAACAAATCTATAATACACATTTCAGGGAAAAGAAAATAAATCCAGGGTCATATTTCGTTAGGCCTACATTTAATAGCAGAACCATTTGATTAATAAAGGATACGAGTTTATTCAGCTATTGGATGCAAGCATTTATTGTTGTAAATGAATACTTCAAAATTACTTGTGTGCGAGATCGTGCGTATTTCCTTGGTTTCCGCACAAAACCAAACCGCGGTGTCTAAAATTCCACATTCAGTATTCCCAACCTAACACACATAACAATTTCCCTCTTCTTACCGCTTAAGTGACATATTGATTTTACTGCTTTAGGCTTTTAACATATTATTTTTAGAGACGTTCAATATAGTAATAATTATAAATTGGAAACTTACCACTGCAATTTCACCTAAATTGCACTGTTAATTATTGTTTTTAAATATTTGAAAAAATTAGGTAAACTCTACAACTCCACTAAAGTTACTGCATTTCGTGATGCATGTAACATTAAGGAAGCCATTTGTTTTAAGTTCGCATTTATAGACTGGGGGAAAAAAAGACAGACGTGTATCACGGCCTGCTGGAGTATAGTAAACACAGAAAACATTTTAAAGCAACAATGTTGAAGATAGATATTTTTGTTTTACAAATTTGCCGTCATTGAACAGAAACCAAGATGGAGATTTTATTGCAACTAATTAGAAATTCCTCTTTCAGGTATGTAATAAACGATCTTCGCACAAAATAATGTACGATACACAAGCGGCCTATGTTTTCTTTCAATTCTCGGAAATTAAAAAAGCTCAACTACGTTTCGGTTTTTCTAACTTTTCCTCGAACATGAAAACTTCAACATACCGCTCTTGTAACGCATATTACTATTTCCACCCAAGGCACATAATTCATTAAATTGATGTTTCATTGATTTTTCCTGGGCAGTATTCAATTTGTTATCTCTCACGGGAGTTTCTCATGATTTTATATGCATCCTAAGTTAAGTGGTCTACATTGCACGGACTTCCCTTATAGTTATTATAAATCTCTTGGATTACTTCTGTCATCCTTGGACTTACGATGAAATAAACTGTGGAATGTTTGAGGAAAAAAATACATAAGCACATTACATACATAAATAGGGCTACATCAGATATGTATCGCCTCCATATAATAAAATCCCCTATTTCTACTATGTGAAACTCGTGCATACAACCATGTGCGTACTTGAAAGCCGGAACTGTCCTTATCGGCCTTTAAGGATCCAGAATTCGTGACAGTTTCCATCCCCAGACCACCCTCGTCGTTAAACAAGAAGTCTGCGGAGCATATGAGGAAATGTGGGAACAGAGGAATGTCGCGACAGACCTAGCTGGTTACAGACGAAACGGAAGCAACTATCATAAGAACGATCGTGTTCAACCCCACATATTCACTAGTTTCATATGAGAAATCAAGTTTATAGAAAAGAACTTAGCCAATTGACGGGTTCAGAACCATAGTAGGCCAAGCGCCATTTACTAAAAACGGAGAAAGCAAGGGTTGAAGTTAAGTTTATACCACAGTTTAACGAAGATTGACATATCCTTTAGTTTTAATGTGTATAATTTATATTAATTGCTATATGTTTAATTGAATTATGGTTTTCACTTCATTTTAAACTTTGTTTTCTTCGTTTTTAATATATGGCACTTGGCCCCTATGGCTCTGAGCCCTATCAATACACATGACTTCCATAACAGCTACTGTATCAATAAACAGTAATCAACGTTAGACTTGGATTAGAATTAAGACGATGGTTAAGCTTACAAGCAAACATCCTGATGGGGGCAGATAAAAAAGTTAATTTTTTTCTTCCACAATGTTAATAATGCCAAAACAAGTGCTTATACAAATTTTGGCCACTCGACCGCAATTACGAGGCCGTCCAGAAAGTGATTTTCCTTGGCACAATTTCATGGAAAAATTTATTGAATCAGATACAAGAACTGTTGCGGTATTTTTCAACGTGTTCCCCACTGAAACAGACATTTATCATACAATGGGATCAATATTTGTATCCTTGTGTCGGTTTGTGCACGTCTCTGTTGATTCCACGGTATGGCAAATGTCTCAATTCTGGTGGGGATTAGGTTGAAAACTAGCGCAACAATTGCTGTATCTGTTCCAATAAATCTTCGCACGAAATTGTGTTTTTTCTGTAAACGGCCCCAGGAAAAATAACTTTCTGCAAGCCCTCATAATTGCAGTGGAGTGGTCAAAATTTGTTTAAGTACTTCTTTTCATCTTATTAACATGGTGGAAGAAAAAATTTAACGTTTTAATCTCCCTCCATCAGAATGTTTGCTTGTCAGTAGAATCAACAACTTTTTCGAAACTTTTTTTGAAACGTGAAAGATGATTAACAACATAAACCTAAACATTATTGTATTCAAAAATCTTGAAATCTCATACATTTGTGACAGTTGATATATTCCTGGCATTGGAAACCGTGATGGTGACATTGTGACAAAGTGACAATCAGTCAGTGAACAAACAACTTTTATTGGGCATGGTTATGCAGTTACTAATGAAATTATGATTGAGGTAGCAAATAAAACAGCAGCCCAAATCTAGAAAATCAGACTTTACAGGAGAAGGTTTTATTTGAATTATTCATTTCTGGTTTGCATTTTATTAACAAGCTTTAGGTTATAGTTTCAAATTGTCAAACTACACATAGCATCAAGTGTTTATGTGTATGTGCTTGTTGGGTAGAGAATAATTAAGGCTTATTTAAGCTTCACTTGGTACGTTTTTTATTTTAGCTCTTCTTTGCTATACTGAATTAAACTTTGGTTCATTATAAATGTAGGCCTACTAAATGAACAAAAATTCGCAAAATAAAAACATCTACACGAAATATAACTTATTTAACACAAAAACAGCAAACTAGGCTACATCTAAACATCGATTATAAGGAAATTCGATAACATCATAAAAATAGTCTAGTAATTCTAGGTTCTTTTCAACCAAAATTTTGGTATTCGACTCTTCAAATTCTCCTTAGGCAAAAGATTTTGTACGGGCAAAAATATAATTCAAATTGTAGTCGGAAAAAAAAGAAACTATTCAAAGCTGCATGCTGCACTTTACTCAGCATGTTGTTCCGCATGCTTCTTGGTGGTGGTCGTTGTGTTTAGTTTAGCTCCTCGCCACAGATTTCCATTATCTTCCGCTTACTTTGTCTCCATCCTGCAGGCTAAACACTTTCTTTCAGACGAATATCATCACAATCAGATGCACTCGAAACTTCTTTCAGCTGGCTAGCAACCTCCATTTTCAGACTCGTCGGCACTTTGCAGCAACACACGATCCCAAGTCGGCACTACCGACAACGAAACAAGGACCAAAATTGGGATATTGTTACATGGGAACGGATGAAAAAAATATTCGTTAAGAAACTTTTGTAAAACAGCAAAATGAATTCGCGCAGTTCCCTCACAATCTTTTCAAAGAAACTGACGCCTGTTAAGGGCAAAAGATGAACACTTCCGATAGTCTGAGGTAATGGTGAGTACAATTTCATTACTTACTTATTTACAAATGGGTTTTAAGGAACCCGAAGGTTCACTGCCGCCCTCACATAAGCCCGTCATAGCTCCCTATCCTGTGCAAGATTAATCCTCATTTCCCACCTCCCTCAAATCCATTTTAAAATTATCCTCCCATTTACGACTCTGCCTCCCCAGAGGTCTTTTTCCCTCCGATCTCTCAACTAACACTCTATATGCATTTCTGGATTCGCCCATACGTGCTACATGCCCTGCCCATCTCAAACTTCTGGATTTCTTCTTCTTCTTCAAGGTTAGGCTATAAGCCTGTGCCGACTCAAAGCATATCCTTCCACCTGGTCACGGGCGTCCAAAGGAACGCCCGTCTCTAGGTCTATATTGCAACGCCTGTTTTGATAGTCGAGATGTCTCCATTCCGTCTATATGTTGAAACCATTTTAGTTAGTTGTCTGTCAATTTATTTACTAATTCATATATTTCAAATTGTTCTCTAATATCGGTAATGCGAATATGATCCCTTAGAGTATATTCTGCTATTCTTCTTAAGAAGCGCATTTCTGCCGTTTCGATCTTCCTTTTTCCAGATCTATTTAATGTCCAGTTTTCACTTCCATATGTTAGAAGTGGGACTGTCAAAACCTTATAGAATCTCATCATTGTCAAACGTCTGGATTTAATGTGTCTAATTATGTCAGGTGAAGAATGCAATGCGTGCAGTTCTGCGTTGTATAACTTTCTCCATTCTCCTGTAACTTCATCCCTCTCAGCCCCAAATATTTTCCTAAGCACCGTATTCTCAAACACCCTTAATCCCTGTTCCTCTCTCAAAGTGAGAGTCCAACTTTCACAGCCATACAGAACAACCGGTAATGTAATTGTTTTATAAATTCTATCTTTCAAGTTTTTTGACAGTAGCTTCTCAACCGAATAATAATGGGCATTTCTAATATTTATTCTGCGTTTAATTTCGTCCCGAGTGTAATTTATATTTGTTACTGTTACTCCAAGATATTTGAATTTTTCCACCTCTTCGAAGGACAAGTCTCCAATTTTTATGTTTCCAATTCGTTCAATATTCTTGTCACGCTACTTCTATTGAATAAGTAAAGCAAGTACGTCAGTAAAATAAGTTATTAAAACAATAACAAAATCAGAGTGGCACAGCGCTTTGCCAAGTCAGAACACTGTCCATTCAATCTCACTCCTGGACACCAAATCATAACTTACGCTGAATAAAAACTATAAATATATTTTACTTGCCTATGAAAAAGACTTCGATTCTACTCCTGACTTAGACCTCTCAGAATCCCAACTACAAGTTACAAGTTATATGGCTGTAGCGAATGTCTACAAAGTGAATTGAGCTCAGTGTGTATCAATCTTTAAAGGACACTCGTGTTGTACACTTTCCAGCCAGTCCACGACACTAAGCCAGCACCAAAGCAGCTATCGATATTTCGCCACGGTTCTTATCTGTCCAGATACAGCAAAAGAAACTCTTTGTCTGACAGTACTAAAATAGAAAAGAAAATCCAACAAAAACATGATCGATGTTTCACAGAGAGTTGCTGCGAGCATCGGAAGTCTTTACGATTAGGGAAACATTCTGAGAATGGAGGAAAATTTGATAAGAGAAACCTGAGATGGAACTTCTCACATCACGAAGGACATGCCGCCAATCTCAAATATTGAACTTCGCTTTCAAAACTTGATGCATTTTATATGATGTTCGGGTTTATTTTCCTGTTTCAAATAATTGCTTACAGCTTCAACAACGCATTTATTGAAGCAATGATGTGTTGAGTAGGCAATATTATTTCGTTTAACATTACCTTTCACCTGCAAAGATTGTTCGGCGATGAAATGACATTATGGGTAGCGAACAAAACTCGTGGTCCGAGGCTCCATGTAGACGTGGCTTCGAATCCCAATTTGGCTGAGTACGTTATATTTTTACCCAAATATATATGTACATATCTAAATTAAAGGTCACTAAAAAAATTCGGGTGACGGAACCCGATAACATAATCAGAGAAGCAAAAACTTGTGACAATTTAAAAACTTTAAAACGCCTATGATATAATCCGAACATTCATTTAATACCCAGCCGGTATCAAGGATACGCTTTCCTTTGAAGAGTTTGTTTATTGATTAGGTCTTCTAAGACGCCGCTCCAATTACAAAAAGTTTTAACATATCGACGGGACAGTTAAAAAGGAAACAACTCAAAATTTAAACCATTTAATTCGAGAAAAATTCGTTCCGGCACCGGGAATCGAACCCGGGACGTCTCAGCTCTGCGCGATGAGAACTCTTTCCCCGGGTTCGATTCCCGGTGCCGGAACGAATTTTTCTCGAATTAAATGGTGATAATACACCTTGGTTACTTCATAGTAGTCGTATAATATTCAATGAGGTACACGAGACCTCATATATGATGAATATGTGATGTGAAAAATTTAAAATTTTGAGAAACCTGAAATTCAAAGCTTCACGTTGCTGTGAAAAAATCCAATTAACACACAATAATTTGAAACTGATTTATATATCAGAATTTGGTGTAATTTCAATGATCCTTTGATTTTTCACAGCAACATAAAGAAATAAAATGCTTTAAGTTCTTTCCATTTTGAACTGGGCCTTCGATATTACTACCAATGGTGAGTCAGCATTTTAAATTGGCGTGCCGATATTAACTCCACGTGGAGTAAAAAACAATGTTGTCGTATCAGAAATTGATTGATGACAACAAAAAAGGATAGTAATTTTAATTTCAATTTTAATTAAAGGTAATCTTGTAGCTTAAAATTTATTCACTGTGAATGGTAGTGGTAGAAATCAAGGTATTTGATGTCGTTATAAAAATAATTGTAACCAGGAACAATCTTTGAAACGAAAATGAGACAACCTCTTGACATTACAAGTATTGATGCGAGCTAAAAGATATATCCAACGTAAAACCTTTCGCCTGGATATGAATTGGGCCTGTATGTTATGATCATCAGAAAATAAAGAACCTTAAGTTCGTGTATTTACGTACTTACTTAGAAAACGCTTTTATAGAATCCGGAGATTCACTGCCGCCCTCACATAAGCCCACCATAGGTCCCTATCCTGAGTAAGATTAATTCTACGTAGTCCCGACCATCATATCCCACCTTTCTCAAATCCATTTTATATTATCCTCCCATTTACGTCTCGATCTCCCCAAAGATCTTTATCCCTCAGGCCTTCTCACTAACACCCTATATGGATTTCTGAATTCACTCACACATGTTACATGCCTGCCCATCTCAAACGTCTGGATTTAATGACCCCAATTATGTTGGGTGACACTCTGGAGGAAATTAAACGCAAAATAAATATGGGAAATGCCTGTTATTATTCGGTTGAGAAGATTTTATCATCCAGTCTGCTCTCAAGAAACCTGAAAGTTAGAATTTATAAACCATTTCCATTACCGATTGTTCTGTATGGTTGTGAAACTTGGACTCTCACTTTGAGAAACAGAGGCTAAGGGTGTTTGAGAATAAGGTGCTTAGTTCAATATTTAGGGCTAAGAGAGATCAAGAGAATGGAGAAAGTTACACAACATAGAACTGCACGCAGGAATATTAAATCCGGACGTTTGAGATGGGCAGGGCATGTAGCACGTATGGGTGCATCCAGAAATGCAAATAGTGTGTTAGTTGGGAGGCCGGAGAAAATAAGACTTTTGGAGAGGCCGAGACGTAGATGAGAAGATAATATTGAAATGGATTAGAGGGAGGAGGAACATGATGGTAGAGACTGGATTAATCTTGCTCAGGTTAGGGACCGATGGCGGGCTTATGTGAGGGCGGCAATGAATCTCCGGGTTCCTTAAAAGCCATCGAGTGAGTGAGTGAGTGAGTGAGTGAGTGAGTGAGTGAGTGAGTGAGTGAGTGAGTAATTACGTTAAGTGAATTATACAATGCATGCATTTCTGCGTTGTGTAACTTTCTCCATTCTCCTGTATCTTCATCCCTCTTAAAAATGTTATGTTTTATTTAACGGCAATCGCAACTGTAGAGGTTATATCAGCATCGCCGGTATGCCGGAATTTTGTCCCGCAAGAGTTCTTTTATATGCCAATAAAATCTACTGACATGAGCCAGTAGCATTTAACCATACTTAAATACCATCGCCCTGGCCCGAGATCGAATCCACAACCTGGGGCATACAAGGTCAGTGCTATACCAACTGCGTCAACCAGGCCAACTTCATCTCTCTTAGCCTCAAATACTTTCCTATGCACCTTACTACTGAACAGCCTTATTGTCTGGTCCTCTGTCAAAGTGAGGGACCAAGTTTCATAACCATACAGAACAACCGGTAATATTGTAAAGGGAGTGTTATAATTTAAGAATAAGTATTGAAAACTAAACATAACAAAAGGGGTAATTTATAAACTCTTTACACAATTCACTGCCTGCGAACAGATATTTGCCTCAAACTTTTCGGAATCGATGTTTCACAAGGTTCTGCTGTCAACTTTTTTGTACCGCAATACAGCCCAAATGTGTGAAGAGTGTCAGGCACTGTTTTAATTAACAGTTCAATTACAATAATTCACAATGAAAATATGGCAACAATGGAGGAACGGTGAAATAATAATTGCATGGAAAATATGTGAGAAAACATGCTTTAAGGACGATTTCTTCACCACTAGGTGCACAATTTTGATCATTTTTCATAATTTACTGTTGAGGCGAAAACTAGGTCCCTTCATTGCTTGATACATCAACCATACAAGACGAAGATAATGGTTCTCTTAAGTACATTCTTATTATTTTCTTTCATAACAACATTTTTTCCTCTTACTCTCGAATCAAATTGAGTATTCGGTCTTTCCCGTGAATAAAAGACAGTCGGAGTATGAGCGTAAAAAGAGAATACCTCTACCTTTACCTTTCGATAAGTTATAATTTTAATATTCTTGGATAATACTGTAAATCTGCTTTCATTTAACTTTTAGATGACAGTTACGTATGTCCACGCTGTATCTTATTTTACTGACTTTTTTTTCCGCCGAATTCAACTTAACGCCATTTTTTTTAGAATAGTCTAATTTCCATTTAAATATGAACTCTTCCGTTCATTCTTTTGAAATGCAGCGTGCAACAATATGTTCAATATGAAATATATTGCCAGGGGAAACATTCCCGATAGGATCTAGTGATAATGTTTATTTTAAAAGTGCCTCAAGAGATGTAATTTAGAATACAGGAACTGTGTTTATTATAAACGTTTCGAGTTAAAAAAAACTCTGTTATCACTGAATTTTAAAAACTTAGGCTACATGAAGTACTTGTAGTAATATTACAACTCCATGGTGGAAAATTTTCACAGAGTAATACAACAAAACTTAATGTATGTACTACTGAATAAAGCTATCCCATTACAGGCTTCATACGTCAGATTGGAGGATATTCTAATTCAGTGATGTCAACGAGAGCGCAAGCGTGCTCATCGCCCGTATGCGCTGTTCAGAGCACGTACTGCACGCAGGTACAAGTCACTGGTGAACTCAAGGGTTGTACATTACACATTGACGAAGAAGTCGTTCAGTAAGTTTTAGGCTGACTGAACTCCTGACTTCTTATGAGTGAAAGAGGCGAAAATATTCTTTGTCTGATATATGGAAAACATTTAGTTACGAAGAGGAGCAACGTGAAACGCCTGTAATTATTAAATGATGTACATAACGATGTATTGAAATTTTGTTGTTTTATTGACATTAAATAGTAATAAATATATGTTTAGATGTACTGTATAGGTTGTACCTCGCTGCATTGCATTTAAGTTTACAGAATAAAGTACAAAAAATATGGATGCTAATAGCGTAGACTCGTTATGAATTCTGTCTAAAAAATTGTGAAGATATATCATCCATAGATTTTCAGTTTGACATTGTTCATTAACATTGTGATGTCCTTTGGTTGAGCCGAGGAAAAGTTCTCTGCAGGTTCTTTGAATTGCGTGAACAGAGTCAAGTTGGAAGTTCGCTTTGCCTGGTAATATATCCACGGTACGAATATTTGCGGGGCAAATTATTTCCATATTCGGCAGTAAGCCCGTATGTGAGCAATTTTCCTCACATATGAACCTCACAAAATCAAGACTAATACCAAGATTATCAGAAGATAATAAGTGTGCTATGCTAAGTCATGCTGCAGGAAACATAATTTCGCCGGACATTAAGTAGGTTTGTGTCGGCAAAAACAAGAAAAAACTATTCTGTATTAGAAGAGAAGTCAGGAATTTAAATTTGTTTCTAGAGATGTGCTCTTCATATAATAAGTATATTATTATGTGTGTAACAGTTACATAGCAATTAATTAGGTATCATTATCTAAAACGTCTAAGATAAAAAATATACTACGTTTATTATTTGTTGGAAATCATTTTTCCGTATGCACAATGTCCTGTAATTTCTTTCACTTTTGTATTGGTAAGTTTAAAATAGGAAAACAGTGTTTTTATACTAGTTGGATTATTAGATAATCATATAAAAATTAATTATATTCTAGTTATTATCTGAAACTATATAAGTTAAGGAGAAGCTATGTTTATTATTTATTGTAGCCTACTACAGACGTGGACAAATTATTAGCAAAATTGAAGATTTTTATTATATATTTTTACAAAATATGATTCTTTAATTTAGACTACAGTTGACATTTTTGTGTATTTCCAAATTATTAGAAAAATTGAAGATTTGTATTGTATATTTTTCAAAATTTAACTCCTCAATTTGGACTACATTTGATATTTTTGCATATTTACAAATTATTAGCAAAATTGAAGATTTTTATTATATATTTTTACAAAATATGATTCTTTAATTTAGACTACAGTTGACATTTTTGTGTATTTCCAAATTATTAGAAAAATTCAAGATTTGTATTGTATATTTTTCAAAATTTAACTCCTCAATTTGGACTACATTTGATATTTTTGCATATTTACAAATTATTAGCAAAACTGAAGGTTTTTATTGTATATTTTTAGAAAATTCGATTCTTCAATTAGGACCACAGTTGACATTTTGGATATTTCCAAATTATTAGCAAAACTGAAGATTTTTGTTTTATATTTTTACAAAATTTGACTCTTCAATGCAGTTGACATTTTTGCTAATTTACAAATTATTAGCAAAATTGAAGATTTTTATTATATATTTTTACAGAACATGACTCTTCAATTTAAACTACAGTTGACATTTTTGCATATTTCTGTCTTCTGTAATGAAGGAAATATGCAAAATTTTCAACTGTACTCTAAATTGAAAAGTCAAATTTTGTAAATAGGATTATCATAAAAAATCGTCAATTTTGTTAATAATCTGTCCACGTCTGTATTTTATAATTCTTTGCATTTATTAAGGAGGTACATTCTACAAAACATTTTCTGATTTCTTGCTGTCTTGTATGAATGTAACATGTGATCTATTATTTAAAATTTTATTCTTATTTTATTGGGTTATTTTACGACGCTGTATCAACATCTAGGTTATTTAGCGTCTGAATGAGATGAAGGTGATGATGCCGGTGAAATGAGTCCGAGGTCCAGCACCGAAAGTTATCTAGCATTTGCTGATATTGGGTTGAGGGAAAACCCAGGAAATAACCTCAACCAGGTAAATTGCTACGACCGGGATTCGAACCCGGGCCACCTGGTTTCGCGGCCAGACGCGCTGACCGTTACTCCACAGATGTGGACTCTATTATTTAAAAACAGTTTAATTCATCTTGCAGTGATAGGCCAATAGAGTTCATTATTAATAAGTATTTAATGAATTTCAATCTTAAGGCATATAAACTTGCAAATGTTTATTTGCTATTTAATCACAATATATGAACGTTTTCGCCGTTTAGGCATCTTCAGATATAACAATACATATTATCTGGACCTATAATAACATATTATGCAAATAACAAGGAAATAGAGAACAATATATGTGGTACATGAAATTCATGAGCTTTATGTAGATATAACATGAAACAGGATGAATATTAAGATAATCTTTGAATTTGAACTTATACTGGACGAATATTTTATTTATACATATAGCTCATGTTACAATTAATGTACAATGTTTAAAATTTGTCAATGATGTTAATTTTAAAATTTACAATGATGATAATAAAATATTTCAAGTAGTCATGGCTGAAAGTTGTCATAAGTTGCAAGGTAGTATGCGTAGTTAATGTTCTTGTGTTTTGTAATTATTTCGCTTAGATGTCATCACATCAGAGTAGCCATTTCAAAGTCAATGACCTCTAAGTAAGTAATCTTATAATAATTATTACTGCTGCCATAAATATTTTACATATATTTGGTATTATAGCTCATTATTACGAATTATTATATTGATCTTTCTATTAATTTTCAATGAATGATTAAAAATCATACCCAACTCATGACTTATCTATTACGAAATTTATCGTACATTCCACTACATTCACAATCAACGAGCATTTATTCAATATCTCAACTAATTACACCCAACAGTAATTCTTTAACATAAACAACATTTTTAACAAGTAATCTTATAATAATAATAATTATCTGCGTCTCTATATAATAACGTGTCTATATTTTGCATTTATTATTATCTCTTAATCTCTATTTTCAGGTGAAACAATTACAAAACACACAACATCAACTACGAAAACTATCTTGAACTTACGACAATTCCCAGCCATGATTACTCTAAATATTTTATCACCTTCATTATAAAATTTAAATTTTAACATTGACTAATTTAATCACCGTATATCAATTGTAAAGTAGTCATCAAGTCAAACAACATTCAAATGCCAACGGCCTCTCTAAGCGAAATAATTACAAAACACAAGAACATTAACTACGCATACTACCTTGCAACTTATGACAACTTTCAGCCATGACTACTTGAAATATTTTATTATCATCATTGTAAATTTTAAAATTAACATCATTGACAAATTTTAAACATTGTACATTAATTGTAACATGAGCTATATGTATAAATAAAATTTTCGCCCAGTATAAGTTCAAATTCAAAGATTATCTTAATATTCATCCTGTTTCATGTTATATCTACATAAAGCTCATGAATTTCATGTACCACATATATTGTTTTCTATTTCCTTGTTATTTGCATAATATGTTATTATAGGTCCAGATAATATGTATTGTTATATCTGAAGATGCCCTAAACGGCGAAAACGTTCATATATTGTGATTAAATAGCAAATAAACATTTGCAAGTTTATATGCCTTAAGATTGAAATTCATTAAATACTTATTAATAATTTACCAGGCATATTGATATATTAAAATGAATTGTAAATTACTCAATAGAGTTCACTTTGCTCACCTCTTCTTATTCACTGCTGCTGCCTGCAGAATAGATTCATTGCAATCAGTGAGCGCTTGATCGCACGTAGTACCGTCTACGTTCTCTTGACCTTGACATCGCTGTTCTAATTCTTTCACCTCACGAGACAATCGACACTGAGTAACAGTAGGGATGTCCTACGTGCAGCCTGCTTTTGCTCAAAAAGAACCACAAAGGTAGGCCTATTAATTCCTATAATAAATGTGGATTAGATGAGAAAAACCCATGGTCACATAGGAAAATGAACCCGCGATATTCCAGTGGTAGCGTAAGGTTTGTGTCATTAATTACAAAATAAATGGAACAACATTAAGACTTATAACATTTTAAAAAGTGATTTGTTGCCTCTGATTGAGGTTCTGGCTGATATATGAATGTATATAACATAACATCTGTAGGCGACTGGCACAGGTGAATGATGCACATCTACATCACATGAGAAATCTAGATGAGGAGAAGAAAGCATCTCTCGCGCGCCTGAAGATTGCTCAAAACAGCGTCCTCAAACTACAGGAAAACATCTCAGAGATGTTCTCAGAAAACAATCACTCCAGTCATGGTACTAACTCCAACATAAAGGCAAAGGATCTCGTCTAAAAAGTGTCTTTCGTCCTCGGAAAACATCAATGCCATCAAGATGTCTTGCAACGTCACCGCAGTGAGATCTGTCCCTGGCTGAACCTACAGTATTACCCGTTGCACCATCGTGCCCGTACAGCAATTGCCAACCTGCTAAGAAACAGAGGATGGGCAGTACATGAGGAGATTCATTGTGTGTCTGAAGATGATTCTCAGAGAAGGATGGATATAATTTCCATCAATAGAAGAACCCAGAAAGCGATAGTCTTAGACCCTACGATATGCTTTGAGCGAGACACGAATCAGGCACTGCAGATAAATAATGACAAGAGAGCTAACTATGTACACCTGTCAAAAGAAAAAGTGGCCGCTCTCCTGAAACAAAGTTCCCTTCGGGTATCTTCGCTACAATTCGGAGACAGGCGATGTTACATGTTGTTGGACCACGTTGCCTGATATCTACAATTATAATTGAAGTATTCTGTGTGTTATTCGATAGCGTAATGATAGCGTTCAGGCCTCTTATTCATGAGGTCCTGCGTTCGACTACAACCTCGTGCTTTTTATGTTCTTTTTTGTTCTGTTTTTGAGAGAGACAAACTATATATAATGGCTCCTTTCTCTTTTACGATTATTTTAGTAATTAACATCAGGTTCATTAATATATTATGCCATGACTTTATCATTATGATATTGTGGCTGCAAATGGAAAGAAAAAAGATTTTATTCTCAATAAAAATATCTTTCGTGGCATAAACAAAACAAATTTACTGGCGTCGGCCTTAAAACAATCAAACAATTAAGCGTTCAAAAACAAAACAAAAAGCCACAATTCAATATTTAGTCTATCTTCCTCTTATCTCGATCATCTTGCAGTCGAGTGGGCATGGAATTGACTAGTCTTTGCAAATAGCGACTGTTCTTAGACACGATATTCCAGGCATTCTGAACATACATACATAAGTGTTCTGTCCATGGGCAGGTCTTCCATTGCAAACCCAGCAATCTCCAATCTTTCCTATTTTCTGCCTTCCTCTTAGTCTCCGCATATGATCCACATATCCTAATGTCGTCTATTATTCTTTTCAACCAGAGACCCAACCAATTACTTTTTATCTATCTAATCAGTTTCAGCATCATTCTTTCTTCACTCACTTTTTCAAACACAATTTTATTTCTTATTCTGTCTATCCACTTCACACGCACTGTTCTTCTCCACATCCACATTTCAAATGCTTCAATTCGTTTCTCTTCATTTCGTCGTAATGTCCATGTTCCTTCCCCATACAATGCCACACTCCACACAAAGCACTTCACTAGTCTCTTCCTTAGTTCTTTTTCCAGAAGTCCGCAGAAGATCCTTTTTCTTCTATTAAAAGCTTCCTTTGTTCATGTTTGCAGTTTTTCTTGTGCGGTAAATGCGGTAATATCCCGTTGTTTTCCGCACACCACTATCTCTTTCGCATCTTATTAAATTCCAGGGGGCCCAAGCGTGGAGATGAGGAGAGTGGATTTGACTAATTGGGCCCTCCGGACTTCACCGAAAGTCACGGCAAGGGTTAACTATTAATTCTATCAGGATGTTTGACCCGATCAGAGACCGGGAAATCTCAATTAGCCTTTGCCCCCCGCATCCTGGACTAGCTTCTACGAATCAACAGAAATTCTTAGAGTGTGACTGGGCCAATTTTTCCGAAAATGTTTCCACACTTTTGCCCTCGTAGCTCAGCGGACGAACTTCGGAATTTAGATGTCAACGTCTCAGGTTCAATTCCTCGTTACTCCTTTTCATTTTATTGTGGTTCAAGATAGTATAATGTAATAATACAAAAAGAAAAACTAATACCAGTATTATGCAACTGGATTTTTCCAAACCTAATATTAAATTTATGTTATTTATATCGCTAAAGAACGATTTACAATATAAATAAATTGAATATTATTTATACAGTATCACTAAAGAAAGATAACAGAATATAAATGATAAATATAGGTTTCTTTAATTAATATAAGATATTATATAATACGTATTTAATTATCTAAATAAAATAACCTATTTTACAAAGAAAGATGGTTATTTGTGTTATAATAATTACTTACATAAAATACAGATTATTTATATTGCGAAAGAACAATAACAATATAAATAACTTGAATATTATTTTATAATCCTAATGAAGGAAAACTTGATAACTTCAATATTATTTATATCGCTAAAGAAAGATAACAATATAAAAAAAACGTGAATATTATTCATATCGGAATTTCACAGATTTATTACAGATGCATTTAAGAAATTGTAGAAGAATAGTAATTAGTAACAGTGTCCTATTTATTCTTCTTGGAGCCAAATTTGTAACTTTTAAAAGTGTGGTTACTATGTTGAAGTGTATGTGTTGCAACGGATGCTTGATTTGTTATGTATGTGAGTCAGTTATGGGATGCTTGATGTCGTCGCAATGTCGTAATTATAGTTTGATTGTGTTTGTGTGACTATTGTGTATTAATTTATGATGTATGGTACGGAAAGCTGCATATTTGTGTTATAAAAGTGTTACGTATGTGTGTTGTTAATGTTTTTGTATGTTTCAAATTGATAACCGATATTTGTTTTGCAATCGCAATGCCTAATTTACGGATTGTTTATGTTTTGTTTACATCGCGTAAGCTAATTTAATTTTCTTTTCCATTTCTCTTTATGCCTATCTTTTTTGTGTATAGAACTATAGCCCGAACATACATATGTAAAATAGGGCTAACCCCCATTGGAGATACAATAATAATAATTATTATTCATATCGTTATAAAACGATAACAGAATACAAATGATGACTTGAATTTTATTCATATCTCTAAAGAACGATAACAAAATATAAATAACGTGATATCCATAAAGAACGATAACTGGATATAAATGATAATTTGAATATCATTTACATCGCTAAAGAACGATTAAAAAATAAAATGAAAACTTGAAGAAGGCCCGAACCCAGAACCTTTGAATCATTAAACAAGCACTCTACCGCTGGTCTACGAGGCGCAGATATGGAACACTTTCAAAGTTCCGGAACTGCTTGTACAAGCACATGCATCGTGTAACATCGCCGCGACCCGAAGTGGACTTTGAAAATATTCGCTGTTCACGAGTGCGGCCACTTTTTTTTTTTGACAACTGTACCTTGTCTTCCATACCTAAGTGAAAAATATGGCATTTCGCTTTACAACTGGATGTTACGGGCTTACTATTTGGAGCGAGAGGTTGTATATCAAAATTTACATACAATACCCTTAAATCTTTTAAAATTCCCTTTTATGAGGTTCAGAAGATTGTGATAGAAATTCTAAAGGCCTCTCTTCGAATTCTACACTATGTCACTAATAGCGGATTCAAGGTCGAATTTCTTAAGTGCAAATCGCCATGGCGATCTAACACTGTTAATGAATGGTATACTAAAAATTCACAGAAAAAAAAATAGCCTAAAAATTGTGGGTGAAAACATTAAACTGAATATGGTATCAACGACGGTTTTAAGCAATTAAGAACGAAAAAAAAAAAAAAAAGTCGGCAAAATTCATCGTAACGTTCGACGGCTTCAGGAATATATTTCAAAGAATGCAACGATTATGTTACTAACATCCCTGATCACATATAATTATATCAGACTGGCCACTCCCAAGTTATGAAATGGCAACATACACACATATAAAAGAGAATAACCATCAGGATCTCCGCTGTCAAAAATGAATTTTTTTGGTAACAACCGATAAATGTAAGTACTGCTGCAAACAGGATTGGGACTTTACGCGTAAAAACAGTTATTTACGTTACAGTAAAATACGCGTAAATAATGCGTAATTAACGTAATAAATGTAAAATACGTAAAATACTTCCAAGAACTTTTATTTTTAGTGTTTCTTTGCTCAGTTTGTGATGAAAATGTACCGTTTGAACTGCTAACAAACCTAGCATATAACTCGAGGCTACCAATTAATGTTAAAAAAATGGAGACTTAAGAAGATTATGCAATTCATACCGGATGAAGTGAAAGGTTTCTAAACAGCACTGTACACATGGCCTATGACCAATAAAGATGTAATGCCAGTGGAAGCGAAGATTGAAAAAATAAGTTCATTAATGTTCTGACATACAAGAAGTCTATTCAGCCATGCTTCTCAACTCTTTGATGATTAGTCACTAACCATATAACATTTTAAAAATTATTACATTTAATGAGTTCTTATGTTCAAATCATAATAGACTGTTTACCTTTAACTGTTATACTATAAAAAAGACTATTATCACTAGAAGCCTTTATTTTTAAAACCCCCAAATGATAAAAACAAAACTCCCGGGAAATCAATAAAAACTGTTTAGTTTAATTAATTTTATTTTAATTGTCAAAATGTATTTAACAAGTGATATTAGTTGATAAATGTTAGGTTTATTCACTATTATTTGTATTTTATAATGTATATAAAGTCCCCCAAGAAATATGGATTTGAGGGAGGTGGTATATGATGATAGAGACTGGATTAATCTTCCACAGGATAGGGATCGATGGCGGGTTTATGTGAGGGCGGCAATGAACCTCTGGGTTTCTTAAAAGCCACAAGTACCTTAGTTTACGATGTTATGGGGTTTTTCCAACAAACAAACTGAAAACAAGCAAAGCATTGATATTTTTCTAAGTATTAGAATGAATGAAAGTCAGTATGAACAGATGTTATAATCTGTGTAAAATCTACAGTATAAAATTACTATATATATATATATATATATATATATATATTTTTTTTTTTCTGCTGTAACAGACATTTTTCTCGTCAGGACTTGAATGAAGTAATTGATGTTTAGATTGTCAAAACCAATAAATGTTAGTTTATTACTCTGTGCATAAAACAGTTTTCTACATTACGTATCTTACATATAAATTACACGTAAAATACGTACAGGTAATTTACTCGAACAACCCTGGCTGCAAGCTATTACTTCATGCAATTCCACCAGGGTTCTAATGTGACTTCTTTTGCAGTCGCTAGATGACAGCATAGTGAAACTGATAAAAGTTGTCTTGAAAGTGCATCGGGCTGATCAATCTCTTATATTATGTGATCAGGGCTAACATTTACAACAAATAATACAGTTCATTAGGTATGGTTAGTAGTTGAAGTTTCAATAAAGTTTGACATATTATTTAGTATTAAAAAGAGTGCGATAATGAAAAGCAATGCGTTAGGGAAGTTATCTCAGGTGCGTAGATAAAGTAAAATAATAGCGCTAGTAGGCCTACCCTATTGAGTCGTTAGTTACCAGTTCAGAACAAATAACATTAGAGGTTTAGATGGTAAATAAATAGTTAATATAAGTACAAGTTTTGACGGTTCGATAATTTTATATTTGTCTGTGATGTCCATTTACACAAAACCAGTAACGCAGATTTAATGAAGTCCCATAAAACGAACTCCGCTACTGGCGTTCCTCCACATCAGATGTAATAGTTATGTCACTCCGCTCGAAGCAGGGCGGAATTTTCCACTTTCATTGGCGTTGAAACCTGCCACTTTTCACCGCTAACCAGTAAAAAGGGGGAAAGGGAGGGATCTTGCTTTATTTTTCTCTTCTTTTACCGCAACATGAAACACGACTTGACATGTAGCTGGGTTGAGTCTCTGTTTTCTGGGTCATTCCCATTCCATTCGACTGTGATGATTACAAAAATAAAGCATCAAGTGATTATTTAATTTTTCAAGTCATTACAATCCGAAATATTTACAGAGTAAAGTGAAATAAGCGAAAAAATATTGTGTACATGGAAATCTCCGTAACAGCCCTGTCATTTTTACTGACACGAGTTTAATAAAAACATGGCTAAATAACGATTTGGTTACTAAATCTTGCATTTGAAAAATGACAAATGATCTGTAACTTGATCATTTAGGACGAGAAACCTTTAATGTATCAATGTTTATAATCTTCTTCTTCTTCTTCTTCTTCTTTTTGTCCTCATCCTCTACAACAATAATTATAAGTCTCTTTTCCATGTCTCCAGATGCATTATAACTGCTAACTTGTATGGAGTACAGCATCAAATTTGTTCCATATTATAAAATATTTATCTATTAGGCTACTACTATTATTATTATTATTATTATATTGTCATTAAAATCTACATATTACTATATTAATTCCTGTGCTAATCTATTAATGATTAATAGAATAGTTCAGCTATTTTACTGAAAGGACAATGCTAAAACTATTGTTTTGACTATTACATCCTACATTTAAAGCTAAATTACGACTTATCTGTAACTTCCTGATAGTTCTAAATGGAAAAAAAAAAAAAAACTTTAACAGACCTATACAGAGTGTTAAAAAAAAGTATGCAATATTTTAGGAGGTGCTAGTATGCATCAAAACAAGACAATAATGTCTAATAAACATGGGTCTTACAACACATACTTTCAGAGATCTCAACACTTGTTCATAAGAGGTCTTCAATGTGACGCCCATTCATGGCAATGCATTCCTCTGCCCTTCGGCGTAAGGAATCACGCATTCGTTGACAATTGTTTCAATACGTTTATAAGAAAGTCCTGATAACGATCCCCAGTTGATCTCTGTGGTAACACGTATGGCCCTATTAATCCATCACCAAGAACGCCTGCCCATAAGTTGATTGAGAATCTGTGCTTATGCCTTGTTTCTTCAACTGCATGGGGATTTCATCAGCCCACAAATGCTGATTACGAAAATTCACAACACTATCTCTGCTGAACCCCGCTCATATCCACAACCAGACTTTTGTTTTCAGTATTCCTTACGACGCGTATCATTATTCCATGCCAGGGGTGTCAACTACGGTATGATCAATCTGGTAGTCTGCTGTATTGTAGGGCAGAGAAATGCATTGCCATGAATGGACGTCACATTGAGCACCTTCTATGAACAAGTGTTCAGATCTCAAAAAGTATGTGTTGTAGGACCCATTTTATTAGACATTATTTTCTAGTTTTGATGCCTACTATGACCTACTAAAATTGGATACTTTTTTTTAACACCCTGTTTTAGCATTTTATCACCACCATCATCATTACCTCTGACTGAGGCCCTGCCTGATATGATATCTCACTCCACGATATATATCAGAGGAAAAACAATTGTTTGTATACATCTGAAGTCTGATTAGTGTAATATGTTACTAGGCAGCGATGTATGCAATGGAGGGGGAATAAAAATGGCCACCTAACTCCATTATTTCATGGCTTAGTTGCTTCATGAATGATGCCCTGTTGGTGTCACTTATGAAATTCAAACTTGTCCTCGGACAGTAGTTGACTAAACAACAAAACATCATAATCATCATCTCCACAATATTTTCTAGTATAGACATAAATAAATCTCTTCTGCTGTCTCCAGATAAACGTAGACTATTAAAACTGCCAATTTGTACAGAATAATGTAGGTCCATTAAAAGTTGTATAATTGTAAAATATTTACAAGAATAATAATAATAATAATAATAATAATTATTATTATTATTATTATTATTATTATTATTATTATTATTATTATTATTATTGAACGAAGGAATAGACATTAAGCAAGTCAGTCAATCTAAATTTTTGGGAATTATGATTACATCAGACGAAATTTACAAATATGAAATAAAGAACAGAACAAAGAAAAGGGATTATTTTTTGTTTGTACGGGATATGGTGAGACAAAAATATATGGAAAGATATGAAGTACATGGAAATAATGAATTTTAACTCTTTTCATTCATTCATAGTGTTCTACCTAAGGACAGGTCTTTTACTACAAACCCTGCTTTCTCTAGCCTTCCCTATTTTCTGCTTTCCTCTTTGTCTCCTCATATGATCTCTATATCTTAATGTTGTCTATTATATGCTATCTTCTTCTGCACCGAGCACTTCTCCCATTCACCATTCCTTCCAGCGCACCCTTCAGTAGATAGTTTCTTCTCAACCAGTAACACAGGCAATTCCTTTTCCTCTTTCGGATCAGTTTCAGCATCATTCTGTCTTCATCCACTCTTTCCAACACTGCTTCGTTTCTTACTCCGTCTGTTGATTTCACATGTTCCATCCATCTCTATATCCACATTTCAAATGCTTCTATTCGCTCCCCTTCACTTCATCGTAATGTCCATGTTTCTCACCCATGCAATGCTACACTCCACACAAAGATTTGTATCATTCTTATCAAATGGTTTGAGATGTATTTCCTCTTTAAAATGTTCTACACAATTTCTTAATTAACTACTGTATATGGAAGCCCGTTCCAAACCCAACAAAAGCCATATAATCATCAATTTCATCGAAGGAAAATGCAACCATGCAGTTGACATAGCAGCATTCTTGTCATTAAGTAGCAGATTAAAATAAAAATATCGTTACTTTACTTAGCCTCTCTCTCCACCAAGTCTTAAAAACTGCCAGTGGTCGAAGTCCGGTTTCTTTTTGCTGAGAAGCCGTGTAGTTGACAGATAGGTCTCGGTAAATCTCACACCTATCACGTCCACGTAAAATAAATCGTGTAAGTAATCTCTTCTCTGTTGTTCACAACGAATGAAATCCACTAACCTGGATCAACGCCTCAAAGCGTAACTTATACGAGTATGTTCCATTTTGTGCAGCATCTCGTTCTCTAGAATACGAAACTTGATTAGCATCTAAAGGCGAGTGATGAAAAATTCACTAGCTCTGGCTGGAACGAGTGAAGTTTCCTTGAAGAAGAAATTGCCAAGAAAAATTTACGAACTCAAACTTTTCCTTCTTCCGATACTGTTGTTATTCGAATACAGACAATGCATTCCAGACATGGCTGAATGCACAAGCTATTGGAAGTTAAACTTAAGTATTTATTTATACTTGTACTTCGTGTATGTTCCTTCAAACCACAACATCAGCCAGATTTTTTTTTTTTTTTGTTTGTTCCGTCTACAAATTTAATTTTTGGAATCCTTCAGTAAATGTTGAACAGGGTAGAAGATGAAGGATATCCTTGTCGTACTCCTCTCCCTATTCTACGTACTCCTCTCTGACAATTTTCTTCTCCTATCCTGGCTTTAACTAGACGTAGGTCCAATGGTTTGAAGATTATAACCCTTTGAAGCGCTGTGGTTTGAGTTTTCTGCCTACATACATAGTGGTTTCATTTTAAAACTACTTCGCCGTGTTCATTGATCCCTAGTAACTGTAGAAGATTTTTATTTTGTCTACATTTATGTTGCCCATCCTGTTCACTAACATGGCCGATGTTGTTGTGTATAGTTGGGGTGTGGAAGAGTCGCTATGTGTTTTTATTTCAGTTATATGTTAAAATATCACAATTAGGTAAGTTTCTATGTAGAATTATTTGTCTTTAGGACTTTTAGAACATACTTCAATAACAAGATTGTAATTTCTTCGACACATGTGGCGCCAATATAGAAACAATGTGGTGGTTTCAAAACATAACCATCATGCAAACAGGGTAGTTATGCTTATCATATCCAACAAAACGTTCCATTTTTGTTTCAGCTTATTCATCATGGCTACAAGGAAGAGATGGTTGGTGACAAACACAAAGTGTTTTATGACAATTTTTTCACAAGTTTGAATTTGATGATCTCTCTAAAGCAGCAAAATATCTATGCATGTGGTGCAGTTAGACACGGGCGTATTGGTTTACCGCACGACGAAAGAAGAGACCGCGACATGAAACGTGGTGAGAGTGATAGCCGTACGTCATATGCTGGAGTGTCCTGGCTCAAGTGGAAAGATAGAAGGTCCATTTTTTTTTCTTTTTAATTACCACGATCCATCTACTGTCGCCACTGTTTCAAGGAAAGAGAAGAATGGAACTGCCACTGAAATTGCTTGCCCACAACTCGTGAAGGACCACAACAAACATATGGGTTATGTTGACAAAGCTGATATGTTGAAGCCCTTCTACGAGATTGATAGGAAATGCAGAAAATGGTGGCACCGCATTTTTTGGCATTTTGTCGATGTCACTGTGACTAATGCCTTCTTGGTATATTCGTTGAGAGGTGAAGGTGGAGAACTGACCCTGAAGAATTTCAGGTTGGCTGTTGTTGATGGTTTGGTCGCAGCTAATATTCCAAAATCTAGAGTGAGAAAGTCAGTACTAAAACCTGTCCACCACTTCAAGCCAACTGTCCCATATGAGAAAAGATTCGACAAGGTGGCACATATGCCTGTGCGTGGATCTCCAAGACTCTGTGCTTATTGTAGCACTGAAGTTCAACCATACGGGAGTAAATGGGTCTGCAAAATAGGTGAAGTTGCACTTTGACTTAATGAGACCAGAAATTGTTTCCTTTTGTATCACTCACAATAAGTTACAAATTATTGTGTTCTGAAGTATTGCATAGTGGTTTTACCATGAAATCACCCATTTTCTGTGTCAAAAGTGGAAGTTTTCCAAATTGTTTAAATTTGTGCCCTTCTCTTAGACAAATAAGAGTTTAATTTCATTGAAAACAGAATTTTTTATCTCTCCCAAATGCGTGCAAAAAAAAAGGGATAAGCAGTTAATGACAACAACAAAGGCGCAGGGCAGTTGTTTAGTAATTATTATAGCCTAACACAGTTGTTTCTAAAGTGTGAGTCACGACTCTTAGAGGGGCCGTGTAAAGAGCTGAGGCAGATTCCGAAAGTTTAAGAATAAGAAAAAACGCCATATTAATATATATTTGTTGTATTTAGAGACATAAACACAAAAATATTGGCATTAAAAAGGAAAAAAATACATATTTGAGTAACTATAAAATAAAAAATAATTACTCAATGGGATTAATGTGTTTTTTTTTAAGCAGCTTCTCAAATCTGGACTCTGTGTTCGATACACACAGTGATATTTTATATTTCAAGAAGATTCTTCGCTTTTGTTTTAATGAGAGACTAGAAACTTATTTTGTATAAATACGAGTTTGCAAATGCTATCAACAATTTAAGCACTCTTTAGCAAGCTTGATATAGCCCTGCATTCTTTTGATCCGAAACTCGTCTATACTCCGTGAAAAGAAGTACCGGTAGGTTACAGTTTCAACATAACATTAGTAGGTACATATTTAAATGAGTCTTTCCTTGATAATATATATTTTTAATATCAGCCAGTTGAATGCAATTCCCTAAGAATTGATTCAGCATTCATATATGACTGTCTTTATGTTTGAGTATCTTCCGGAAAACACTAAAAAAAACTATTATTTAAAATTGCACAAACTTAACTGCGTGTTCGAAAAAAAAACAAACTCGATATTTGTCTATCAAACAATACGTAGCTGAATTCGATGGTGTTCGGGTAAAGGGGTTAAATAATTTGTTGTGCAAATGGAGTTTTTGTTTCCCAGGTGAATACGCAAGTTAAATTTTACAAGTGGGTGTGCAAAAAAGTTACTAGAATTTGATGTGGATTATTTCTGTAGAAAATTATTTGCAATAAGAATCCGAAGTTTAATTTTCATTTATTCCAAAACTCATTTTTATGACTTACATCGGTTTACCCAAACACCATAAAATTTTTCATGAGCTCTTTAATACGCTGGAATGAATCCAATGTCTTTTCGTTAAGTGATGTCGAACTGAAATACGTTTCCTTACACATCTGTCGATTTTATCTCTGGATGTTATTATGTTAACATCTTGGCCTTATAAACTACAATTCAAAATGTTGACGTGTTCCAAAAATATATCAGCTAGGAAAGCTAGTGTAAAAAGCCAAAGAGAGTTGGAAAATAGGTTTGCATATTCCAATTTCTCTTCTTGCAGGTACCGGTGCATTAGAAATGCTAGGGTAGTGATAAAAACAAACAAATGCTAGGGATGCGATAAAATTAAACAAATGCTAAGAAAGCGATAAAATTGTGCGACAAGCAGCCATGATTATTTCAAAGACGTCCTTTCGTACCGTTTTATTGGTCAAAAGTAGTATGACGTAGTAAAAGCGTCATAGTCAATATAATATTAAAAATGAACGATGGGAATAAAAGAAAACATAAAGAGTAATTTATCTGTAGTAATGTCACTCGCTCGTGGATTTATCTGGGAAATCTCAGACCTCGAGTGACATTTATTAGGACTATTTCGTGAATAAAATAAAAATGTAAATAATATATCCCTAAAATTCGATTACAAAATATTAATAATTGAATATTTACGAATACTTAACCTATTCAGACATTGTGAAGTTGAAATAGATGAATATCGATTACTGCAATAAAGAAATTCGATGTTATTATTCAGTAATGCCAATTGCGAAAAGCGAAATACAGGTTTAACAATGTTAATTACATGTACTGCACTTTTCTCTTATTATTATAATATAAATACATTTTCGTTGTCTGCTGAAATCATGATTTAATTTAAAATTGTATAATATAATTACAGTAACCTGATTAATACATTAATTAAATGAAGAATTGTTGAAAACGCAGTTATCTAATCTGAATGAAGGAATGTAATTTTTTTTAAGATAGCCTACTATGGACATTGAATTGGAAGATGAAGATGTATTTTATAGGCTACAGTTATACAGGATTAGATTACCTGTGTGAGCACGACCAGTGTCAGCTGTGCCTTATTTCGACCGTTAACTACGTGCTACAGGAAAGCATTTTTATAGCTCGACAAACGCATTCTCGCTGTAGTGTGTAACGGAACTAAGGCTGCATCTACACAGTTCAATATTTCAATCGCGTATGCATGCAATCTGGGAAGAATATTGAAAGAATCAAGTTTAAAACGTACGTTAAATTAAGATGCATGAAGATTTTATGTCTACACGGAGCGCCGTTTTGAACGTCGTCTTCACTGCGTAAATATATTAATTAATATTAATATCAATCTCGCATTCATTGCTTTAAAGTTGAAAGAAATGTTTAACCGTATAGTTGCATCTTAATGTATTCATTATCATCAATTTACAACAGTTGGCGACGACTAAACAAAAGAACGACCATGCGATAAATTGATAGCGATAAATCTATCTGCAAAAATTATCGCAAAGTGTGACTGTGATTGGTTGGAATTCAAAATGTCATTACACTTCATTGGTCGAAAATGGAATAACGTCATATAAACGAAATAGTCAACTAAGTATTTCACTGCCTAAAATTTATTTTTTTCGTACTCCAGCACTACAAACAGTCTTTATCGTTATAGTGAAAATGTGCATTATATGCCACATTATTGTACCAAAGTCGTAAAATATTACCATGCCAACTAAAACGTCATAACTTCATTATGACGGCATAACTTGTGCCATAAAGATAGCATTATGAAACGATTTTCCATGCTACAACATTCAATACATCATTGTTGTTATAGCAACCTCTTCATAGACTAGAGACGAACAAAACTAACTCCCGCTCTCGCTCGCTGTGTTCGCTGCAATTGTCTTTCGAATCTCGCTCATCATTCTCGAAATAGCATTTGGTCGCCGTGGAAAGAATTCGTAACTTTGAATAGCATACATCATTTTAATAAATAACATAAATGTTTAAATGAGACAAAAATACCAAACAGAACAGTATCTTAGTTATCAAAATGTTCTGGTTCTATTATATGATGTTACCGATGGTTATATAAATTAAAAAAAAAAAACAATTTTCAAATAAATTTGCATTTCTAACAAACATAAAACATGACATAAATATATTTTTACTTGAGATTGCACACTTGATCGCAAACATATGAAAAGAAAATTCCTAGTATTTTAATAAGGGCCTAGTAATTGAATAAAGACTGGGGAACGAATTATTATACATTGAAAGGTAGAGATGATGTTTCATATAGGCTACTTGATTGTTTATAACTGGTCGCTCTTTGGACGGATCACGGTGCAGACATGGATGCCCGGAGACTGAAACCCTTGCCCACGTCCAAAGTCAGTGTAACAGAGGTTTACTCCTCCGAAATGCCAGACATCATCATGTTCGATCCTCAGTTGCAACTGCTTACAAAAAAAAATCTTGGACAGTAGAAGAGGAAGCTTTTTGCCTTGGTACTAATGGCTCCTCTAGACGTATTGACATCATAGCGTATTCCCAGACTACCAAGAAAGATTATATAATTGATCCTACCATAAGGACTGAAACGGGGAGTAGCCAGCCGGAGGATGTCAATCAAGAAAAGATCAACATTTATCTGCCAACAGTTGATTACTTCAAAGCAAAAAACCAGCTTGAAAACATTGAGGTGATTGGTCTTCTTATTGGAGCTCGTGGTGTGATTCCCAAGTTCTTTGAAAGCTTCAGGAAGACTTTTGAACTACCATAGACACTTACTACTGACATCATAACTTCAGTTTTGAAACGCTCTTGCCAAATTCTGAGTCATCATATTCACTCTGTTTAATTTCTTTTTCTTCACCTCATAATTCATATATGTTTATTTTAATTTTCTGTCAACAAATTTATGTAAACATTTAATATTGTAAAATTCATATAGGGGGGTATACTGAGACCTTCTGGGCTACCTCCAATGGGAGGTAGTTAACAATTTAAAAGAAGTTAACAGTTGCCAAAGTAGATAAAAGTTCAGTCAGGTATAAACAACTGCTGACTTCGGGAGATGATCAATATCGAGTCTCGGAAGACTCACAACCAGCATTTACGTCAAGGACGCGACGTAATACAACACTGTCGTGCGGGTTTTCGGCTTTGCGGGCGCTGTTAGTCTCGTTTTCTCGATCGTTGTTCGTCTCTATCATAGACCATGATATCAAACTACACATCATTATAAATCTCATGTTAGTTCTCTATTAATTGTTTTATAATGGTTCGCTTCGCTCGTTCCCTAAAAACTGACTCATGCCATAACGCATAACATTCTGAAGTTGTTATACTACGAGGCCAAATGGAAGACGAGCCAAGATTGCGCTGTCAACTTCTTGTTTAAGGTTTGTACCGCATTTTGGATGTTTGTGTTTTATTCATATCTGTAGCTTTAATGAGTACACAGCAATGTCGAAAGTGCCGTGGCTTTATAAAATCATTATTAGTATTTATGAAAAGCTTCAGCTATTGTTTTACATGTTTCTGTGATAGCTCACAGTGCCTTGAAAGAGGCAAGTATTAGCGCGGTCATTATGAGAGACAAAAGAATCAAAGCACCAAGTTCCTGTTGTGATCGAGATAATTCGCGTATAGCGGGGGAAGGGTTAATGCGACTCCGGGCTCAGGGGGCCGCTGCGGGTGGGGGTGGGGAGGAAAACTCGAGTGGAGGAGGAGGAGGAGGCGTAATCTGAGGTGCAGCGCGAGCGTTGCGGGGAGAAAGAGACGAAAGAGAATTCGCAAATGTAAAGGAAGGAGAGGTGTCACACTACATTGCCTAATATCAATGCTGCATGACAGCTTAGCGAGTAATTGGGCGCGAACTTCCAACATGGCGGCGCGCGTACTCGGTTGCCGAAGTCGATACAACGACAAAATGTTTTTTGTCTGCATGAAGTGATGACATGAAGTGAGGCAGGAAGAATGGCTGCTTATCGGTGGCAACAGACTTTCTTCAGACTATTTCCACTTATTGTAATATAGTGTTTACACCTTACAAAGCCAATAGTAAAGAAACTAAAATGTGATTCCAGTCGCCACGAACTTACATGTTTCTGTAGTAGCTATAGTGCCTTAAAGAGCTAGAAACAAGAAGCAGGTATTAGAGACATCATTATAAATGTAATAGAAGTAAATGTATTTATTTTCTACGCGAAAGTTATAGTCCACATCTGAAATTCATAGTTTACACTTTATGCGTACGCTACAGTTTGTGGTAAGGAGCTAATATTATGTTTGTTCGTACACCGCTTCAAACTAGTTTGAACAGACACGAGCATGCGCACATGGATTTTACTGTTCGCACAGCGCAAACTTCAAACCAACTCTGTTTCTAATAGTCATGCGTTCGTAGCCTACAGCACGTAAAACTGTCACAGATCGATCGATTTGCGAATCAAGTGCAAACCAATCTCTAATCATACATAACGCATGCGCATTAAAATAGTTTTGCCATTGTTTTCTGCATGGTATTTACAACAAAACCTAGACGAGTATGCCCTAAATAAATATCGGTAATCCATTGTATTTTAGTATCGTTGTCTTTGTACAATTGCCATTTTTCAGGAAGGTAATACTATATATAGGCGTGCGTACTATTCTGAAGTTTTAATTCTCTGAATACTCATGTCAAGCAATTTTTATTTAATTTATAAAATATATAGCATAGACGAAGTTCATGTTTTTATTTTAGTTCAGTTTTGAAACAAAATTCACAGTTCGTGATTATGCTCTTGGTGAAGATTAACGCTATACTTTAGAATACCGCGTAAGTACTTATGTAGCAAGACTGCGCAAATTGAAAATAACTTAAGAGTGCTAATTGAAAATAATATAGTTTACAATATTATTATTAGGCTTCGTATTCTAGCTACCTATAAACTGGAATGAGGTTGCCTGATTCGAAGTATATGTGACGTCACAGCGCAGATACATTCGTTTTTAAAATAGTACTTACGCAAACTCTGCTCTCTTCCTCAAAACCGGGACGCAGTCATAGTAAGTAGTCTTATCGATTACTGCTCTTACTAGTCGTGTTATTACATCTTTGTGTCTGATTGAAGGTTCATTGAAGAGGTAAAATGCCTTAGGTAGGACGCTCAAGCGTGTAATATTTCAGCACATAGTTGAGGATATCTGAACTAATATTTTCACTGTCAATATAGACAACATTACATATAAATTGTGTAAAATAAACGTAAAGCGATAAAAACACTGCACTGAAAGACGCTGCAATACCAAAAGACGCAGAAACTGTCTTGAAAGCAATCGAAAAGAACCAGTATCATCAAAATATGAAAATTATGAAGATATTAACTCGACATTTAGCATGGATTTGTGTAGTCTACTATGATGTTCAGTGCCAACATCCCAATTAATAAATTAAATAATAGGCCTATATATTTCAGGGAATTTCTACAAAAGTACATAGGGAATTAGGGAGTTTTCAGTGATGTGCGATATATGCAATATTCCAATGAAACACGAAAAAATATCAGACAATAGGAATGTCTTGTCATGCACCAATAACGCCATGTGCTATTGAAAGAATTTCTTGCAATATAAGAAAAATTCAAGTGACATCCGCATATGTTCAAGTTCCGTAACTTATGAATGCACGTTATTATTCACTGTAAAGATTACGATAAAAATGAATATCACGGCTCAAACATGTGTTCACTAGTATAGATCCAGAATGTCGGGAGCTGACTGTATTCCACGAACACGCAGTGATGACCTGTTTGTTTATATCCTTATCCGTTGCATTAGGGGTCTACCTGTGTTCGGCGTACTATATACCCAATGCAGTAGCGGCCGGTGATCAAAATCCTCGGTGAGGCCAGATGCAACTAGTTTAAGTGCCTCCGATAGGAAATGTTTATTTATGATATTAATTATTATTGTTATTATATTATTAATATCATTATTACTGTATTATTATTATTATTATTATTATTATTAGTCTATTATTATTACTACAAATGAAAAATAATAATTTCACTCACCAAATAAGCTGTTATGCTGTGAGTTTCAGTGATTGTTTCAGTGTGATGAGGCAACCCACATTATGTGTTGAAAATCCCCCCCTTTCTTTTTATTTTTTTCCCTTGACAGCAACGAACAAGGCCAACAGAGAAGTTTATTTTACACCACATTACCACTTAACCATTTATGTTGCCCATACCAGGATGCAATAGAAACTCGCGTTTTAAGATTATCTGTCAGAAAAATTGTCAGCGATGTCGTAGGTATCTCGGTAGACTCTCTCTTTATTTAAAACTTCCTTTCTTTCAATATTATTTCTTCTTGAAAAAAGGACACTTTAACAATGAATTAACTGCTCCAGCATTATTTCTCGCGTTTGTTTCTGTTTACATTTTCCCGAAACACATAACAACATTGGCCCAGATTCACTACTGTACTACGAATTACAATAGTACAACACCCTCGCTTAAGTCATAAACTGGGACATAAGGGGAGGGAATAGTGTAGGTCTCTGCCTGCCAAAGAGCTGGAATTTGTGTTATTTATGACCTATTTAGGAAGACAAGTCACCACTGCTATTCCCCCTTGAGGCCGGCCCATGGATGTGAGGAGTGAAACCTGACCAGGCCACGAGGCCAGACGAATTGTGCCTCGGCTACAACGTTTTAAGCGCAAGCTCAAACCCCGCGAAAATACAGGGAATTCAGAAGACAGACCCGGCACGAACGATTCTGGTCTCGGGAACAAATTTTACTGCAAAACAGGTCTATATACATCACAACCAGACCCGGCACGAGCGATTCTGGTCTCAGGAGTAAATTTTACTGCAAAACAGGTCTATATACATCACAAAGTTTTAAAATGCTTCTACAGCGATATATGCTTCATTCAAATAACTAATACATTATATAAAAACACAAAATTTGATTTCTGTTAAGCCAAGTGACTGAGGCCCGGCCTCACTTGCCTCAGTCAATCAGCCGCCACTGACCCAATGTGTGTTTAACTTCAGTCTTTAGATAGCTGGAATACGAAGCCTAATTCTTATTGTTTAGTCAATTGTCCGAAGACAGGCCTGAACTCACAAATGATACCAACACTTACGAGGCAACTAGGCCAGAAGATAATGAGGAAGGGTGGCAGTTGCTTTCCCCGTTCATTGCACACATCGTCGATTAGCTACATATTACACTAGTCAGACTTCAGATGCATACAAACAATACACCGTGGGTCTCGCTTAGAGGGCTACCCTGAAGACATCCAGAAGGTACTCAGCCTTCTGCCAAGTGTTCCATAACATTCGTGAAGTGATTAGCGCAGTTGCATTTCTAATGCGTTGTCTCAGTTTTTCCAAAGTGTCAAGTGTACCACGTTGGTACACAACATTCGTCATAAAGCCCCAGAAAAAGGTCCTGGGGGAGTTGATCAACAACAAAAGTTCTGCACATGTCCAGATACACATTCCCTTTGATTGTCGCATTGATGAAGGAGAATGGTCCACTGACGAAACTAGACAAAGTCCGACAGTCTCTGTCATGTGGTGTGTTATCCACGTAAAACAAATTTAGCTGCCGTGGTGCACTTAGATATTCTACCTGCAGTAATTGCTCTAGTAGCGTGGCGCTGCTGGAATGTTTACCCTAGCACACTTGAGGATTAACACCAACCGTGGCGCACATGGTATGTACCCGTATGAGATCCACAACACTGTTAAGTAGTATATTACAAATAAATCAGGCCTAAGCGTTTTCATCAAATTTCTCAATAAAATATGCGTTTTCAAAATAAAATTATTTTCCTGACTGTTTAATTTTTTTACACTTAGGCCCAGTTTGTTCAACCTTTCTTAAATTATAACATTGTGTTATTCCATTTTAACTGTAAACTTAACAGTTGAAGCATTTCTTCAACTACTGTTAGTACTAACAGGCTGTTAAAATCCATGTTAATTTAACTACTCAATTTCATGCAGTTAAATCATATAACTCTCTGTTAGCATAGAAGTATTCAATATGGCTGGTGCATTAGATGCTGAACTTTCATATGTTGATAATTTAGAAAATGATATCCATGCATACATAAACAGAGCGGATGATTTCTGTGATTTGACAGAACAGAAGTTCATACAAAGGTATAGGCTATTTTCTGCCAAGCCTCACTTTTCGCTTTCAATGTAGATCCGTTTATTTATTCTCAATAATTGGTTTATACTGCGAAATTAGTCCGATGATTTCTTTTTGTTCCAGTGTTTTCCATTTCACAACAGCAATACCAACATGGCAATACGCCGCTCCATGCTACTGTGATACAGACGATGGAAAGAAGCATAAGTCAAACCTGAGAGAATAGAAAGACTTCTATCCTCTCTGAATCAAACAACGGAAATAAGGGAGAATCGCAACTGTCAGAGTTCAGAAAACTGAAATGAGCCTATACTTGGTTACAGGTTACGATTAAATTCTAGAATCCCTGGTCCTAACAGAGTGTTAACAAACAGACTGTTAAAATGCGAAATGTAAAGTTGAATAAACGCAATATTTTAATAGCAACTTATACTTTTAACTTACAGTTAATTAACGCTATGTTAGGTGTATTTTAACAAAGGTTGAAGAAACCGGGCCTTACAGTCTTTTTATGCCAGGTTCTCAACTATTCTCAACAATCACTCCTTTCATCACAAATATAACAGAACTTAAGGCTGAACCCTGTACATTTAATCACAATCCATCTGATGTGACATGTAGCAGTTGCTTAATGATAAATTCCTGAAGTGTAACGCATTGTAATTCTGATCGGGTAGTTCACAAATGAAAATTCTGCTTAATCTAGATTGTAGATCCATCATGAACCTCGTGTCACTCTACTTCATACAACGCATCGCTTCCATGGCAACACATAACCCCTCTCTCTTCCACACCAGTTATCACAGAGAATACAAATTGACGTTCTCTGTATATATTAAAATCGAATTCAATGCTTTATTCCCTTATTTAATACCGCTAGTCCACAATATAAGAGCAACATGTTGCATGAGCACCGGCGACAGATCTCTGTGTCTTGTTTCTGCCATCTGTGAGGAATACATGTCAATCCCAGATGTGAAGAGGAAAGCAATTTATCTGCCACTTGAAGGCGAACACGTTATCTTCTGGGCAGTATTTCTTTACTCCACCCCCTCCCGCCATTAAGGATTAACCTAAAGTACCCGGCATCGGCTAGATTTTCTTTTCTGCTTCTATTTTTAAGTAAGTGATTGTTAGACTTTTCGGAGACCTCCACCTCCTTATTACTCATATTATCAATGACCATTGTGAACTATATTTTGATATCTAATATATGAGTGCGGAAGTGAAATAATCCTGCAGATTAAAAGGAATGATAGTTGAGATGAACAACGATCGAGAAAGCAAGAATAACAGCGCCCGTAAAGCCGAAAACCCGCATAACAATGTTCTATACAACGCGTCGTTGACGTAAAGACTGCTTGTGAGTGTTTCAAGACGCCGAGATTGATCACTCCCAAAGTCCCGAACGTCAAGCAGCTTTACATCGCCACAGTTGTTTATACCTGACTGAACTTTTACCTACTTTGACAACTGTTATATACGTATAAACAATCAAGTAGCCTATTTGAAACATCATCTCTACCTTTCAATGTATAATAATAATCCGTTTCCCAATCAGAGGCTAGGAATTTTCTTTTCATATGTTTGCGATCAAGTGTGCAATCTCAAATGAAAACATATTAACGTTATGTTTCTTAGAAATGCAAATTTATTTGAGAATTGTTTTTTTTTTCTATTTATATAAACATAGGTAATATCATATAATGGAACCAGAACATTTTGATAACTAAGATACTTTTCTGTTTTGTCTTTTTGTCTCATTTAAACATTTATAATGTTATTTATTTCAATGATGTATGTTACTGAAAGTTATGAAATCTTTCCATGCCGACCAAGTGTGTATTTCGAGAATGATGAGCGAGACTCGAAGCGCGCGAGAATGACGAGACGAGACTAGACTCGAAAGACAAATATAACGAACACAGCGAGCGAGAGCGGCAGTTAGTTTTGTTCATCTCTAGACGATAGGGTACACTTACACTTAAATGGATAGAAAACCTATATTATGCTTTGTGATTAAATGCACTAACACACACCTCTCTCTTCTTGTAATACAGATGTAAGACGTCAACGAACTCAGGTCAGTCTACCAAGGTCAACTACTCACAACCTCGCTCTCTGGCTACAACGTTGCAGTCTGGTTGTATTGTTGTGGCTTCAAATTAGTGCTTTTAAAATTAAATTTACACGAAAACCGTCCACGTTATTGAAATACACCAGAGGGATAAACCATTTTTTATTAGATTTTCTATCGATATGAGCAGTAGATACCGAATAAAGGGTGTTAAACATTTGAAAAAAAAAAACACTTTTATTCTGACAATGCTATGGACTTTCCATCTATATGGTACATTACACTTTTTTATTAGAAACAATATGAGCTTTTCGCTTAGAAAATCTGCAGGGTTATTTCACTTCCACTCTGTTTACAATTCAAAACCCAGTGTTACAATATCATTACCCTTTAACTGCTCAACTACTTCACTGATCCTCAACAGTCATTGTAAGTCTTTGATAAAAGCATAAATGAAAACGTTATGCGGAAAATTCTACTATTTTTAAACACTCAATAACGAAACTCAACATCACATCGCTCGGTTCCTATACGCCGCAATGATCTGCAGTAATCTGAGAATATGCAATACATTCATCTCATCATGTTCATGTGTGCTTCCTTCCAGTTAATCTTCAAAGTCAGCTGATGTCACAAAGGCAATTCATATAGCTACTTCCAGTCTGAAGCCCGTGGGATGTCGTGGTGACCTATTCAAGGGACTCACCTCATCGGCCCTACGAAGAATACATCAACTGTTACAGCTCGGCGACGCAAAACAGAGGAAGTAATAGGAGTAGTGGGAAGAACTCCAGAGTAGAGATAAGAGCGAGCGGTCAGTAAAAAAAATACAGTACACCGTAAATGTACTGGAAACACATAGCTCTATCGCATGGATGACATCCGATCGCTCTGAATGCAAGCGACTGACTAACCCGAATGCCCCTTGGCGCAACTTAATGGACCCAGGTGTACATTGTCGGCGACTGTCAGGACTAAATAATCGTGCTGTACTCACTCCAAAGCTACTTGAAACCACGTACTTATTCGCCAGCTTCTGAAATAGTAACGTCTACAGTACAATCTTCATAAAAAAAACATTAACGAATCACTATACATGTATTAACTTCTGCGGTAGCTGAATGGTCAAACCTTTAGCCTATCAACATCTCTTATCAGTTCCACTATAACCCCACTCGCAGCTTCTCCTCCGGCCAGGGTCGGTGAGGTAAGTCCCACACTGGAAAATGTTCATCTTTGTCGGTCATATAAAAACACACACATACTTTAATGTAGCCTATTTTTTCCCCCTGGTTGTGAAGGCTAAGTGTGTAAACATTGACAAATATTTGTCAAATTGTGTAGGTTTTTATACAATATATACATAATATTATCGTACATAGAGTTTTATATTAAATAAATTCAAAAGCCTATCTATGAATGAGAATAAAAATATTCACGCTTCATGCTAATAATTATGAGTGATTATGCTTATATCTCACAACTAACTTTCGACAAATTCACATGTTTCTCCAAATTTGTTACGTTAGCGGCAAAAATGAGGAAAAAGTTTGAGGTGAAAAAATACAAAAAAAAAAAAATTTTTTTAACCCAGTGTTGATATGCCTGTAAAGGAGGGGGACGATTCTCTGGAGAAAAAAAAACACACACACACACGCACGCACGCACGCACGCACGCACGCACGCACGCACACACACACACACACACACACACACAAGACATGTGTGGGCCTCCACTAGCCTGACGTCAGCTGAGCGTAGGGGTCTCCCTAAAAACACACAGAGGACAGAACAATAACGAGGGATATCCATCCGCGCCCGAGGTGGGAATCGAACTCACGAACCTTATGACCGCTGCGCCGAAGGGGAACACGCCTTAGAACGCAGAGCCATCTGGCCCGGCAAAAAAGAAACAAAAAAACTGCTTAATAACCGGATAACTTTCATAAAACATTCCACCACTACCCGGCTACCTATAACAGCGATGTGCAATAGACCTGCTTTCAAAATATAATGCGTCTAATCGAGACAAAACTGCAAAACTAGCCACAGACGTAGCTCAGTTGAGGAATGGTGCTTGTCTGCTAATCTGGAGTTGCGCTCGGGCGTGAGTTCGATTTCCGCTTGTTTGCGTTTTTACGAGGTTTTCCCCAACCGTAAGGTAATCTAAGGTAAATCCTCAGCCTCATCTCGCCAAATATCATTTCGCTATCATCAATCCAATTGACGCTAAAGTCTTCCTCGGCAGCGTAGTCGGTTTAACGCTGCCTTCTGTGCTCGAGGTTGCGGGTTCGATCTCGAACCAAGTCGATGGCATATAAGTGTGCTTAAATGTAATAGACTCATGTCCGTAGATTTACTGGCATGTAAAAGAACTCCTGCGGGACAAAATTTCGGCACACCGGAGACGCTCATATAATCTCTGTAGTTGCGAGCGTCGTTAAATAAACCATAATTTGAATTTCTTCGCTAAATAACCTAGTAGCTGATACAGCGTCGTTAAATAACCAAGTAAGCAACCAGAACTGCAAATATTTTGCTCAGCAAAAAAGTACGAGAGTGTAAGATCCAATGGGAAAATCAATGAATACAAACAACAATATAGAATGTAGAAATGTTAATATAAACAAAGAGAAAGGAAGAGAGAGTGGTTGTCCACGTCATTCATAAAAAGAAACTACTAGTGCTATTCTGATTTCTACTTCTGGTGAGCTGTGAAGATAATAATTAACGGAAACGGAATATTTTTATAAGCAGAAAAATAAAAAATAGAAACCCAGCCTGAGCTATTTCTCAACATGTCTCATTCTGAACTGAGATACTTATCGCATCGAAGTACAAGCTTTTGTATACCTGTACAAAGAACATTGCTACCTGCGAGCTCAGCCATGAAATGACATCACCCATCAACTCCTCACTGGGATGAAACGTGGATTCAGTTGGTGAACGTCGAAACCGAAGGGCAATCAATGTAGTGGATGCGCACAAAGTCACCAAACAAGCCCAAAATGTTCAAACAAACGTCTGCCAGAAAGCTATTAGGAATCGTATCCTAAAACAGAAGAGCGTCCGACAGAATTCATGGAACCAGAAACAACAATAAGGACAGAGAATTACTGAGAAGCACTAAGAAAATTGCGTAGGGCTATCCGGAACAAAGGACGAGTTGATGTGGAACTGGGGTTGATGATGATGATGATGATCATAATAATAATAATAATAATAATAATAATAATAATAATTTATACATGCATCAATATATCTCAAGATGTTTAGAAACACGGCAAAGAGAAATAAAATTAGACGGGGTTACGCAATAAGAGACCAAGCGCCAAAAACCTGTTTCGAGATCTTGACCATTGAAATAAACTTCTGTTTTTAAAAAACATTTTATGCAAGAAGTATTATAACATTCATACCATTACAAAAAATAGCACAAATAATACCAAAAAAGTCTAACCGATTTTTGATAAGAGATCAGCAGTTGAATTAATATTTCAAAGCAAAATAAATAAATGGATTTTATGCAATAAAAGAATTTTGCTTATAAACAGCAGCAAAATTCAGATATCGCATTCTTGATTTTTTCCGAGTTAAATTAGCCTGCCATCAACAGATTTGTGCAAATATCTTTTTTTTTTTTTTTTTTCAAATTGTCGGTTAGTCTATTATTGCGTAACTCCGTCCAATTGAAGACCTAACATTCTGAAGATGTCAATATTTCAAATTTTATTTTATTTAATCTAAGCGAGAAACATCCATATAAGAATATCATACTAAATTATTGTCTTTGTTGTTGTCGTAGCTCAAATGTAAGCAACTCATCCGTGCGCCAAAAGACGGTGTTGTAGATATCTCAACACATTTCGCATTACGTTTCCCATGAATATCTAAGAAAGTTACTTTTGGCACTTAGCACATTTAGACTGTTAGGTATTCAATTTTAAAACAAGTGAAATTTGTAGAAAAAAGGACTGCCTGTGTAGCTTCTACGAACGGCATAAGTCATACTTCTTAAGGGTCATTTACAATGAAAAGTAAACGCAAACGCGACATAACCGGCAAAACTTGCAGTCATGTTATTTAATGTAACCATTCACAAAATATTATCTGAAGGCGCATAAAAAGGAGCGCTATCGATGAACGCTGGAAGAAACAAATAAAATAAAATTCCTTTTGACGAAAGATTAATCCTCTTCCAGTCATATCGCTGTCTGTATGACAAACGTCATTCATATAAAAGTAATACCCTGAAAGAAAATAGGTATATGGAAGACAATCGCCAATAACATTAAGTGCAAGCATATGTTTGTTTCATTTATTTTACCGTATTCACGACATTATAGCTAATCCATATATTAACCATATCTAGGCTAAATATTAATTTGTAGTGGTCAGCCGTATGTCCTACTATGCGGAACAAATAAATATCTTGCAATTTCTTTTATACGAACATAAACTATTCTACTGCACTTTCATGCGATTTTTCTCTGTAATTGCAGTCATCCGTTTACGGATATACAGTCTGATCCGTTTGGGTATGGATAATATTAATTTATTCCTATTATAAAGCTATTATGATAGCAAAAATGTATTTCTGGTTATTATGATTAAAATATGGGAGTTTCCATATATGACAATCAACAATGCATAATCTGAAAGGACAAATGAAAATCATAAGATGTTTTTACAGTAAAATGGTTTCTACAAATCAACAGCGGGCACAATATGTTCTTTGATATGCTAAATTTGAGAGTGTTAAAAGAGTTCAAAGGGAATTTCGACGTGAGTATGGTGTATTAATGTACCTAAATACGATTCCATAATGTTGTGGTATCGAACATTTGTAGAAACAGGTTGTGTTAAAAAAACATGCAGGAGGTCGCAGGCGAAACCCAGTACGAGAAGCAGCTATATCTTGGTTTGGACCCCAAACTCCCCAGGTCTAACTCCTCCTGACTTCTTCGTGTGGGGTTTTGTTAAAGACATTGTCTATTCACAGAAACCCAGGAACATTGATGATCAGAGAGTAAAAGTTACTCACGCATTTCAACAAATCTTATGTAACAACGGACATGGGCTCAATTGCATCACCGTTATGAGTTGTGCAGGGTGCGCAATGAGGGTCATGTTGAGCTCTGAGGAATCTCATATCTTTCAGTGTTGTATGCACAATATATCAACAAATAAAGTTCAGGAGTAAATGTTTTACGGTGTTTTTATTTTATCCACACCCAAACGGATCACTCTGTATTATTTCATGGCCTTATGGTAACGTTAAATTTTCACTGTGAATATTATAATACAACTGTTTATCCTTACTGTAACGTTTAAGTTTTCATTGTGAATGGGCCTTTAAGCTGTAATTTTTTTTTATCTAATGGAGGGTACTCGACTTACATCGTTCATTTATATAAAGCCAGTTATGTAGACCAATTTACGGACAGAGTCGTTGCCCAGGGTGCGCCAAAGGAGGCTGGTCTACACTACACCCGTGATGAGATGATTATGGAGATTTCTTTGGATGCCACAGGTGAACCGGAGCTTCCCGAAGAAAACTCCTGTGTTACTTGGACCACGGGCTTTCCCAACACAAGTTGTAAATCAGGGGTACACAGGGAATCGAACCCGGGTCCACAATATTAAAAAAGACAGCACTCTAGCCGCGAAACCATAGTGTTGATTTAAGCTGTAAATCTGTAGTAATCATTTTAATTAATATTCGTACAATGAGAGACAATAAATTAGGATCAACTTAAACATTTTTATAGTCAATGGGTTTATGAAAGCCAATACATACTTATGTGTATCTCAGAGCGAAAAGGACGGAAGTCCAATTTTACTGATTTTGAGATAAGCACATCATTTTGATCAGAATTTCTTCCTCTATCAGCTTGAAAAAGAGGAAGTGTACAAAATTCAATTCATTCATTGAGATAAGTCATAATATAGTGATTGAACCGAAAGGTGTATCTAGAATGACAATTTCTTTATACAGATTAAATCTTTGTAGTTAAGAACTTCATTGTATTCTCTTTAAATTCAAATGCCAAAGGATGGAAGGACCACTGCTCTTCATTTACTTGCTTCCGATTTTTTTTTTTTTTTTTGCTTTTCTGAAAAGCTGTTTTTTTTTTTTTTGTGACTTCCATCCATTTCGCTCTGAAGAACAGATATAAGATATAAGAAATGAACAACGAAAAACCAAACTCTCTTTGAAATACTTTATGGCAACTTTGATTTAATTTGAAGTTATTCTATGGTGAACTGCAGCTTAATTATAAATCACTGACACCAATTGCATCAGGCATTGCACTAATGTTGGCGGTGTAGGAACATTGACATCGTTCACATATTGTAACCGAACTGCACGAGACTGGTTAGAAAATAACTCTTTCCTTGCCCTGAATTCTCGCACTCGTTCCAGATTAATCTTTCTCTCTTTTTTGGCGCAGCTCTCGGCGGTTCATTTGCATGCTTTATTTCACGATTCGTTCTCGTTCGTTCAACGCCTGATTTCGGTACATTTTCTAGCAAAACATTTCTCAACAATGTAATTTCTTTCACTGTTTTCCACTGCATAACGTTGCACTCAGAAGACGCACTGCCTGGCGGCAACTTCACTCGCACTAATTCATGGATTAATTTGTGTAAATTTATGGAAACCCGCAAACATCAACAACTCCATTTACACGATAGCGTAGCAAAGCACACAATTCAGCAGGAACAACACGCAAAGCCCTCCTAAAACGTCCATCACAAAATTTTGTTTCACAGCGATCGACATGCAGCTTACCATGTCCAAACAAGTTTCACTTCAAGAAATCTGAAATTCATACAAAGACATTTTTGAAATATTACATTCCTTATTTCTATTGCCGTTTACACCCTCATGAAAGGGTAGGTTCTTAGTTTTTAATGAATACTAGATATTTCAAATACAACTCTTGATATTGTGATTAAACTGATGTCGGTACAGGTTAAACCGTAAATGTCACTAAATTCGGGGGGTTATTCTTTTAGATATTTCTAACAAATGAATTTAATACAATTTTTCTCGTTTTTGCTTCTTTTCCGAGATAAAAATTATACTGTTTTATATGAAATATTTCATAGCGAGTTTTGGAAAAGCCATTGATTTAATTCCCAATGATTTCAATCAATTTAAGAAAGTAATGTAATAATTAATTATTGAAAGAATTTTAGTTTGTTTTTTCTCAAAATGTGCAGGAAATTGATTCGTATAAATGTAACGGTTGGTTTAGAAAAGGAATTTTACAACGTTACATTTGTTCGAATCAAATTTCTGCACATTTAAAGGACAAAACTTAAATTATTTCAATCATTTATTAACATAATACACTGCTCTCTTAAATTGACCCAGTATATTGGGAATTAAGTCAATGGCTTTCCCAAAAGACGCTAAGAAATGTTTCACACAAAACAATAACATTTTTATCTCGAAAAGGAAGCAAAAACGAGCAAAATTAAATTAAACACTTTTCTTTGACGTATCTAAAAGAATAACTCCCTGAAATTAATGACATTACTTACGGTTCAAGCCGTATAGTTATAACATAAGTGTCATAACAAAGAGCTTTTTTTTAGTAGATTATTTTACGACGCTTTATCAACATCTTAGGTTATTTAGCGTCTAAATGAGATGAAGATGATAATGCCGGTGAAATGAGTCCGGGGTCCAGCACCGAAAGTTACCCAGCATTTGCTCATATTGAGTTGAGGGAAAACCCCTGAAAAAACTCAAGGAGGTAACTTGCCCCAACCGGGAATCGACCCCTGGCCACGTGGTTTCGCGGGCAGACGCGGTAGCCGTTACTCCACAGGTGTGGACAAGAGCTTCTAAGAATAGATTCATTCATTCATGGTGTTCTGCTCAATGGCAAGTTTTTCCATTTCAAACCCAGCATTCTCCAATTTTTTTTATTTTTTTTTGAGAGTACATACACAATACAGTTTCGACAAACGAGACAAAATTTGACAGATCTTCTCTGGTGTACATAAGCAAAATACTGAAAGGTGTTTAAATCGACGCAGTAGTTAAATATATTAGTAATAGGCCCTATCAGTAGTGATTCAGAAACCTATAACGTGTTCCGGCATGCAGTTGACTGAGCAGATACTGCGAAGAACGGAAATGAGCACATCAAAGAAATTGTGATGAAGACTAGATTAGGTGCAGTTAGCAATCAAGAACCGTGAGAACGTAGGCCTACGATCCAGGAAAAAAGGAGGAAAGAATAGCATAACCCACTTACAAAGCTAATTCGAATTTGATGAAGAATCGGTAGAACGGAGAAAAATTCTCTCCGGTACCGTGACTCGAACCCGAGTTTCCAGCTTTACGTGCTGACGCTTTATCCAAAAAACCACACCAGATACAACTCAATCATGAAGGACAACAAATAGCTCGTCAACTGGCACTGTCAGCAAGGTCATTCGCCAGAATCGGTGGTTCCAACTGTACCGTTCTCAGCTGCACTGGAACAAGTGCTCACTGACTGGCTAATTTTCCGAAGGACTCGTGCCAAGAACGCTGGCACTGGCTGTACTATGTTTGATATGATGTCACTTGTAGCGATTCAGTGGTAATGTACAAGGCAGTAATTCTTTCGTAGAACAGAAAGCTACAACTCCATACTTTACAACAACTTTCACCAGTAACTTGTAATGTATATCGTACCTTTCTGGAGGAATTTATTATTTGTCTCGTTATATGTGGAAAAGATATTATGGTACTTTCATTTAGTGACAAAATAAGCTACATTCATCATCAAGTGAGCAACTGAATCAGATTGACAGTTCGCAACGCCAATCGCTTGCCACCTTGGCAGCCGTAAGACAACATAGGGTAAAAGATGCTAATATTGTGATATGAGTAATATTCCGATACTTCTTTTTGGGAATTTATTACAATTTTACTGAGCAAAAAGATCTTTTTTTTTTTTGCTTCAACGTATTAAGGCAGCCGTGGCGAAAATATGACTCGCAACACATTGTGGCTCGCAATGACAGCTATGCATTTCTCTCGCTTCCTATCTCCCCCAACTCCACCCTCTCACTCGCTGAAGTCAAACTCCGTTCCATTTATACTTGTCTCTGACCTGCGAGTGGCGTATCGTCGCAATGGCTCTCAGGAAACCATGTACCTCTACAAAAACAAAAGTTTCAAGCAGGACGGGAGGACGCATTTTTTTGCTGCCAATATGATGAGAATATTAAATGTATGATTTGTTCACAAATATTATGAGAAAACGGTTGTATAACATAAAACGGCATTATACTACATGTTACTCTAGAAACATTAAAAGGCCGTATTATTATTATTATTATTATTATTATTATTATTATTATTATCATCTCTGTACGTCGATCCTTTTTCAGCAGATGTACGAATAATGTGGTTAGATCTTCAATTTAAACAAACAGATTTACAATGTGATGTTAAATGAAAGCTAGATGTAGGCTAAGAGCTTAAAAATGTTGAACTTTTCAAATCTTTGCTAAAAAAATAAATATCCCAACCTTAGTTCTTTCGTTTGCTCTGTTGAAGCCATGCTCGCTACAACTTATGTTTGTGAAAAATTATTTTCAACAATGAAAATAGTAAAAACCAAATTTAGATCACGACTGACAACATCTTCGTGATCAACTATGACTGGCAATAAGTGACATAATTCCTGATTTTGAAATTCTGTTACAGAGACATTCTGAAGATAGTTAATTTTAGGTTGTAATAATGTGATTTATGTTTGGTTGTTCATTTCTTTCTTCGTTACACGCACTAAACATTAGTTCGTAACCTTATACCGTATAAAATTATATTCAAGTGCTTCACATAAGGAAAATGAAAATCCGTTAAGTCAGACAGTAGTTTCACTCCCCCTTCGGGTGTCTGCCTCCCTTCATAGGTGCAAGGCACGTTGCAAAGCAGTGGCTCGGCGCACGATCACATTTTCGCTACGGCTGTATTAAGGGAATGTTCGTGAACAGCTTCCTGCACAAAGCCGGTCCTTCTCTCGCTCAGTAAAACTGTAATAAATTCTCAAAAAGAACTACCACATTACTCGTATCACAATATTACAAACCTTTATCCTACATCACAATAACAACGGGATAAATATCAGGCAAGAATGGAACTCACGACCGCGGTTTTCAAGAAACGTTAAAGCTGTGCGCACGTACGTATAAACTGGATGGTGGCAGAGACGTAAGAGGCGACAGCGCCGACCGTCCTCGGGGGCGTCTGAACTCTCAAATGCAGTGCGCCCGTCATAAGACTTGTTACACGGTGAATAGTCTCGAACCCACAGCGTCAACCAGGATTCGTTTGACCAATTTGTCAGTGGAAACAGGAACAACTCAGCTGTGTAAACCTATTACTGGAGTTCGATCGTCTTACAGACCTCCACGGAGAGAAGTCTCAACATGTTCGAATTTACCGTTGGTAAGAACAGACCTAGTTAGCTCCCGCCTCGCAGGCCTCCATTAGTTTTTAGTTTTACGGAATATTCCCGCCTTTGCTCCTAATTTATTACAATTCATTTTGGCATAATAAATGGTAATAACAATAATAATAATAATAATAATAATAATAATAATAATAATAATAATAATACCTGTTATGGCTGTTATTCAGCGTAATACCTTGTAATGTCGCTTCTATATATATATATATATATATATATATATATATATATATATATATATATTCTATATAACCTACTACTACTAATTCAACTCTTAAGCAAAGCAACATATTACATTTCCTCTGACAAAACAGCGAATAAATTCCTCTTCCCATTCTGTACGAAACCGTCTGTTCCTGCTCGTAGAGACAAACGGTTTGTAGAGCGACATGGTACCGACACTGCTTACCATCAGTACGTGAGCGAGACAGAGAGCAATGCACAGGAAACTCCCCTTACCAGTATGTCTTTGATTACACGATGTAATCACGATACCCACTTTGGTCACCGCTGATGTAGGCAGAATTATACAGTGACTGCAAAGTGTTCGTACATTTAGAAAACATGCGCAAAAATAGTTTCTGAGGACAAATGAAACGTCTGAAATGTTTACAAATAACAATATTGTGACTGAAAACTCTATATATTTTATTGAGTGTGGCAAAAAAAGTAAAAAATCTAATAATTTCTATGATATATTTAACAAAAACTAAATCACTCCTATTTTCATACGCACAAGAAGTTATCGTACACCCGCTATCAGGAATTCTTTATAAACCTATACCGCATTTCAGTACCTTGTAGGATTGCCCTTTGCCGCGATTATTGCCTCCAGTCTTTGTGGCACTGATTCTACTAGTTTTTCTGTAATTGTGGAATCAATTAAGGCCCATTCTTTTTGAAGAACTTGCTTAAGACCTTCTTTATTCGAGAAATGGTGCTTTCTTATGTTTTTGTCTAGAATAGCCCAAAGATGCTCTATGACGTTAGTGTCAGGTGACTGAAGGAGGTGTGTGAGTTGTTTGGAGTATTGTAGAGCAGCCACAGTCGAGTGTTTTCCGCAGTATGTTTGGAGTCATTATCTTGCTGGAAAACAAAAGTACTTTGAAGACCCAACTTTTCAACACTAGCATGAAGATTCTGCTTTAAAATGTTCACATACCTTTTGCGGTCCATCACACTATCAATAAATTGCAGTCTACCCACGCCCGAAGCACTCATACACCCCCAAACTAGCACTGACCCGCTTCTATGTTTTACTGTAGGCACAAGGTGTTAAGCATCCATCTCTGTATTCTTTTGTCGCCACACCATACTTCTCCCATCCGAACCAAAAACATTAAATTTGCTTTCATCCGAAATCATTACTTCTTTCCAATACTCCAATTCCTTTATCTCGGTATTTTTTTTTTTCGCGAAATTAAATGATTTGTGCGAATTTTCTTACTCACTCAACACTTTTTCCGGGCTATGCGACCATGATAATCATGGCTGTGCTGGCTGAAACTTTCATACGTCGTCTTTCTAAATCTGCGACAACCTTTACTGCACTAATCTTTGGATCTTTTTTAATTTCTCTAATAATCACGCGCTCATCATGTTCGGTTAGAACTTTAGGTCGTCCAGTTCTTGGATGTTTTTCATAGTCTTAGGTGCGCAGAACCTATCAATAATTGATTGGATAGTAGACCGAGGTCTCCCAACAAGTTCTGATATTTCACGTAACGATTTTCTTTGGTTATGCAGTTTAATAATAACTTTTCTTGTCTCCTCACTTGTTTCTCTACGGTTGCTGCCCATTTTGACGTTTCAGCTCTTCATTCTCTGATGACGAAGCTCTCTCCCTGTCACTGCTGCACACACAGAGGCACACAAACGAGTACTGGCAACACCACCCCTCAACTATTCTTTTAGTATGATTACTTCTTAAATGCGACAGGCTCATGTCAGTAGATTTACTGGCATGTAAAAGAACTCCTGCGGGACAAAATTCCGGCACATCCGACGACGCTGATATAACCTCTGCAGTTGCGAGCGTCGTTAAATAAAACATATTATTATGATTACTTCAGGTGTACGATCATTTGTTGTGCCGACTTATGTATCATTTTGAGCTTTATTTAATTTTCCAAATATTATACTACTTTTGTTGATTTCATAGATAGAATACCTATGAGCGTTAGAAATCACTATTCATAATTAGTGCATTATTGTGTTCTCGGATCCTGCGATTCTCCTTAGAGTGTATTATAATCTGAATTTTCTAAGAGTAAGAACACTTTTTGCGTTCACTGTATATTTTTATAAAAAAAACACACTGTTGCTAAATGTCACTATAAACGAGTTGTTCATTAAAAGTGTGTCGTTATGAAATATAAATCACTTTTTTTTTTAATACGATAAAAACCGTATTTCTTAATGTCGCTGTAGCTGAGATATCGTATTAACCGTGGTCGGTATATCAAAGTTCAACTGTAATAATAACTACTAAATTACATCTTCACCTGTAGGGCGTAAATGCTAGACCATTTTAGTATAGCCTGCGTAAAAATAGAAAATGAAATCGTAACTACCACCTTAAAGTCATTTTATACTTTGCCGTACAAATTTATTGACACTAGGCTACTTAGTCTATTACAATGAAAAGTCACGAATAAGAGATTAGGTAGGCCTATCTAAAATGCGAAAAAAAAAAAAGTGGGATACTGAGAAGAAGAAAAAAATACAGAGTGTAAGGGATATAAGTGCCGTTCTTTTCACAGTCGTCGGGGACGGTCTACAGGATCAAAAAATGTCCATACAACATAGGGTCAAAACTTGATAGTTTTCCCAGAAAAAAAAACATTTCTTCTCTTATTTTATTCGCGTTATACTCCTTATATCATTAGTAAAATTACGAAAACAATTACATCAGTAGGTAGGCCTACATCTAGCAAATATTTAATATTAGTTTAAATACATATTTGTGTGTTCTATTACATTTTCGTGAAATTAAATAAAATTGCATGCTTAAATTTGTTAATATCCTGGCGTGACAGACGTGGCAACGTGTTCAGATGGCAGTACTCTGCACAGACATGTCAGCTGAGTTCAAGCTCCCTGTCCATAGGTCTACTGCCGAGCGGATGAAAGTTCTGTACCAGGTATTCGATAAACAACTTACAATGTCATCCACAGTTTAGGAATATCATACGTTATTAATTTATGGAGAAGGTCGTCGTAATTCAAGTGAGACAAGAAGATATTTTCCACAATGAAGGTTACCTAATCGGCGAACTTTTGTAGCGGTTTCTCAACGATTATTAGAAACTAGGAGTCTCTTACCTCGTTTCGAAAATCACACAAACAGAAATTACTTTAAAAATGGTACTGAATTATGGAAGCGGGAGAGATTAAAATGTTGAGTTTAAAAAAAAGTTCGTGTGATTTTGTGCAGTAAACCATTATTGATTATTTTTTAGACGTACAATTAAAAAATGGACCAATATTGCCAATATTGTTAAATAAAATGGAAATTTACCATAAAGTTCTATTAATGAAACTGAAAGTTTGTATTTGCTGTTCGTTTTATGTACACAACGGTCCGCCCCTGCATTAGAACAGAGCATCTGTTTTGTACCGGTATGTCTGTACCCGCTTGAGCTGTACTGTGTACTTGTAAACTCCCTCCTCCCCATCCAGCAACGTTGCAAAACGTCTAATATTGTAAACTTTAATAATTAGTTAAATATTGCAATTAGAAAAAAATTGTGAGGACATTTCTTCTTCCTTATGACAGGAATGTTACTGTTATGGTTTATTTAACGACGCTCGCAACTGCAGAGGTTATATCAGCGTCGCCGGATGTGGCGGAATTTTATCCCGCAGGAGTTCTTTTACATGCTAGTAAATCTACTGAAATGAGCCTGTCGCATTTACGCACACTTACATGCCATCGACCTGGCCCGGGATCGAACCCGCAACCTTGGGCATAGACGGCCAGCGCTATACCAACTCGCCAACCAGGTCGACTTATGACAGGAATAATCATCAGTTAAAATAATGGCACTTATACCTCTTACACTCTGTAGATTAGATTTTCTTTTTACCGTCCAAGAACTGATTCGGTCTCATTGATTGTAAAGGAGACGGGAACTGGAAATATTGGCCCTGCATACTAGAAACGTCTGTAAGAATCGATTTAACTCAATGTAATACGCTCACTATTTCATATGTGCTCCCCATTATGAATAAAATATCGCAAGAAGCATCAAGAGGACATGAGTATTGGCATCGATTCACCAACGACGAGAATAATATGGACGTTACAATTCTGTGCTATATTTCTCTCTACTATGCTCCCCGTCTCTTTTAGATCTGTCACAGATCTGTTATCTGAGATTCACATTTCTTGAACGACTACAAATTATAAGACCTGTTGCAGGGCAAAGTTAAAAGGTAAATTACTATCAGATGGCCATAAAATAATCGGTGAAATCTAGCAGTAAAAGTCCCAAAGCTCGTGCACATTCTCGCTTTTCCGTAACATTTGAAGAGTCCACTGCAAGAATGATTGATGTCACTTTCTTGTCGAAAATGAACCAAGACTGTCAATGCATAGCTTAAGACATATACAATGTACATAGAGAGTTATATGGTATTAACACTGATAGTCATTGTACAGTAATGATCGGAAAATCACAGTTAAGCTTTCAGCGCTAAGCATTTCAAACTTTCAATTGCTTCTCCTGCAAAATGTATTCCAAATGACATCCATCATTCTTGCAGTGGACTCTTCATTTAATATAGGACTAAATGTGGACAGCGAGAGGGGCTTTTCTGCGTAAACGAAAATATTCACTGCCTATCGTACAAATCTTCTTGTGGACAATATAGAAATCAAACTTAGTTTATTCATTCATTCATTTATTATATTCTATAGATCTTAAATGAGCAATGAAGCTTTAAGATGTGGAACAAGTCAAAATTTTACAATAGTACAATTACAATTTTTACAAATTTTTACAATATTTTACAATTTTTACAGTTTTACAATTTTGTAATTTTCTACAATTTTTTTGACAATTTTCTGCAATTTTTTACAATATGTTGGCGAGATGTAGTGAGATGAGGTGAGGTCCGAGGATTCGCCAAAAGATTACCCGGCATTTGCCTTTTGGTTGGGGAAAACCTCGAAAAAAACCCAACCAGGTAATCAGATCAAAGGGGTGAAATGAAGTGATGCCGAGGACTCGCCATAGACCATCCGGCTTCAGTCCCACGGCTAGGGAAAACTTCGGAAGAAACCATTTAATGAGACCAAAGGGGGATCCAACCCAAGCCCGAACGCAGCTCCGGATCAGCAGCCCAGAGAGTCTGCCGACTGAGCTACATCGACAGCTCTACTAAAAATATACAATACATAGCCAATCAGATTATCAAATTTACAAACGCAAACGATCATTCATCAGTTGAGCTATATGTATAATACAAAACAAGTAAGTTAATTATGTTTTGGTGATGCTGATAAGTGTAAACCACAAAAAAAGTTTTATGAAACATAACATAGGCTAATTCATTTAATTGACACTTATTTCACGATAGACCACTGCAGTGACTGAGCAGTCAGCCTTCAGCCTGTCACACAAACGGCCTGGGTTCGAGTTCCAGTCAGGCATGGGATTTTTCACTTGACGAAAAATCCAATGACACTTGTGATGAACAAGGTCGCAGTTGGGGTTTTTCTCAGAGTTTTCCCGTCTCTCCATTTTAGGCATAGGCCTACACATCATTCCATAGCATTCCCCGAAAGCCGACTGGCGACGAACGGAGGAGGCTAGCCTAGGGACGAGTGGGGTTGGCTGGTCGAAATCTGGGTACGTAGCGAACCTTAATGTACTCAGTCGATGTGGCTTTGGGAATGCGCCAGGCTTGAGAGTTACCGCAATAGATCGTAAAAGGTCGTAGTGCTGAGTCATAGTGCCCCCTCCCGAAAATACCATTCCACTGCATATTTCACGAAATATCTATCGAGTTGACAACTTATTTCACGAAATACCAACAGAAATAGTGGCATTTTTAATACCGAAATCATTCATTATATTTCACAAAAAAAAAATACGGTCACTATAATCCCGTTGTTCTTATTTCCGGCAACCAGTCACGTTGCAGCTCGGCTACATTTAAACGTGTGCGTATTGCCATTCGCTGCTGATGACGTTATGCATTTCCTAAGGATCGATAAATACTTAATATAATCGCCCGCCATTTTTGTTCTTTCGTTGGCGTTCGCAGAAAGCACACCAGGACGTTATTTGCCGCTCAATTATTTGGTCAATTACAGTGCGTTTGATTTATTATCATAGGAGCTACGACATAATAATGTTTAACGGTGCGGAAAATGATTTCCTCGTCTGGTAGCTCGGCAACGAAAGAACAAAACTGGCGAACGATATTACCTACCTAGACTTTATAGAACTTTCACTTCCTACGGCGTAAGAAAGGAGGAGGAGTCACGCGGGAAATAACAGCGACGTGTATTTCCTGTTAGTGTATTAAAACGCTTGCTACTTCTCCAAGCCTTGCACTTGACTACGACAGAATATAGTCACATATATACTAGCAACATATGAGCCGTTGAGAGCAGAAGTAATGTAAGCAAAAATGGGTAATGAGGGTTAAAGTAAACATTCTGTAAAATACAGCGCAAAGTAGCAATTAATATTCAATTTATTTAAATCCTATTATTAGTAGTAAGTGAATAGCATCAAGGACATATTAATTGCTACTTCGATTTTTGCTTTACATGGCTCAATATGGCCCAGCCACTGGTGGCGATCATGGTCGGCGCTGCTGTTCTACGTGCATTTTCCAATTGAGGCAGTCAGCGCAACAGTGGTCTAACCCTCCTCAATGCGAAAAATTAAATATTGAGCCTTCTGTTGATTTTCACGTCAACTATCTTCCTACGATGTGGAATAGACCAATCCACCATTATAGCCTATAGCTTGTTAGGAAGCATGTAATTTTTCCTCTAAAAATATCACTTATAAATATATAAAACTTTCACTTGCTTTTTCTACATTTAAAAAAGTGGTTTAGACCACTGTTGAGCTGACTCTCCCAATTGTTCCAGTATCACAATATCTCCATCTCCTACAGCTTGAAAGAATATACAAATTCTGATCAGGATTGAATCCCGGTCGCTTCCTGTTATAAACAGTTAAATTATTACCGAGGCACTGTACATTTTCTAGGATAGACTTTTCTTATACGCTTCGTTTTTTGTTAAAACCATGGATTATAAACATGCAAACTTTGTCACTAAACGTAAGATTTATGCACAGTTTTGCGTGACTATCGTTCCACGGGTAACAAGGCTTTTAATAGTATTTTAATATAAGAATTTTAACTGATTGAACGTCATGTTAAAAATAACGAACACATAATTTTAAATTCATTTATTAGTAATTTAAAAAATAAATAGATTTCACCAGAAAGATGGAAAGAATGTATGAAAAACCGAATTCCTTACTAGCAATAATGTTATGCTATAATGACACAGTCAACATGTACAAAATTGTGTGAATTTACAAGCACCGTCTACATGCAAACAAATTATTGTGTTTTAATCTGTCCACGAATTTTAACTAGAACATGATTTGTTGGTCACATTCTTCACGCTAGTTATTTTCATAAGCTTTCGCAACTAGAGGACATGCATGCTAGCAAACGGTAGGGAACGAAGAAACACTTCACATCAAGGTTGCGGTTTCCCACGTACATTTGTCTCTTCATATGAAGTGACATTCCGAAATTAGTCCCAGCTCTCAACAAATATTTCATTATGGTTCGCTCAAAGTGTATCTATAGTAATCACACTAGAGGTTTTGATTTGTTTAGACTTTTGATTTCTCTAGAGAAAATCAAATCTCGAGTGGGATTTACTTGACTATTACACGATTGGAAGAAGGAAGTATGTAAAGATTATAAAAAATAAAGTAGGCTACTCTAATACAATACAAATATCAATTGACTTACGAAAATACTAAACTGTCTTGAAAATGTATTATTGTACCATCTCATCATTACAAATATTCCGCTAGATGACAGTAGTGTGTTATAATTAGCTGTTCTCTTGTTACCAGTTGTGCCAACTATATAATCTTCATTGAACTCTATATACGATTACTAGTCTAGAAGGCTTTGTTGATTCAGTTTCATTTTTAATAAAACAGTTGCATTCCATTCAGTATGTTAAACAATCTCTGATACGTGACTATCCATCTCATAGACTACAGCAGAAGCTATAACATAACCTATGTAATATAATAATAATCATTTTAAAAAGTACAATGTTGACAAACAAAAAAAATGCTAAGGAGATGATAAAAAACAAATGCTAGGGAGGTAATAAAACAGACGCTAGGGAAGTGATAAAAACATATGCTAGGGAGGAGATAAAAATTGTAGGATAAGCGGCCATAATTAGTTGAAACACGTCGTTCCGTACAGTTAACGCTGAACGTGGTTTCTTCCTTTATTTCTCTTCTTTCTTGCAAAAATAAAAATCTTTTAATCATATTTGGAAAATCTTCGATCACATTGGTGACACCAATTGCACAGAAATTTTTGTGTTAAATATATCTAGATTCATAATTATATTAGTGTTTTTGGATAAATGTACATCTATTCGTCACTTCAATAGACTCGCCAAAGAGTCAACTGGCTAGCCTCCTAAAATAAGACAACACTCATCCTCTCTATGGTTTATTCTTGGTTTTCATAAGGCGCTAAGACAAGTGTAGGGATGAGGCACGTAGATTCTCCTTTCCACGAAATTTTGCCATTTCTTCCAATCAGAAGTGTTCGAAATAGGAGTCTTGGTTTTCGCATAATACCCCTGACACATGAGCGAATTTACTCGACTTCCACTCGCACTGCGAAAGGACACGGTATCTTTCAACATGCAGGCTTACATATTCCGACGTTTCTTCTCCTGAAGCTGCTGCCATGCTTTCCTGTCCCCTCCCCTCTTATGTGACAGCTGTTAGGTTACATCCATTTTCAGCTTTCTCCTTCAAAATTCTCTAGAGTTCCATCAGTGGAACAGCGAAACTCGAAGTGAGACGAGTGGCCAACAGACTTTGGAGCTTACATATTCATTTGATATTAGAGGAGAAAAATTCGCTCCTGCGCCGGGGATCGAACCCGGGTCCTTGGTTCTACGTACCTAGCGCTCTAATCATTGAGCTACGCCGAAGTTCAATCCACAGCACCGGATCGAATCCCTCTCCTCCCTTTACGGCCTGACTCCAAGTTCGACATGTATGTTGACATTTCATATTAAGTCAACTGCCATTATATTATAAGGAGCACACTCAGTTGAGAGTCCACACCTGTGAAGTAACGGCTAGCGCGTCTGGCCGCAAAACCAGGTGGCCCGGATTCGATTCCCGCTCGCGGCAAGTTACCTGGTTGAGGTTTTTTCCGGGGTTTTCCCTCAACCCAATATGAGCAAATGCTGGGTAACTTTAGGTGCTGGACCCCGGACTCATTTCACCGGCATTATCACCTTCATCTCATTCAGACGCAAAATAACCTGAGATGTTGATAAAGCGTCGTAAAACAACCTACAATGATACATATACTCAGTTGAGTGACTAGGTGGCCAGGATTCCACAGTAATACGCACTGTTGGTCGAAGAATCTAAGTAAAGATTAATTTTTTGATCCTACAGAATACATCTGTTATGGTAATAATTGATAGTTAGAGCGCTTGGTACGTAGAACCAAGGACCCGGGTTCGATCCCCGGCGTGGGAGCGAATTTTTCTCCTCTAATATCAATTCATATTCAGTTTTTCTCAGCCTTGGAAATCCGTTGCAAAGACGCGCTTTCGCGTACCTCTCAATGTTTCTCCTTTCATTCATTCATTCATTCATTCAGCCACCGGCGTGGTTCAGTCGGTTAGGGCGCTTGCCTGGCGGTCTGAAGTTGCATTCGGGCGCGGGTTCGATCCTCGCTTGGGCTGATTACCTGGTTGGGTTTTTCCCCGAGGTTTTCCCCAATCATAATATGAATGCAAGGTAATCAATGGCGAGTCCTCGGCTTCATCTCGCTATCACCAATTTCATCGACGCTAAATAACTTAGTAGTTGATACAGCGCCGTTAAATAAACAACTAAAATAAAAAAAAATCATTCATCCATCCATCCATCCACTCACTGTCGCAAACCGGCACTTTTCCTTTTGCCCTTCACTTCACTTGAAAATGTTTCAGTGCCGAGACGTGGACTGTAAGGAAGTGAGAGCCCGAAACAGAAATTGGAATTGATCTAGAAAGAAGACCCTTTGTCGTCTTTTGCAGTCAGGATTTCTACCTGTGATTTAGCCTAATGATATCTGAATGATGGTCTATGATGTGAAGACTGTTTCATGAATCCGATTACATAATAATTTAGAAACTATTATCTGAGCATGAAGGAACTCCCATAATATCCAAATAACGCGTTTTCATTCTTGCGGCTTAGTCCGTGCATTCGTTGTAAATGTAACATCCACCCGAGTTCGACTATTGATCCTCAACATAGCGACGAGGTTTAGCTGCAGTACGTTAAAAATATATTAAACTGGGAACACGAACATGTCGTTCTTACATGTCAGTAATGAGAACAACTGCCATGCCCCTAATTGGGAGGCAACATCATCACCACCGCAACTTTCACCAACACCCACGAACTGCATGAATCATTCAGCTCTCCTACCAGACCGCTAACATGAAATATATACACCCATTCTACACAAAATTATGGCTCCCTACCATTACTGCAGTACGTCAACCTCTACATATGTAATTCCAAGTGAGAACATCAATGAAATCGGTTTGGGCGTGCCAGCGATCCCTGGCACAACCGGGTCAGAGCGATTACGAAATGATTACAACCCGGGGAGTTCCCTCTTTCAGAGTAATTGTTGTAATCTATACTCTTCCGCCTCAAAATTATTATTAGACTAATATTACTACTATACTATTATTTGCATTACTGTCGTATATTTATGCTGAACACCGAAATGTTTACGAAGAAAAGTTCTTTGCCTTATGGTTAGCCTGAAACCGGAATACAGACATAAGAATTAGATTACTTTTCTTTTGAGACAAAGCTCGAGGTTGAGCGGCTCCGATTGTAAGGTTCTCGGAAAGTCGAAGAGATCAGGATGTTTTGATAACTTTGACCAGAAATGGGTCGCTGAAGTAGTGTGTTGATTAGAAATAGGCAAGTTATGAAACGTTATACTCTAAACCAGTGGTTCCCAAAGTGGGGTCGTGTAAAGAGCTGAGGGAAGCCGTGAGATGATTAACAAAATAAAACAAAGATTACCGTTTTAACATACATTTATTTTGCACTTAGAAACCCGAACATAAACAACGCTAAACATGAAAATAAAACAATCTGTCAACAGTTATACAGTAAAAAAATTAATGTAACAATTAAAGCGGCGGTGACGGTACCGATGGCGGCGGTGACGGTATTGATAGCGGCGGTCATGGTATCGATTGCGGCGGTTACCGTATCGATGGCGGCGGTGGGTGTCGGATAGCGGCAATGACGGTACCGATGGCGGCGGTGACGGTATCGATAGCGGCGGTCATGGTATCGATTGCGGCGGTTACCGTATCGATGGCGGCGGTGGGTGTCGGATAGCGGCAATGACGGTACCGATGGCGGCGGTGACGGTATCGATAGCGGCGGTCATGGTATCGATTGCGGCGGTTACCGTATCGATGACGGTGGTGGGTATCGGATAGCGGCAATGACGATATCGATGGTGACAGTGACGGTACCGATGACGGCAGTGACGGTACCGATAGCGGCGGTGACGGTATCGATGACGGCGGTGACGTTATCAATTATGGCAATGACGATGGTATCATGGTATCGATGGCGGCGGTTACCCTATCGATGGCGGTGGTGGGTATCGATAGCGGCGGTAAAGGTATCGATGGCGGCGGTGACGGTATTAATGATGGCAATGACGATGGTATCATGGTATCGATGGCGGCGGTTACCGTATCGATGGCGGCGGTTACCGTATCGATGACGATGGTGGGTATCGATAGCGGCAATGACGGTTCTGATGGCGGCGGTGACGGTACCGATGGCGGCGGTAATACTACTGACAGCGGTGGTGACGGTATCGATAGCGGCGGTAATGGTATCGATGACAGCGGTTGCCTTATCGATGGCGATGGTAGGTATCGATGGCGGCGGTGACGGTATCAATGACGGCAATGACGATATCGATAGCGGTGGTCTTGGTATCGATGGCGGAAGTTACCGTATCGATGGCAGTGGTGGGTATCGATAGCGGCAATGACGGTATCGATGGTGGCAGTGACGGTACCGATGGCGGCGGTGACGCTATCGATGTCGACGGTAATACTACTGACAGCGGCGGTGACGGTATCGATGACAGCGGTTACCCTATCGATGGCGATAGTGAGTATCGATAGCGGCGGTGACGGTATCGATGGCGGTGGTGGGTATCGATAGCGGCGGTGACGACGGCAATGACGGTATCGATAGCGGTGGTGACAGTATTGATGGCGGCAGTGACGGTATGGGTAGTGACGGTGGTGTCAGTATCGTTTACGGAATTAAGAGTGGTGAAAGTACTGAAATTTATTGCGGTAATTATACGTATTTATAATTATGGTAAAGACACTGATGATAGTAAAGATGATTTTGATAGTGGTAGTGGTACTGATGGCAGTGATGGTATTGGTGATGGTGTTTCTGGTGGTTAACAATGACTTCAGTGATCAAGTAGAAGAAAAATAAATTTAACATCCGATCAAACTGTATAAGAAAAGATAAATAATTAGATAATAAATTAGTATAATTTGAGGCCTATCAAGATACATTATCCAGAATAGCCTGATAGGTAACATTCGAAATACCCTATAATGAACGATCACACAATGAATTTGAAAGCGAATGAATGCACCTTCCGATGCACTTACTCACGTCAGACACACGCTGGACACGCCTCTCTCGAGAATTAATACGAGGACAACAGCAAATTATCATTTTTATTTGGTCGCCATCTGTTCTAATCGCTCCTCAATATGGTATGTTGGTCACTCGCTCAGACCTATAAATTATTACTTCTGTGTATTTAATTATGAACTCCGGGATTAGCCAAATGGTCACAGCACGCGAATTCATTTCGTGCGTGGAAAAAATAACTTGTTCCAGGCTCCTTGTGACTGACGCATAGTGTAATTGATACTCAGACATACTTCACGATAAACTGAAACATGCAGATCATACCACGGTGGTAAGCAAATTAAGGGTCGTGATCCCATTTTGACCATAGTTCAATGTTTCACCTGACAACTTCACGGGAAAGGAACAGTCACTTCATTATAATAAAAAATACAGTAAAATTGGTGATAACGATAAGTAGACAGGAATATTGACTCCATTTAGATAAGACTGCAGTAGAATAGTCCTCAGGAATTGTCTCCAGCTAGGCAAGATTTTAGAGGGTAGTCTTCAGTACCGGTATGGCTACATGGCAGTAATATGTCCACTTAGACGAGATTGCAGAGTAGTTTCAGTTAGGTGTGGCTTAATGTTTCAACTCAGAAGATATTCCAGGTGGAGAATCTTCAGTTTGGTACGGCTACATGGGAATATTCTGTCCAGTTACACAATACTGCAAGGAAAATCTTCAGCTTTTGGGAATATTGTCTCCGGACGGGATTGTGGGCGATAGTTTTCAATGAGGGAATATTGTCACCAGGTAGACAAGCCTGCAGGGGATAAAATTCAATTAAGTATGGCTACATGGGAATATTGTCTCCAGTTAGAAAAGCCTGCAGGGGATAGAATTCAATTAGACATAGCTACATGAGGATATTGTCTCCAGTTAGACGAGACTGCAGGGGATAATTTCAATTAGTTTAAGGCTACAAGGGAATATTGTCTCCAGTTGAACGAGATTGCAGGGGACAGATTTAAATTACTTATGGCTACAAGAGAATATTTTCTCCAGTTATACGGGATTGCAAGGGATAAATTTCAATTAGTTATGGATACAAGGGAATATTGTCTCCAGTTGAACGAGATTGCAGGAAATAGAATAAGGGAATGCTGACTACAGTTAAACGGGTTGCAGGGGGACATATTTAAATTACTTATGGCTACAAGGGAATATTGTCTCCTGTTAGACGGGATTGCAAGGGATAGATTTCAATTAGTTACGGCTACAAGGGAATATTGTCTCCAGTTAGGTGAGATTGCAGGAGATAGATTTCAATTAGTTATGGCTACAAGTTAGACAATATTGCAAGTAAAGTCTTTAGCTATTGGGAATATTATCTCCGAACGAGATGGCAGGGGATATATTTCAATTAGGTATGGCTACGTGAGAATAATAGAAGGCTGCAGGTGATAATGTTCGGTTAGATATGTCTACATGGGAGTATTTCTTTATTACATATTTTATTTACTTATGTATCTATTTTGGCGGAGTTAAGGCCAACAGGCTTTCTCTTCCACTGAGCCAGAAACAAAAGGAGTTTAGACAACATTGAAAGTTAATAGTATAGGCTAATATTGTCTCCAGTTAGACAAGACTGCAGGGGATAATATTCAGTTTGGTGTCGCTACATGAGAGTAGTGTCTCCAGTTGGACAAGATCGTAAGGGGATAGTTTTAAACTGAGTACGGCTTCACGGGAATATTACCTTCAGGTAGACAAGACTGCAGGGAATACTCTTTAGTTAGATGTGGTTATATGGAAATATTGTCCCCAGTTACATTTAAACAAGATTAGTGGAGGATAGTTTAGTTGGTTTGACTACATGGCAATATCTCTCCGGTTAGACAAGTTTGCAAGGGAATAGTCATCAGTTAGATAAGACTAGATGGCAATAATGACTCCAGCTGCGAAATATTCAAGGAGGAAATTGTAGTCAGACACACAGACATGCAGGGGGGACATTGTCTTCAGTTAGGAAGGCTTTAGGAGAAACTACGTCCAGTCATGCCAGACCTCATGAGATCCACTACATCAAGTCATATAAGTTTGTAATTCAAATCTACAGTTAGACAGTGCTACAAATTATATATCCTCCACTCAGGCAAAGCTCCAAGAGGATGTCATTTCGAGTTGGCATTGTTTTAGGTAATAATATTTGCAGGTGGACTATACTAGCCTACAGGATACTGTCTTTAGTTAGGTGAGGTTCCAAAAGGATATATCTTGTCAAATTAGGCTTGCCATCCATACCGCTTATAAGTAACTCCCTCTGTTCCAAACTATGGTACAAAAAAATGTCATTTATTCCGTTCCAAAATATGGTATACATTTGTTAAAGTTCTCAGTAGACTAATATAATGTAACTTTAATACATCTTCTAGTTACTTATTTGTATGATTAATTAACGTAAGAAAAACTAATAAATAAAGTACATTTCATTCTGTGTGATGTAAAATTAATAAAAGAAAAAATAAATATTGTTTTGAGCGAGGCAAATTAACATAAAAACTGTAATAAATTACAATCCGTTTTTATACGACTGTTGGGTCTTAGATGTTCTATTCAAAATTGACTGGGTTGATGTTACGTTTTCTGAAACAGGAACAACACAGCAGGAGACCATATGATTTCTGTTCATAATGAACTATTTAAATATAGTTTGATGCACTACAGAAGACTAGAAACATTCACAACTGCACTGTCTGATATTCCTTTCACAACTGAACAAAATTACCACAGCGCGGAACATTTCGTGCTCGCATGCGCAATAATCAAACTTTTGTTTGTTACTATACCGTACCATATTTTGGAATGCAGGGATACATGATTATGTATTTACAGGATATTGATATGTGAAAATTAAGATCCTATAGTGATATAATAATCAAAAAGTATATTTAGACTTTATTCTTTACTCTAACGATTGGGCTCCATTTTTTTTTAAAGTTTAACTCCATTATGCTATATTTCATTTAGAGCATGGAGCGAAAGCATTTTCCAAAGAGATTAATTAAAATGTATGGTTTTTCCTGAGCAGTATCACATCCCCAGTAAAATTTTTAATTACTTAGATCTGAAATGTTATATAATGAAAAGACAAATATATCAAAGTACCAATATTTATTAATATTGTGACAGCCATAAGTTTACTTTTTAAATTCTCTACAGTAAAAAAATCTACTCAAAGCCCTAAAAATTGCTACAAAAGGCCATTCTTGAAATCTGGAAGTGAAACACTAGTCGTTACAAAATCTCATCGACATAGATTAACAACAGAAGAGACGAGATATAAGACGAATCTCCGGCTGTTCACTTCTGCACTACATATAGAATTAGATATATTGTAGTAGTACAAGAGTTACGAATGCCAACAATTTTATGAGCTGCAAGTATCATGTTAAGAGAGAATTCCAAAATAACTTTCAACATACATGCCAAATGGAAAGATAAGTTCACAACAAACCAAGATACGATGTAAATGAGATCATAACAAGCTACACAACCTAGTAATTCGAGTCCACACCCTTTATAGCAGGAATGAATGTTTAAAACAAATGTAATAAATTTACATTATATCTTACATGCATCTTAATCTGAAATAAATAGAAAGAAACAAATCCAAAATAAATAATCTAAAAAGATTTCACAATATTGCTTCATTATTGCGTAATTTCTCAAATATCGAAAAATCTCGGAAAATTAAGTGCCGTTCGAGAATCAGAATGTATGCAGGAGTTCACTTTGCTGATAGTAAACCAACTAAATAAATCAGTTACATATATTAGATTCAATTTAATTTATTACTGTCCATGTTGCAAGGACAAATTCTTTTCTACTTCTCTTTAGGTCTCCTTTCCTTCAAACATCATGTCGTCCTCATTAGTCAGCTAGCTACAATGCTAACCGTTCGTACCGAGGTTCGCGAGTTCACACCTGGCCGAGGACGATAAAATACTTATAGGGAAACAACTTACAGAACTCCGTTGGTCTACGCATGCGTCAATCTTAAAGAGTGTCACAATATACTATTCATCTCCTCCATCCTAATTGTCAGCCAATAGTAGCGCGTACTGAGAGCAGTAATGCGTCAGATGACTTGTCTATCTATAGCGACAAAGGTTAGGATTAATGGAGGGAAACTCCAGATTCCGCCTCCAGCTCAGCGGTAAAGTTTAGTAACCTCCTACAACGGAGTTTTGCCAGTTAAAGGCCTATGCCATGGCTTCCCCAGGAGGGAAGTAAAGCTATGAGTTCCGTGTCGTAGATATACGGCACATACAAGAACGGTGTCCCTTATAGAGGGCTCGACGCAAAATTTGTAGGTAATTTCTCACTCACGTTGAGGGAATTTCGAAATTATTCAAATCAACTTTACAGGGAGTTATACCTGAAAATCTTGATTTGCATAATACACGTCACTGCTCGTTAACAGAAAAAAAAACACAATTTAAGTCACACGGAGTTAGTGTGCACTCGAAGTTGGTTGCTTGACGGTTGTCAGCCCACTTTGAGGTGTGTGGATATAGAGGGAAAAATTGGATCGGTGTCGGTTAGAGTTCCCGAGTAGCTCAGTGGTAGAGCGTTGGTACGTTAAACCAAAGGTCCCGGGTTCGATACCCGGCTCCGGAACAATTTTTCCCTCGAAATTATTCAAATATATATTTATTTTAAAAAATAACTGTAAGGTCACATTTTTAACGATCGAGCAATTTTTGCGACCCCATTCACAGGTTGGACATAAAACCCAAAAAAAATCTATTTCACCTATTCCAAAAACCTAAAAGTACTTTTAAAAACCTAAAAATCCTTCCCTACAAATAACATACACACAATCATAAATTACATCCGCGACACTTATTTCCAAAATAAAAAAGGTATAAATGACTTTATCGCTTAATTCGTCGTGTGTAAGGATACGAACATTAAAATTATTAATTCTTGACAAAAAGAAGTTGTCACTGCCCGTCGTGGAGAATTGGAGCATTGCCCAAACTAAGCGTCATGCATGAGGTTTATGATGGTTACGTAAAAGTAAGTTAACATTAGTTAGAACATGAGCGGTGCCGGGAAAGTGCGCACATTACAGGAAGAAACGGTGTTTTATGCATAGTTAGGAAACACAAAAGAAAGAAAATCTATCGTAAATAAATTACAGATATTACATTAATGGAGTTTGTAAGTTTTAGAGACCAGATTAGTTCGATGGCATAATTGAGTAATGCTATACGCAAACAAACAAAACATATGAAATGGCCTAACACAAGCAAATGAATAAGAAAGACCAACGAAGGAAGGAAGAAAGAAAGAAAGGAAAATAATGATAGAGCAGAAAAAGAATAAAAATGAACATGATAATGAAGAAAACAATAAGAGACTGAAAGAATTCCAACGAAGGAAATGAACAGAAAGGAAAAGGAATAAATAAGTAAATGCAGAGATCAAAAAATGAATACGAAATAGAACAAAAAAGGGAAGGCGAAAATAAGAGAGAGCGGAAAGATTGGAAGAAGACAGAACAGGAAGAACAGAGGATGACTGTGTACGAACAAGAGAGAAACCTCTGGTGAGATTACTTTAGATAAAACATTAAAAACACGAGAAAAATGTCAAGTTGAGCACAAAATGTGGTAAATATAATGACAAGTCAGAACGAACATAAGTATTATATTACTTTATCCTTTATATTTTCACAGAACATGTTGTTTGTTGTTTAGTCAACTGTCCGAAGACAGGTCTGAATCTCACCAGTGAGATCATCACATGGTATCACTTATAGCCCTAGCTAATTCATTAGGTCACAGTAAAGGTACGGTCACAAGTCGCTACTTTTGCAGCGCTGCAGTACGAAAAACTGCTCAACTCTCGTACTGCGACGTGTGAACAACGGTGCAACCCGAAAAGTAGCGGCTGCCGAACCTGCTGCCCGCTACTTTTTCATGCTGCGCGCAGCTTATAAGTAGCGACGTGTGAACAGGATTCTCAGGGTTGCAGCCGAAGCATTTTTGATATCGGTTTTGTTGAAACTTTTGCAGCGGTTGCGACCAGTGTTGCCACCCAAATATTCCAAAAATACTTTTATTGTTTGGATATATTTTAATGTTAGATGTGATGAAAATAAATGATTTGTAACAGTTACTAAATATACAACACAGAGTGTATTGCTGACGATACAATTCACTTTTTTAATTTTCCGTAGCGTAGTTTCAAACAGGAGGGTTGTCAACATTGATTACGTGAATTTGCTGTTGGTATTCATTTAAGTATATAAGCGTTTTTAATAGCTTTATAATAAAAATAATGCCAATTTCTGAATACTAGTTAGGACAGAAAAGCAAATAATAGATAACACTCTAAGGAATTCAGAAACTTTGTTCAATCAATAGATTTCACATCACTGTAAATATTGTAAATAGTGAAAATACTACTCTACTCAAAATTAGTATTAGTATTCAAGTTAGATATGTTAAAATAATTATAAGCAATTCACGACCTTTATTAAGTCAATAGACTTCACGGCAGTGTATTATATTGTAAATAGTGAAAATACTACTCCAGTTAAAATAGTAATAGTATTAGTATTAATAATTTTACATAATTCATAAACTCTATTCAGTCAGCTGACTTTACATCCTTGTAAATATTATAAATAGTTTACTATTAGTTTTTGTTTTAAGTTCAGACAGAATGTAAAATCAGTGTAGCAACAAATGTGTGTAGTATTGCATTACTGCAATGGAGCATACTGAATAAAAAGGGGAACGCTAAGTTATAGAAGGCCAAGAAATAAAAAAAAATAAAATAAAATAAAATAATAATAATAATAATAATAATAGATAAGTAAGCTATCGCATGAGTTCCATAATAATGTGAATATAACCACAAAAATGTATATTGAAAAGTCAACACTGAGTTGGAAACCTGCAGCTAGACTGTGGCTACAAAAGTAGCGCCTTGTGTGTGAACAGACTAGCAACCTCCAGTTGCACCTTTTGCAGAGCTCGGGTTGCGAAGCACGAAAAGTACCGTGCAGCGCGCTACTTTTCGCTTACGTGTGAACATGACACGCAACTTTTGCAGCTGCAGTACAAAAGTTGCGCAGCAAAAGTAGCGACGTGTGATCGTACCTTAAGGAGTACTGTAGGCTATGTGTTCTTCCGAGAAAAAATTTAAATGATTTCCGGTTGCTTGAAGCGAATTTATTTTTATGCGAGCATAGTTCGCTCGTTAACATGGTTTAGAGCGCTCTTCGCTCGAAAGAAATGCCATCGAACGAGTGACCTTCGAACGAATACGAGCGAGAGAGCGAAACATTTGCATTTCAGTACTCCGGTCCTAACACGCTAACAATTCAGATCGTAAAGAACACACATATTGTACTGCAAGAAGCTGACCCACCCACTAGAAAACAGATCAGACCAGGTCTGTCTCCCTCTTGGTGTAGGACAAGCTACTACGAAGATCCACGTGTCGTTAAGAGACCTGTTCTGGTCCAACTCTACACCCTGCTCACAAGATTTCCTCTTGGGATCGTGCCTACTTGGGAGGGGCATTCAATAACAAACTCACAGCAGCACTCAATTTAACCCCTAACTGCAGTTACAGTTGCTGTAACTCATCCTCCTTTGTACGTACAATGAAGTGGACGATGCACATCAAAAGCAACGGCAACACAAAAAGTTATACCGCTCACCGAGGTGAGTTATTCAATTGAGAAAATTTACCCGCTTGCATTATCCTAACTACTCATCGTGTTTTTCCTTTTTCCTTTCAAATATCAATGCTTTTGTCTTAGAGGTTGAAAATTTCACATTAAATTCATGCATTACACCCGCAAGTTTATTAAGTGCCTTAGGAAACACTCTACGAATTCTCCTGAAATAAATAACAAATACAGGGGCAGCCAAAATACTATTGTGTTGACTAGGCCCATATTTAAATTATCTAGGTTAAACACGTACAAGAACTTATAGGCTTACTGAACTGTACAGACCGATTACTTAGTCAGCGAAGCGAAAGAGGGGAACTAATAGGAGTAGTGGGGAGAGTTTCGGAGTAGAGATAGGAGCGAACAGTGAGTAAAAAAATGCAGTACAGCCTAACTGTACTGGAAACACATAGCTCTACCGCACGCGTGACATAATATAGCTCTGAAAGCAAGCAACTGACTAACCTGAATACTCATTGGCGTAACTTATGGACTCGCCTGACCCAGGCGCACATTGTTGGCGACTGTCAGGACTAAATAAATAATCGTACTGTACAAGTTGTCTGATTTAAGTCGTTCATTTTTGTTTAGGCAGTCCAAATACTATCTAAACATGAGGGAGGTATTTAATGATTTTGCAGGCGGAATCACGGGTGTGTATGAAATCCACGTATCACGTGAATTTTATGAATTTTAGTTTTTGTGTGGAGTCAATTTGTTATGTTAATTATTTATTTTCTTTCGGTTCCCAACATCTATTATAGTCGCGTTTTTTCATTGGATAGTGTTTCATCGAGTTATTTTCTCTTCTCACATAATTTATTAATACGTAAGCTATCTCCAATCCCTCAAATTAATTTATTTTGTTTCAGTCGGAATAAATAAGGTTCGTTCTTGTTACGGTAAAGTTACAGTTTTGTTTATTCAGTTACACTTTCCCAATAGAGTTAACTTTCTTTTTTTAAGTTTACTGTCTTATGTTTTCGCTGTAATGTCCTGGATAGAACGCGACAGAGGTAGAAAATTCGAATAAGGTCATTTAAAAAAACAAAAGCAAAATCAGGCGGCTACAGAGCAATTGAAGAAGAAGCAGTTATGCGGTTCAATGTTGTAATATATTAAGGTCGATGCAATAGTGCCCGTAACTCATCCTTCAAGAACCCTCCACTTCTACAAATAAATGTAATCTAATGAACGCAATATCAACAGTGACACTGGTGGTGCGTTTTCTAACGAAAACGTTAATGCAGCAGGTTCAATGACTGAAATATAAATTTTTAATAGCAATTTGTCACATCCAATTCAAGACAACAAAATGCTGTGTTTTCACTGGACGTCAATAAGAGACACTATTCACCCATCCACTATTTCAGGATTTTAAGCAATAAAGAAAAACAGGTTCGACGTTGGCTTGTAGCCTATAGGCACCTTTCTGAAAATCGAAATAGGGTACCTACATTGTTTTGCTTGCCGACTTTTTTCGACCTCAATAACAGCATAGTCTTCTCAGAGGTGTAACGACTGGAAAAACCTTAGTAGTCTACTCGTCTAAAATCCCATGAAAATAGTCCAGACTATTCAAATGTAATTCAAGACTTCAGTTCAGTGGGGGGGGGGGGGAATTAGTTTTCATTTCGTGTGCAAACATTAACCTAATATATTACTGTGATTTAGTGTGAGTGTGTAAGAAGATTTTTGAAAGACTAAAAATGAAGGTATGCTTAAAATTCAGCTACATAATATGGTGAGTAGTTTAATATATTACTACTTCTGTCATTATTATTATATTTTTAATAATATTATTATTATTATTATTATTATTGTCGTCCTTATATTGATATAGTGCCTTGAATACAGGTTCGCCTAGGACCTCGCAAATTCTAGGTCGCCACTGGTGAAGTGTTGTGCTAAGTCAAAAGGTCCAAATTCGCAATAGAATAGAATATTACAATATAGGGTTCGGAACTGCTTTTTACTATATCGAGGAATATTTTGAAAAACGAGCAGAGCAGTTTTCAAGATTTTCTAATGCACTTCACAAACGTGTACTGTACATTTTTTGCACGATCACATTTTTAAAATTGTAAATACAATATATTTTTCATTGAAAATTTAGAGCAACATTATTCCAAAGCCTTAGCAAAATTGCACTGTAATGGTAACTAATGGTGGGTTTACACGTGCATGGATAAACTGGCGCCAGTTAACACGCCAGTAAAGGTTTACACGGGTTTCTTTATTTTCAAATGACGCAGCTATAATGTTGGACGAGGACATAACATGTCAAGTGAAGTTGAACTTGTTCATAGCGCTTCCCTAATAGTCGTAACTTTGTTGGTTGAGGAGATGATTTCTAACTTGGAATAAAGAAAAGACATAAAAGAAGATTGCATATTATGGGTGAAAAAGTGGATTGTTCGTAGGGAGAATTTACATACATCTGCGAGAATTCTAAAATAATTGTCGACAACAGATACTTACTAATTTTACAGATGACAACAGACAATTCTTATAATCTACAACATGTAATAATAATAATAATAATAATAATATTAATAATAATAATAATAATAATAATAATCCGTGGCGATACAGCCCATGAAGGGCCCAGATTAGGCTGTTGGCCTCACGTTCACATGCCAAAGCAGAGGTGGGCGATCATCCAACCAGAATGGAGGTATCATGTGGTTAGCACGACAGTCCCCAGCCGTTATAGCTGGCTTTCGCAACCGAATTTCGCTAGGACCTATCGTAACTCCCAAAGTGCATCACGATTCTGGGTGGGCACCGTTCCCATACACTGGCCGAAAATTTCTTTCCCCATGAGGATCCGAACCAGCGCGCATTCCGTAACGCGAGTCCTAAGCAGGATGCCTTAGACAGACCACTACGACATCTAGTAGTATCATTATATTCAAAAGTTTGCTACCGACATAAGAGGTGATTTACTTCTAAAATTAAAATCGGAAATTACATTGGTATATTTAGCACCTGAAAATTATTTTGCTTCATTATAAAATTTTCGTTTTTACGCTGTATGTATACATATATCTAGTGGTGTGGAAGGACTTTAACATCACCAGAATAAATAAATGTATTATTATTATTATTATTATTATTATTATTATTACTATTATTAATTTATGTATTCTGTTTCAAAGTGTAAGTTACAATATCAAAGTTCTAGCCAGAAGTTCAGATATCATCTACACGGTACAAAGTAGAAAAAGCGGACAGCTTAAAATACTTTGAATGTAATATGAGTAGTAACATTAGCTGCTGCCAAGAAGTCAAAAGGCAAAGGAACCTTTTGACAAAAAATCGAGTATCTTCTGCTGACCTCAGAAGAAAGAACTAGAGAAGACACTAGTGAAGTGCCTTGTGTGGAGTGTGGCATTACATGGGGCAAAAACATGCACATTACGACGAAGTAAAGAGAAACGACTGGAAACCTTTGAATATGGAGAAGGATGGAGCGTGTGACGAAAGAATAATCCTGAAACTGATGAGGAAAAGAAAAAGAATTTGGCTTTGTCACTGGCTAAGAAGGAACTGCGGACTGAAGGATGCACTGGAAGGAATGGTGAACGGGAGAAGAGTTCGGAGAAGAAGAAGAAATCACGTGATATAAACAACATTAAGGTGTATGGATCACATGCGGAGATTAAGAGGAAGTTTGAAAATAGGGAAGACTGAAGATTGCTGGGTTTGCAGTGAAAAACCTACCCTTAGATAGAAAACTATGAATAAATGAATGAGTATAGTATTTGCGTAAGTAAATAGCACGCACACACGTCAAAATCTCATTTTTCAGTAAATGGTACTTAGCCTCTTTTGAATTTCCAGTCTTAAATTGTATATAAATTAAGATTGTAATGTTTTTATGCAAACTCCTCAAAATTTCTGAAGACTGTCTTTCTCTTATTTGCACCACTTGATACAAAATTCTAACAGCAACTGGAAACCATGGTACTTTACGTTTGTTGATGTCATCTGAACCACCGTCACATTTCATGCTTCTTGTTACTTTCCTTACCTCCGGAGTGTACGTATAAATTTTATATTTGCTTTCACCTCGGCAATTCCGAATCCATCAATTTTCTTTGTCCTTCGCCAGAATAAATATTATTACTATTACTATTATTATTATTATTATTATTATTATTATTATTATTATTATTATTAAATTTTCCTAAGTCTCTATTCTGGCATCTATTTCTTATAAAGATCCCACATACTGTACACTGGTGTTTTTCATATACGTAAAGAAACTTTGTGACTATTTCAGAATTCCACTTAGGCCTACTCATTCTTACAAATCAAATTTATAAAATTTGATGCAAAGACAGCAGTGGCCTATGTACTGTACAATACTGGCGTGCCGATGAGAAACTTCATGTTTACACGTGCAACAGAAATGTCCGCTTGCACATGCGTCGCCACTGGCGCATTGAAAAGTTAGAATGCCACTAGCTTTTCGAAACATTGCATGCAGTGTCTAAACTTGCACGCCAGTAAAGGTTTACACGTGAAAGTTGTTTTTACTTGCGCGCCAATAGCTATTGGCGCCAGTGAATCCATGCACGTGTAAACCCACCATAAATAACAATAAGTGCATTGTAATGAATCTATTTCAGTATAGTTTTGTGTTATGAAGAATGGTTTCCGTAGCAACAAGTTTCTGTGTGGGAATTCTAACTTTCAAGGTCTAACAACAGTAACTGTAAATACAACAAAAACGCGATCGTGCAAAAAAATCGTGCAAAAAAATGTTACACTAATGTTTTATACATCAGAGCTTTTGGCAGTATCATGTACTTATAATACTGTTTTCCAGCCGTTCAATTTTTCAGTAGGACATAATATAGGGTAAAGGTTTGTAATATTCTGATACTAATAATATTGTAATAGTTCTTTTCGAGAATCTTTTACAATTTTACTTAGCGAAAGGAAGATCGTTTTTTTGCGTCATCGTATTAAGGGAAAGTTCGTGAACAAGTTTCTGCACAAAACCGGTCCTTCTCTCGCTCAGTAAAATTATAAAAAATTCTCAAAAAGTACTATCATAATATTAGTCTATTAGTATCACAATTTACCAACCTTTACCCTACCACCAAAGGAAGAACTTAGTCTAAAAAATCGCTCTCGTTCTGGCTTAAAATTATCAAAGAAAAATGATATTACTTCATTACTGAAATTCTTTAAACCAGAAAATGCATGTTCTCTTCAAAATATTTTGGATTCTGTATCAGCGCTGGGTGAAAATCATCCTGAAAGTGAAATCAGTGAACGTCATTAAGAATATCTGGCACTACAGTAGAGGAGTTTTCTTCTATAGCATAGTTTCAGAATTGATTTCCTTAATACATCTTCTGCATTTCTTATTAGAAATTTAGAACAAATATTTTGTTGCTGCAGTATATTGGCATAAAAAATGTAAGAGCTTATCGGTTAAAAATTCTTATTGTGTGTTATTTTGATGAGCTGAGCCTTAATGTAGTATTATTTCTTATTATTCATTCAATAAAGTTCGTTTATGTTAGTGAAATAACACTTTTTTACTGGTATTAATGCCTAGGTACTCCAATTTAAATCTCAAACTTTCTATCACTAACCACTGAAGTTTTACTTACTTAATTATATTTGATTAAAAATTGTTTGTGTTTAAATTATAACTGATAATGGATTTGAATAAGTTACACAGTCTAAAATATTATACAAAACAATTATACGAGAACTTATAGACTAACAATAAACTATCGACAACAGACACATCAAAACTGGAATACTAGATGGACGACAAGCACAACCGGATCATTAACAAGAGACACCTACTTCCCAAACAATCCACGACCGACTCAAAAGCCATCACTTCAAACCTACTTTCGTAAGAACGCAGTTTCTTTCTGGACATGGGAAATTTGATACTTACTTCGACAGATTCAACATTCCAGCAGACATCGACTCTACATGCTCCTGCCGCGAAGACCTTCACAGTGTGAAACACCTTCTATTTGACTGTCCTATTACTGAAGCAAAGTTATTTCAAATAAAGACACATCTTCTGGACTGCAACACCGAATACAGGACTCCACTAAGTGACGTAATCAAAAAACCTTGTTGCTACAGACAATTTATAGACTTGCTAAACTTTATACTTAAAAGACTGTAGATACATTATTTCACCATTATGTGTGTAAAAATAAGTAGTATACATATGTAATATACCGTATTACAAAAACTAAAACCCTAGCACAGCCGCGGCGAAAATGCGACTCACGAGCACATTGTGGCTCGCAGTGCTTTTCTCTCGCTTCCTACCTACAACCCCCACCCTCTCACTCACTGGAGTCAAACTCCGTTCTATTTGTATTTGTCTCGGATCTGCGAGTGGCGTATCGTCGCAACATCTCTCTCGAAACCATGTACCTCTATAAAAAACGAAAGTTCCAAGTAGGATGAGAGGATGCATTCTTTTGCTTACAATATGATGAAAATATTAAATGTATGATTTGTTCACAAATATTACTAGGAAAACGGTTGTATAACATAAAACGTCATTATAAGTTACATGTTACTGATGAAACATTAAAAGGTTAAGTGTTATTATTATTATTATAAGTATTATTATTATTATTATTATTATTATTATTATTATTATCATCATCATCATCATCTCTGTACGTCGATTCTTTTACAACAGATGTACGAATAATGCGGTCAGATTTTCAATTTAAACTCACAGATTTACAATGTGACGTTAAATGAAAGCTAGATGTAAGGACTTGACAGATATTGACTTTTCAAATCTTTGGAAAAAAATAAATATTTGAAGCTTCGTTCTTTCGCTTGCTCTGTTGAAGGCATGTTCGCTGTAACTTACGTTTGTGAAAAATTATTTTCAACAATGAAAATAGTAAAAATCAAATTTAGATCACGACTGACAGACAAATACCTTCGTGATCAACTACGATTGGCAGTAAGTGACATAATTCCTGATTTTGAAACTTTGTCGCAGAGACATTCTGAAGACAGTTAATTTTAGGTTGTGATAATGTGTCCTATGTTTTCTTGTTCATTTCTTTCTTCGTTACACGTCCTAAACATTAACTTCCCCTTCGGTTGTCCGCCTCCCTCCATAGGTGCTATGCACGTTGCAGCTTACACAGTGGCTCGGCGCACCATGGCCTTTTCGCCACGGCTGCACTAGCATACCGCTTGGTGAATTAGGGTTCTTTTCCGCGGATATTTAATAATAATAATAATAATAATAATAATAATAATAATAATAATATAAACTATCTACATTGTTCTACAACTTTGACATTGTTTTTCTCAAAACATGGGTTTTCAAGTTAAGCTGTTATTGCACCCAGCGCCTCAATTACATCTTCCATAAAACGTAATGTTTGTAAAAAAAAAAAAGTCATCGCCTTACTGACATGGTTAAGAAAGTTCAAACGCTTTACTCCAATGCTCTTCAGGAGCCTAAATCACCTCTAGGCGAGACAAAGAGAAACATACAAAAATTCGTATGAAAGAAAAGCATGGCACAACCTCTCACGGTATTACGCCATTTCCTCCACTCCCCAGTCGATTTATCTGCGGTAGAACTTGTTTTCAAACACCCTCGCCATTTTACCAACCACACAAAGCAACCAGCAGACCGTATATTTATGTTGTCATTAAATTTGTACACCATTTAGTTCATAGTCTATAGCGCTGGCTTCAGTAACTACGTGTGGATGGGTTAAAGCAAGTGTTGGCTCTAAAAATAGATTCGGAACGAGTATTTTTCTTCTCGCCACTGAACTTCTCAATAGGTAGCTCGAGTCAAGTGCAATTGCTTAGAAAGTTGTAGCCGTGCTCGTAATGCAACATGTCCGATGGGGAACGAAATCTTTTAAACACATCACGGAGTCGAGAAGGTGAACTATTAGAATGAGTTCACCGTATCAAGTACAAACGTAGTATGAAACGATACATGCATCACGTTTCAGACTCAAAGCAAATAAGAATATTTTGTGAACTTCAAACATTCCCTGTCTCTATCTCCCCACTCCGCAAGCTTCCAGAACTATGCCAAGGCTAACCGAAACCTTCTACAGGGACATCATTTTATTTTTACTAACATTTTTAATATTAACCTGGCTATACCTTTCGATTAATGGTTCAGAACCGGAACACCGTTTGCTACCCCCTTCCACGATTGAAGTTCGATGATTCTGGCGTAAAATACAGGCACATCATTTTATTTTTACTTCAATTTTTATTGTACCTGAGATTTTGAACGTACTTCACTCCCACCCCTCTACTAAGGAAGTTCCAACTCCACACAGAACCAAGACCGCAGATAGTAAGCAGTACTGAGTTACTGGGTATAGTACGTTCCAGAAATATGTTCGCGTTTTCCAGTGACGAAAGAGCTTTCAATATTGAATCATATTTTCGCACAGGTACTGTCCGTTTGCCTACGTCGCATCCCGATTTCCCCCACCTGCTTCTGCTCGCCCCTCTGTAAAAGCTGGGCTGTCTTAGCTCTTTTCTGAAAACATTAATTTCTCTTAGGAATTGGACGTTTACGTAATATTATACAGCTGTTTAATTTAACTTAAATAAAAGGGCCTCGTTAAGTAATTAACTGTCACGTGATTTCCTCCCTTTCTACAATCCTGCGGCATAACCACTTGGACGGACAGTAGATAGCATGTCTGAGTAATTTTATATTTTCGGGTCGGGCAGAAGTGAAGATTGAATTTACAGTACGTAGAGTAGGTGCAGAATTATTTCAACATGAGTTACTAGTACGAAGGACGAAACTGGCAATTGGAATTAGATGCAATAGTCTATAGTGCGATAATATGCACAAAAGAACTGAAGCCTGTATCGAAATGAACGGCCACCATTTTCAAAATTGTGTTTAAATATTCATATTATGATTATTTTTCAATTTAACTTCTTTCTCTATATCGTACGCTAATGTGCTGTAGACAGTATAATATACACTGCATAATGAATACGTTCGCATGGATAACTCTCTTCGTGAGTAAAAACACTTATTCTTAATACAGTACTGTACTTTGATTAAAGAAAAACCTAATGAAAATTATCAAACTCAAAATCGCGATATTTCCTAGTTTACGTAAATGGATGAACTACTTTTCTTCCATCCTATACCTAGTAGAGTGATTTGTGTTTTACGCCAGTATCATCGAACTCCAGTCTTGGAGGGGGGAGCAAGCGGTGTTTCCGGTTCTCTAAAGGTATAGACAGGTTAATATTAAAAATGTTAGTAAAAATAAAATGATGTCCCTGTACAAACAAATCACTTTACTAGGTATAGAAGGGAAGAAAAGTAGTTCATCCATTTACGTAAACTAGGAGATATCGTAATTTTGAGTTCGATAATTTTCCATTAGGTTTTTGTTTAATCAAAATACAGTACAGTATTAACAATAAGTGTTTTTACTCACGAAATGAGCTATCCATGCGAACGTATTCATTATGCAGTGTATATTATACTGTCTACAGCACATTAGCGCACAATATAGAGAATGAAGTTAAATTGAAAAATAATCATAATATGTATCTTTAAACACATTTTTGGTGGCCGTTCATTTAGATAAAGGCTTCAGTTGTTTTGTGCATATTATCGCAGTACAGACTATTGCATCAAGTTCCAATTACCAGTTTCGTCCTTCGCACTAGTAACTCATGTTGAAATAATTCTATACCTATTATATAAAAGAGTACCTTACATACTGTAAATTCAATCTTCACCTCAGTCCGACCCGCACAGATAACATTACTCAGACATGCTATCTACTGTCCGTCCAAGTGGTTATGTCACAGGATCGTAGAAAGGGGGGAAATCACGTGACAGTTAATTACTTTTATTGAAGTTATTTTAAACAGTTGCGGGTGAGGGAAAACGGGATGCGACGTAGGCAAACGGACGACAGTACCTGTGCGAAAATATGATTCAATATTGAAAGCTCTTTCGTCACTGGAAAGCGCGAACATATTTCTAGAACGTGCTATACTCACTAACTCAATACTGTTTGTGTTTACTACGACCTTAAGGCGACTTTGACTGTATATGCTTGGTTCTGTGAGGAGAACAGTTGGAAGTTTACTCGTAGAGAGGGTGGAAGTGAAGCAGAGACCTGCAAGAGAGCAATGCTTAACGATATCTGAGATCGGTTTTACCGAATGCTCTTCGTGTCTAATCGCTCGAGCTCGGGTTTGGCCTCCGCTCGCTCGAGCTCGCCCGGGGGATCGCTCCCCTGTCAGAACGAGCGCTCGCTTCAACCACTGTACGGGAAGCAGTATGCTACAGTACTACGTAGTACAGCATTGGTAAAAATCGAATGAATTCATTTGATTATCAAAACCATTCGAAATAATAGAAATATTCACAATATCACTCGATTATTCATTGATTTTGCTTACCACCACAACAAGCCGTATGAAGTTACACAAAATATGTACTTGCATAACAGAATATGTTCCATTTTAAGATAATGATAAGAGCTTCGAGTTCAGAATCATATGACGCAAAAATAGAATGATAAGCTTCGAATGTTCTGTGTGGTTGTAGCGTACTGACTCTTCTAACAGCCCCAGTATCTGACCCTGATCTTCATTAAATTAAACACCTGACCTACATGGCGATAAGAAAAAAGAGCGTTGCTCTCAGGCTAATAGGCCTACGTATGGAATGAGTAATCAATATACTGCAATGTTATTGAACAATTCATTCATGCATTCGAATGATTTAATCCTACAATGGAATAATCATAGAAATCATTCGATTGTTTTCAACAATTATATATTTTAGTGGAAATTTAATTAATTACACATTTTTCTTTGTTTAGATTGAAACAGCCTGAAATGATTTTCTGTATAAATATATTTCATTCCTACCCAGTTTAACATTTAACTTCAAAAACAAACTGAGACACAAATTTAATCGTAATAATATTGTAAATGCAAATGAAATGTTTGGTTATATTACTATAAAATGTATATAAAAATCGAGAAATTACATTTAATACGTGATAACTAAAAATGTCTATCGAAGTATGAAATGCAAATAATAAATTAGTAGCGATATATTTTGTTTCATCTCGAACGTAATATGAACTTTACTCATATTAACTTGGGAATATTTTTATTTTTTATTTTAGTAGGTTATTTTACGACCCTTTATCAACAGCTTAGGCTATTTAGCGTCTGAATGAAATGAAGGTGATAATGCCGGTGAAATGAGTTTGGGGTCCAGTACCGAAAGTTACCCAGCATTTGCTCGTATTGGGTTGAGCGAAAACCCCGGAAAAAACGTTAACCAGGTAACTTGCCCCGACCGGGATTCGAACCCGGGCCACCTGGTATCGCGCTGACCGTTACTCCACAGGTGTGGACAATCCTACGTACTTTAAGGTATTCTGATCCCTTACTTCTCCGAATTTAGTCCAAGCAGAGCTAGTAACTGCTTTCCCTTTTTTTCCACTACTCTGACTCTGCTGATTTAACTTTATTTTCGGCATATACTTTTGACATCAGCAGAGACGGTGTCCAAGCCTCTGCTTGATATCGACGTCGATACTATTGAATCATCTTCAACATTCGTTTCGATGAAACGTACTGATTAGACAAGCCTACAATTCACCTACTGCGTACTGCTACCGGAAGAGCACTCATGAACACCGAGCGCTCGTCGTCAGGCCCGATCGCTCGTTGTGTTGCTTTACTTCGTGATTTATCGGAAATATTCGTATATGATCGTTATTCATTCCGTCAGTGCCTTCTTGGACTGATAACGATATCCCGCGCTCGCTCTCTTGCAGGTCTCTGAAGTGAAGTACATTAAAAAACTCAGGTACAATAAAAATTGAAGTAAAAATAAAATGATTTCCCTGTATATCGCATCACTGCCATCATTCAAGTCTTAAAAAAAAAAAGAGTCGCATTAAACACACACTTTGTTAGAACACGTATTAAACAGCAATTAAAATAAGCGATAACAGTTTACAGATGACGTCACACTTCTAACTGCGAAAGATTCCAGCTTGGAATCCTTAAGAAAATAATATTGAGTTTATGATTCTTTTCGCGATTAATTTTAGTTACATTTCTGCACCAATGTTCCTACAATACTGTATGCTATACAGAGTGAACCGTAAGTAATGTAACTAAATATAGGGTGTTATTTTTTTTTAGATATTTCAAACAAAACATTAAATACAATTTTGCTCGATTTTCCTTCCTTTACGAGATAAAAAATTGTTTTATAACAAACATTTCAAAACGTGTTTCGGGAAAGCCACTAATTTAATTCCCAGTATGCTCAATCAATTTACGAGAGCAGTGTATTATGATAATAAATGACAAAGAATTTCAATTTTGTTCTTTAAATGTGTTAATATGAAACTACAGTAGAACCTCGATTGTCCGTCATCCTTTTAACCGATTGACGGATTATCCGACTGTATTTTGCTCTATTTTTGCTAGAGAAATACAGTATATTAAGCAGTGGCGTACGGTGCTATTTCTCGATGGGGAACAGGTCAGAAATAACACATAATAATAATAATAATAATAATAATAATAATAATAATCTGTATTATGATTTAGCAATATTACCAATTCCTTTTTTTTTTTTACTTCATTTACAACTTAATCACAAAAATAATGTTAACATAAAACAAATTAATGATATATTATTGTTATTATTATTATTATTATTATTATTATTATTAATATTATTAGGCCTAAATATATAATACCGTTAACTAAAAATAAATAAACCTCAATTAAACCTACAATTTACCGCTTGACGAGCATCCAGTTAATCATTTCACAGAATTATAGTAACTACTTTGAAAATGTCTTGTATAAGATTTTATTTTTTTAGTTTTAAGTTATGTAAGGAGAGGAGTAGGTTTGCCATTCAAAATAACCGCGCTTTTCTCAGCAAAATTTATCGAACTAAATGCTCTCAACTTCAGCTGATCGATAACACAACATTCGCTGTCTTGGTTCGCATCAGGGCGCTCGCGCTCGGTCTCGAAGTTGGAACAGGCAGGAGTCACCTGTTCCATTGCCATTATTTCGTCAGATTTAACTCAGACCGTGAATGCGTAAATCGTAAGGGTTTTTTAAGAACTATTATTATATAATTTCACACACAATATTATGTCATACGAAAAACTCTTCGAACTTAATTGTTTTCCGAATTATCACTATATAAATAAACTAGCTTGATGAAACAGTATATTTCAGACTCCTCAATACTCCGCGAGGGAAGAGGTAACTTCTACAGCTTCCAGCGATACTCGGGTAAGTTCGTGTCCGCTCGAGCCTGCTTCGGAGAAAACATTGCTTGAGACTCCCACTCACATCATCACGCACAGTAGACAGGAAGGGCTCAAGTCGTTTTCACTTCACTGCAATAAACCTGCTAACGATAGCTGTTTTCGCTTTTCGAAAACTGCAAGTAGGCTTATCCTTTAGAATGAAGTACATCTCACAATCTCAGTTAAGGAGGCAGGGAGGAAGGGAACAGCCTGTTCCCTCTGTTCCATGGAGGAACCGCCACTGATATTAAGTACTATGACACATTATATTAGTATATATTTCTTTTAAAGAGTTTAACTTATTGGTGATTAAAAGCCTTTACCCTTACACAGTATGATATATTGTTCGAAATGCCGTACTGTACAACTTCTATATAAAATGTCTTCCACGGCTGATAAAAGAAAACATGTTGTGCTAAGTATCGAAAAAAGTGCAAATAACTTAGTGGTTTTGGAAAGAGAAACTATGGCTCATGACATATCAGAATACCAGATTAGAGTTAAACTGTGCGCGACTTAATGAAAATCAAGAATAAAGTGTTTAAAGAATATAAACCTACAACATGAGATCCCCGCTATTCCTATCTTGCTATACACAGCCATTACAAGGAGTTTGTCCCTTGAAAACCCGTCGTTGACAATCAGATTTACATGAATGAACTGATGCACTACCTAGCGTGTTAAATAGCTCACAAGACTACATAGGAAAATATTTACGAAAGTGTAAATATTAACTTAATTCACGAAAATCTTTTATGGTACGGATTATCCGATTTTTTCGATTAACCGTTCAGTACAACCCATTCATTACCACTGATAACAGAGGTTCTACTGTAAAGAAAATACTATTTTTAAGTTCCTAATCTCATGTACATAGGAGGATCGAAAAGTACCGCACAACAATTTGTTTCTGACAACGTATTTAATAGGAAAGCAGAACGAAATAATGCACAAGAAAGCTACAAGTTTTACCTATATTTCAATACAGGAACCAAGTCTCTGAACACATTTCTCCATCGTGACATCAGATTCAGTACACCCCGTTCATAAAGCTCCGTTTTCTCGGCGTATAGCCATCTGTGCAAGACTGATTCCACTTTTTCATCCGAACCGAAGCGTTGACCTCATAGGAATTTCTTCATTGGTGCGAAGAGGTAAGAGACGGTGCGAAGTCTGGACTGTAGGGTGGATGATTACCTATATTTCACTCGGACTTTTCCGTTTTTACTCACAAAAAACGGACTACACAAGTAGACGATGCTAGCACACACACACACACACACACACACACACACACACACACACACACACACAATTTTTACTCGGTAGTTACCGCTCGTCGCGCCCAGGTGACAACTGATCGAGCCAGTGCTGTCTGTAACGCAAGATTCAAACTATAATCTTTTCGCTGTAAGAAAAATCTTGATATAAACAATAGCACGTGATGGAAGTGAGGCTTCATTGGCCGCTGTTTGGCGCCATAGATTCTCAGTACATGTTCCCGCCCACTGTTGTACATTCTGTTTCATGTTAAACATTTCCCGTTTCTCGTCAAGTATGCCTAACCTCACTACTATGCATTCGTTTGCTTAGGAAACATTTACGTTATAATGACTGTAATTAAATCTCACATAACTTATTATATACGTTAAGGACTATTTCTTTTTCTCCGTTTTTGAGAGGGTTTCCATCTTATGTTTAATAACCGCACACACCGAGGATGCAGAAGCCATACTTCAGTACCACGTGCTTACGTGAACAACTGCGAGCTCGAGTGACGTCAGCTTGTTACAAGAACAGACAACCTCGGTATTACTGTTGGTATTCATCCGCGTTCATAGTACATAACAAAATATAAAAGTAGCTTTTCTTTTACATAGCGATTTACATATAAGTGAAGTTATATGTTTCATCGTATTTAACAACTAGAATTCAATTTTTTATTTTCAAATAATACAAGGTTATGGTTTCCAAATACGAACTATATTCTCCTGCGTCATGTGAGTGTTTCGACTGTGAGACAATCACGGGTATGACAGCAACGTGCTTATGTTTACATTATGATTTTTCTTACAGCGAAAACAGTGTAACTATCTGCCAACGTTGAACGTGCTAACCAAAATAGTATTCCGTAAAAAAAAAAAAAAAATTGCGTTACATTTCGATCCTCCCTCGTATAAATAAATAACCATCAGTGTGTGTTGTTTAACAATTCTGTAGCCCATAGGCACACGAAAATTTTCCGCCTCCTTTTTGATATAGATAGGTACGCCTTTCCCCGCTCTGAGTAAGAACAACAGTTCTGGGAATCTGTGGTGAGAAAAAAAAATTCAATTGTAACTAATAACACTACGAGTTAGCCGCCATGATGATCTAGTGGCTAGAGAGCTGGACTTATAATCTTGTGGATCCGGGTTCCATCTCTGGTGTATACCCCATTTATAACTTGGTGGGACGATGAGTCTCAGAGCGAGACAAGTGGCCTAGAACCTTTGAACTCACAGACATAGACACGAAAATTTCATTCGAATTACAACCGTTTTGTCTTTTAAATCTTTCATTTATTCATTCGTGTCATTCTGACATTCGATTATTCACTGACTCGAATGCAGTGGTGGGAACGCCAATACGATATGAAAGGTAAGGAAAAGAATACGGCCAGCAATAAGAATAAAAACCAGGCAGTACATTAATTTTTATTGCTTCACCGGGCAAGAGGAGTGTGAGCAAGACACGCAAACGCTTCAACTCGTGTTTCTTGTTCCTCAGACTGCAGAAGAACGCCCCACTCACGGGATTCGAACTATCGACCTGTCGAGTATCTCTGTCTCTCCCTCCCCTATCTGTCTCCCACTCGCGCGTATTGGGGCGACGCGACTCTTCCTGCTCTCCCAATTCTCCGAGTCGCTCTCGCTATGGGAGATGGTCGTGTTCTGGTCGTCGGGAATTTTCCATGAAGCCACCCACTCGAACCTCCCCGCGTATAGCTTACACAGCCACAAGCCTTTCAGTTTAATACAGCCAGCGGAAATAATTTCTTACATCACTGTTGTACTTTCCACAGCAAAATATGAACCCGTGTAATAATACTGCTGGCTACAAATACAAGATACCTTCAATAGAGAATGGGTGCAGAAATGTATCTTGTTTTATATTTACTTTATGTACTGTTTCAAGAGGCGGAACTTTCAAGAAGTGGACCAGAATGGAGCAAGACGTGATCTTGAGGCAATACAAGGTATAACGTTTGACAATGGGCAAACATGTATTCCGAATCCTAACTCACGATTATAGCCTAAAATAAATAGTCTTTAATAAACACAAATATGTACAATTTTCTGTTATATTTCATTTGTTCTGGAGGCCTGTCTCGGGACCTTGCAGGGTCAACGATGATTTTGGAGTATTGATGAAATGATGATAATGTTTGGGGGAAACTGGAGAACTCGATCAACTATCCTTCTTCTCAACTGCAAATACCTTCGTGACCCAGACAGGAATCGAACACGGGTTGCCACGATGGAAAGCTGAGAGGCTAACCACTGTATGGCTTAAGACTGGTTCACAATAAACCGGGAACGGAAACAACAAGAACGAGAACGGAAATATTGTTAAAATAAATGTATTTAAATGTAAGCATTAACTATCGTGAATGCTAACATTTAAATACATTTATTTTAATATTATTTTCGTTCTCGTTCTCGTTGTCGTTTCCGTTCCCGGTTTACTGTGAACCAGCTTTTAGCGCCCGTTCACACGATACGGGAATCTGTCGAAATGAGCATTTATTCGAATCGATTTCTTGCGGACAGCAGCGTACATATGGTTCGATTTCCCGTGCGTAACGAAATTTGAGTAATATACGGGAAAAAATTTGAGCTGTGTATAGGCCTACACTACTGTCCGCACGAATTAGATTAAAATAAATGCCAGTTTCGTGAAATTCCCGTACAATGTGAACGGGCCCTTAGATGTTGCGTTTAATCTACGTTCAATTTTCACCGTTCAGCAAGGACGTGAATAAATCAGGCTAAAACCTGAGGATAATAGGCCCTATTAAAGTGGGCCTACACAAAATTTTTATTTATTTACAGGCAGGAACCTAATGTTAATGAAATATTAAGAGATGTTTCGCACTCAATAAATCAGTAATTCGTCAACGCTATATGTCATCCAGTTTCAGAAAAAGAATTGAGTTATGTTGGTTTCACTGTTCTATGTTTTATTTTTTGTTCCCGTTTAGAAATGAAGTGAAATGGGCAGAGCATGTAGCAAGTATGGGCGAATCCAGAAATGCATGGTGTGTTAGTTGAAAGGCCTGAGGGAAAAAGACCTTTGGGGAGGCCGAGACATAGATTGGAGGATAATATAAAAATGGATTTTAGGAAGGTAATATATGACTGTAGAGCAGTGATGTCAAAGCAAGCGCATTTTTCTGACCTTGACGTCGTGTGCGGCATCAAGCGCTAAGTATGGACAGAGGAAGGGTTGTGTATATGAATAAGCAGCCTGTTGGATTAAGAAAACAGTGGTGCACAAACTTCAAACGGAACGTGAAATTTTATGTCGTTATTTTTATATGGCTTCTTTCTGTTTGATATTATCTATATTGTAAGTGAAACAAAAGTACTAGTACCAATTTCTTAATATTGCAGTTGTGTTTTAAATGTTAATAACATAATAAAGAGTTCAGAAGGAATATTCACATAAATTCCATAGTAGTATAACTATACTATACTAAATGGATGAAACGCATCATTCATAAAGAAAGTGATATCCCAAAGAAAGAGATTGAGTATGACGTAAGTTGGAATTTATATTGATGGTATCTTTAGCCTTACAAAAGTAATCAATACACTAATCAAAACAATATTACAGTACAAAGCAAAGTTACCTAGGTGCTGTATATGTTTTAAGTGTAACTAATATTCCATAACAAAACTCTTATCATATTATCCTTTTAAGGTGATATTGGTGCTCAACTTCCTAACATCAGAATATAAAATTATTTTCTCGAAATATGCTGAAGCTATACGGCTGACATTTTTACAATACATGGGCACGTATCTTTTGCTTATGATGCAACAGTAATTACTTTGTTAATTCATTTCCTTACAAACAATTTTATGCGAATATTTTCAAAATTTTCAATACACTATTTCCAGTAATATGTATTTACGGTATATTAGATTTACGAAAACATTCTGTAAGGCCTATATCTGAAAATTTCACTTTTCTATAAAGGAAAGTTGAAAAAATATTTCTTTTGAATAAAAAAATCTAACTTGTGAAAAATGAGCATTAAAATTAAAACTTACATTCTTATAATGCACTTATACTTCTCAGACAAATATAAAAATTAACATGGATACAGTTTTAATAAGTTCTCTTCCCTTTATCTATTGAATCAGTGCTGGCCATCCCTGTATACAGCTCCACCAAGCGGTATATCCTACCTCTTTCGTCTGTCTCTTTTCTTTCCGCTGTAAAGCGCTCAGGCTCTCCTGAGCTCTAAAGCGCGCGCTTGCTCCTATGGGCATCAATTGACATGGCTACTGTAGAAACTGGATTAATCTTCCTCAGGATAGGGACCGATGGCGGGCTTATGTCAGGGCGGCAAGCTACGCCAGTACAAAATTTCACTGCGGTGCTTCATTAGATCACAAAGTATCAAGTATTTCAATACAATAATTTTATAATTTTATAAAATCTCATGTTTGATTAGTGAATTATGTTGCTAGTCAGCGATTTATGCAATGGAGAGGAAAGGAATTGGCCACCTTACCCCATATCTCCTGTCTTAGTTGTCTCATGAGGGATGCCTTATTGATGTCACTTATGAGCTTGCAACAAGTCTTCGGAATGTTGACTAAAATTACATACATTCATGTCCTTAGCAGGCTTTGAAGTAACGACCTCAACGCAACGTTAAAACTTACTTTCCCAGCCGTTGCATACAGCGCTGGCAGCTTTTTATGTAAGTGGATACGAAAAAAATTGCTTAGTTGACGATGAAGAATAATAAATTTAGAAGTAGGTAGCCAGATTTGTTAGTAGAGAAATGATAAGAAATTTAAGTGTATTAGCTTTATCTGCGTACAATAAAAAGTTGGTGTGCTAGCTGGGATTCCACACCGAGGTAAAGAGACTCTCCTCTCCGTTCTCACTCTCAGAAGCTTCTTTCAAATAGATCCCCAGTGCCCCTCCTGCGGGAGAAAGCAGCAGCAATATAATGTTAACCACCTACCTTCATCTCAAACAGGAGGAAGAATACATGTGGATGGAAGTCGTCAAAGTATAAGGGATGTCAAGTAGTGAATCAAATGAAAGGCTATTAATTGAAATGTTATAAACCCAAAAACAGATAATATTTTAAATTAATATCACTTGTTCTTTCTATTTCTTCCTTGGTTTACAGTTCTTCAAAAAGGTAAAGTTATTTGGAATTTTCTCATGCTAAACACTTTTCACAATATTATTAATTTGTAAAGTCTGGCAAGCTTTACAAAATGAGCTAAATAAATTTACAAATATGATTATGCATTAAGCAATATCGCCAACAGCAGTTTACAAAAAATCGCTAAGGAACAGAGCTAAAGTTGCTGTATTATTGTCACTGTGAATTGAAGAGCTGACTGGAAAAACGACAGATGTTACTTTTTTGGTGAAAACTAGTTAAGGTTGACTATACACAGAGTGTTTAATAACACTGGTCAACAAAATTAAACATGTTTTTTTTTTTTTGTTAAAAGATAAAGAGTGGGTGATTCTTATAGCATTTTTCGTGCTGATTTCAGATCTGTTTTCAAAATTGTTCTACAACACAAGGTTTTTGAGTAATTATACGAAATGTATTTCAGACTTTTCTAGTATTGATACCTTGTAACATTTTACCTAATATCATATTTATTTACCTAAAATGTGTCTGAAATAGATTTTAGGCTATACTTCGCTTGAGAAACATATTTTTTTAGTGTCCAAGAGTAGTCTGACAGATTATCTGAGCTCCATTTTTCCTGGTAGCGCCTTTCCATTTCAGAAAAATTCTGATAAAAACGCTCCCCATGTTTGCCGCTCACTACCTGAAGGTTTTGAGGAAAGAAAAAATAGACGAGAATCCAAGAAATTACTTTGAGAGTTACGCCACCACATCACGTTATAGTTCTGAATCAGCTCGCTGACAAGTTCTCTGTAATCTTCTGATCTGTGGCTCCTAGAAAGTAAGTCTGTTGAATGATCTTTAGGTTCCCGGCATATCATTGGAACTGGAAAAGGCATATGACGGGGTCCTTTCAGCCAACCAGTTAATAGAATTACATGCAGGGCAACAGATTTTGAGGGCCCGGTTCCTGTCCTCATCTATTTTGCAATAAAAAGAACACTCGTACGCTCTTTTAAATAGTGTAGTAAAGTTCACTTGGGTGCTTTCAAAGTTAATTCACAAACGTAACAAAAATTGTTTGTGATTTTCGAGTTATGTTTCACTTTATAAGATACTTTTATCACGCTTAAAATTGGGACAAAGAAAACACGGGTTATGAAATTTGTTTCGAATGTAAGTTCCAACTCAACTGAGAATTAATACTAACTCTCCCAGTCTTATGAGAAATAAAATTCATTTTTATGAATTCTAACTTCACAGACACCAGTGATCTAAAGTTACAGGTCAATTCTTAAAGCAATAAATTGAAATATGTGAAATATTTTCTTTCCATTAGCATCTTAAGGACTGTATATATAGCAATAAAAGCGAATAAATTTTTCTAAAATAAAAAATAAAAAAAATGATGGGTGGTAGCAAAATTCTGACTTCATTCTTGGAATCAGCAGATGATATTACATAAGAAACAGCAGAAATTGTGCATTTAACGAAATCATTGTTGACCAGTGTAATTAAAGTTATAAACTGCAGGAGTGAGTAGGAAGACAAAGAAACAAGGCAAAACATTTGTTCGGATCAAATTTCTGCACATTTAAAGGAAAAATGTTAAAATCACTCAAATCATTTACTGACATAACACTCTGCTATCTTGAAATGATTGACTACATTGGGAATTATATCAATGGCTATCTCAAAACTTGCTATGAAATGTTCGAATGAAACAATTTTTATCTCCAAAAGAAAGCAAAATTGTATTAAACTTTTTGTTTGAAGTATCTCAAAGAATATGAAATTAATGATCATACTTATGGTTCACTATGTATAGTGTTTCTTTTAATTCCTGACGAAATTGAAGATGCAATTGTACTGACGGTACAGTCCTTAACACTAGTTTCTTTGAAGAAATACAAAACATCGAAAGTTCATTTACCGTGCGTATAGCCTATTTGTTATATAACACGGAACGAAAACTTAGTAGTGATGGTGATAGTGATGATACAGTAAAGATGGGCAATGACATAGAACATCTCCCAATAACAGATCCAATAGATATATTCACCTTTCCTTGGCGTCCTAAGTGACGTAGCTTCGAAACGTTGGGTATTTCTTCACTATAACATGGTGTAAAAAATCCCACCACTTTGAAGGTCTTGAATCATATTGGAACATCCACAATTAGGCTATCATTCGTAAAGTTATTATACCGGGTGGTCCGTTTGGGAAGAATTGGAATCAAAACTCTTTAATATGAGAACTGTTACTATTTATTTTTCCGTAACCTACAAATACATTCTAAATCGACGAGTTTTCTCCACATTAGACCTCAATATGCAACCATTACGTACACAATACAATTATTATTATTATTATTATTATTATTATTATTACTACTACTACTACTACGAACACTACATGCAAATGGTGCTCCTATGTTTTTAATCTGCATCTACTGGGTGAACATTGTAGAGCAGAACAGGTTTCACGGCTCTTAGCTGGCCGGAGCCGACCAGTTGCTATGCGCGCGGAGGCGGGTGATAGGAAGTCCGCAATAAATATACACTACGGATTGTCGCGTAAGTTATTTCTAACAAAGAAACAAAAATAAACACTTAAAGATAAAAGTGCTCACATTATCAAGTCATAAATATACATTACGGATTGTCGCGTTAGTTATTTCTAACAAAGAAACAAACACTTAAAAATAAAAGTGCTCACATTATCAAGTCAGTAAATATGCACTACGGATTGTCGCGTAAGTTATTTCCAACAAAGAAACAAACACTTAAAAATAAAAGTGCTCACATCATTAAGCCAGGTGATGTTGGAAGTGCCTCCCATCGTTGTTCAAGCACTTCTGGCACCTGCTTTAACTTCAGTAACTTTGTAGCCGTTCCAACAGAGCCATAGGAAATTTCCATTTGCTGAGAAAGACGTCGAAGTGATTTTCTAGGAGACCTTTCCAAAGCGTGTCCAATGTTATCAAGAGTTTCTTCTGTGAGTACTGTATGTGGTTTATTATGCTTCTTATCAAGAAGACTTCCGATTTCAAGTAATTTATTTACTAGGCCTAATCTATGAATCGTAGTTCGACTTGTAACTTGAACATCAGGAAATTTGTCTTGAAATAATATCCTTACGGCACTCGCAGATTCTGTACGGACGTATAAATCATAAATGAACCCTTTTTGGGGAACAGAATACCGGTACCCGAATTGAGCCATTTCACTTAATACGCACTAACAAACACGTGGCAAGTTTGCAAGAGTTCAACTTACAATGAAGCCTCGCGCGGCCTTGAGTCCCCTCCGGGCAGGGCATAGCTGCGCCACACGGTCAGATAAAGAGCAGCAGATAAAAAAGTCCCTATTTTGTGGGCATAGTTGCGCTCTGTTCCCATTAGGTAAAGAAAAGGGGCATGGCATAGTTGCGCCCCGATGAAATACGTAGAGAAAAAGACACTACGGAAACTCGAGCCTCGTAATCAACCAACCTTATTGATTTCTTATTCGATTTAATATTCATTATCGATACCGTTCAAATGAACACCATGAAGTTGGCAGTATTTTATTAACTCTTTTCCTATGTTTATGCAGTGATTATCGATAGCCTACCGTTAAAATGAACACCATGAAGTTGGCAGTACTTTATTAACTGACATATTATTCAAATGAATGAGCCGTTGGAATATGGGGCCTTAGCAGTCTTAACATTTTATTAGTGATTTTCACACCGTCTGTGGCGTATAGTGAGGTTAATTTAAAATGAATGTTAAGTTTAGTGAAAAGGGTAAAGAGTTAATAATTCGCAATGGTTCTAAGTTTCAATTTTCGAAACCCTGTACCGTAGGGTTAAGATAGCGATGTAGAAACAAAAAATGCAGTTCATTTATTGTGTGTGATCAATAAAAAAAGTGTTATTTTAAATAGTAAAATTGATCATATCCTAGGCCTACCTGATTTCAATGCAGCTATCACTGTAACATTTTTAAGGAATTTATTTATTTTATGACAATCACTTTCGTGTGCAATAAGCCCATCGGGGCACAACTATGCCATTTCTATTCTGCTACCCGACTTCTTCGGGGCGCAACTATGCCATGTCCCTTCTGCTACCTGATTTCTTCGGGGAGCAATTATGCCATGCCTAGGCCTCCCAATTGACCGCGGGGCGCAACTATGCCATACCGGTCCCCCACCTCCGCGCCGGCTATGAGCAGTGAAACCTCATCTGCTCTATACTGTTCACCCAGTACTTACATAATGCACGAGGAATATGTCGCTCATATTTATTTGTGATGGTGGTAATGGCGAGTATGCCCTTCGATGGGCAACTCGTGCTCTCGAAGTGCTAAGAAACCTTGAAAGAAAGAAAGACAGACGGAGCTAGACGCAGCAGTTACAAGTTGTTTGTAGTTACGCTGCAAAAGCAGTTCACTGCCACGGAGCGCTCTGGCGGCTCATGCAGGTGGCCATGATGTCTACTCCATGATTTGAATTTCAGAATGACGCATGGTACACTAATTATAGTAATTTTAAACAGAATGTACCTAAACACACGTAACAAAATTATATTATTTCCTAGCTTTGTAAATTAGTTTAGCACTGGAAAAACAAACTGAATACAACCTTTTTAAGATACAACAAACATAGCTGCAACATTTATTATTACACTATTTGTTAATATTTTTTATTACATGTCTTATTTGAAACATAGAGCGCGAAAATTTACAAGTGTTTATTCAGTAAAGAGTATTTGTCTGTTCTCAGCAAGGTCTGTATTCGCAAACATCACAAATTCAAGGAAGTAATTTTTTACATGTCACTGCAATTGAAGTAAACTTACTTCTGAGCTCTTTCTTGTACATTGAGAGCTTTTACACTTCTTTCTTGTATTAAACACTGCCTCAAGCACATAATGTGGAAGCAAAGAGTATATTTGGAAATTCTATCTTAGGCAGCATTACGAACAGTTCGATTTCTGATTTCGCTGGAATCTGAGTGGCGTGCTGTTCTGTAGATTTATCAATTCAAGCTACAAACTTTCAGGATCTCCTATCGGCTGTGCGTCAAAAGAATTTCAGGAAAATATCAATTCTTTGTCAATTGTCATTGTTTCTCCAAACTTACCAGTAAATTCTGCCGTAGACTTTGAAGTAGGTCTTATATTTGATATGAAGATTTTCTTTTCACTCTTCAAGATAGTCAAAGAAATTGAAGTTGTCTATGTTCTACGTGATACTGCCATATTTCAAATTTATCCATTAATACTCTTAGCTAGTCGATCATATGTCGTGCAATTCTGTAACTCGCACGCACAACGTGCTAACGATATTTGATATCAGTCTCACCTTGTTGATATCCCATTTTTACCTTTAGCTGTTCTAAAGCAGATCTAGACAGTATTTATTTACTAAAACCTTCACTGTGTTTATTTGTAACATAAAATGTCATGCGTAAGAAAATTTAATAGAACATAATACAAGCTTTATCTTCCTTCTTAATAAAAAAAACCTTTATCTTTCGATTCATCACTAAAGGGGATTATATTCTTTTTCACTTAAAACGAGCCGCCACTTACTGCAGACGCGAGCAACCTTGCGTCTGGCAAGAACCGCGTACTAGTACAGACTCTACAGTTAGTACAAAGTCCGTTCTACCTACACTGAAGTTGTATTGACACTTCGAGAGCACGAGATGCCCACCCATGAGTATACCGAAACACAAGGAGATTTGTAGTTCTAGAGAAAAAATTATCATTGCTATCTTGCATTAAGTAAATATCATCGTATGGACTCTAGTTAATGATGTGGTACGTATATCCTATGCAGTTTAGTCCACTCCTACAAACAGTATAGATATTCCACTGGTTATAAGTACAGATGAACTTGCGAAATTTATGGGCATAGATTAACTTCCTCTTCAATCTGCTCTGTTCCATCCTTTGATGCATCATTATTTCCAGAACTCTTATACATAAATCCTTCCTTCTTAAGCCTCATGCTTCCCTCCCAAGGGTTTTCTTAACGGAATCCTAGGGACGTACTTCCCCCGAGCGTCCCCTGTATCGTTTACTCTGAAGATCAATACGGTTAAAGAAATAAATTTCTGAAACCACTCCCTGAATGACTGTGTTTATAACTAATGTGTGTCTTGTTAAAAACAGAGCTACAAGTTTAAACGCATAATATCTACCTGTAATATGAACGACTGTGGTTTGGTAAATACTGTATGGATTACAACTCTATTATTTACATTACGTTACCGCTGGAACGTCAAAATACCGGTATGGGAATAGTTGCATATTTGAAGCGAACAAAATTTGTTAAAAGGTAAAGTTAATTATTAATACAGATATATTTGTTGCTAAACACATCGGTAATTGGTTTCATCACAAAATAGCTGATAATTGTATCAAATTGTATTATTTATCCGCTATTGTGGCTGAAAATGATAGCAACAACCTACCAATCTAGGTCTGAGGCTAAAATGACAGCATCGACCTTCGAATCTAGCTGACCGGAGTTTGATATTCAACACAGAATTGAAAAAAATATTTTCAATGGAATGTGTGTGTGTTTCTTGTGGTATGGTTGTCCGGTAACCGAAGTGACTGAAGCCTGTTTCTTAAAAAGGGTGAGTGATCTCTCCTTTTGCTAAAACTGCGGTAGTTACAGTCAATAACTCATCCATTCACTCAATTCACTATTCAATCATTAACTCATCCACTCAGTAACTCGTCCATTCAACCGTTAATTCCTACTTTCAATCTACAATCCATTCATTCACTCACTATCTCATCCTTCACTGAATAACTCAGCCATTCACTCACTAATTCCTCCATTAAACAATAACTCATAAATTTACTCATTAACTCTTATCCATCTACTTATTAATTTACCGATCTACTTATTAACTCGCCCATCCATATATTAATTCATCTAATCGGTTATTAACTCACCCATTCTATCACCAACTTATCCATTCTATCATTAACTCACCCATTCTATTATTAACTCATCCACTCTATCATTAACTCATCCATTCTATTATTAATTCGTCCATTCTATCACTAACTCATCCATTAACTCATTAACTCACTCATTTACTAACTCATCCATTTAAGGGATGGGTGTGAAGGCATAGGGAATAAGACGAATGTTTTGAAACATAGTAAATGAAAATAGTGTTATGATAGTAAAGGGGAATGGTGTAATATAGTAAACAGTAAAGGGGTATGATATTAATATAGGTAGTAAAGAGCAAAGCGGAATATCATTAATATAATAAAGAATAAAGGGTAATAGTGTTAAGATAGCAAAGAGTAAAGAAAAATAGTATCAATATAGTAAAGAATTAAGGGGAAAAGTGTGAATGTAGTAAAGTCACGGGCAATAGTGTTAATGTAATGTGGTTTGTTTCGGTACGTAAACGGAGGGGATAGTTGAGAACAAAAGTGCTGTTTTATCTGATGAGTAGAAAACATTCATGACTTTAACAATAGGATCAGAGGAGAGATAAGCAGACGATGAGAAAAAGTAATATGATGGCAATAAATGTAATGATGAGTTAAGATATTTTCTAAATACAGGAACGTGAAGGCACACCATGACATGATAGATGCTGTTTAACTAATAAATATCATAATTATATCAACTCATCCATTCACTCACTACTTTATTCGTTCACTCGTATCATTTTCACTCACTAATTTTACCATTCAATCACTAATTCATCCGTTCAATCTCTAACTTATCAATTCACTTATTAACTCACCCTTTGAGTAACTCATCCATTCAATCGCTAACTCATACATTCACTCACTAAATCATACATTTACTCACTAACTCATCCATCCACTCATTAACTCGTACATTCACTTATTAGCCCATGTATTCGCTCATTCATTAACTCGTACATTCACTCATTAGCCCATGTATTCGCTCATTAACTCATCCATTCACTCATTAACTCATCCATTCACTAGTTAACTCATTAGCCCATGTATTCACTCATTAACTCATCCATCCACTCATTAACTAGTACAGTACATTCACTCATTAGTCCATTTATTCGCTCATTAACTCATCCATTCACTCATTAACTCGTACATTAACTCATTAACTCGTACATTCACTCATTAGTCCATTTATTCACTCATTAACTCGTACATTCGCTCATTAGCCCATGTATTCGCTCATTAACTCATCCATTCACTCATTAACTCGTACATTCACTCATTAACCCATGTATTCGCTCATTAACTCATCCATTCACTCATTAACTCGTCCATTCACTCATTAGCCCATTTATTCACTCATTAACTCATTCGTTCACTCGTTAACTCATTCGTTCACTCGTTAACTCATTCGTTCATTCGTTAACTCATTCGTTCACTCATTAACTCATTCGTTCACTCATTAACTCATTCATTCACTCATTAACTCGTACATTTACTCATTAGCCCATTTATTCTCTCATTAACTCATCCATTCATTCATGAGCCCATGTATTCGCTCATTAACTCATCCATTCACTCATTAACTCGTACATTCAATCATTAGTCCATATATTCGCTCATTAACTCGTATATTCACTCATTAACTCGTACATTCACTAATTAGCTCATGTATTCACTCATTAACTCATCCATTCACTCATTAACTCGTACATTCACTCATTAGTCCATATATTCGCTCATTAACTCCTACATTCGCTCATTAGCCCATGTATTCACTCATTAACTCATCCATTCACTCATTAACTCGTACATTCAATCATTATCTCATGTATTCACTCAAAAACTCGTACATTCACTCATTAGTCCATATATTCGCTCATTAACTCCTACATTCGCTCATTAGCCCATGTATTCACTCATTAACTCATCCATTCACTCATTAACTCGTACATTCAATCATTATCTCATGTATTCACTCAAAAACTCGTACATTCACTCATTAGTCCATATATTCGCTCATTAACTCGTACATTCACTCATTAGCCCATGTATTCACTCATTAACTCATCCATTCATTCATTGGCCCATGTATTCGCTCATTAACTCATTCACTCGCCCATTAACTCAACCATTAAATCATCTATTCATCATTCATTCATTCTTTACTTCCTTCTTGTATTCCTCCTTTATTTTTTCATCTTCTTTCCTCTCTCCCTTGTTACCTTTTCTTTCTTATCTTTTCTGTTTTTCTTTCCTTCTTTCTATTTGTCTTCCTTATTTCCCTTCCTGCTTTCTTTTTCTTATCCCCGATTTACTTTATGTATGACTTGGTCTCTTCTTTACTTAACTCCATCTTAACTCATTTCCTCCTCCTCTTCTAAATACTCCATAGCATGACATTCGCCCACATTATCAGAAAGTAATAATTTTAAAATGGCTATTCTATTATACGTTTCAATGAATTAATCAATCATGTCGCATGTGGCGTGTGAAGATACAGTTTTCCATTACTCAGAATTTACGGTCTTGAATCTGAAACCGTTTTTTCTTTGTCTTGTTCAATTTATTATAAAGAAGAACGAGCCAATAGCAAACAATGAGAGAATAAAACTAGGAAAGAAAGGAAAGACGGTAGAAAAATAACGACAGAACTGAATAAAAAACATAAAGAAACGGAATGGATGACAGAATATAAGAAAGAATAAAGAAAAGTCTAGAAACATAAAAGACAGTAGAAAGATAAAGTAAAAAAAGTTCTACAGAAAGAAACAAGAAAAGTGTGATGTAAAGAAAGAAAATGTAAATAGTAAGAAAGAAGACTACACATGAGGAAAAAGAAGAACATACTGAGAGAATTTAAGCAATATATACCAAAATTGGGTTCAGTAGATGAAGTTCTCTAAAGCAGCTAAGTATCTAGTATGTAGTCACCTTAAACATCGGATGAGTGAGGCCTGTACTAACAAATTATTGGAAAGCGTTGCACTTGAACTACCTTTCGCATATATTGAAAACGCCAACGAAATAAAATGCAGTATCAACAGTATTTTTAAAAGTCTTCCTCCACTCTGTTTGTGTGCAATAAACTCTGTAATAGCTTTATAAAAAAGCCAATAAAGCTAGAGGAACACAAGTCATATGTGGAAATGCTGAAGATGCCTTCGATTCGTCTCAAGAGGAAATAAGAGACGAGAATATCTCGCTGTTCGTAACGAAGATTCATATTTTCCTGATAGCATTTCATGCAACCAAATACGTAACTACATATGAACTGTAAATGCGTTTTTATTGGGTTATTTTACGACGCTGTATCAACATCTCAGGTTATTTAGCACATTAATGAAATGAAGGCGATAATGCCAGTGAAATGAGTTCGGGGTCAGCACCGAAAGTTACCCAGCATTTGCTCGTACTGCTGGTTGAGTGGAAACCCCGGAAAAACCTCAACCAGGTAACTTGCCCCGACCGGGATACGAACCCGGACCATCTGGTTTCGCGATCAGACGCGCTAACCGTTACTCCACAGGTGTGGACTAAATGCATTATCACATTCGAGATTATTATGAGAATACATAAGGCAGGAAATATACAGCGTATTCCGAATCTCAGCTGACCGGTGGACAACAATGACGTTACGCTGCAGCGAAATAGGAACAAAACTGCTGGAAGGTTCGATGGCTGTCATGGCGGCTGTAGAAGTTGTTGTCTGTGCTACGCTAGCAAGATTTTGTGAAATTTCCGTACTGCCATCTCGTTCAAAGAAAAGAGAGCATAAACAATTTATTTCTTGAACCAGTACTAATAACTGGTCCGTTGACATGTTCGCTCATAAGCCATTAACATATTGTTTTTACGTTGTGCTCATTACAAACAATACAGCAGAACACACCGTCATGACATAACAGCGAACGATGCCATTCGTCTGCTAATTCCCGCCCTATACAAGAACCAATCAGATTCACTGATGGCTGCTGATGGAGACTGCCACCGCCTCTGCAAGCTGATGGAACCGGTGCGACACCGGTGGAGCATCAGTGACATCATCGTCGAAATTGGGAACACCGTAATGCCATCAGACTGCTCAGCGCTGAGATTCGGAATACTCTCATAGGTTACTGCGTTCCTAACAGTTGGGCGAGAACACACTGTTAAAGCTTCAGAACAAATACTGTTACAAATATTTTAACCGGTAGGCCTAAGCAAAATTATGTTTACACATGTTTGAACATGAAATCATCAACTTTTAATTGTATTTGTATCATCTATGTAGCACTACAGTATAATTATAACATGCCTACCTCATGTAACAGGAGTTACACAGTATGTATAGGCTATAACTACGTGGAATATCAATGCATAAACATAACTAGAAGTACGCAACAAAGGAATATTACTTACAGACAATCGTTTAAAAGAATTATTTATTTTAAACACTGACCTTCTACGCCAGCGATTCCCAATAAGTAGCCCGCGGATCAAATGTAGCCTGCTTAAGATATCGGTTTGGCCCGTATAGCAAACATTACTGAACAGGAAAATAAACCTAATAAGTTAAATGATGTAGTTATGAAGAATATGGTTTTATAAAAAAATACTAAATTATGTCGAAATTCTCGTTAATTTCTCTAACACATTTTAAAGCCACAATGACTTGTCAGACATTTTAACGCCCTCAAAGCGAAATAATATTTTTGAAGGGTTAAAAGCAATGTTATCTCATTTAAACAAAAGCTTACAATATTAAATAGCCTACATGATATTTAGGATTTAGAAGAACTTGGAAGTCGTTTTAATGTTACTTATTTTTGGAAAAATATGTGAATAATTTTGAAACTTGCAAGACACTTGAATTGTATGTTTTCTCAATATTTCCATCATATCACTTGCCTGAATGAAGCTTCTCTGACATTAGTGATATAAAAAATTGCATAATATATTAACAGTCACTTTTTTAAAATGCTTTGGAATTGAGGACCGTTTATGCAAAACTTGCTAACAGCAAAATTTGCAAAATTGAGATTTTGATGGATTCGTTAAGATAAGGCAGGCCTCTAAATGATGTCCAAGGCGTCTTAGTAAAATTGCGTTATTTCTCTTCATTGTAGTGTGTCAAAGTGTGATCGTTTTTTCAAAACTTGCTTTCTGCTATAAGTGAGAGTTACAGCAAAACTTGCTTACTATAGTGTTTTGTCTCTCCTTGTAAAATTTAGTTTTTTTTTTAGTTAGCAAATTACTCACCACCTCTTAAAACCCCAACCTCTAATCTTTAATGAGTATCGTACTCGTTTCTCTAATTAAGATGTTCTGATTCAATTACTGTAAATATTTATTTAATTTATTTACTTAACTAGCTAGCTATCTAGTGAGTAAAAATTAAAATTATAAAACAAAAATGTTTCTAGCCACTACCGTAAGAGCCAGGCTCGTGTACGGTGGGTGATATTAGCCATTAACATAAAATTTACAAGGACAGTTTACTATATACAGTAACAATTCAAACCAATAAATAACACACAAGAGCAAAAAAAAAAAAAAAGGAGAAGAAGAAGAAGAAAGAGAAAAAGAGAGAAAAAAATACATTTGATATAAATTGACAATCAGACAGACTGAAAACATGAATATAGTCGACAGAAATAAAGGGTAAAAAATACACACATTTCTTAATATAATATACCATGAATAATTTTATAAATTTCTTTTTTAAAAGCTTCAATTTTAAAATAATTCAAATTTGGAAAATGGTTTGTAATTTTATTATAAAGTCTTGGGCCGAAACTAGCACCATGTTTAAGAGCGGCACTTGTATGACATTTAGGCTCAATTAATGGGAAAGTAGACTTTTGTCTTCGAGTACGATATTCATGTCGATTAGATTTATGTTTTATTTGATTTCTGTGGTAGTAAGTTAGTAAACTATATTTATAAATTTCTTCAATAGTTGATACTTTAAAATCTGTATAAATATAAAACAGATGTAAAATATTTGCTATAGTACTCGTAGAATTAACGTTTTTTTGGACTTGACAGCTCCCTAGCAGCGTGGCTTATGGATTGTTGTGGAAACCAAGGTTAGCCTGGGAAGTAGCCAATCACCGTTTGACGCCAACTGCTCTCTTCGCCAAAGCTTGCAGGCAATGCTGCCACATTATCAAACATGTCGCACTTGACTGACCGGCTCCTAACAGTAAGAGCATGTTGGCAATGTTGCTATGACAACAGATAGGATTTGAATATGGAGTTCAAAATCCAGTTTTCACTGCTATATCTTAAAGAAGCTTTTGTTGTTATGTACTCCTAGTTTTGCATTTAATAATAATAATAATAATAATAATAATAATAATAATAATAATAATAATGACTTTATTTAACCTGGCAGAGTTAAGGCCGAAAGGACATTTAACAAAATGACGTTTAATAACTCTATTAATTTTATTATCTCTTTGTAAGATAAAAATTGAGGCGGTAGCCGGAAAAGGGCCTATAAGCAAAAGACATGTCCAAAAAAAACAAAGATTGAAAGATTTATTTTTATGTAATAGCGATTTGAATGCACTTTTATCAAAATAACAATTTGCATACTGTTACAATAATATCTGTCTACAAGTTATTGATAAATAATGCATTCTGACTTTAATAGTGTTATAAATAAATAGGTAAATAAATAAATAAGTAAATAATCCGTGGCGTTACAGCCCGTGAAGGGCGCAGACCGACCAGCCGGCTGCTGGCCTCACGCTCACATGCCGAGGCAGAGGTGGACGATCATCCAACAAGAATGACGGTATCATGTGATTAGCACAATGATCCTCCCAGCCGTTATAGCTGGCTTTCGCAACCGAATTTCACTACCTATCGCAGCTCCCCAAGTGCATCACGATGCTGGGTGGGCACCGGTACATACACTGGCCGAAATTTCATGAGAAAATTTCTTCCCTCATGAGGACTCGAACCAGCGCGCATTCCGTAACGCGAATCCTAAGCAGGATGCCTTAGACCACGACGCCATGGCGCGGGACCTTTATATATATACAGTGAAACCTGCCTTTGCGGTCACTTCATTTAAACGGCCACCTGGCCAAAAGGCCAATTTTCTCTGGAACCAATTGGATTTTCCATAAGATCAATACAAATTCTCTCTTTATTTAGCGGCCACCTCATGCTTCGGCCAACGGCCGGGGTCTGTTTGGATTGGAACCTCACTATAACAGTCACTGTCCAACAAAAAATTTTTTTCGCGGATACTATCTGACCTATTTTTTCGATGGTTAGAGGACAGAGAGCAATATCACTAGGACAATAGCTAAGTGTACAACAGTACACCCTCCATGCTTTGGGGTTAGTTGGTTACTGTTTTATGACTCTTTTGTCACTTTCCACTTCGACCCTGCACAGCCATAAATTCTTACTCGTTTTTGAAGGATTGAAACAAGGATGTTTTCTATCGAAAATGTCACAGTATGTTATAGGTCAGTAGTTAACCATTCGAATTATTTTATATTTTTTTCTTCTCTTTCCATCTTTTTCTATTTGGACCAGCTTTTACGAATTTTTCTTCTTTTCATTCAGTTGATTCAGAGGAACTGTGACGTTAGTTTGAGTCTAACAATAAATCTAGAGTAGTATTAAGTTTAGAGGTGAGACGAAAAATGATTGAAGAAAGTGAGAAGGAAACATCTGCGAGAAAAATTGCAGAAATATTCAAATGTGGAAGGACACAAATACACGGTATAATTAAGATGAAATATTAAAACAATGGGAGGAAAATATGCATGGTGGCCAAAAAAGAAGAGAGAATCTGTGTTTAGTAATGTGAATGATTTCGTTTACGAATGGTTCAAGTGTGCGAGGCGAAGAAATTGAGTTTTGAAAAGGCTAGTTGCAAGAATGGAAGAGGCTGACATTAATATGTACGATTGTTGTACGCGCACAGTACTAAAAAGTCAATGAAATTCGGTATTTTCATGCTGATTCATAAAAAACCACAACCTTAATCAAGCGGCCACCTGATAAAACGGCCATTTTACAAGGTAACTTCAGATGGCCGCTTTAGACAGGTTTCACTGTATATATATATATATATATATATATATATATATATTTTTTTTTTACATATCACAGAATTATATAGACCCTTTTTCCAAACAACAAGTTTATTTTATCAAAATATATTCAGTATGATTATATTTTAGCAGAAATTAAACATCAGCATTGAATAGCGCACTTTTCAGAGGTTTACAAGTTCAAAATCATTTTAGTAAAATTATGTTTCTTATATAGGCCTATAGGACCTATCTCATAGTTACGTCTTATTGTACAGAAAACGTAAAAATCAAGAATATGTTGGGTAAAGAATACAGATTACAGCTTATTTAGTATTAATCTAGAATGGATTCACACTCACTTCAAAGTTTATCTTCAAAGTGCAGTTTACACTTTAGTGCACATCCTGGATGGACTCACACACTCACTTTGAGGATCATCATCACTGATGTTTGCCGAGTTCCACAACTACGCAAGGGTGCATGGAGTCATTCAATTAGCAACCCTCCCTCTGTTTACAAGTTATTGAAAGAAAGCTACGTAAGCAAGTAGATTTTAAAACGGAGAATCGAATTAAACATTCTCTGAAAAAAGGGCCTATAGAACTACGGGCCCATTTTCCGGCTACCGCCTCAATTAATGTTAGTCTAATAAAAATATTAGACACAATGATAAAACATTTATAATACTAAAATTTTCCCAAAATATAAACTTTTTTTCCCTAGCATTTAAGAACTAAATGCACATTTCTGTTCTTTAGCCCGAATCAAAACACAAAACTGGTATGTGACCCATAAAGAAATGGGAACCGCTGGTCTAGATGTCTTAAAATCCATTTTTCTTACACCACAACTTGGTATTGTTTTCGATCATTACAATACTGCTTTTCGTGTCCGCGACCACCCCTTGTATTACAAATATATTAAATGCATTATTGCCCTCATATTTTATAAGCTCCACGATTCAGTTTCCAAGAAAAATAACACGCACGACAATATAGTGTAGATAATATGAACAAAGCTTCAGAGTTGAGCAGCTGAAAGGAACTACACACACATTCTATGTGGCATTAACCTCTCGACATTCTGTACGAGGAATAAAAATAAGAAAAAGAGCAAAACCTCTGAATCCTTCTTCAGGGAATCATATTTCAACTGCACAAGACTATTCTAGCAATTCGCCAATACTACAGATGTGGGAGAGAGCCAATAAAAGAAGAAATGTTATGTCGTATCGTATGAAGTACTTCCAAGTTAGACCTTGAATTATTTCGTACAAGTACTCTTGCTGAAGGCAATTTAAATTCTATTTTTAAAAAACGGTCAGAGTAATTTAATGCCAAAAAGCTTGCTCCATTCTATCTTATTTCAAGATGGTGTAAGATTATAAAAGTTATTGCAACAACTTTACTTGGTATGGAGCCATTTCTGGTAAATAACACAACATACGAGTAATGTAAAGCCACTATTTCAATTAACATAGCCATCTTCATATACATTAAAAACCAAAAGCCTAACCAAAGGCGAAGCGAAGGTGATAGGCGTGTGTTTCTCACCTGCTACGGAGTTGCATTCTGTCGTGGGTTCTATTCCCGATTTGGTCGATTATCTGGCTGTTTTTCTACCACTACCACTACAATTAATAATAATATAATAATAATAATAATAATAATAATAATAATAATAATGATAATAATCCTTCGAAGAGGTGGAAAAATTCAAATATCTTGGAGTAACAGTAACAAATATAAATGACACTCGGGAGGAAATTAAACGCAGAATAAATATGGGAAATGCCTGTTATTATTCGGTTGAGAAGCTTTTGTCATCTAGTCTTCTGTCAAAAAGTCTGAAAGTTAGAATTTATAAAACAGTTATATTACCGGTTGTTCTATATGGTTGTGAAACTTGGACTCTCACTTTGAGAGAGGAACAAACATTAAGGGTGTTTGAGAATAAGTTCTTAGGAAAATATTTGGGGCTAAGAGGGATGAAGTTACAGGACAATGGAGAAAGTTACACAACGCAGAGCTGCACGCATTGTATACTTCACCTGACATAATTAGGAACTTAAAATCCAGACGTTTGAGATGGGCAGGACATGTAGCACGTATGGGCGAATCCAGAAATGCATATAGAGTGTTAGTTGGGAGGCCGGAGGGAAAAAGACCTTTGGGGAGGCCGAGACGTAGATGGGAGGATAATATTAGGATGGATTTGAGGGAGGTGGGATATGATGGTGGAGACTGGATTGATCTTCCACAGGATAGGGACCAATGGCGGGCTTATGTGAGGGCGGCAATGAACCTACGGGTTCCCTAAAAGCCAGTAAGTAAGTAAGTAATAATAATAATAATAATAATGTGAAAATGTTTGAAAAATACTCCAGATATACTGGACAGATGGACAAGCAAGGCACTCGAGGGTAGTCACACAAATTAACCATTCATTAATAATCATTCGTTTGTCAGACTATTCAGTTTGGCAGCATTGCTAATTTAAGGTATTTCTGGTTACGAAGACATAGGCCAGTTTTATTATTTACCCTCATGAGTTTACATGAAAAGAATATCGCTGTGATGACTGTTTTAAAATGACTAAATTCTCAACGCGGCGATATCTGACAGACGAGTGTTCAGTAATATCGTACGTAGTGAAACCCTTTAACATTATTAGCAAAATGGTAATAAAATCAAAATCCTGAATATGAACCGCAAATCTGAAACTACGCGCTTTACCTAAGAGGATCATAAATAATTTTCGAACATTTTTGCCACAGTTTTGCCGTAAAATACTCAATTCTTTTCCTGTCATTGCTCAAACGATTGCTAAAATACGGTAGGCTATGCGCCAAAACAAACATTACTGAAATTATGGCCACGTTTCCCTAGCAACGAAGTATTTATTTATTGTATACAATAGATTTACATATTATGAATTCAGTGTTGTGCTGATTCTGCAATTATGTTTCTCACAATAGGGGAGAGAGAGTTTATTTTCCAGCATTATTTCCGGTCATACGGAATGGGGCGTCAGAATGAGCCGAGTTTGTGCCACGTTAAAGATCAGGAGCGATTTACCAATTCGACACAAAATAGCAATCGCTAAGAAGTTCCATCGTACGGGATCAGTTTTATGTCGCTTTGCATTTTATAATGACTTATCTTGATTTTCAGAGTATGTTTGTAATTTCAGTACTCCGTATGACTGAAAATAATGCTCGACAGACAATAAACACCTTCTCTTCTGTTGTGAGAAACATAATTGCAGAAATCAACACAACCTGAATTCACAATATGTCAAAATATTGTATACAATAAATAAATACTTCGTTGCTAGGGAAACGTGGACAGCAGATGAGCGATAATTTCAATATTGTTTGGCGCATACTATAATAATTATTGTTGAACCAATTATACACACAAAAGCGTATTCCGGAAGAATGGAGAAATACAATAATTATACCGCTATAAAGAAAGAAGACAGAAGAGACCTACAAAATTGTAAAGGAATTTCTTAATACTTGTTACAAAATATACTAAAAAATTCTAAACATGAAACTTAAAATAGGTTCATGACAGAAACACTAAATGGTTTCCGGAAAGGTCGTTCATGCACAGACGCAACATTTTTCCTCAAATCATTATCATTTGTAATACCATGGGATCAATGTTTGTATCCTTGTGTCGTAGACGTCTTCCGCTTGGCATCCGAACAGGTATAACAAATGTCTCATTTCTGGTGGGGGAATATGTTCAAAAATAGCGCAATAATTGCTGTACCTGTTTCAATAAATCTTTCCATGAAATTGTGCTTGTTTCTGTAAACGGCCCCAGCGAAAATCACTTTCTGGATGGCTTCATAATTGCGGTGGAGTGCCCAAAATGTGTACAAGCACTTGTTTTCACATTATTAACATGGTGAAAAAAAAATAATAACTTTTTTATCTGCCTCCATGAGAATGTTCGCTTGTGAGACTTTTTTTTGGTGCGGTACGAACAGACACGAACGTCAGTGAGAGTTATATCAGGCGGGTATCATAACTTTTACGAACTTTCGGAGCTCACTGGTCGCCTAAAATCCACCACTGATGCACAGAGCCTTACTGCGCGCTTGGTTATAAGGCGGTGTAAGCAAAAAGGACATGGGCGGGAGTTTCTCTGTCCCTTTCATTTTACCTCTTATGCCCATGGCTATACTAGTATAACATTAGAGGTTAACATTGATACTTCATACAAGATAGAAATATTCATCCAGCGTTGTTGAATGTCATAGATTCACGTACGGAACAGAAGCCGTGAGAAATTAGGTACTTCTTTAATTTGGACCTAAATAATCTTATGTTTTAAGTTTTATTTTTTAAATCCATAGGGAGGCTATTAAAAATGTTTACTGCCATGTGACACACTCCTTTTTGATAGAACGATAGATTTGCCGATGTAATATGAAAGTCAAAATACTCAGTCAGATTCTATAGGCCTATTATCAGCTGTATTATTTTGACAGAAGAAGTTTCAGACATCCTGTAGATATATCGATGCGCAATTATAGCTTACGAATACATACGTCAATTTCTAAACTTTAAAGTAGAACTTTTCTGTATGAATAAACATAAGTAAATATAAAACTATAGTAGTAGTAAAAAATCCATATATCAGTGGGTGGGTAACTCGTGCTCTCAAAGTGCAGTGCAGGCAGAACGAACGCTGTACTACCTGTAATGTCTTGTATGCAGTTCTTACAAGACGCAAGGTCGCTCGCGTTTGCAGTAACTGGCGGATCGTTTTAAATGAAAAACAATATAACCCGATTAGATCATTACCGTTTAGTGATGAGCGGGAAGAGAAAGATTTTTTTATTATGAAGGACGGTAAATCTTGTATAATGTTCTATTACACTTTCTTACGTATGACATTTTATGTTACAAATAAACACAGTGAAGGTTTTAGGCTGGTATTCATAGTCGACACTTTGGATTAAAGTGTAAAGTTACTCATGAAAAGCTATTTAGATCTGCTTTAGAACAGCTAAAGGTAACAATGGGATATCAACAAGGTGAGACTGATGTATCAAATATCGTTAGCACGTTGTGCGTGAGAGTTACAGAATTGCACGACATATGATCGACTAGCTAAGAGCACATATGGATAAATTTGAAATGTGGCAGTATCATGCAGAAAATAGACAAATTCACTTTCCTTGAATAAACTATCTTGATGAGTTATAAGAAAATCTTCTTTTCAAATATAAAACTCTACTTCAAGACCTGCAGTAGTTAGGAGAAACAGTGACAAAATTAAAAAGGAATCGAGATTTTTCTGAAATTCTTTGGGCTTACAGCCGATAGAAGATTCTGAAAATTTGTAGCTTGAATTGATAAATCTACAGAACAGCACGCCACTCAGATTTTAGCGAAATCAGGAATCCAACAGTTCTTAATGTTCCCTAAATCAGAATTTCCAAATACAGGCCTATTCTTTGTTTCCACATTATGTAGTTGCAGAATTTAATACAAGAGAGAATTGTAAAAGCTCTCAAAGTACAGAAAGAGCTCAGAAGTAAGTTTATTTCATTTGCCGTGACGTAAAAACTGACTTCCTTGAATTTGTGGTTGTTTGCGAAAAAAGACCATTACTTTGCTGGAAACAGAGGAATACTCTTTACTGTATAAACACTTTTAAATTTTCGCGCTCAATGTTTCAAATAAGACATATAATAAAAAATATTAACAAATAGTGTAATAATAAATAAATGTTGCAGCTATGTTTGTTGTATCTTAAAAAGGTTGTATTCAGTTTGTTTTTCCAGTGCTAAACGAATTTACAAAGCTAGGAAATAATATAATTTTGCTACGTGTGTTTAGGTACAGTCTGTTTAAAATTACTATAATTATTGTACCATGCGTCATTCTGAAATTCTAATCATGGAGCAGACATCATGGCCACCTGCATGAGCCGCCAGAGCGCTCTGTGGCAGTGAACTGCTTTTGCAGCGTAACTACAAATAACTTGTAACTGCTGCGTCTAGCTCAGTCTGTCTTTCTTTCTTTCTTTCTTTCAAGGTTTTTTAGCACTTCGAGAGCTCGAGTTGCCCATCCAAGTATATACTACACAGACACATCGGCCTTATATTGAAAGCAGAAGACTGTTAAATTATGCGTATTTTCAGCAATGCGGAAAACAATAGAAAAGAACTACCCAGTGATAGCTTTCAATTTCGTGCAGTTATTGTGTCCATTTAACGCTAAAAAAAACTGTAAACCGCACAGGAAATAATTTCCGCTTTCAGAGTTTCTCTTTCAAAATGAGGGAAATTATCACAGTCTTTAGTATAATCGCAGGTTTTATTGCATCCTGCAAAGGGGAGCCAAACAAAACCTTTACTGTCGCCAGTGGCGAAATCTATTTAGGAGGATAGATATATAGTAGCTGTTTAAACCTACACTTAATGTAGAGAACCGTGTTAGTTTGAAGGTCGACAACAAATTGGGGTAATTCTAATTAATGTTATTTTCTAATACAGAAAAGTACTTGGCATGAAAACTACAACCAGTGGTGATTCCTGTACTAACATCTTGATCAATCCCACGGATAGAAATCTCAAGCTTTGCACTATCAGTAATGTCACTGCTGTCATCAAGAGCCAGTGAATAACGCACGACTTCTCTTGCTTCTTTTTTAACCTTCCTCTTGAATATAATCAGGAATTTTCTAAATTCTTTTCTCGATACTTGGTGAAGAAATTCGTAGTTTTTTAAAATTAAAAACTTCTTAAGGACAATTATTTAAGCTATTTTAATCATTACTCTTTTGAGAAATTCTGCTCTATTAAAAGATTTTAGAGGACGAGATATTTCAAACCCCATTAGGTAGCTGACTTTCTTACATTTATTTACCTCATCTTTCTCTTCCTGGCTATGATTTAAGACATGTCAATTCCTGGCGTTTAACAGTTCGTTGACACGTAATATTGAATCAGTTTTTCTACAATATTATTATTAAATGAATAACTAATAAAAAGTTAACCTCATCTAAAGATTAAGAAGATTAAAATTTAGATAAAATCTAATAATTTTATCCTTATAGGGAGAAGATCTAAAATTATCAATATTAATGCACTTACAGAAGAATTATAGAAACACAAACTTAGTAGTCAATAATAATAATAATAATAATAATAATAATAATAATAATAATAATAATAATAATAATAATAATAATAACAATAATACATTATTCAGCGTTACAATTAATGTTTCTATATACTCCTAATTGAACCGTTCAGCAAAGTAGACATATTAGGCCTACATTTTGTACGACAGAACAATAAAAAAGTTCTCATTCTTTACGAAACCATCTCTTACTGCTTGTAGAGACAGAGTTTGTAGAGTGACATGATACCGCCACTGCTTGCCTTCAGTACGTGAATGAAAAACACAGCAATGTACAGGAAACTCCTCGTACCCGCTTGAATGTCTGTGATTACACGATATAATCACGACACTCGCTTTGGTCACCGCTGCCTTACAGTAACGACATGTAACATCACCCTGGCACAGAATAATAAACTTATTGGCGATCGCAATTTTCTCACCCGATTTTCTTGATTCCTGCGAGACTGCAGAGGTGTCTAACGCTCGAAACAGTTCTGTAGACTTCTATGTAAGTGAAAATTTTCATTTTCAGTTTCTTACTGCATTAAATTCTCTTAAGTTTTATCTTTCCAACGGTGTATGAAACAGAAAGGCTTGCACTACTCACTTCTAAAGAGCTATTTTTTGTTCATAATCAGGGAGCGAAACTTGTTGTCCAATGGGAGCGAGGGAAGTAGTTTCAGATTAGCTGTGTTCTACAGTCCCGCTACTGTGTACAATAGAAGATGGCGTGGGTCGTGTCTCGTTGAGTAGGTTATTTTACGACGCTTTATCAACATCTTAGGTTATTTAGCGTCTGAATGAGGTGAAGGTGATAATGTCGGTGAAATGAGTCCGGAATTCAGCACCGAAAGTTACCCAGCATTTGTTCAAATTGGGTTGAGAGAAACCCCCGGAAAAAACCTCAACCAGGTAAATTTAAAAGTCATGTTGAGTTCAGGTAAGCTTGTGAAATAATATCATATAAATTAGTTTTTTTATTTTTCAGTCAATCACTTATCATGTTAAGATGGCAGAAATGGATTGTTACATCAAGATACAATGTTAATATACGTCACGAATATTTTCGACTTACTTTCAAGTCATCTTCAGGTGACAGTTTTCTAACAAACAAACATTTGAACTAGGTGAAAATATTATTTAAACACATTTATAAAACACTAGTAAATAGTCTGACCGTGCATACTTTACATAAAATAGTTGAATGGTGTATACAGTCTTAAAATTAAAATTGACATACAGAAAGAAAGCCTTCCAACGAACATAATTATAATACAATACATTGAGAGGCATGCAGTGTGCCTGAATTATGAAAATAAAATCGTTTAAAATTATTATTATATATAAAACTGAAGACTAGGCTTGTTCTTTATGACGTTCAATGTATTGGAAGACTGTATGAAGTGGATATAAAAGAAATTTCGGCCTATTCGCCGTGGTGAGAGGCATTATATGAAAGATGTACAGGTAACTTCTCCCGACCGGGATTCGAACCCGGGTCACTTGGTTTCGCGGCCAGACGCGCTAATCGTTACTCCACAGGTGTGAACTCTTTGACGTTGAAGAAATTTGTGACAACACGATATTTGGTAAGATGAGGCCGAAGATTCTCCATAGATTACCTGACATTCGCCTTGCAGTTGGGAAAAATCTCGGGAAAATTAAAAAAAGTAATTATCCCAAGAGGGAATCGAATCTACACCCGAGTGCATCCCACAATAAGTAGAAAAACCCGCCCAACGCCTGAGGTATAACGGTAACTGCTTCCACTCAGCTGCAAACCTTCATCTTTACATACATGTCCTTTTTTTTTTCTCCCATTGCTATAGCCATTTCTCCATATTTCTCTGTCTGCTTTTCCTCCAACTAGCCATTCTCATCCTTCCTTTCTTTTCTTCTTTAATTCTTCTTTTGTTCGTCTGTCCATCCGTTCATCTATAGGCCTATATTTACAGAAATCCATTAATTCATATTTCCAACAACACAACTAATTTTGTCGATGATTGTATTATGTTACCAACACAAACATAATTACGCAGCATGTAACTAAATTGTTCATTTGTTAATTATTCATTAACAGTAATAAAAAATTAAACAAATGCACTTTCAAATATTCACGCAACATTTTGCACCGATTAAAACTTTTTACAGGCAATGCAGATTCATATTAATTCACATTATACAGAAAGGCAAAGTAAGAGAAAAATAATATTCCCATATATTTTCTAAAGTTCAAAGTTTGTAATCCGTTCACACAAGTCAGTACAAGTTACTGAGTTAGATATTATTTCGACTTACATATATATAATTTTATTCCGGATTTTTTCCCACTATTTGACGGACTGCCTCTAATCCTTTTCCCTCTCGGTAGAGGGAAGAACATTTAGCCACTTGTAGCTTCAAAAAACAAAAAATCACCGATAATGAAGCAATAGTACTTACTTAATTACTTACAAATGGCTTTTAAGAAAACCGCATTTGTGTACGAATAAAATTTTGATTCAGCTTTCATGACTTGATAAAATATTTCATTTGTATCTTTTCAAAATCCATCTGATACCGAAATCAGAGATCCACACCAAATGTTTTGAACATGGCCACCTTGTATAAACGTAAAATATATTACTCATTTATTATCTAGTAGGTTTACGTCACTGTTATTGTTGTAACTGCATATGCCTCTTAAGAGACTACATCTCGCGTCGCTGGACGGTTTGTTCCCGAAAATGCTGTAATGCACATAACCTCTTCAAAAACACAGAAACAAGAGGATGGATCCCTTAACGCAATAAGAATAAACTGCGCATTCCATTTGATCAATGTTGCAATAGACGTATAACTTGAGCAATGTATCAACAAATGAACCGTTGAGAGCAGAAGTGGTGTAAGTCAAAAATGAGTAATGAGGGTTAAGTAAACATTCCGTAAAATACAGCGCAAAATAGCAATTAATATTAAATTTATTTAAACTATTAGTAGTCAGTGGATAGCACGAAGGACATATTAATTGCTACTTTGCGCTGTATTTTACAGAATGTTTACTTTAAACCTCATTACCCAATTTTGACTTACACCACTTCTGCTCTGAACGGCTCAAATAATGAAGTTCTTTAACGAACTCATTAATGAAACTCCCATAAGAAGTAATGTTGTAATTTTTGTTACAAAATTACTTTTCTAGAGTGGTAAGGAGAAAAACGTAACACGTTAAAATAAAATAATGTATTCTAAAAGCCCCTTCCTTTCAATTTCACGCTGATACAGTTACACTTACTTGTGTCCGCCACTTTGACACACGATTCCATGTTGGGGATCGCTCCTCCCTGGAGTACGCAACCCGAGAACATCTCGCCGAGTGCGGTAACAGCTCTCCAGTTGAACTCGCACCGGTCAATTTGACACCGGTTTCAAGAGACGTCGCGTCGGCAACTATGTACCTATTTTTTTATCTCTTGAAGAGGAAAAGGAAAATTCTTTAAATGAATCAAGGTGATTAAATGAACGTCAGTAATTAAAGGAAAATAAACGATTTTGCGAAATGTTTCAACCGCGATACATTTATAAGACTTGTGGCCAGTTTCTTCATGAATTGTTTAATGTGACTTAACTAGTGTTAAATTTACAGCCTGTTTACTTTTAACTTTTCGTTAATATATTTTCCATTTCTAAAACATCGTTTTGTTTAAAATAACTAACACTTAACTAAACAGTCGTTAACACTATTTAACCACTCAATAGCAATTTATAAAAATTTTGCACATGTAAGGCTATTTTTTATTGCCTGATATTATTCTTTAAATCCTGTATTGTAGAGTAAGTCATGAAACATGTATAAAATATAACCTGGTACAGTAGGGCATGATTGATAAAGAATAAGACAAATATTAAATATTATGTTTTATTTAACGACGCTCGCAACTGCAGAGGTTATATCAGCGTCGCCGGATGTGCCGGAATTTTGTCCCGCAGGAGTTCTTTTACATGCCAGTAAATCTACGTACATGAGCCTGTCGCATTTAAGCACACTTAAATGCTATCGACCTGGCCCGGGATCGAACCCGCAACCTTGGGCATAGAAGGCCAGCGCTATACCAACTCGCCAACCAGGTCGACAAGAAGACAAATATGAAAGTTGTACGTGTCTACTATTGAATAATAATAATACTAATAATAATAATATTAATAATAATAATAATAATAATAATAATAATGAGATAATTTAGATATTCATCTGCGATATATATATATAACCATTAAACATTGAAAAACCTGAAACAGCTATTATTGTTAACAAGAATTGTTAGAAAAATATTTCGTTAGTCCATTCTTAAATTGGTTTGATGTCTGACAGTCCCTGACATTACTCGGTAGGGAATTCCAAAGCCGAGGAACAGCCACAGTGAAAGAAGATGAATATGAGGATGTTCGGTGGGAGGGAATGGATAATACTGAGGAGTTATGTGATCGTGTGTCTAGGTTATGATGGGTGGATAAATTTTGAAAACGAGGCGCAAGATAGACAGGAGTGGAGAAATGCAATATGTGAAAGAGAAGGGAAAGACAGTGGATTTTCCTACGATCTTCTAGACGGAGCCAGGACAACATTTCGAGGGATGGTGTTACGTGATCAGCCCGGCGAATATTGCAGACGAAACGGATGCACATATGTATTATGAACACGTTGTAGTCTCTGCGCCGAAGTAACGCTTAGGTCAGTAAGCAGAATATCACAGCAATCGAAGTGGGGCATCACGAGTGTTTGCACTAACATTTTTTTCATGGAAAAGGGTAGAAAATTCTTCAATCGCCTAAACGAGTGGATTAATGAGAATACTTTTTTGCAGGTTTCTGCAACTTGAATGTTCCAATTTAAACTTTTATCCATATAAATACCTAGATTACGATGTAAGATTATAATAGACTACTAATGCTAACTTATCATGACTTCTCAAAGAAGGAATTTTTGCCGAAATCTTTTAAATATAAGCTCAATCTTTTAAATGTAATACTCACTGTGTACAGTATCTTGAAATAATATTGACACTGGCTATAGTTAGTTGAAAGGAGCCAATATCATAGAATCAAGAGTAAATAGTAGATGCTGAATTGGAGTAAGTGGTCTATTTCTATTTGTAGGATTTCAAGTCTGGTTTAAATTTCTTGTACAATTTTGAGGTATATATTGTCACAAATTGAGTATCGTGCATATAAATCATAATTCCTAGTTACCTTACCACGTTGAGTTTCCACATTTTCTAAATATTCAATGTAGGCCTATAATAGCTCAGAATCAAAATAAGCAGCCAGTATGATAATCCGTTCACTTTTGAAGATCACTTTCTACATATTAGCTTTCCAAAGTGTCTTTAAAATGTTATGTTATCATTCACGAAACATTCCTTAAACAGAGACATAAAATATTGTTTTCACAACTTCTGTTTGAACAGCTGTGATGTCACCTGCCATATTTAACTATCTGTGAAATGAGTTAACTGCCTAAAATCCTACATTAAAGTTAACAAACACTTAACAATCTGTCAAGCCAAACTAGTCTTGAAGACATTAAAAAATTACATTTAACAAACTGTTTAGAGTTTAACATTCTTCTAACAATACTTGGAGAAACCGGCCATTGAACTATTGCAAAAGCAAGTACAAAACAAGCATTGAAGAGTAATTAAACCGAAAATGGGAGAAAATAGAACAAAGAGAAAGAATGGAAGAAGAACAGCGAAGAAGATAGTTCAGGAGATAAGACAGGAGGCAATAGAACAGCAGAGTGGAAAGGAAAAGACGAGTGAGAAGAGGAGAGAAAGGGGACAACAAAGAGGAACAAAAAAGAGAAAAGTGATTAGGAACAGATAGGAAGGAGGATAAACAGGAGATGAGAAGAATTACTGAATGGAAATGGACGACAAAATGCAACGAAACAAATCGAAACGAATGCCACTGTAACAGTGAAAATAAAGATCTTGAAATTAGGCAGACAAATAGGACTATTCTGAAAGTACTAAATAAATTAACTATTTTAAGATATGAATATTGTAAAATATAGAACTAATACTCATTATTACCAGACTTCGCATTTTTGTCACAATAGCTATATTGGATGGAGTAATCCCCATTTCAATTTGGTTGATAGGTCTTTCCCTCTGCTCACACTCTCAACCATCAGTGAAGGGGAAAATGCTACTACCCATCTTACTAACGTTAGACTAACTGACTTTCAACATAGTGAAAAATTATATTATTGAAATTATTTACTGATGATCTTTATTTCAAAAGTCTATACTAAGCGTTTATATTTCATTTCATTGCTGTTTATATCAACTGACACATTAAAAAGTTACTGAGAGCAGAAGATAAATATTTTCTCCACCGCTAGTTGTTACTCTACAACAGTGATGTCAAAGCAAGCGCATTTTTCTGACCTTGAAGTCGTGCGCGGGCATCAAGCGCTAGGTATGGACGGAGCAAGGATTATGTGTATGAGTAAGCAGCCTGTTGGATTAAGAAAACCGTTATGTAAAAACTTCAAACGGGACATGAAATTTTATGTCTTTATTTTATATGGCTATTTGCTGTTTGATATTATCTATATTGTCTGTAAAACAAACTACTAAGACCAGTTTCTTAATATTGCAGTTAATAACATATTAAAGAGTTAAGAGGGAATATTCACATAAATTTCATAGTAGTAAAACTATACTATATTAAGTGAATGAAACGTCATTCATAAAGAAAGTGATATTCCAAAGAAAGAGATTAAGTATGACATGGTAAGTTGGAATTGATATTGATGGTATCTTTAGCCTTATAAAAGTAATCAATAAACTAATCAAAACAATATTATAGTACAAAGCAAAGTTACCTATGTATATGATTCAACTGTAACTAATATTACATAACAAACTCTTATCGCATTATACTTTTAAGATGATATTAGTGAGCAACTTCCTATCATCAGAATATTAAATTATTTTCTCAAAATCTGCTGAAGCTATAGAGCTCACGTTTTTACAATACATGGGCACATATCTTTTATTTATGATGTAACAGTAGTTGCTTTCTTAATTCATTTTCTTACAAACATTTTCCTTGCGAATATTTTCAAAATGTCCAATACGTTATCTTCAATAATACATATTTACGATATATTAGATTTACGAAAACATTGTTTCAGTACCTGTAAGGCTATTAAATAAACACATCTGACAATTTTAACTTTTTGTAAAAAGTTGAGAAAATACTGCTTTTGAATAAAAACGAAACTCATGAAAAATGAGCATTAAAACTGAAACTTAAATTCTTGTATTGCACTTATACTTTTCAGACAAATCTAAAAATTAACATGGATATAGTTTTAATAAGTTCTCTTCCCTTCATCCATCGAATCAGTGCTGGCCATCCCTGTATATAGCTCGACCAAGTGGCATATACTACCTCTTTTGTCTGTCTCTTTCCTTTCCGCTGTAAAGCGCTCAGGCTCTCCTGAGCTCTAAAACGCGCGCTTGCCCATATGGGCATCAGTTGACATGACTGCTCTACAACATACACAATGACACAATCTGCACTGTGTCGCTCCCCCCTGACTTCACAACACAAACTAACATTCCTTATTATAACTATTAGTTGAAAATATTGTAAGAACGACACTAAAATATACTCAACCCTGTAATTGTCAAACATCTGTGTCACTGTATTTTATATTCACTTAAGTACTTTATTTAGTATTTTATTTTCTTGTGTGTACAACTTGGGGGGTGCAGGTATAAGAGGTAACAGCTACCGTCCTGTTACTGACAAACTTAGGGCAAGTAGAAGGGGGAAGAAATGTTTTCGCATCCTCTCAACTTATATGAAATGTAGGCTAATTTAGTTTCTCCTGGTATATTAATGACGTCAGCCAAATACCTCTATGAGTTCTGACTTGTGTTATGTAGAAGCGCACGTTATTACGTATGTTTGTATGTCGATAAGTTCGTTGTGATCCCATTCAGTCATAGAGGTGGTGCATCAGGAGACAAATGCTGCCATCAAACACACTGCAGTTGTTTGTTTCGGAATTTGGAAATTATTATTTTTGTGTAAGGAATGGTAACGTATTCTTAGAATGTATGCTTGTCGTCATTGTAGCAGTAGTTATTGCAATAAATATATGTAAATTATTGTTTGTATATATGTACAAAACTTCTGTTGTATATTTATTATCGGATTATTAATTTTGAAATTCAATTGTTATCAATGGCGTGGCAAACATATTTGTTCAAAACATTTCGATTGTCCATACCATTAAAATTAAGTTGCAGTGTTGTCATGATATATTTCATTATATTTTATTTTCACCGTAAGCCTACTGTACCGCCACTTATGCAGAGAGCGCCAGGCAATTGAACTCCCTCCATACAAGGCTATACTCCTCGATAAATTCAGCGTGACAAAAATGCGAACCCTGGTTATTACTAACGTACTGCAACTACTCAGAGCGTTAATAAAATTTCACTTAAACCAATGTATTTATTGAATTATCGAAATATATATATATATATATATATATATATATATATATATATATATATATATATATATGAAATATGGAAATATGGAGGAGAAAGAAACGAAGAAAAGTAGAACGGAAACAAACGAAAGAAGGAAATAAAAGCCAGAAACAATGGATAATACAGAAATGAAAGAAATAAACGACGTCTGGGAAAACAAAGGAAACGAAAAACAAGAAAACGAATTATAGGTCAATGGGCATGAAAGCAAAGAAATGATAAAATATGGTAACAAAAAAGGAGAAAACTGAGAAACAAAAGGAAAGAAACTAAAAGTTTAGAAAGGAAACGAAAAAAGTGGAAACAGAAGAAAATAAATACGAAAACAAATGAATGAAAGGAAATAAACGAAAAATAAGGAAATAGGTTAGACTAGAAATAAGGAAACGAAAGAAAATACACGAAAAACCCTGATATGAACGAAAGGAAATGAAAAACATGGAAAGAAATGAATAGAAGACAAATTATGAAATGAAAAACATGCAAACAAAATTAAATAAGACAAAAACATGCTAACGAAAGGAAAGAAACGAAAAACGGAGAGACGTATGAAAAGTAAAAAACATGAAAACGAGGAAAATAAATGGAAAACATGGAAACCAAAGCAAACGAACGAAAAAGAGCAAAGGGAACAAAAATAAGAAAATAAGTATATTGAAAAGAAAAACAGAAAGCAAAGAAACTGAAAATATCAAAACAGGTGGAAAGGTATAAAAGGCGACGACGACGCAAAAATAGGAAAAATACGTGGAAGGGAAAAGAATCAATGAATAGGAAGACGAAAGAATATAAGAAGAGGGATACGAAAGAGAACCAAAGAAGAAATAGGAAAACGAAAAAGGCAATGGGATAAGGAGAAAAGGAAAGAGAAATTACAAAGAGATAAGTTACACAGAATAAATAAAGAAATAGCAAAAGAAATGACAAAAGAAAAATAGATACGGCGAATCGAAAGACAAATGAAAAATAGGGAAATGAAAGAAACGGTAACAAGAAGAAAATATGTGAAAGAAGATAAGAAAGAGAATGAAAGAGAAAATGTGAAAATAGAGAAGAGAAGGGGCGAGAAAAATACAGAGAAGGCGAAAGAAAAATTAACAAGTGATTGAAGTAAAGTGAAATAACTTACGTTGCTCAGTTTGTTGTTATATATTTTATGAATTCGTGATTTATTGTACCATTAGTACATGTTGAACAATTTGAGATTTCCGCTCTGGAACGCACTGTTTAATTAAAACAGCATTACTGCAGGCACTAACTTCAGTATCATCCGAAATTTCTTTGACAATTTCCGTGACGTTAACGAATTATCCCATTTATGCGACTGTTTATTCTGCTCTTGACGTCTCGAATTTGTCACTGTCAGTAAATATAGGCTAATAAAACATGCAGTCTTATCTTTTAACACCTCAAGTGACTATTAGTAAGTTTATCATTTTATCGATTAGCTCGTATTGGAAGCTAGCGCGCAGGAATACGCATACAAAGTAAGGCGTAATTTATTATAGGCGTCCTACTTAGTAAGGATAATATTTACGATCTTGTGTTTCTTGCGGGAACATCACGCGAACGATTATCACCACGAATCTTTATAGGCAGACGGGTGACGGCAGGTTGAAAACAAGCCACGAACTAAACTGTACAATAATGAATAATATTTCATGGAATAGATAAAGCGATACAAACAGCTAACAGATAAGGGCTTTTCAAATGATTGACAGCCGACTGTGTACTGTACTAAATGAGCTAGCATCAGCATCCATTCCATTTTGGTTATTTTACGAAACATAGAACGTAAGCAAGAAAGTTTCAAATATTTCATACTCTAAGTAGGCCTAATAAAATTATAGAGTACTAACAAAGATAGTTTTCTTTAACGAATATTCAAAAAAGCTTTTCCTTCCTCATTTTCTCTTAATCTGTTTTTAGTCCATATTATTTTTTGGACTGATTTTATTAAGTTTGTAAATTTGTCTTTACATCAAACAACAGTAAATATTCTAACAGCGAAATTATTGTACAGTACGACAGGGGTGCCCACTATCACACTCATTGTTTAACTTATACATTGACGAAACTATGAAAAAAGGCAGATAAACCTCACGGAGCATTTTACAATTAATAACTCCATAATCGATACACTATTATTATGATAATATTTATTTATTTATTCTGGCGAAGTTAAGGTCATCAGGCCTTCTCTTCCACTTTGTCAGAAACAAAAGAAGCTGATACAATTTTACAGACTAATATTTAAGGAACATTAATAAAAATGTATATAGTTATACAAGCACAAGTCGAGTAAAATAATGCGAACATACTAAATAATAATTGCAAAATAATACAAGGCTAGAAGTTACGTTCAATGAATATGCAAGCGATAAGTGAACCATTATTACAAACTACAAGAATAACAAATTCAAATGTAAATTATAACTATACAACACTGACGAAAATTACATATATACACACATATACACATAAAGGAGAATTAAACCTGAATACTGGTCACGTGTTTAAACAATACACTTTTAAATTGCAATATCGTTCGACAGTTGCTGAGGGAGATGGGTAGGGAGTTCCAGAAACGAATTGCTGATACTGTGAAAGAGGAAGAAAGTGAGCTGTTTTATGGCAAGGGATAGATAATAAAGGGTCATTTTTAGAACGAGTACCCAGGCTGTGATAAGAGAACAAGAAATTAAAAAGCACCGAGAGATAGGCGAAGAAGTATTGATGATGCGATATAGCAAAATTAGTGAATGGATATATCTTCGGTCCTGTAATCTTACCCATTGGAGCGTTTCAAAGGAAGGTGTAATGTGGTCGTATTTGTGGATATTGCAAATGAAACGTATGCAGGCATTATGAACGCGCTGCAATCTTTGGGCTAAGTTACAATTTATTATTCGCTGACGATCAGATCATTATGGGAAATTCGGAGAGCAGTCCATACACTGAACAGAATATGTAAAGAGTATCATCTTCAAATATCAATAAAGAAAACAAAAGTAAATACATTCAAGGGAAGTAAGCCCATAAGAGTCAAAATAGTTACAGACAACAGAATTCTAGAGCAAGATAGCACATTCAACTATCTGAGCTATGATGTCTTTTATAATAAGAATGATGACGTGTCAAAATTAAATAAGTTCAACCATGTCTGTGGAACCATTAGGTAAAATCTGAAATTAACGAAAAGAGAAACTCGCCTTCAATTCTATAAAGTGATTGACACATTGAGCATAGGTGAAATATAAGAAGAAACATACGTGCTTATTATAAACTAAATTAAAAACGCGTATAAAACCAATTTAAAATTATGTGAAGTGTGGTTCTAAGTCATTTTATCATGTGATAAACATTTGTAAAGTTCATAAACTAATAGCTTCTTTTTTAAGGTGACCACACTATTTGAATCTTTTGATGTTACATAATCCGCTTCAATCGTAAAAATTATGCACGTATTGACATCAATCTACATCCTTCTCTTAACATCATGTCATACACACCTCATCGATACGAGTGACTGATTAACAAAAGAATGCCAATACTTGCATTCTTTTAAAGACCTCTCTTCTGAACATGGTATCACTATGGTTTTAAGTTTAAATATTAAACTTCTGAGTGTCAATACGTGCATAGTTTTTATGATTTAAACTGTTACGTAACATCAAAAGATTCAAATAGTGTGGTCACCTTTAAAAAAAGACTTAGTTTATAAACTTTAAAAATGTTAATCACATGATAAAAATGAACCACACTTTACATAAATTTAAATTCGTTTTATACATGTTTTTAATTTAGTTTATAATAAGCACATGTTTCTTCTTGTATTTCACCTATGGTCAATTTGTCAATTTATGTCTCTTCACCTGAAGATGATTAAAAAAAATCGAAAATATTAATGGAATTATAACCTTTAATGTGAAATAACAAAAAATTGTTTCTGTATTAATTGATAAGTTGGAGACGGAAACTATAAAATAATTATTACCTTCAAAGAAGATAAGAAAGGAAAATATATTCAAATTTAATAAAGAGATTGCCATTCAACTACTCAAAACATTGATATGAAAACTGGACATTGAAGGAACGTCAAATAAAAACAGAGACCCCTGAAATGTGATTCTTCAGGCGGTTGCTGGGTATAATCTCCTAGATCAAAAAATATATAACAGTATACTGTTAATATAGAACTAAGCATAAATATTATCACTTAATTCACTTACAATTATACCAATAAATGGAAAGAACATAATTACATAAATAATGGAAAATAACAGACTACCAAAAGCAATTCAAAATAAACTCCTCAGGGATACAGAAATGAGGTGTGTCCAGTGCTGTCATGGAGGCCATACATCGTATGGGAACCTACAATTTTTTTAATTAATCGTATGGGGAAAAGAAAATTTGTCTGTATAGAGCTACAACGACATATAGGTGCCTAAGTTTGGTACGTAGAGATCTGTACAGATCTTAGATCATCTCTTGCTGTTCCTAATGTATTTTGTTTGATGTTCATAAACAAAAATTTTCCACCTCTGCAGCACTGGAATCCAGAATTATATAAAATAATGATTGGAAAACAAGAAGTGCTGCAAATACACACTCCAAGATTCATCAAGACAAGTGTGCATCTACAGTGGGGCTACATGGTGTATTCCGTAAATCAAACATGTTGTACAATTAAAATGTAACGCAAAACAATTTCTTTACTTCTTTAATATTTAAAAAATCATTAAATGAAAGTCGGAGAGATAGAGAGAGGAGAGTAAAATATATTTCAAGGGAGAAAACAAGGGATGCATAGGCGGAGTTATGGGGGGGGGGACATGGGGAGCACTGCCCCCCCAAACTTATCTGAACTCATTTCTTTTTTATTAACGTTAGAAAATATTGAATTCAAAAGATCTTTCTTGTTTTTGTTTATGATTAAGTCTCTGTGCTTAAATTGACTAATTAATGTCTTCAGGTGATGTGTCTGGACTATAATACTGTGTTTATTTTAAATTTTTGAATGTATAAGAATTTCTATGTCATTTGAGGAATGGAAGCACTGTAATGTTTCTTTTGTAACAGCCTGTACTCATGTGTTAGAAGTATGCAGGTGTTCAGGCCGCTACTTGGAGATGTAAGAATAACATACTGCAGAACAATGCAGAAAGAAGAAAAGTAAACCCAGTATAATGTGTAAACTTAAATACGAGATTAAATAAAATAATTAAGAGTTTACATTTCTTATGATATCTTCAGGAAAGCTTACTATAAAAAGTTCCTGTTAGCACTGTTACGTAGTTCTATTTATGTATATGTATTTCTGTAAGAGAGAGAAAAAGAGGGAGAATGTTTTAAATTATTCCCTATTATAATTTCTAGTATATCTACAGTTCTAGCCCTATAGAATTCGGTCCGAAACATCGCGGATATGGATGTAACACTGTAAGAAATATGCCCCCCGAAAAAGCCTTTATTAAATGATCACATTCCGATATATTGTACTGTACCACGGTCAAGTTACAGGGGAGGGGAAGGTAAATGATGTCCCCCATAACCCAGTTTTATGGGGATTCTATGGTTTCGCTTTGCCCCCCCCCTCAAGGAAACTGTTCTCTATCTTCCTATGAAGGGATGAAGCGTATGGCCAAGAGAAAAATTACCATGACAGCACTGGCGTGTCCAAAGATTAGATGAAATTACCAAAACAGCAAAACTTCGAACAATTATATTACACATATACAGGGTGTTTCGGAGGTGGTGTTACAAACTTTCAGGGATGATGGGGAAGGGCGCATGTATCAATTTGAGATAAGGAACCCTTGTCCGGAAATGACAGAGTCGAAAGTTACAATCAAAAATAGTTCTGCGGAAATGAAACAATTTTATTCCTCTGTACACCTTATTTATCTGTATTTATCTGTACATCTTACACATACTGTATTCATCTGACGTTGTTTGCGTTGTCTACTTACAGTATTCCATTCAGTGCGCTGTCTGAGGGATGGTGACAGGAAACTACACTAAAACAATGCAGATAGCGTAAAGTGTAACGGACATGGTCGGTCCTGATATGCACGTCTGTAGATAGCAGTGTATGTGTACAAGTGTTGTATCAGTGAAGAATTATGTTGTGTCAGTGAAGTGTGTTGTGTAAGGGAAACGTGTTCCTGTCAGTGAAGCTTTATAGTTTATAGTGGCAGTGCAAAGTTTTTGAACAGTGAAATGTTTTTGAAGTGTTAGTGAAATCAGGATAGAATCAGTGAAATGTGTCGTAGTTCCAGTGGAGTGAGTGAGTTGACAGCGAAATGAGTGTAGTGTTGAAAGGTACTTGTGCAGATATGAACATATACTCGTGGGTTTTAGTTCGAACTTAGGTTTAAGATACAAATTAGATTTATTTTTAATGTTATTTTAAGTGATCGTGCTTCATTTAATTAGGATGTTCCCTGTTGTTGTTGTTGTTGTTGTTGTTATTATTATAAATTATTGTTAGTATTAATTATTAGCATTATTATTAATTCTATTTTTAATTAATAAGTTTATTACTGTCATTATTGAGTGTAATTAGTTACCACTGCCACCGGGTATATACCCATTGCAGTGTGAATACATACATACATACATACATACATACATACAACTTGCAGTGTCCAGTCGATCAGTCCTAGTGAAATGGAGGAGTACACGAGAACGGAATAAGCAGACCTAATTTTCAAATACGGATGAGCCAATGGGAACAGTAGACAAGCTCAGAGATTGTATCGAACAAGTATCCACGTAGGAGACATCCGGCCCATACCATTTTTCCTAAACTTAAGGAAAGGAGGGCACGTGGTACAAATTACAATTCCATTTCCACAGAACTATTTTTCCTTATAACATTCGACTCAGTATTTCCGGACCATGGTTCCTTATCTCAAATTGATACATATGCCCTTCGTCATCATCCCTGAAAGTTTTTAACACCACCTCGGAAACATCCTGTATTACCATGAGTAATGAATTATTTCAATGTACCGAAGTACATATGATATTTCCATGCAGATATTCTGCGACATCATACGATGAAAGAGTAATGGAACGGAGAAAAATTCTCTCGGCGCCGGGATTTGAACCCGGGTTTTCAGCTCTACGTGCTGATGCTTTATCCGCTAAGCCACACCGGATACAACCCCGACGCCGGACAGAACTGTCTCTGATTGAGTTCCAACTCTTGGGTTCCCTCTAGTGGCCGTCCTCTGCACTACGTCATAGATGTCTATGAACATAGGACCGAAGTCCATAACATGTGCTGAGGTGCACTCGTTATGAGTGACTAGTTGGCCGGGATCCGACGGAATAAGCGCCGTCTTAAATCACTTCGTGATTTACGCATATCATATATTATTTCAATGTACCGAAGTACATATGATATTTCCATGCAGATATTCTGCGACATCATACGATGAAAGAGTAATGGAACGGAGAAAAATTCTCTCGGCGCCGGGATTTGAACCCGGGTTTTCAGCTCTACGTGCTGATGCTTTATCCGCTAAGCCACACCGGATACAACCCCGACGCCGGACAGAACTGTCTCTGATTGAGTTCCAACTCTTGGGTTCCCTCTAGTGGCCGCCCTCTGCACTACGTCATAGATGTCTATGAACATAGGACCGAAGTCCACACATGTGCTGAGGTGCATTCGTTATGAGTGACTAGTTGGCCACTAGAGGGAACCCAAGAGTTGCAACTCAATCAGAGACAGTTCTGTCCGGCGTCGGGGTTGTATCCGGTGTGGCTTAGCGGATAAAGCATCAGCACGTAGAGCTGAAAACCCGGGTTCAAATCCCGGCGCCGGAGAGAATTTTTCTCCGTTCCATTACTCTTTCATCGTATGACTAATGAACCCAAACTGTGATTATTAATGATGATTACGATGATAAAGATTTGTTCAATTGAAAATCTAGAAATAGCCGTGTCGACTTAATAAATTTGATGCGAACTTGACGGCATAATCAGATTTCAATGAGTTAACTTTAACGTGTGCTACTTCTTAAGAGCAGGTGTCTGTTCGCATTGTTTCACCGTAATTAGAAATAAAGATACAGGCCAAGTTTCAAGCGCTTCCCGAATGCGTTACAGCAACTTAGGCTGCAACTTCGCTCTCTCTCGCTTTAACGAGCTTGGGTGTGGTCAGCAACGAACAACATGCCAGATCGAAATTATGTAAAACAAATCTACGTAACGACTTCATCATTACTAACTGAAATGTATATTTGTACCGTAACAGAACTTAAAATCCGTGCAAAATCAAGAGATAAGTGCGCGAGGATTTATGTCATCCTCAATACAAGATACGATACCAACTAGTTAAGGCTGGTTCACAATAAACCGGGAACGGAAACGACAACGAGAACGGAAATAATGTTAAAATAAATGTATTTAAATGTGAGCCTTTGACTCCTTTGACAATTAGACCTATTTAATTAACTCTACACGTTATTTTCAGACAATGAAATATTGATATAAAGATAAAGAAGCAATGGTCGAATGAGTAGCAAGAGAAAGTGAAATACTTGGAGAAAACTCGACCAATCAGATTTATTCGTCAAAAATCTCACAAAATAATGCCATCGTGATCTTCGTGGCGTGTGTCCTTGGTCCGATCCTACCCATTAATTATTTTCAACATAGTTATTGATCTATACATCTCTTCCCAGCACTGCACATTGCCTGAGTAATGCAACATCCGTTTAGGAATGCAGACATATTTCATTCTGTTTGAATAAATAGCTCCAACATTTGTGCCGTAATTTATTTTGTCGATAATACTGAATATATTACGTTACTTTCCGATATCCTCACTTCTGCTCCCATCACGCAAAGCTACCCCAGCTGCAGATGTTCAGTGAATGCAGTTCAGTATTTTGAATCCTTTAATACTATGTACTTCATTTCTGATGATCTTCAGATTTCTGTATTATGCGCAAATAAGGAAACAGCCATTTATTTCTAAAATAGAACATCGGTTTCTTTAGAAACACTCCACAAATTCGTTCATATTGCACTAGGATTTCTTTCACATCTCTGTTTTTAATTAAAGATATTTCAACCGAAATATAAGCATTGAAGAGAGGCCGTTACTTGAATAAAATGGTGTCGTATTTTTTTTTTTATACACAACCAAGTTATAAATACGGGTTGTTGGCGTGTAGAAGCAAAGTTTCAGCGTCTATATGTTGAAAGATACAGCATGTCATTAAGATATCGGCACAACTGCAGATTAATGGACAAAACGTAGAGTCCTCTGATAATCTTATAATTGAGAATATTACTGTAATATTCTGTTTATACCGGTTGTTGGCGTGTAGAAGCAAAGTTGCAGCGTCTATATATTGAAAGATACAGCGTGTCATTAAGATCTCGGCACATCTGCAGATTAATGGACAAAACGTAGAGTCCTCTGATAATCTTATAATTGAGTATATTACTGTAACATTCTGTTTATTTACCTAGGCGTTACTTTGGCGTAGAGGCTGCAACGTGTACATAATATATGCGTCCGTTTCGTTTGTAATATTCGCCGGGCTGGTCACGTGACACCAGCCCTCGAAATGTTATCCTGTCTCCGTCTAGAAGATTCTAGAAAAATCCACTGTCTTTCCCTCCTCTTTCATATATTACATTTGTTAGCTCCTGTCTATCTCGCGCCTCGTTTTGAAAATTTATCCATCCACCATAATCTGCCGAAGCTTCAAATCTTTTAAATATAAGTTAGAAAATTAGTTTATGACGAGTTGCCAAACCAACTTACTGTTATGACAAGTGTTATTTTCATGTATTCTTTACATTTAGATGATATAGTGATATTTACCCGATTCGTTTTTTTTTTTCTTTTTCATTACATAATTTTTTCTTATATCATTTGAGTATTAGTGTTACTTATTATCACAATTTTCTGTTTTTTTTTTTTGTGTATCTAAAAATTGTGTTTATCATATGTTCTATACTTCGATATATTATTATTATTATTGTTATTATTATTATTATTATTATTATTACTATTATTGTTGTTGCTGTTGTTCAGCACACAAATATTAATAATAAATAAATAAATAAATAAATTATTATTATTATTATTATTATTATTATTATAATTATTATTACTGTCTCATATTTCTATACATTGTCAATGTCTCACATATTTTAAATAAGTATTTACGTTTTATTATGCTTTTTCTTTTTTCTACATGTTTTTATTTTATTGGGTTATTTTACGACGTTGTATCAACATCTAGGTTATTTAGCGTCTGAATGAAATGAAGGTGATAATGCCGGTGAAATGAGTCCGAGGTCCAGCACCGAAAGATACCCAGCATTTGCTCGTATTGGGTTGAGGGAAAACCCCGGAATACACCTCAACCAGCTAACTTGCCCCGAAGGGGATTCGAACCCGGGCCACCTGGTTTCGCGGTCAGACGCGCTGACCGTTACTCCACAGGTGTGGACTTCTACATGTTATATATGTGTCTCACTTCTATTGACTATTATTGTTTCCATTATATATTTTTGTGTACTACATTTGGTATATTTGTAATGTTCTTTGTGTTGTACTTTTACTCTTGGTTGAGTGTTGGAAGAGGACCTATAGCCTTAACTCTGCCTGGTTAAATAAAATTATTGTTATTATTATTATTATTATTATTATTATTATTATTATTATTATTATTATCTAGATACAACAACACTACTCAATATTATCCATTCCCTCCCACCGAATATCCTCATATTCATCTTCTTTCACTGTGGCTGTTCCTCGAGTTTGGGATTCCCTACCGAGTAATGTCAGGGACTGTCAGACATCAAACCAATTTGAGAATAGACTAAAGAAATATTTTTCTAACAATTCTCGTTAACAATAATAGTTGTTTTAAGTTTCTCAATGTTTAATGGTTATGTAATTATACAGTATTACAGAATAAATATTTAAATTATACCGCCACAGTCACCACCACCTACCTACTATTACTAGGCTACTACAACTATTTCTTAACAATGTTCATTATTGTTTCACTAACACTAATTATCCAATTTTCATTACTTTTATTGTTCACTTTCATATTATTGTAGATAGACAGGGTGCGAATTAACGGAGGGGATGAGGGAGTTTTCCCCCCTGTTGGAAAGTTATCCCCCTTTCATAAATTCATATTAACATCCCTACCAGGGATAACTTCTATCCCCCCCTCACAAAATATAATTATTTTAATACGAGTATAGGTACTTTATAAAGTACAATATAAAGTAAGCAAAGAAAATAATATTGATGTATTATCATCACCGGCAAGCTGACAACAATCAGTAACTTAGGAATTACACATCTTATCTTAAGCCTGCTCATTAATATAATTATTATTATAATCAAGATACAAGACAAGCAACTCAGTGTGTCCAAGCGTTGAGCCGTATTCTCTATCTAGGATTCTATCCCCTCCCCCCATTAGAAATCTTAATTCGCACCCTGGATTTAGATATTAATGTAATAATTGCTGTAAGCGTATTGCGTTAATTTAGAGTCTAGCTGGGCGGAAGAGAAGGCCTACTAGCCTTAGTTCTGCCAGATTATCATTATTATCATTATTATTATTATTATTATTATTATTATTATTATTATTATTATTATTTAGCATTTCAATTGATCTGATGTAGGCTATTTGGGGAAAAATTAATAAACATTTTAACTGCAAGAAATTATTAACAATTTGGTAAAAACACAAGCATCACCATAATATTCATGTACTGTTAAATTACACGACATTCTTCATTTTCCTGAGGTTCCTGTTCCAAGGCGTAAACGAGCAGCGGTCGTTACATAATGAGCCGCATCCCCGTGTCTTCCGCGTGCCATTACTTGGCTGATATGAATCTGCTTCACGGCGTCATAATCTTTCTTGAGCAAGCTGCGTGCATTTCTGAATCCTTTCCTTTTTACTCAAGTTATTCTACGTCCAGATGTACAGAAAAGAGGCTACAGTAATAAATAGTGAAGCGATCTTGCATTCGAAACTGATCTCGTAGATTGCGCGTGCGCTTTCCATCAGAGAGGTTTCTGGTTCAATTTTCGTAGCAGTTGAAATGTATCTCCATGTCACGGGACTGTATCTCCTTTGTCTTGGACAGGACGAGTGGAACCCATGGAAACGGCATTAGGTTGGCAAGAGATCGACAGCTCTCGCGGATAATGTTCTTGCTGTCTCCCGGCACTACAGTCTGTTAAGTGATCTTTCGCGGATTTAGTGACTTATTTATTTACTTACGGAAATGGAAAGAATCTTACCTAATTTCAGAGCAGTTGTTCAAAAAGTAATCCACTACGTTCCATACACATGGTTCAAAGAAGCATTGAATTCTAGGACTTTTAAGTATTTTGCTGTTGCTGTTCCAATGGATATATTAAAACAGTGATGTCAAAGCAAGCGCATTTTTCTGACCTTGACGTCGTGCGCGGGCATCAAGCGCTAAGTATGGAAAGGGGAAGGGTTGTGTATATGAATAAGCAGTCTATTGGATTAAGAAAACAGTGGTGCACAATCTTCAGACGGAACGTGAAATTTCATGTCATTTTTATATGGCTTCTTTCTGTTTAATATTATCTATATTGTCTGTAAAACAAAAGTACTAATACCAATTTCTTAATATTGCAGTTGTGTTTTAAAATATTAATAACATAATAAAGAGTTAAGAAGGAATATTCACATAAATTCCATAGTAGTACAATTATACTGTACAAAATGGATGAAACACATCATTCATAAAGAAAGTGATATCTAAAAAAAAAAAAAAGACATTGAGTATGACATGATAAGTAGGAATTGATATTGATGGTACTTTAGCCTTATAAAAGTAATCAATAAACCAATCAAAAGAATATTACAGTACAAAGAAAAGTTACCTAGGTGTTGTATATGTTTTATGTGTAACTAATATTCCATAGCAAAACTCTTATCGCATTATTCTTTTAAGGTGGTATTGGTGAGCAACTTCCTATCATCAGAATATTAAATTATTTTCTCGAAATCTGCTGAAGCTATAGAGCTGACATTTTTACAACACATGGGCACGTATCTTTGCTTATGCTGTAACAGCAGTTGGTTTGTTAATTCATTTCTTTACAAATAATTTCCATGCGAATATTTTCAAAATTTGAATACACTATCTTCAGTAATACGTATTTACGGTAGGCCTATATTAGATTTACGAAAACATTCTGTAAGGCTATTAAATAAATAGGCCTATATCTGAAAATTTCACTTTTCTATAAAAAAAATTGAGAAAATATTTCTTTTGAATAAAAAAAATCAAATTTGTGAAAAATGAGCATTAAAATTAAAACTTACATTCTTATAATGCACTTATACTTCTCAGACAAACCTAAAAATTAACATGGGTACAGTTTTAATAAGTTTTCTTCCCTTTATCCATTGAATTAGTGCTGGCCATCCCTGAATATAGCTCGGCCAAGCGGCATATACCACCTCTTTCGTCTGTCTCTTTCCTTTCCGCTGTAAAGCGCTCAGGCTCTCCTGAGCTCTAAAGCGCGCGCTTGCTCCTATGGACATCAATTGACATGACTGTATTGAAACATCAACTTTCATGCGACTGTGAAAGTTCTCCAAGTTTCCTTCCACAACATATCGCAAAGATTATAGGTCTGAGGCAGGTGTAACTTGGCGATATCCACACGGTAATACAACTCGTCATACTCCTCCCAGCATATCTCTATTACAGTGGCGACCGCTTATCCAATCTTTCGTTTGAGTTCGTCTACATTTTGTGGCAATAGTGGCATATAGGTCTACACGTAGTCCTTGGTATAGTGCCACAGGAAGAAATGCTAAATACAGAATTATTGTTATAATCAGGGAAAGGATTTATATGTAAATACATATTTACTTATAAAGCTAATATAATTTATATTTTGCATTATCTTTATGTTTCACAATGTGTAGGGTTGAAAAATCCTACTTTTATTTTCCATATTTTTCCATATTTTAGAGTTTAGTACATATTTTCGTTAATTTCCATATATTTTCCATATTTCATATAAAACAGTCCATATTATATTAGGTTTAACAATAAAACAAAACAAAATTCCATTAACTTTTAAAAATACATTTCAACAATAGAGATTTAAACACATGTTCAGTAATCCCTTTAACATCAGAGTTATTTGAAAATTAGCAGTCCTATCAACAATGGGAAAGTAAGTTACAAAACTGTATTAATTTAATTTAAAATTTTTAACAGACTTCAGTTGTGCAGCTCAACAGTTAAATGCCAGTCAGAGTACACATAGGTTCAGTTTTGTAAATCATACTATAAAGACGGTAAATATGCCAAAAGTACGTCATTCAGTCAATTTAAAATCAAAACTAACAAGTTACATTTCAGAATTTAAAGAAGATGGTTTATCAACTGACAATAAAATATTATTTTGTAATTTGTGTCAGTGTGCAGTATCATCTACACAAAAGTTCCTGGTGCAACAACACATTACAACTAGTAAACATCAGGCCAACAAACAACTAAATTCCAAGCAGAGACAATTGTTTTTAACACAACCAACAACATCGAATGTAAGATCTGAGTTTAACATCGACCTGTGCCGTTCTCTCATCTCTGCTGATATTCCTCTCTACAAACTAAAGAATAAGGTCTTCAGGGAATTCCTTGAAAAATATACTCAACATACAATCCCGGATGAGTCAACACTTAGGAAGACGTATGCTCCATCCATCTACGATGAGACAATACAGAAGATAAGAGATGAAATTAAAGATAGTTCAATTTGGGTTTCCATTGATGAGACTCCCGACAAAGAAGGTAGACTTGTTGGTAATGTAGTTATCGGTTTGTTAAGTGAACAATATTCTGAACGAATTCTTTTACATTGTGATGTTCTAGAAAAGTGCAATAACAAAACTATAGTTAAACTGTTCAACGAAGCTATGGGTAACCTGTGGCCAAAGGGTATTATGTACGATAATGTGTTATTCTTTATTAGCGATGCTGCCCCTTATATGGTCAAAGCTGGACAAGCATTATCTGTTGTATATCCTAAATTGACTCATTTTACTTGTGTGGCGCATGCATTTCATCGTGTGGCAGAAGTGGTCAGAGACAATTTCCCTAAAGTAGATTTGTTGATTTCATCAGTGAAAAAAGTATTTCTCAAAGCTCCCAGTAGAGTTAACGTGTTGAAAGAAATGTACCCTGAAATTCCATTGCCACCAAAGCCAATTTTAACTAGATGGGGTACATGGCTAGAAGCAGTTGAATATTATGCCGAACATATAGACTCTATTAACAATGTTCTCCTTGCATTGGACTCTGAAGATGCAGTCTCAATTGATACTGCGAAAACAGTTACCTGTGACATAAGTGTGAAGAATGACTTAGCTCACATTCAGCATACATTTTCATGCATCATAAAAACGCTCAAAAGTCTCCAAAATAGGCACCTTTCACTATCTGAAAGTTTTGAAATTATAAATAGTACTGTGGAACAACTGAATCGTGGTAGAGGTAAAGTTGCAGATGCAGTAAGAGCTAAGGTGGACACTGTACTTTCAAAAAACCCTGGATATGAAGAACTACAAAAGGTTGTTGCTGTGATGAGTGGTGAATCAACAGTGAAGATTAACTTGGACTTATCCCCAGCAGACATTGTGAAATTGAATTATGTACCAGTTACTTCTTGTGACGTCGAACGCTCTTTTAGTCAGTATAAATCTATCCTCAGAGACAATAGAAGAAGATTCACTTTTCAGCACTTGAAAGAAATGTTTGTAACCTATTGTTATGGTAACAGACAATAAAAATTGTGTTTTGTTGAAACTACATTGGAAGATAAGGTACGTCCATTATATTTTTTGTTTAGTTTGATTAAAATGTACCAATATTTAACGTACATAGTCATTTTTTTATAATTTTAAGTCCATATTTAATTCCATATTTTGGTAAAAATCCATATTTAATTCCATATTTTGGTAAAAATAACTACATATATATTTACATATTTCATATATTTTTAGTCCATATAAATCCGTTCCCTGGTTATAATGAAAGGAAATTAAGATCTCAAGTCAAACGCCTATGACGTCATCGCTCTTGCAATAATTTTAATTCTACCCCCGACAATGACATGTAATAGGGTAACAGAACACAAGAGGCACACGCCCACTCTACTCAAAAGTAACCAAATCTTTGATTTCTACAGGGAGTCTTTAAATTATTCAGACAAAATTAGGGAACAGATAGATAACCTTCGTGGAACACATTGTGTTAAGGAACCCATGGACTGGGACGCTTCGTTTCAGTGCAAGAAGGCGGGAACGGATAATCACTCTTTTCAGTCCAAGAGGGGTGTGTCATTATTACTATCACTCGGTTTGTTTACGTCCGGAGCCCTGTATCATTTGGTATCGATTACAGCACGTTTGTTTACTTCCATTGCTACGACCTCTTGTTATCTGTGTTATTCCTCTACGTAGTTTAGTATTTGTACTGCACCCATTCTGTTATAATGTTCAGTACAGTTAAATGCGCTGTTCGTTTCGTTTTTCTGTACGGGCTATGCCATATGAAATCGATCAGTAAAAAACCTCGCATTTTTTTATACTCTAATTTTTTCCCTACTTATACAATGTGCTGAGGGGAGTCAATTTCAAAAATATACTATCGAAAGTCAAACGGTTTTCGTATTATTGAGCCACAAATTTAGCGTATTTTATAAAAACAAGCCTCTTTCAGCGCTCAGAACTCTGGAACCGTTTACTGCAAAACATTGAACGAGAGCTTATTTTGAAGCTGACATTTGGTAGGTTATGTTAAGAAGTAATCCTTATTTTTATTGTACACAGAGACACAGATAATCTGATTTTACTTGCTTTTAGGCTTTTTGGCCATTTGTAAAAATGTAAAAAATATTGAGAAAAAACCTTGCATTATTAAGAGGGATTCCGCATTGTTTGCTTAGTGGTACGGCAATAAGTTTCGAGGGTATTAAATAGATTATTTTCACACGCCTAGACTTGAACGGCGCAGTACCGCACGCACTGGCCGAGAGCTGAAGATAAGCGAGAGTTGGGCGTCATTTTACTCCTGTGTTTATGAAAACCTGTGATAAAGCCAGCACAGCCATGACTGCTAGACGACACATCACGTGTTTGTCTCCTGGCCTTGGTTGTCTCGGCTAGCTCCCGTCTCACAGTCAGCTGGTTACTTCACGCGCGTACTATTTATTTTCTTTATTTGATATTTTCAATACTTTCTTATCAACATACCATCAGTAAAAAATATGTGTTTATTTGTACTTTCAATGCGGAACCTAACTATATATTTTAAAAATATTTTTTCCTAGCCAAATGCGTCTTAATGAGGAAAGATCTAAATTTCTCCATTTCCATAAAAAAAAATAAGAAAATCTGTTTATATGTCAATATAAACTTTAATTTCTCAGTATCAAAATAAACCATGATTTTGATCATTGGGTGAAAGGGTTTCGGAGCTACAACAGTTTAAAGTTGCTAATTTTATGAAAATACGATAAATTTAAATATTTTTAATTTAAACACTGTGAAGTTCTGATAACTCAAACTTTGCACAAAGCATTGTATCACAGTTCCCTACGTACAAAAAAAGTTTCATTGCATTTAGAAATTGTAAGGTCAATTTTCTCTATATTTCGGTCGATTTCAGATGGAATAGCTCGTACGTATTTTTTCTTTGTTTGGATTAACACACAGAATTATGTGACACAGAATCGCTTGTTATTTACACATGCCTACTTACTTTATCCCGACCTGTAATTCCTTCTTGCACTGAAACGAAGCGTCGCAGCCAATGGGTTCCTTAACAAAATATGCTTCCACGAAGGTTATCTATTTGCTCCCTAATTTTGTCGGTCTGATTTAGAGACACCCTGTATACCAGTAATCCAACTCCAGTCCACTGGTTTTACAGCTAGTAACACTACGATTACAGTCATCGTCGAGAGCACAAATAATGCGGTTTCACATTATTCATCGAAAAAGTAACATATCGTAATACTCGAATTTATTTCTTAGAACGAAGGGAAATAAAGTCATTTCGAATCAATCAGGCGCAACCCTCAATATTTCCATCTGATTTCAGAGATAAGAGACTGTAATCCCCGAATAGAAAAAACTGTTTTCCGTCACAATATGCGCGCTATATAAGTTGAAACACACACAAATGCCAAGCTGGAGCGCCAGTATCGATCCCCGCTATTGCCCCGCTCCCAGCCGTCTCCTCACTCGAACTGTAACTACGGCTTCCACATTGTGAATATAATCCTTACTTAATGTAGGCTGGCTGGCCTTCTCCTCTCAGCAACCAGAAATTACATATTCTTCTTTTTTTGATACCGCTCATTTTGTTCAAGTCACTATCATCATGCACGTTTTATAATAATAATAATAATAATAATAATAATAATAATAATAATAATAATAATAATAATAATTTATACGCTACCGAAAAACCAGGAAAAACATTGTTCATGCGAAAGCTATTTTCTTCAACATTCGATAGGGCATGAAATCAAAACCAGAGTGATAGCAAAATGGTTTTATTCACAAAAGTTTAGTACAACTATAAACTACTTTTCAACATATCTAATTACCATGGCGATAGAAACAAAGGAATTTTACAACGTTACATTTGTTCCGATCAAATTTCTGCCACATTTAAAGGAAAAATGGTTAATATGGAAAAACGTAAGGAAGAATATGTCAAAATGGAATGTAATGAAGTAATAATAAAAAAGAAAAGAAATACGAAAATTAAATAAAATTTACGATAAAAAGGCTATGATAATAAATTCATCGGCTGATAAAGAGAACAAAACGGGGAAAAGAAGGAAAAAGAAATATACAGCCTATATTTTTACAAAACTATAGCAGAGAAAAGGGCTTATAACTGAAAGGAATCTAATTCAAAAAGTGCAATTTTACTTTATCCTAACTTTAATGATAAGGTATCGTTACAATAATACAAAACAAATGAAAATGCACTTTCTCAGCTTAACTGAACATCCGCTACTGGTTTCAATTTGGTCAAAACAGCATTTTCAAATATAGACCATCTGTGTGTGTATGTATGTATATATATACACATACATACATACATACATGTATGTGTAGGCTATATATATATGTATACATACATATACACACATACATATGTACTACACTAATCCATATATAATCTAGAACGGCAACATAATAATATATAATGTAAATGGATTGTGTACTTGAAGGTAAACCTAGGCATGTAGTATTACTTCTCATTTGTAATGGAACATGCTGCTCAAAAGAAGTTACATACATACATACATACATACATACATACATATGAACTACACTAATCCATATATAATCTAGAACGGCAACATAATAATATATAATGTAAATGGATTGTGTACTTGAAGGTAAACCTAGGCATGTAGTATTACTTCTCATTTGTAATGGAACATGCTGCTCAAAAAAGGTACATACATACATACATATACATACATACATACATACATATGTACTACACTAATTCATATATAATCTAGAACGGCAACATAATAATATATAATGTAAATGGATTGTGTACTTGAAGGTAAACCTAGGCATGTAGTATTACTTCTCATTTGTAATGGAACATGCTGCTCAAAAGAAGATACATACATACATACATACATACATACATACTAGTGGCTTGTAGCAGCAACTGCTGCTTGATAGAGATTGAAAACCACAATAAAACGCTGCTACTTACGATGAAAATGATGACACAATTCGTTCATTGGACTAATACCATAATATTGTCTTCATGCATCATTTCTTTCATTTCTTGAAACAATTGTTACAAAGACCATTATTTCTACATAGACGTTTATAAGTTCTTGATGCAGTTACATTTCTAAAGTTCTACCACGTTTTCTTGGTCGACCAGTTACACTCATAATAATGAACTAATAAAGAAGAACTAAATTCATAACGTAACAACACTATCACTTTTTAAGTAACACCAAATAAAAAACCACACGTATATTGAAACACAAAAAAATATGTGACGGTTGAAAGACGAAGAAACCATTATTATCGAGGTCTCGAAAAGCATGATATTGTGACGTCAACATCTCGCATGTACAAAAGGCTTCGATAAATACATTTCTGATCGTTTTAAGGAAAATCGATGTTTTATTGTTTGAAATGTCATTATTTGAACCATAGCTTTTCCTATACACAAAGCTCTTCATTATTGACACTATTCATGTCCTTCAAAAAACCTAACACAGGTGTATTAATAACTCAAATGAAAATAAAGTACATTTAAAGCTAGTACGTGACGTGAACCATGGCCCTCTGCACAACACTACGAAATGAACTGCCAGATGTCCTACGTTTACAGCGACGGACGCACATATTTTTTTTAATGTTTTAAAATTTAAAGCTTTTTATGAACTTCGTTACAAATCGTTTAGACTTTCCCGCAATATTAATATTATTAGTAGGGCTAAGAATTGTATGCCGTTACATTGCACTTCATTCGCTTCTGACTTTAGGTACTAGTACGTAATTGGTTTGGGGTGGGGAATTTCAGTGTGTTTTATTCAGCAGTGAACTTGAGTTGATCGGTTACATTACGACAGAATACTGCTATTCGTAACAGGCAACATTCAACGTCCTGTAAAGAAGAATAATAGTAGGCCTATAGTAAGACGCCGAGGGCAAAATTTGTGTGACAATTTCAAATGAGGAAATTTGTAATAATGATACAGATTTTGTGATAAATAATGTTTGTCTAAAATATGTATTTGAAATATGCTCCCATTGTTTCTACAGACAGAAAATAACATGCAGTCAATGATATTGTGACGAACCGAACAGATGGAACACGAAACAGGAAAAAAATGTAGCAAACAATATGAAAAAAAAAATACTGAATAAACATTATGAATAATTAGCTCTATGTAAAATTTGTGACAATTTCAAATGAGGAAATTTACTAATAATGATACAGATTTTGAGATAAATAATGTTTGTGTAAAATATTTCAAATATTCCCCCATTGTTTCTCCAGAAGTGGAACGAAGTTTCTCTAGATTTAAGGCTGTAGTTTCTAGCAATAGGCAATGATTCTCCTTTGAAAATTTGAAAATGTGGTTTGTTATTCACTACAACATGTATATATATATATATATATATATATATATATATATGAAATGAAAAATTATGTAATACAGAAACGTAATACACCATCATATTAACATAATGAAATAATAAGACTGATACTTGTCAATGTTATATTAGGCATATTTTCTACAGACAAAATAAAATTTCTTTAAAATAGTGCAATTTTTCTTTAACAAAGAAAATGATGTCTTTAAATTTTTCATTAGCAGATAGTTGTGTTTCGAAGTGAAAGGAGTAGCTTTCAACCACCCAATTTGCTGAGGACTAACTTACCGTGATGATAAACGTGAGTTCAGACGAATGAAAGACACTGCGTTAACTCACCCCAGCTCTAAGACGTACTCAAAGTTAGAGGCGCACGAAGCAGGAGTGGATCAGGACAGCACGTTTGCACATCTCCTTTTTATGTTAGGTTAGGTTCTTTTCAAACTGAAATGACGAGTGAAACGTACAGTTAAAATTCCTCTAACCTAACCTAACCTAACATAAAAAGGTTAGGTTAGGTTAGGATAGGTTAGGTTAGGTTAGGTTAGGTTAGGTTAGGTTAGGTTAGGTTAGGTTAGGTTAGGTTAGAGTAATTTTAACTGTCCTACGCTTCACTCGTAATTTCAGTTTGAAAAGAACCTAACCTAACATAAAAAGGAGATGTGCAAACGTGCTGTCCTGATCCACTCCTCACGAAGCGCACTGGTAGTATAACGGCATATATTCGTCAGGCCTAATTATTAGCTTTCGATTGAGACTTTACACAACCTCACAGGATGTATAGTTTTCATAAAATTTTCCGCCACAGTTCAAATTAAATGTATAGATAGATATACAGTATACTTGAATAAGAAGCACATGAGTGAAATTCTAGGTGTAGAGAGATATGGTATACCGCTCAGGGAGGATGGTAGGAAGGTGACGATACAGTATACGAGTAAACAGAACGCCCAAATAGCGTACAGTGCTTCATAATATGTGCCATATTGAATACAGAAACTTAAGCTAATTTAACGTGACAATATAGTCTACGTAACTGTTTAATTAACTCACCAAATTGTAAATCTTCAAACTATAGAATTTTCTGCAACAGCATGACAGCTTACCTGAAATAAAAAAAAAAATACATTTCAAAATAAAGGTAATTTACAGTAGTAGCGATACAATTAATGAATGAACTTCGTCCTGAAGCTAACTTAACCTTCAACAATTAATGACAATACGTATTCACTCTTGAACGTGTTAACAAACAGCATCATTATCATCGTTATTAATTTAATTCATTGATCCTTTTGATTCTTAACATTTTGAGAACTTAGAACAGCGGTGACCAAAACTCGAGGAGCTGCAGTGATTACATGAGACAGACAGCCTATGAAATATGGAGACGGAGGAAAGGTACTTGGCATGAAAACTACAACCAGTGGTGGTTTTTGTACTAACATCTTGATCAATCCCGCGGATAAAAATCTCAAGCTTTGCTGTATCAGTAATGTCACTGCTGTCATCAAGAGCCAGTGAATAATATACGATTTCTCTTTCTTCTTTTTTTAACCCTCCTCTTGGATATAATAAGGAATTTTCTAAATTCTTCTCTCGATACTTGGTCAAGAAATTCGTAGTTTTCCAAAATTAAAAACTTCTTACGTAAAAGTTATTTAAGGCATTTTAATCATTACTCTTTTGAGGAATTCTGTTCTATTAGAAGGCTTTAGAACACGAGATATTTCAAACTCCATTAGGTATCTGACTTCCTTACATTTATTTATCTCATTTTTCTCTTTCTGGTTATGATTTAAGACATGTCAATTCCTGGCGTTTACCAGTTCGTTGGCACATAATATTGAATCAGTTTTTCTACAATATTATTATTAAATGAATAACTAATAAATAGTTACCCTCATCTAAAGATTAAGAAGATTAAAATTGAGATAAAACCTAATAATTTTATCCTTCTAGAGAGATGATCTAAAAATATCACGTACTGAAGAATTATAAAACACATACTTGGAGGCCAGTAATAGTAATAATAATAATAATAATAATAATAATAATAATAATAATAATAATAATACATTATTGAGCGTAGCAATCCATGTTTCTATAAACTCCTAATTCAACCGTTGAGCAAAGTAAACATATTACATTTTGTCCGACAGAACAACAAAAACGCTATCCTAATTCTTTACGAAACCACTTCTTACGGCTTGTAGAGACAGAGTTTGTAGAGCGACATGATACAGCCGCTCCTTGCCTTCAGTATGTGAATGAAAAACACAGCAATGTACAGGAAACTCCTCGTACCCGTTTGAATGTCTGTGATTACACGATGTAATCACGTCACCCGCTTTGGTCACCGCTGACTTAGAACCAAAGCCACAAATTTATAGAGGAACTTCCTGGTCATTTAATCAGCTGGTCTAGGTTCATTGAGAATGAACTTAAAAGATAATGATGGATACGATACTTAATTTTAAAAGAGAAAATGAAAATAAATCTGAAACCTGAATGCATCTCTTAAAACTACAAGTAACATACATGATTTCACTTTTGCTTACATAGCCCAAATAACAGTCGAGACCTGTGGGTGGTATTTAATGGTTTCGTAGGAGGAACCAGGGGTCGGTATAGGCGTAGGTAAAGGTAGGTAAAGGCGCAAGAGGAAGTACAGTGGACTCTCCTAAGTTCGACAGTACAGAATTGAAAGTTCTGTCCAATAAGGGTAGTAGGTGTGGCAGGTGAAATGAATACAAATTCTTATTGGTTATCCATCAACGAATACAGTACTGTACTTGCATTTCCTGCCCGCCCCGAGACTTGTGTATGCGCTTCTAGTACCACAGTGGGTTTCGACAGTTCCGTCTCACAAACGGCACAATTCTCAAATAGAAAAAGAAGAGTTCATTAATTTAAAATCAGTGATCAATATGGATTTCCTAATCAATAAAATATTCTGTTTTCCTTTAACATAAGTATCACTACAAGAGACAGACCCAGTTCCCATTCAATTGGCAAATCCATTTCATAGTGCCCGTATAGGAGCGTGTTTAATTCTCCTACGTAAGCAGTCGAACTATAGGATGTCGAACTTGATTTCTGTCGAACTTAAGAGCTTCCACTGTACAAATAATTCTGAATATAATAATTAATTTATCTTATCAAACCTTTACAGTCTACATCGAGTGATCGTCCTATTTGATATTTATGTTACTTAATACAAAAAATTGCAAAGAAAGTCGCCCGATGATTCTTGTCGCGCAGTGTCTTTGGAATTTATCCTCCCCCAGATCATGGCGGTGGCTTAAGCTGTTAACTGTTGAGTAGGTACATTATGACCGTAATTAATTCTTTATTGTCATGATCATTATCATTAACATGAAAGTGGACTTAAATTCTGTTTCAATTACGTAGAAATTATAGCATCTATTCACAGTTAATGAAGTCATCACCCGTATCTTCCCCAACGTTCCATGTCTCTGCGTTCTACGGGAATGTGCTTCACAGTTTTATCGAGATACCACACAATGGTTCATCAAGCAATATTTCTTCAATTGTTTAAATTATTTTCTTATGACGTAATTCTGTTTAATGTTCAGTTCTCACAGCCATACACTAATATTGATACGGCAATCACTTCATAGAATTTTAATCTAGATGTTCAAATGTTAATGTTTGCCATATATACTGTGCAGGTCTTCATAAAAAAATAAAATGCAAAGAAACTTTAAAAACTTGTTGAACTAACAACTTTTAATTAGGTATTGTGTTAATTATTGAAACTTAAGAAGATGATATACCTTCGTGACTATATAGTTTCGGCGTGATGTTCGCCTTTCTCAAAACAGTCTACAGAAGTTCATGAGCATCTTGTTGCTTGATGCATTGTAGGGGAAGGATGTGTGGGTAGTAGTAGGGGTATTTCTGTGATTTGTAGTATTGGGTGTGCGTTTTTAAATTCAGTTGAGTGTTTACGATATGTTGTGTTTGTGTTTTAGTGTGTTTATGTACTTCATATTCTTCTAGCTTGGTTCAATATGTAAAATTTCCATATGTTTCTACAGTATATTGTTGTGGTTAGAGTTAGTGGTATGTTATGTGTAGGGGGATGTATTGTGTGATCTGGTTATGGCCGTGATGTGTTCATTGTATCGTTTTTGAAATTATCTATCAGTTTGTCCTCTGCGAAAGTCCTTGCAACTATTGTGCCTTCTGAAGTTACAATAATTAACACAATACGTTATTAAAAACTTCTAGTTTATCAAGTTTTAATATTTCATTAGATGTAATATAAGTGCTAGAAATGTTGTACATCAAGAAGGTGGAAAGAGTGGGTGAAGAAAAAATGATACTGAAACTGATCATAAAGAGGAAAAGGAATTGGCTAGATCACTGGTTGAGATATATGCACTGAAGGATGCACTGGAAGGAATGGTGAACGGGAGAAGAGTTCGTGGCAGAAGAAGATATCAGATTATAGACGACATTAAGATATATGGGTCATATGCAGAGACAAAAAGAAAGGCAGAAAATAGGAAAGACTGGAGAATGCTGAGTTTGCAGTGAAAGACCTGCCCTTGGACAGAACACTATAAATGACCTTCCCCTAGGAGTCCAACATGAAAGCAAACCTATAGGTAGAGGCTAGACATATATAGATATTAGGCCTATAACTTAGGCCTATTTAATCACTCATTTTTACAAAAAAAAAATCCATATCTAATCATTTTACTCCCGGAAACCACTCAATTTTTTAAGTCTCCCTTCAATATTGTCCCGAAATGCTCGGCCACATTAAGCTAATGATACCATTAGCATGTAGCATGTATGAGCGAATCCAGAAATGCATATCTATAGTATGTTAGTTGGGAGGCCGGAGGGAAAAAGACCTTTGGGGTGGCCGAGACGTATATGAGAGGTTAATATTAAAATGGATTTGAGGGAGGTGGGATATGATGACAGAGACTGGATTAATCTTGCTCAGGATAGGGACCGATAGCGGGCTTATGTGAGGGCGGCAATGAACCTCCGACTTCCTTAAGCCGTAAGTATGTAGGCACTAATAAGAAAATAACTCTTTGCTTAGATTTATAACACTACATGCAAGTGAGTACGATCTAATCAGAAAACTACATTAAAAGTACAGATTTCACACAAAAATACAGTAATCTCATTTTTTTCTCTATTTCTGTAGCGGTTAGTGTTCCGATAATTTTAAAGAGTAATTCATGTAGATATCAACACGCTTCAAAATTTTTGTCGTAACAAGTCTTTGAATAGAGACATAATTACATACTCATGTCATAATTAATTTCTCTTATACTGTAGTTTTTGGGGACATATTCATTCATTCATTCATTTATAAATTATAGTGTTCTGTCCAAGAGCAGGTCTTTCACTGAAAACCCAGCAATCTCCAGTCTTTCCTATTTTCTGCCTTCCTCTTTCTCATGCCATGTTTGCAGTTTTTCTTGGGAAAGGTAAATGCGGTAGCTTCCCGTTGCTTTCCGCACACCACTCTCTCTTTTGCATCTTAAAAGATTCCAGAGGGTCCCAGCGTGGAGGTGAGGAGAGTGGATTTGACTAATTAGGCCCTTCGGACTTTACCGAAATTCATCGCAAGGGTTAAATATCATTTCTATTAGGATTTTTGACCCGATCAAAGACCGGAAAATCCCAATTTGCCTTTGCTCCCCTTGGGGACATATGGTTCTACATAACGTTCCGTGTGTAATTTCATCTTATGTAAGACGAACATTTTCAGAGCCTATTTTGAGTAGATTGTCATTTCGTGTTATTATCATTTTCAAGTAACGACGCACTAATTTTTAATAAAAAAAATATTAAGAAACCTTGGTCCCATGCTAGAGTTAAAGAGGTGTGTCGTGAAAAATAAGTCATATATGAGCCTTGTTGTCAGAATCTTGGAGCACAATACCACATCACATAGTTTGAACAGTTTTTGGACTCATGTTCGGTGCCCGTGGCACGATCCCACGAGAATCTTTAAATCAACTTAAACAATTTAAAATTACTGATGCAACGATTGATGCCATAGGATCTCATGTGTTAAAATCATCCTTAGCTATAATTAGTAATCATTTGTACCCAACAAACTTTTAATGTAAATGATTTCCTATGTTTTCGTATCATTTATCTTAATGTTTTCTTTTTCCTTTCAAATTGTCACACAATTGGTTTTAATGATTATTCTTTATGAATTGATTAGTAGGCCGATCTATTCGAACCCTTATTCAGGGCGGCGTTTTTAAAAAAATAAAATAAATACGCACTTTAGAATCCATTTGTGGCTGTTACTTCTTCTGTCTGCTGTACGGCACAGTTCTTTTTATGTATTTTAGCTCCTTAATCAAAATGTCTGCGACACTCCGAAATCATGCAAGACCAGATCAGTCATTCTTAAAACCAACCGTTCCGAGATACATGTCATTCACATCTACGTCTTGGAGTGTGCTGGTATGAGCTGACTCGTACGAGTATACTCGGTTCTATTGTACTCGTATCATGTCAACGCGGCTTTTTTAAGGAGAAATATAGTAAGTATATAGAAAGGCAACAACTTAATGATGATAAGAAACAAATGAGCGAGAGAAGAAAATGAGCGCGACAACCAATCTACCGAACGTACCCCACTAGTGTCCTGCAATTTTCGAACATGAGAGAGGCAACCATGACATTAAAAACTTCGTTTCATTTCATATGAAAAACTAATCGCAAGATCTGTGCTAAAATTCTCAAGCGATTAATACATCAATGGAAGACAGCAAATATTTTATAACAAGTTGAAATAAAGACGACAGGCCTCCTCCTGCAGAGAGAACATCGGCGAATAACGAACTTCACCATACTCGACAAACTTGAACCGAAGTGAAGTTCAAAAACTCTCTGCTGACTGAACTAGATTGCTGTATGCTAAAGGCTGGATCACAATAAACCTGGAACGGAACTATTGTGAATGCTCAAATTTAAATACATTTATTTTAACATTATTTCCGTTCTCGTTCTCTTTGTCGTTTCCGTTCACGGTTTATTGTGAAGAATATTGTTAAAATAAATGTATTTAAATTTGAGCATCTTCAATTAACTATTGTGATGCTCACATTTAAATACATTTATTTTAACATTATTTCAGTTCTCGTTCTCGTTGTTGTTTCCATTCCGGTTTATCGTGAACCAGCCTTAACAGTGTCAAACAAATCCCGTATCAGCATACATGTATGCTTAGAAGAAATTTTCGTAGAGCCGAGGATACGATGAAGTCGTGGCTACTACACCATTTCATAATCTTTTCACGAATAGGCCTACTAGAAATCCTACAATTATAACTAACCTTTCAACGAAATTAAGGACAATTATTTTAATAAATTACAAGTATATAGAATTTTTATAACGAGATTCCATCTCTACAATATACTAGTACAAAAAAGGATTACAACTGTGGTAAAACACCGACGTAATATGAATGTGAAAATGGTGAAAACGCGTCTATCCTTGAAGCCGTACATACATATTGTGAAGACAAGAGAAGACAATCCGTCCCTGTTACAAAATATAAAACCCCCCGAGGAGAAGAGAGATAGGGATGACAAACAAATTGTTATACATTTCCACCAACTTTTCAATCTCGCTACCAGCTCCAATGTTTGCACTTCACAAGTCCCTTTCAGTGTTGTCCATGTTTCTTCGATGTCAAAAGATGTATTTTTTGTGTGTTTAGCGGGTTAGGTACTGATATGGGCCCCTTAAAGTTTTGATCCAATATATATAAAGAGAGAGACAGAGAAAGGAAAGACGAGCCGGGAGGAAGAAAGCTGGGGGTCTCAAGAATAAGAAAGACCAGGAGGGAGAGAATTATTTGGCAGCTGCGGTTTCCTGAGGTAGCAGATGGCGAGCAGAAAAGAGAGCCAGTGTTACCAACTGTAGTATCATGTCCCTAAACATAGGACTTTCGCGGCGTTTTGTCTGGGGAAAGAAAAAGGAGAAATTTTTGTATACCTACTAAAGCAGTGGTTTCCATCCTGTGGTTCAAGGACCCTACGAAAGGGGTCCGCTGAAACAAAGTATATTTTCAAATGGTACTTTAATAATAATAATAATAATAATAATAATAATAATAATAATAATAATAATAATAATAATGGTTTATTTAACCTGGAAGAGTTAAGGGGTTAGGTACAACATTTTAGAATTAGAATTAGCCACGAAATCCCATGAAGGGCAAAGTCCTCCTGACTATGCAGGGTGGCTTGTCAAACAGTTCCCGGTTAGCCACTCCGGGAATGATGGTCACTTTTGTAATATCATATCTGAAGGGTCCACTGTTCACTAGTCACTGTTTAGGTTGCAAGTCACTTTGTGATTAGTTTCCATTGTTGTCGGCCTTTCGCTGTTCTTGACCATAGATGGCCGAATGTTGCTCTAAGTTCGTCTGCCCATCTTGTCTTCTGTCTTCCAGCGTTCCGTTTGCCAATCCTTGGGTCCCATGTCGTAAGGATATGTGTCCACCGGTTCTCGTTGAGTCGCATCACGTGTCCTGCCCATTTCTTCTTCAGCTTGTCGGCCGTCTTTGCTGCGTCTTTGAGGTGTTTGTCTTCTTATGTCTTCGTTACGTAGTCTATGTCTGAGTGTAATGTTCAGCATCTTCCTCTCCATTTTCCGTTGGCACTTTCTCAGCATGTCCCGCTCTCTTTCCGTTAGAGACCATGTCTGTGCTCCGTATAGGAGAACTGGAAGGATGCAACTGTTCATGACTCCGCTTCTTAATTTTAAATTGTATGTCTTGTCTGTCAGAATGAAACTGAAGCTCCAAAATCTCTTCCATGCATTTCCGATTCTTCTTTGAATCTCGTTCTGTCGTCTGTTGTGAAAGGACATTAGTTGGCCGAGGTAGATGTATTCAGTCACCTAGTCCAGTTGTCTGCTTCCTACTGTGATTGGTATTTTGGAGTTGTTAGTCATGACTTTTGTTTTCTGTGGGTTTAGTTGTAGTCCTACTTCCGTGCTGAGGTTCTGTAGCTCCACTATCATTGCTTCCAGTTTTTTGGCTGACGTGGCTAGGAGTACAATGTCGTCTGCAAACCGTATATTAGAGAGCTTCTTCCCGTCAATAGTTATTCCGTCATTGAGCTTTCTCTTTCTGAACACTTCTTCGAGAAGGCTGTTGAACATTTTAGGGGACATAGGGTCTCCCTGTCTGACTCCTCTTTCAAGTCTGAATTCTTTTCCTTCCTTGTACAGTCTGATTTTTGCTGTGCTGTTGGCGTAAATTTTTGTTAATATTCTTATATATTTCGTTTCCACATCACGTCGTTTCAGTGCTGTCATGATGGGCATATGTTCAACTGAGTCAAATGCCTTTGAGTAGTCAATGAAGGCTAAGTACAGGCTGAGGTTAAATTCTTCTGCTTTTTCAATCAATTGCGAGAGTGCTTGGAGATGGTCCTGCTTGCTCGACTGGTTGGTTTTCTTCCAGAGTTAGGGTTATTCTGGATAAGAGGAGGTACAACTTACAGCAGTAAAATTTTGGAAATATTCAACATTTTTTCCCTCCATTACTGTAACTTGTAGAATAATTAAAATTCGTATGTGTAAAACACTCTCCTTCTGCTATATGAAAAAAATATATATATTTGCGATTTAAAAAAAATATTTGAGATTTCAAAAAAAAAAAAAAACTTACATTTTTTAATTCAAAATTCAGTTCACTGTGCAGTGATGAAGCGTTTCTCACATAAATAAAAAAACTATCCAATATTATGTGATGAAATTTTTTGCGTATTTTCTTCATACAGCAGAAGGACTGTGTTTTACACAAACCAATTTTCATTATTGTACAAGATACAGTAATGGAGGAAAAAAATGCTTAATATTTCCAAAAAATTTTACTACTGTAAGGTGTACCTAACCCCTTAATTAAACTTGATTTTTCCTCACATTGTTGTTGTTGTTTTTTTTTTTACTCATGTCAAACTTCTGAGACACAAAATTTAATAGGCATGAGATCGTCAGGGAACTTCTCTTGCCTTCCAAGTCTTGCCTATCTGATATAGGCTATTGTATATATAATTCCTAAGTGATAGAATGTTAAAAGTTGTGTAATCAAGATGTATGACACGTTTAGTTTTTGAGAAATTTCTACATTCAGTTTCCACGTTTCAACTTTAATAGTGTTCACCGTTCAGGATAAGATTGAAGCAACAATAAAGAAATTAAACTTGATGGTCTCGCTGAATTGCCAATCGGGAATATAAATAATACTTCGAAATTTTATCACTAACGAAGCACTGAGAATAATATTTTTAACTTTAGTACAATCATTAATAGAATATGGTATACTAAATTGGAGTGGAGTAGCATCATCTGTACTTAATCAATTAATTTTATTACACAGAAGATTGATAAAAGTTTGTCTGACCAAAAATATGGATTACTCAACAAATTTAATTTATACAGATTTTAAAATATTAACTATTCAAGAAATTTATAAATATAGTTTACTAACTTACTACCACAGAAATCAAATAAAACATAAATCTAATCGACAAGGATATCATATTCGAAGACAAAAGTCTACTTTCCATTGACTGAGCTTAAATGTTATACAAGTGTAGCACTTTACCATGGTTCTAGTTTCGGCCCAAGACTTTATAATAAAATTACAAATCATTTTCCAAATTTGAAATATTTTACAATTGAACCTTTTAAAAAATAAATTTATAAAATTATTCATGATATGATATATTAACAAATGGTGCATTTTTAGGTTTTTATTTATGTCGACTATATTCATATTTTTATTGAATGTCATTGGTGTTTGTCTGATTGTCAATTTATATGAAATGCGTTTTTTATCTTTTTTGTATTAGTCGTCGGTTCGAATTAATTCAGTGCATTTATTAAAATGTCTTTGTAAATTTTATGTCGTATTATTGGCTAAGACCACACCGTACACAAACCTGGCTAGAAACATTTTTGTTGTATAATTTCGAATTTGTACTCACTTTGCTTACTAGCTAAATAAGTAAATAAAATAAATAAATTAACATTAAAATTAATTAAATGCTTTCCTTCCTGCAATTGAAAAAACAATTGGGTAAAAACCCCTTGAAGGTGACAAAAAATACAGTTCGTACGTGAAAGAAAAGTAGCTGTCACAGTTTATTATCTTCTGATTCGGGCTTTAAAAAAGTGTTTCCTACAACGACTCTGTTGCACGCAATCTTGGTTCATTCTCTGACCAAAAATATGGATTACCCAACAAATTTAATTTATACAAATTTTAATGTATTGCCTATTGAAGAAATTTATAAATATAGTTTACTAATTCACTACCACAGAAATCAAGTAAAACATAAATCTAATCGACATTAATATCGTACTCTAAGATAAAAGTCTACTTTCTCATTAATTGAGCCTAAATGTCATACAAGTGCAGCTCTTAAACATGGTGCTAGTTTCGGCCCAAGATTTTATAATACAATTACAAACTATTTTCCAAATTTGAAATATTTTAAAATTGAAACTTTTAAAAAATAAATTTGTAAAATTATCCATGATATATAATATTAACAATTGTATTTTTTTTACCTTTTATTTCTGTCGACTATATTCATGTTTTTATTGAATATTACTGGCTTCTGTCTGAATGTCAATTTATATTAAATGTGTATTTTTCTCTATTTTTTTCTTTCTTATTTATTCTTGCTCTTGTGGTGTATTTATTGGTTTGAATTAAGTTACTTACTGTATTTAGTAAACTGTCCTTGTAAATTTTATTTTATATTATTGACTAAGACCACACCGTACACGAGCCTGGCTCTTACGGTTGTGGCTAGAAACATTTTTGTTTTATAAATGTAATTTGTACTCACTAGCAAGCTAGTTAAAATAAATAAATAGATGTGGGCGACCATGTACCCCAATGTTTTCGTAATAATAATAATAATAATAATAATAATAATAATAATAATAATAATAATCCAAGGCGCTACAGCCCTTTAAAGGCTCAGATCGATCAGCAGCCTGCTGGCCTCACGCTTACATTCCAAAGCAGAGGTGGACGATCATCCAACCGGAATGGAGGTGTCATGTAGTTAGCACGATGATCTCACCAGACCCTGCAGTTGGCTTTCGTAACCGGATTTGGCTACCTATCGTAGCTTCCTAAGTGCATCACGATGCTAGGTGGGTACCGGTCTCATACCTTGGTCCAAATATGAGAAAATGTCTTCCCCCATGAGGACTCGAACCAGCGCGCATTCCGTAACGCGAGTCCTTGGCAGGATGCCTTAGAATTTAGACCACGACGCCACGGCAAGGGACTGGGAATTGCAAGACAACACACGTCATGTGTACCAACATACTTGTCTCCAGTGTACATTTTTGCTTTGGTCTTCTTGAAGAATAAATTTAGAAGTAAATACTGTATTTAATGTTGGGATAAACTTGCAACTTAGTACAGACTCAGAAAAAAATGGGGCGCCTAACTTTACTTCCAGTAACAACGCATTGCACGTAAGCAGTAAACAAGATCGCCTAAATGTATGCTACTTGTTGACAGTCTTGCGAAGCTTGTTGCCTACATTCAGGAGGACTGCTAGCAAGACTCAGCCCACATATTGTTTCCGTATCTGTACATTTACAGTAACGGAACTAGGCTTATCAAAATTGGCAGTTGCACCACAGTCATAACACAAATATCAGTATTTAAAAAAATCAATTCAGTAACTGCTTTTGAACTCCACTTTTGCAAGTCTTTCGTCCGTAACAAGCTTCTCTCTTGTGCTCTTTAACCACAAGACGAGGAAAATCTCCAAAGTGTTTTCCAAAAGATAAATCACATCTCTAAAACGCATTGGATTAATTCATTCACACTCCTGTACCAAAGGGCATGTCTTTCATCGCAAATGCAACATTCTCCATCTATGCATCAAAATACAGAAATGTGTTCTGTCTAGTTAGTAGTGGTCAGATTAATTAGGTAAACCATTCTTTCAGAATAGCCTATTCAAATAAACTTAGTGAAATTTAGAGCTGTTTTTGGGGACACGGCATACAAAGAGTTGGCAACACTAGGAGAGCTCTAGTTGCAGAGAAGATGGAGGGGCAGCTGCATGTGTATTAGTAGTACACCTCGCAGGATGACTCTCAACTCCGCCCCCGATACGTATGGATGGCTCATGCATTGCTGAATACTACTGTCCTCCTGCGAGTCAACCTTCAGCTACTGGATTATGTGAGGAGAGTGCGAAATTCGTGCAAATGTCTTCTCCCGTCCTCCCGAGCCGTCACACGCATCACACCATGCTCAAGGCTGATTTTAAGACGATGAAGCAGCAGAAAGGTAGACGTAGCAAATGTATTGCACTATTCACCAGTGGATAAAGAAACTATATATTCCAAAATTACAAAACAAGCAGTGGCGCCAACTTACATGGGCACTATCGCCTTCACTTTCTAACTTCGCTCTAGAATATGCCGTTAAGAAAGTTCAGGATAACAATGAGGGTTTGGAATTGAACGTGTTACATCAGCTTCTTGTCTATGCGGATGACGTGAATATGTTAGGAGAAAATCCACAAACGATTCGGAAAAACATGGAAATTTCACTTGAAGCAAGTAAAGCGATAGGTTTGGAAGTAAATCTCGAAAAGACAAAGTATATGATTATGTCTCGTGACCAGAATATTGTACTAAATGGAAATACTATATAAATGTGGGGAATTTATCCTTTGAAGAGGTGGAAAAATAAAAATATCTTGAAGCAATAATAACAAATATAAATGACACTCGAGAGGAAATTAAACGCAGAATAAATATGGGAAATGCATCTTAATATTAGGTTGAGAAGCTTTTGTCATCCAGTCTGCTCTCGAAAAACCTTAGTTAGAATTTATAAAACAGTTATATTACCGGTTATTCTTTATGGTTGTGAAACTTGGACTCTCGCTTTGAGAGAGGAACAGATGATAAGGGTGTTTGAGAAAAAGGTGCTTAGGAAAATATTTGGGACTAAGAGGGATGAAGTTACAGGAGAATGGAGAAAGTTACACAACGCAGAACTGCACGCATTGTATTCTTCACCTGACATAATTAATTAGGAACACTAAATCCAGACGTTTGAGATGGACAAGGCTTGTAGCATGTATGGGCGAATCCAGAAATGCATGTAGAGTTTGTATGGAGGCCGGAGGGAAAAAGACGTAGCTGGGATGATAATATTAGAATGGACCTGCGGCAGGTGGAATATGATGGTAGAGACTGAATTAATCTTGCTCAGGACAGGGGCCTATGGTGAAAATATGAGGGTGGCAATGAACCTCCGGGTTCCTCAAAAGTCATAAGTAATTTATTATCATCATCATTATTATTATTATTATTATTATTATTATTATTATCATCATTATTAGAGGTTCTATACTTTGCGTTAAAATGACTTTGCGAGTCACATGTTTAATAAAATAACTCCAGAGTCGCGCCGGGTGTCTGTTACTTTAAACTAACAAAAATTCTAACCCAAAGAGTTGGTCCACCGCTGTAACGGTTAGCTTATCTCACCACGAAACGAGCCGGTTGTGTTCAATCCCTGGTTGTGACAAGTTACTAGATGAATTTATTTATTTTTATTTTATTGAAGCATAATATGCAGTGTAATTTTCAGCGTTGGACCTTGGATCCATTTCGCCGTCATTAATTTCAACTTCATCTATTATCTTTCATTAATTTCAGGGCGACCGAGAATGCTGCAGAGGTCCCAGAGAGAATCTGTCGAACCTGGGTAATGTGTAGCGTAATCGATAGATGGAACCAAATAGTGAATCACGTTACTTAAAGTAATGCGATCTTTTGGTCACCTATAGGATGCAGCAGGAAATAATAACGTGATTTTCAGACAGATGGAACCTGAGTATTGTAGCTGAATCGATAGATGGTACCAAACAATGAATCACTATACTTACAGAAATAAGGTTGTGTGGACTCCAACATATCTAAGAGATCAGTTTATGAGGGCAGGAAATTTTTTTTATTACTTCCACCATGTTAATAAAGTCAAAACAAGTGCTTATACAAATTTTGGCTAGTGGAGCGTAAATACGAGGGCCGTAAAAATAAGTTTCTCAGGGCCCTTTTACAGAAAGAAAACAAATTCATGGAATGCTTTATTGGAACAGATACAACAACAATTATTGAGGTATTCTTCAACATATTCTCCACGGGAATTGAGACATTTGTTATACCATGGGATCAACTTTTGCATTCTTGTGTCTGACGCCTGGGATCGGAATCAGTGAGTGTTAGTCGTCTGCTTTCTGTCGATCATACGGTATGACAAATGCCTCAATTCCGGTAGGGAATATGTTGAAAAATAGCTCCACAGTTGCTGTATCTGTTCGAATAAATTTTTCCAATGAAATTGTGTTTTCTTTCTGCAAACGTCCTGAGGGAAACTTACCTTTTTTACAGCCCTCGTAATTGCGCTTGAGTGGCCAAAATTTGTATAAGCACTTGGTTTGACATTATTAACGTGGTAGAAAAAAACTTATTAATCTGCCCCCATGAGAATGTTTGCAATCAGCCTTAGGCTAAGGTACATGCCTTCGGCCCTTAACCTTAAGATTTGGGATATTATATTTAAAATGACATAACAAGTAGCTACCCTAAAAATCCTTCAGGAGTATAGTATAGGGAACAGAAGAGAAATAACATAGACCAATAACCCTAGAACATAATTGTATACCCAGATTGCTCGGCCTTAAAAGGCTTTGACGGTAACAACTTTTGTCAGATTTACTATGCTGCCAACTAGTTGTCACATAAGGAGTCACGTCATAACTCCCATTTGAATTGCATTAGCGACTGTACTGCCATCTCGCGTTCGTTTACGGCGGACGGGTGGCGATCCTGGCGGTTGTTCTCTTCAAAGTGCTACCGATTTTAACATAGGGATGACCAATCTGTTATATATGTGATCTAGATTATAACTATGATCAAATTTTCAAGATCTGAACTTGACAAAAGTTATAAAAAGGCGACTGCACAATTACAATGGTTACCTACAGCGACACGGAGCGCAGGATGTAATGCATATTGACGTAATTTCCGTTTTGTATCCGTCGAGATTTGAAAACCGGTTTCCGGTGTGACATTCCTACGTTCTATGTTTTCAACTAATGATGCACCTTGTAGAAAGTAAGAAAAGGAAATTAATTAATTAATTCTCTAAATCTCAAAGGCTGATACGGCGACCTCTCAGTCAAAACAGTCATTGTAGCAATTGAGCAAGACCGATAGACGAGAAGTACTGCTAGGAAAGCGGGAATGCAGGAAAACGTAATTAAAGAAAAGTATCACGGGCGAGTGAACGAAGGATTGTAATGAGGAGAACATGTTTCTTAAGGCGGGAACTGAAAGAGGAATGGCTGCAATCCCGCGTAACGTTTCTACACAATTCCCAAAGCGATGACAAAAGCCAACTGATTAAGAAATGATGGTTGTTATGGTGTATGAAAATAATAATAAAAAATTACCTCAAACGAGACTGCCACAGATTGGTCCTAATGAACGTTGTCTTTCAAAATTGTTTGTGCTGAATGAAGAAACGTTTGGCTATTTAATTAACCTGTAGAGGTTATTATTTACTCCAATGTAAACTAGAAATTAATTTTTAAATTTAAAAGAATTCTTTAAGATTACATAACTATACCTTGGTATACTTTAATCATTTTCTATAGTTTTGACGGTAATTAAATTTCTACCACTTACTATAACGAGGCACTAAAGTAAAACTATACAATATCTTTGTAATAAGTGCATTATTTTTGTACTGGTGCTCAAATGAATATCCGTAGTTCAAAAAATTACTTTTTTCCATCTCGAAAAATGAACGCAAATCACAATTCTTTTAAAAATATTTTAAAATGTCTAACTAGTCTGTAGGCCTAATCATTAACATGTATTACTGCAAAATGTATCAGATTCTTTCGTTTTTGGCTAAGTGGAAGAGGTGGTCTGATGGCCTTAATTTCGCCAGAATAAATATTATTATTATTATTATTATTATTATTATTATTATTACTATTATCATTAAGGCTATCATGTAATAATTAACATGCCCTGAAAATGCTATAACCCAAAGCTAAATACTTTCTAAAAAAAAGTGTACCAACAGAACGGAAAATGTAATTTTCAGAGAAAAAGAACACTAGATTAATTTATAGTTAACAACTGAAGCAGTTAACCATTCTAGGTTAATTCAAAGCCAGAAGTTCGCTTATTCAGTAGAAAAAATATATATATACAAATATTAGGACCAAACCTATGGCATTTTGTTTTTAATTTATCTTAGGCTAGACCATAAAAACCATCTTCCCCTAACGGATAAACTATATTTTCTTATGGTCGGTTACCCCATTAGATGGTAAAACTCAACAAACTGTTATACTCATTTCACAATGAATTTAACACAAAAACTGTTTCATGAACAGTTTTTAACTTAAAAAATTTGTTAAACTGTTTGTTAACGGGACCCAGACGTGAGTTTTCTATATTTCCAACACATATAATCTTTATTTTTTTCTCTGGAAATAACAAAGAGGGGCCTTCATGGAGTTTTCAAGTAAATTTAGCATGTACACAATAAATACTGAAAATTACATTGAAATTGGTTAAATAGTTTGATCACAATAAAAATCTTAATTCTGGATAAGAGATTTAATAAGAATTGAAACAACATTGTAATAAAGTAGGCTACCAACATCTCTGGATATATTAGTACATGTGGGAATTTCTCATTTTCTTGTATCAAGAATGAGGAGAAAATTATATCATGGCTAAAAATCACTACTATTGATATCATTTTACATGAAAAATTAATTAATGAAATCATATTACTATAAATTAATAGATATAATCAAAAAAATTATATCTGGAGTCAACGTTTTTGCAGATATATTTTATGAAACTGACACAAAATGAAGTTTCTATCATTCCCAAATGTCATGCAAAATTTTATATCCGTAGCTTTATGCCCTTTGAGATATTGGTACTTTAATGTAAGATTGTTTTAATTTTTGTTTACAATTTTATCCAGAATTAAGATTCTTATTGTGAACAAATTATTCCACCAAATTCATTATACTTTTCAATATTTTATTCACTCTAGTATAGTAAATTTACATGAAAAATTTGATGTCGATGTCTTTGATATTTTCAGATAAAAAGTAAAGCGAGAGAGGGAGAGAGTGTGCGTTTTTTGAAAATATAGAAAACTCACATCTGGATTCCCTTCAATTAACATCAGAATTTACTCTGTTAAAACCTTAGCAAGAATATGATGAAGGATGAATAGAAAAGAGAAAAATTCTCTCCGGCACCGGGACTCGAACCCGGCTTTTAGCTCTACGTGCTGACGTTTTATCCACTAAGCCACACCGGATTCCAGTCCTGGTCCCGGAAATAATTTTTCTCTGTTCTAACCATCCTTCATCATATGGTAACGCAGAATTCCTGCACGGAAATATCATATGTACTTCGGTACATCACAATAATATGATATGCGTAAGTAATCACTCAGTTATTCAAGACGGCGCTCATCCCGTCGGATCCCGGCCACTTCGTAATGAGTGCACCTCTGTACATAGTGTGTTGAACATTGTGTCACTGTCACATATTCTGTGACACAGTACATGAGGATAGGCACCAAAGGGAAAAGCGAGAGATAGAACTTAAACTAAGGGGATTCGATCCAGCACCGGAACTGGAATCCGGTGTGGCTTAGTGGGTAAAGGGTCAGCACGTAGAGTTGAAAATCCGGATTCGAGTTCCGGTGCCGGAGAGAATTTTTTTCTCTGTTCTATCCATCCTTCATCATATGGTAACGCAGAATTCCTGCACGGAAATATCATAATGTACTAATACCATAATAACTTAACAAAACTGTTAAAGCTCGAACTGCAGTTGCCGAATTGCTTAATTTAGATCTTTTAAATGTATATCATCAAGCGAGAAGATTTAAGGATGAATGATTTCGAAAATCTACCTCAGGACGAATTTTTTACTGAGGTACAGACTCTCGCAAACAGCTGTCTGTAAGGTAGTCGCGAGAGGTTTGAATACACAACAGAGAGAAAATAATATGCCTCTCTCTCCCATGCTACAGGTATTAATTTCACTAAAATTTTACGCCACTGGTTCTTTTCAGTCACTAACAGGAGATAATACTATAATATCTAAAGCATCCGTGAGTAGATCCATTCAGAAGTTTGTAATGCTATAGCGAGAATAAGAGGAAGACATTAAACGTTTCCATTCGTGAAATGCGGACGCAAGATGCTACGTTGCTTAAACGTTTTTGTTGTAGCGTCGCTGTGGCAATCGAATGAAGAGTGTGAACCCAAAACACCTTAAGTCCATTATTATGAAAGTAAATTTTACAGGAGAGCATTTTAAAAATTTGTTAATAAAATCAATGGAAGATAAGAACCTTTTCAAATTAATTTTATCACGAACAATAATTGAGATATAAACTCGTAATTTATATGGTAGATAGATGTGAAGTTTTTTCTATGGACTGGGCGACATTTATAGTGGTATGCACAATAATACAACCTTTTAGACAATGATTGGCGTTGTTTTGGAAGAAAACATGCTTAAAGCATAATGTAATTTACTTATTAAGACATTTAAAACCTTTCATACCAAAATTCTACCTCAGAAATTTTTATTACGCCTTTTTCAATAGTATATTATCATACAGTATTTATATTTGGGTAAATAGTAAGAGAGTTCAGAATTATAAGGTTCTGTATAGTGTACAGTAAATTTTACAGGAGAGCATTTTAAAAGTTTGATTCTTAAAAAATCAATGCAGATAAGAACCTTTTCAAACTAACTTTATCACGAACAATAATTGAGATATCAACATATAATCTGTATGGTAGATAGCTGTGAAGTAGCAGAATTCAATGCTACAAGAATATCAATTTTGTAAAAATTGTCAGATAGAACCTTGTCATTCTGAGCCCGCGATGTAGCATATCCAAGATTCTCAGTCTTAAAAAAAAAAAAAAAAAAAGCTACACGCATTTTAACAGGGTCTGCATATGACGCTCATTGTAGACCACTATTTAGTCAAGAAAAAATATAACTACTGTCATACATTTAAATATATTCCAATGTCTAATGAAAATTAAGAAAAACCTTAATAGGCTACTTATCATCCTAAAACAGAAGTTCATCACTATAATAATAAGTATAATTATTGTCTTTCAGAACCTAGAGTTAGATTAAGTAAGTCAAAAAATGGTTCAATTCTATTGCTATAATAATGTTTAATAAGTTACCACAAAAGGCACATGATGCAAGTTATATACAATTTAAATCTGTTTTGTATAACTGGTTAATCAACCATCCATTCTATAGCATTAGTGAATTTCTTGACTCCATTGTAAATGTATTCTAAATTTCTAAGCTGCATTGCTCTGTATTATTACGATTATCATTAATATAGGTTATTGCTATTATTATTATTATTACCACTATTGTATTTCATTTGTATTGTTGTATTCATCTGTTTTTATATTTTATGTCAAATATTATTTTATATCTCTTGTAATTTAGTGTATTTTATACCTATTGCAAAAAAACTGTTGCTCATGACATTAATAAACGATTGATTGATTGATTGATTGATATAAAGCTCAAACATAATCATATAGCTACAGAGTGGAAGTGAAATAATGCTGTAGATTGAAACGGGCATGGGATACACTTAAATGAATAGAAAACCTATATTACGTTATATGATCAAATGCACGGTTAATTAAAAAAATTAAGTTGAAAGTTTCAGCAGCCTGGCAACATCGCCGCTAATACAATCTCTTTCTTCTTGTAATATAGATGTAAGAGGGCAAAGAAATCAAGTCTGTCTCCGTACGTGAACTAGCTAGCGTCTACCTCTCTGGTTACAACGTTGTAATCTGGTTCCATTGTTCAGTGGCTTGAAATTATTGGTTATTAAATTAAATATACACAAAAATTAAATTAAATATACTTACTTACAAATGGCTTTTAAGGAACCTGGAGCTTCATTGCCGTCCTCACAAGGCCAACCATTGGTCCCTATCCTGTGCAATATTAATCCAGTCTTTATCATCATATCCCACCTCCCTCCAATCCATTTTAATATTATCCTCCCATGTACGTCTCTGCCTCCCCAAAGGTATTTTTCCCTCCGGCCTCCCAACTAACACTCTATAAGCATTTCTAGATTCGCCCATACGTGCCACATGCTCTGCCCATCTCAAACTTCTGGATTTAATGTTCCTAATTATGTCAGGTGAAGAATACAATGCGTGCAGTTCTGCGCTGTGTAACTTTCTCCATTCTCCTGTAACTTCATCCCTCTTAGTCCCAAATATTTTCCTAAGAACCTTATTCTCGGACACGCTTAATTTCTGTTTCTCTCTCAAAGTGAGAGTTCAAGTTTCACAACCATACAGAACAACCGGTAATATAACTGTTTTATAAATTGTAACTTTCAGATTTTTTGACAGCGGAAATTAAATATACAGGGTATTGAAATACGCCACAGGAAAAAAATATATATTAATTATTAGATTTTCTAATGATAGAGACAAAATTCACAATCCCACTCGTAATAGTTACCGAATAAGATGGTATTAAACATTTGGGAATTTTTTTCTGAGAAAACTATGAACTTTCTACCAATATGGTATTACCCTCTTTTGTTAGATATAACATGAGCTATTCGCTCTGAAAATCTGAGGGTTATTTCACTTCAACACTGTATATAGGCTATACAAGTAATAAAAATGGCCAAATGCACTAAGGGACTTCTGGGATCACAATCTTCAATTCATTACTAATCCGCAACCACGCATCATTCTTAGCTTTGATTTTCACACGTCTATTCTTTTGCAATCCAAACTACCTTTATATTTCTTTACCAATTCCACTAACAAAGGCTTTTGTATGTTAGAAAACTGGATTCTCTATTCTCTTTCACTCCCATCAGGTTCGCAGTTTATTTTCAATAACAATTAATAGTAATTGCCAAAAAGATGGTAATATTGCGCTAATTTTCGCTTTATGAAGCGAGTAGAACGCATTCAGAAGAGCTCTGATTCTGACGCGGTCTCTCTGATTCATATTATTCCCAATTTTCGCGGAAGTTAAGAAAATATTAGCAAACATCAATCTGGAAATCTTTGGCGGAACCCAAATCCACGAAAGAAGGTTAACACAATTTATTGTTAAACTATCAACGTGTGTTAAGAAACAACTTCTTAGTGCATTTCTAACTTCTGTTGATGAAATCGATCCTTAATTCATCAATAAACACATTTCTAAGCAGTAATACCACAGTCTATAATCTTTTCGCTGTAAGAAAAATCCTAATGTAAACAATAGCACGTTACTGAAGTGAGGCTTCATTGGACACTGTTTGGCGCCATAGATTCTCAGTACATGTTCCCGCCTACTGTGGTACATTCTGTTTCATTTAATATAAGAATATAATTCAGTCAATACTTAACAATGAGAAATACATTAAAATTTATGTTATACCAAAAAGTAACATTACATATGTTTTTTTTAACGACAAGCGTTTTCGCCAATTGTATTGGCATCTTCAGGTCGAATAAAACATGTTAACAAAATGAACACTTGGTCTTAACTAGTTAAAACAACGTTAAATGCTTTGCAGGTTCTAAAAATTATCAATAATCACAATTACATGAATGCTGCTGAAGAATTATACATTAACACTCACTCTAATAGTAACAATAGCCACCTGCTTAATGAACAATATCCAAATTCAAATAACCCGCTGTTTAAGATTATACAGAAGTAACTTCCGATCATCTACTAGTCTTGTCGGGTATGCAGTTTTCTTTGTAAGCTACTTCTTAATGTAAAGGTCAGTCGTGCAGCCGCTCTCATGAACTCCAGCCAACTCTTTCAACTTCTTGTAAGTAACGTTCTATATAATCTTAAATAATATTTTCAAATAATTTGTTCATACCATCCTTTGCTAATTACAGGGCTTTATCCTGTCACCATTACTCGGCAACACGACCGCCCTATTTGTAGCATCTTTAATCTGATTTCGAAACTGCTATCGCAATACTAGAAGAGGTCTTGCCGTCCCCCCCCCCCCGTCATACATGCTTTCTACTATACATCATTTTCTACATACATCCTGGTGGCTGCATCACTCAATTGTATTAACTGTTTTAATTTACATTCTACTTTTAACGTTGTTTTAACTAGTTAAGACCAAGTGTTCATTTTGTTAACATGTTTTATTCGACCTGAAGATGCCAATATAATTGGCGAAAACGTTTGTCGTTAAAAAAACATATGTAATGTTACTTTTTGGTATAACATAAAGTTTAATGTATTTCTCATTGTTAAGTATTGACTGAATTATATTCTTATATTAATTGATATTGTACTTAACGGACCAATATGCCATTGAAATTCTGTTTCAAATTAAACAATTCCCATTACTCGTCAAGTAGGCCTAACCTCACTACTATGCATTCGTTTGCTTAGGAAACATTTTATAATTACTGGTAATTAAATTATTTTTAAGTCTTATGTCTTTACAATGGACAGTTGAGGATACAGAAGCCATACTTCAGTACCACGTGCTTACGCGAACAACAACGAGCTCAAGTGACGCCAGCAGGTTACAAGAACAGACTACCTCGGTATTACTGTTGGTATTCATCCGCGTTCATAGTACGTAACAAAATATAAAAGTAGCTTTTCTTTTACATAACGTTTTACATATGAGTGAAGTTAAATGTTTCATCGTATTTAACAACTAGAATTCAATTTTTTTATTTTCATATAATACAAGATTGTGGTTTCCAAATACGAACTATATTTTCCTGCGCCATGTGAATGTTTCGACTGGGAGCCAATCACGGGTATGACAGCAACGTGCTTATGTTTACATTAAGATTTTTCTTTCAGCGAAAACAGTATAGTATATACAGTCACGAAGCTTGCGTTGTGAGGGTGCTAGGAACAACAGACTGTGCCGGTACTATTTCACATTGTCTGTAATGAGGCGATATTAGCGATCCTAGTGGTTAGCAACTATTTATGGATGCATATTTACTAAGTACTGGGCTTCGTGACTGTATATACTAGATTATGGCAATACCCAGTTTCATTATTGGGTTCGTTAAATCACTTCGATCACGTCTTGTGAAAGAAACACCCTTCAGTTGGAGAGAGGTTCATCCCCAAGCTTCATCTCGGCAACATTTACCCTCCGGCGCCCCCATGAATCAAATCTCTCATTACTCTTCAACCCTCATGCATGCGTTTCCTACCTCCCTCACTAACTACCCTCCGATTTATGACAGTTTGGAACATTTTCGTGTGAATGTGCGTCTAATTTAAGCGCTCCACACCTTTTGTATGACGTTAATGGAGTCGGTTCATATTTGTGGACTTCACGCCCACATCCCAGCCCACAATCATTTCAACACTCTCGTACAGAGGGGATGTAATATTTTACCTCCATAACAAAAAACAACATTTATCTATGTTCCGTAAAATATACATTAGTGTTATTCCCAATTTGAACAGCTCTCTGCTTAATAGGCCTATATCTTCAGTTCAGGAATTTCACAATATCTACTTGGACATCATTTTATTTTTACTAACATTTCTAATATTAACCTGGTTATACCTTTTGATTAACGGTTGAGAACCGGCAACTCCGTTTGCTATCCCCTTCCACGACTGGAGTTCAATGATATTGGAGTAAAATATAAACAAATCACTTTACTCAGTACAGGAGGGAAGAAAAGTAGTTCATCCATTTACGTAAACTAGAAAATATCGCGATTCTGAGTTTGATAATTTTCATTAGGTTATTGTTTAATCAAAATACAGTACAGTTTTAACAATAAGTGTTTTTACTCACGAACGAAGCTATCCATTCGGACATATTCATTATGCAGTGTATATTATACTGTCTACAGCACATCAGCGTACAATATAGAGAATGAAGTTAAACTGAAAAATAATCATAATATGGATATTTAAACACATTTTTAAAATGGTGGCCGTTTATTTCGATACAGGCTTCAGTTCTTTTGTGCATATTATTCCTTCGTACTAGTAACTCATGTTGAAATAATTCTGTACCTATTCTATAAAGGAGTTCCTTATGTACTGTAAATTCAACCTTGACTTCTGCCCAATCCGAAAGATAAAATTACTCAGACATGTTATCGACTGTCCGTCCAAATGGTTATGTCGCAGGATCGTAGAAAGAGGGGAAATCACGTGACAGTTAACTACTTAACGAGGCCCTTTTATTTAAGTTATTTTAAACAGTTGTATAATATTACGTAGACTTCCAATTCCTAACAGAAATTAATGTTTTCAGAAAAGAACTAAGACAGCCCAGCCACTAGCCTTTACAGAGGGGTGAGTAGAAGCAGGTGAGGGAAATCGGGATGCGACGTAGGCAAACGGACGACAGTTCCTGTGCGAAAATATGATTCAATATTGAAAACTCTTTCGTCACTGGAAAACCCGAACGTATTTCTGGAACGTACTATACTCACCAACTCGGTACTGTTTACTTTGACTGTATGCGCGGCCTTGGTTCTGTATGGAGTACGCTTAGAAGTTTACTAGTAGAGGGGGAGGGAGTGAAGTACATTAAAAACTCAGGTACAATAAAAATTGAAGTAAAAATAAAATTATGTCCCTGTATATCCCTTTTCGTGTAACTTAGTTCCTGGAGGTAGGCTCAGAACAACAGGAGACATTCGCGCTCAAGCAACGTTGCCTAGTTGTAATATTAAGAATCAGTCGCTGTTAGCCTATTTATGGTAAGTTAAATATTACATGCGCCCAGACAAAATATTGCAGCAATGAAGAGAATATAGCGGAAAGAGCACTAGATTTATAATCTAATTACATGAAGACAAAACTAACATTTCATCGAATCAATTATCAGTCGAAAGTCGAAACTGAAATTTGTGATGTAGCCTACTAAATCATTCTTCGATAGGCCTACACAGAGCGAAAGGTGCTCAATGACAAACAACTCCACAAAGTAAATCCTCAAGATAAAAGAAACACAAATTGTGTTAGCCATTTTGCGTTATTTCTTTATACGTAGCGGAAAATCGAATTAATTATTAATTTTTTTTTCCTTGTTCGGCTTGTATTGCTCCAACCAACGAACATATTGTTTGTATGAGAAGAGGCACTACCTTGCCAGCTGCTTTGTAAACATTGCATTATTATGTGTGTATTTAACATCAGAGTAAATGTGCCTCAACTTGGAAGTCTACTTATGAATCTTGCACACAAAAACACTCTCTTCTAGAGTGAAATAGTGAGCCAACAAACGCACAATTGCGCAAAACGCATGGACGCATCAAACCTCAAGGGAAATCGGAAAGCAAAGTGGGCGGTAGAAGGTAGACTAGCGCCGGTCGGTAAACCAGACCAATAACATCTCTGTACTTCCTCAGTTGATCCTTATGGGCCGTATTCATAGACATTTTTAGCGCGGGCTTCCGGTGGATGATCAGCGTTTTTCGTATTCATAAACCAGTGTTAGCGATAGGATATGATTTGAATTCTGTACTAGTAACCAGTGAATAGCCGAGGCTAGCTTAGTACGCTCGTAGCGCGTGCTGCGAAATGTCTATGAATAGCACCCTATATGACTACTACCAATACTACTACTACTACTACTACTACTACTACTACTACTACTACTACTACTACTACTACTACTACTACTACTAATATTATCATTACAAATCCCGTCAGGGTTATAAAAACTCTCACACAAGTTCTCAAAAAACCCTCATTGGTGTAGAACAAAACAGTTTTCGAAAAGGCAGATCTTGCGCAGATGGATATTTTACTTTGAAGATTTTGATCGAAAAACATAGGGAATTTAATAAAGAAACTCACTTGGCTTTTATTGATTACGAAAAAGCTTTCGACCGTGTTGACAGAAATAAGCTCTTTCAAATTTTGGCAGATGATTCAGTTCCAAACGCAATTGTTCCAAAGAACAATTTACGAATTATATAACGACAATATTATCAAAATTACTATCGGATCAGAACATACCGAATGGAGACCAATAAACTGTGGAGTTCGTCAAGGATGCCCCCTCTCACCACTTTTATTTAATATATACATCAACTCCATCATCAGACATTGGCGACTAACAATTCATGGAAACATCCCGCTCTTCCGAAATTGTTCTCTAGATACATTATTATACGCAGACGATCAGATTCTTTTTGCTATAAATGAAGACGAGCTGCAATACTCAATACATGACCTGAATATAAAAGCACAAAATTTCAATATGAAAATTTCCCCAAACAAAAAAAAAAAATTATGGCGTTCCAAGGTAAACAGCCAGTTAGGAGTAAAATTTGCATTGGAACCCATACCTTAGAACAGGTAAACTCATTTAAATATTTAGGTTACAATTTGACATATTAAACGCTGGTTCACAATAAACCGGGAACGGAATCTACAACGAGAACGAGAACGGAAATATTGTTAAAATAAATGTATTTAAATGTGAGCATTCACAATAGTTAATTGTGAATGCTCACATTTAAGTACATTTATTTTAACAATATTTCCGTTCTCGTTCTCGTTGTAGATTTCGTTCCCGGTTTATTGTGAATGAGCCCTTACCTGTTACTGATATATCTGAAAATATTCATCATTTTAATGGAGCCTTAAGAACCATCAACCAGGTTTTCACAACCACGAAAACCCAAAAACATACCAGGTTAGAAACATATAAAGTTCTAGCAAGACCTGTCCTCATGTATGGTAGTAAGGCCTGGACTGTCCGAAACTCATGTTCAACGCCTAACTGCGGAAATGAGATTTCTAAGGAGGACTGCCGGCTACAGCTTGCTTGACCACAAAAGGAATGAACTAATTACAAAAGAATTGAAAATTGCATCTATTTATGAACATATCAACCACTATAGACAAAAATGGCTTAACCATGTCAATAGGATGGACCGTTCCAGACTCCCAAGACAAATTCTCCACTATACCACATGGAAGACAATCTTTGGGACGCCCCCTGAAAAGATGGACGGAGACCGTAACAGGCCACTAGGCCTAATACCTGCAAGAACGATGATGATGATGATGATGATAAGTTCTCATAGCTGTAAGTGCAGCACGTCTTCAAATAGCCATAAAGAGAGCAACTTGAATCCGATATTCTGCATTATCACAACCATACACAGGACTAACCAGGACTTAACAACTGTTGATACTGTTGAATGCGTGAACCGTATCGATATAATGCGAATTCCCTGGCGATTGGAGTAGCTAAGTCTGTCCAAGGATTTCTCGTTTACATAACACACGCCTCACGCTACGTGGTTAATAGAACTCTACAAAAAATCTCCAGTAATTGGAATTCTCTCTCTCGCGCCAGCAGCAATTAGACAAAATGCTATTTCACTTACACGACAAAATGAATGCAACTTTATGTTGCAGGTTTATGAATTTGGTTTCAACACACAATACCAACGCAACGCCTGCTTTCTCGACTTCATTCCAGTTTCACTAGGATCAACATTACAATGAGAACAAATGTGTGTAAAAATGCTAAGATGGATAGAGATCCGTGTTCTACGTTGTATGTATCAGCGTCATTCATACCACGCATTCATTATCATGACTGAAAATAATGAAACGTAAATGGCAGAACGAGGCACTTCCCAGTTGCTCCTGCCTATGTTGTGCCGTATCCTTTCTCTTTTGCAGTCTATGCATGGAAATTAACAAACTTACTTAAAATTAAAATATACTATTTAGAATATCTTATCCTTAGAATATCTTTCCTATCATGAAACTTTCTCCGGCGAAACTAATAACGAGGAATTTCTAGAGTTGGGGATTTGCATCAATCAACAGGAATAGTCAGTCAAATCATGTCTAGCAGTGAAGTCACTTAGGCAGTCAGTCAGTCAGTCAAATCGGTATGTCACTCAAGTAGGCTATATCTTGCAGCAAACAAATTCGGAAATATTATAATCAACATGTCTACAAAAAATATCTCACCAATACAGTCAAGGTAAATGATTTTTAAACAAATTAATAAAGTATAAAAATACTCAAATACAAGACAAAACTATCTAGACAATAACAAAGACAACCCAGCATAGATTCTATTTATTTATTTATTTATTTAACTAGATAGCTAGTGAGTACAAATTACATTTATAAAACAAAAATGTTTCTAACCACTACCGTAAACGCCAGGCTCGTGTACGGTGTGGTCTTAGTCAATAATATAACATAAAATTTACAAGGACAGTTTAATCAATACAGTAATTAACTTAATGCAAACCAATAAATACAACACAAGAGCAAGAATAAAGAAGAAAGACAAAAAGAGAGAAAAATACACAATAACAATCAGTAGAAACATGCATACACAACAATCAAGATAATTCCGCCAAGCCTACAATCAAGACAAGTCAACCTAGCCAGAAATCAAGACAAGTCTGCCAAGCCAAAAATCAAAACAAATCTTCTAAGCGAGTAATCAAGGCAAGTTTGCTAAGACACAAGACAAATTTTCGAAGAGAACCATCAAACTAAGTTTTTTTCTTTCTAATTATTACTGATTTATAGAGCCCGAATGTTTGATAAAATGCCTTTTTTACTAGGTAGAAGTAAATCATTATTTGCATAGATATAAATGTGATTTGGAGTTAATCAAATTGATAGGGCCAATTTTCATTCTGCCTATTTGCCTTTTATAACGTGTTTCTTACTAGTAAATGCCTTTTTTGTCATTTTAAAGCAATATTTCTTGTTTATTTGAAATTTTCTAATTAATTGTAATGTAATATGTATTGAATTTAAATATATGAAACAATGACTAACTTTACTAACAACAGTAAATAAAAGTAATTTATTTCGGTGCTTAATCAGCTAATAATCGTGCTTTAATACTATTGGTGTAATATGAATAATGATCGACAATCCAAAATTACGAAAATAATATTGTCATGTCTTCATGACACCAACAATCAGCTTTATAATTTTAAATATTAAGCTCGTTCTCATAGACGTTGTCACGTAGCACTTCCAATTGTTTGCTTTCATGTTTTCAAAGCTTACTGTTACAATTTTGTGCTACACGTGTTTATTATTGTAGGAGAAAGAAATTTGAGTGAGGAACAGTCAGCTATTGTCGGGTGACAGAATGAATAAGATCGGTTAGCTAGAATGCCTGAATTCAGTAAACTTCATGCTTACGATAGTGAATTTGGTGCCCATGTGTTTTCAACCGGTGGAACAGTTTTCTTATGTAAGGTTTCTGAAAAGACAGTTAATCATGGAAAAAAGTCTTTTATAAGTCAATATGTGTCACCTAAGAAGTAAATATGTGAGTTATGTTGACAAAATTTAAATGTATTGCTAAAATATATTATGCCTTTTTAAAATTTATAATACCTTTTTCTAAAGATTATTGTGCCTTTTTTACGTTTTATTGCCTTTTTTGCCTGCCTATTTTAACTGTTATAAATGCCTAAACATCCGTGTTCTATAGATTGAATAATAATAATAATAATAATAATAATAATAATAATAATAATAATAATAAATCATTGCCACAACAAAGATACTTTTTTTTATAAAAACACTCTAGCACCCCCAAAAAAGAGTAAGTTACATACTCGTGCTCGGGGGGGCATTCCACATAATGTTAAGATATCTTATTAAATGACAGTAAAAAAAGAAAATTTGCCCCTAATCAATAACAGAAGTCTCTCAAATCAACAATCAAGCAAAGTCTGTGAAGCCAACAATCAAGACACGTCTGACAGAGTGGGAATCTACTCTGGTACACCGCTTGTACTAGGGTTCGATTCATGCTTGAACTTTTTCTAAGGTTGTAATCCCTATCAGGGAAACCCATGCCGAACATTGGACTCATAATTCTTCTCGAAACACTACTAATTCTTCTTCGGATGAACACCACACTCTCCCACATTGTCGGACTCCTTGACAGTAGTCGGCACGATGCAGGATAACACAGGCACATCACAAGACAAGTATAAGAAAATAAACAAGCCTCCAATGCAGAACGAATATAAATTTCTCCTCACGCTGGGAATAGAATCAAGTACCTTTTGATTGGTTGGGAAGAGCACGCGACATCCACTGAGCCATAGTTACGAACGAATCTTTCGGAATCATCTTGCAGAAATACACTCGCTATCACTCTTACATCGGTCCTAGATAAAAGCATAGTGTTAATAAAGCGTCGCTAAATAATCAATTAAAAGAAAACACGTCACTTAAGTGGTCGTCTCATATAACAATATTCAATTTTGAAAAGCCTTCTCTAAGACTGCGATTTCTATTACAAAACCTATGAAACTTGCGGGCTAAAGCAAGGAGATGCACTATCACCTTTACATTTACATTACTCTAGAATATGCCAGTAGGAAAGTCCAGGATAACAGACAGGGTTTGCAATTGAACGGGTTACAATAGCTTCTTGTCTATGCGGATGACGTGAATATGTTAGGAGAAAATCCACAAACGATTAGGGAAAACACGGGAATTTTACTTGAAGCAAGTAAAGAGATATGTTTGAAAGTAAATCCCGAAAAGACAAAGTATATGATTACCTACGTCTCGTGACCAGAACATCGTACGAAATGGAAATATAAAAATTGGAAATTTATCCTTTGAAAAAGCGGAAAAAGTTCAAATATCCTGGAGCAATAGTAACAAATATTGTATAAATGACACTCAGGAGGAAATTATACGCAGAATAAACATGGGAAATGTTTGTTATTATTCAGCTGTGAAGTTTTTGTCATCCAGTCTGCTATCACAAAAGGTGAAAGTACAATTTAAGGCTGGTTCACAATAAACTGGGAACGGAAACGACAACGAGAACGAGGACCGAAATATTGTTAAAATAAACGTTTTAATTGTGAGCATTCACAATTAACTTTCACGTTCCCGTTCCTGGGCTTCGGTAAGCTTCTTGTTATTCGTGAATGCTCACATTTAAATACATTTATTTTAACAATATTTCCGTTATTGTTCTCGTTTCCGTTCCCGGTTTATTGTGGATCAGCCTTTATAAAACAATTATATTACCGATTCTTCTGTATGGTTGTGAAACTTGGACTCTCACTTTGAGAGAGGAACAGAGGTTAAGGGTGTTCGAAAATAAGGTGCTTTGGAAAATATTTGGGGCTAAGAGGAATGAAGTTACAGGAGAATGGAGAAAGTTACACAACGTAGAACTGCACGCATTGCATTCTTCACCTGACATAATTAGGAACAGTAATTACAGACGTTTGAGATGGGCAGCGCATGTAGCACGTATGGACTAATACAGAAATGCATATACTGTAGAGTGTTAGTGGGAAGGCCGGAGGGAAAAATACATTTGGGAAAGCCGAGACGTAGACGGGAGGAAAATATAAAAATGGATTTGAGGGAGGTGGGATATAATGGCATAGACTGGATTAATCTTGCTCAGAATAAGAACCGATAGTAGCCTTATGTGAGGGCGGTAATGAACCTCTAGGTTCCTTAAGTCATTTGTGCCTTTGGCTTAAAAATCGATAATGTGTTAAATTGGAAAAATCATATTAAAGAAATTACCGCCAAACTAAATTCAGCTTGTTTTGCTATTAGATCTATGCAAAAGACAGTAAATATCAATACCTTAAAAACAATATACTTTGCATAAGTACTTCCACTCAGTAATGAGTTTTGGAATAATATTATGGGGAAATTCCACAGATAGTAACAGTATATTTCTATTACAAAAAAGAGTAATTAGAATAATAGTAGGTGACAAATCTAGGGAATCGTGTAGGACTATTTAAAAAAAACTACAAATAATGCCCAATGGCTTGTCAATATATCTTTTCATTAATAATCTTCCTCGTATGTAATCGTGAAAATTTTGTAACTAATTCAACAGTTCATAGCATAAATACACGTCAAAAATGACTTTCATACTCCAACAGCAAGTCTATCGCGCTATCAAAAAGGAGTGCGTTATATGGCAGTAAAAGTGTTTAATAGCCTCCCTATCGATATAAAAAATGAAACTCAAAACATAAGATTATTTAGGGCCAAATTAAAGAAGTACCTAATTTCTCACGCCTTCTATTCTGTAGGCTAGGTGAATTCATGACATTCAATAACACTTCCTGAAATTTATACTAAAACTATGTGTTGTACTAGTAGGCTATATTGTAAATCTCGTCTGTATATATTTCATCTAGACTGTGACTATAAATTAAGACTTTATAATAGTATTAAGTTGTTTGACTTGTTCCATATTCTAGCTGTAAAGCAATGTATGAATATCATGGAATGTTAATAAATACAATACAATACAATACAATACAATACAATTAAACTGTGTGTATCTCTATTAAAATACAGCATACGCCAAATCGGAATAATAACATGTATCTTAGTAGCAGTTAAATATTTAAACCAAGATCATAAAAATAGCAAGGAAGAACTGTGTTGGTAGAGCTACATTTTTTGTCGTAAAAGCACTACTGGATTAAGATGGCTAGGGTATGGTAAAGACGATAACAAGCTGGGTCTGTAGTCTTGCAAGATTGTCAAGGCCAGGTTCCTAAACATAACTTTACCGCGAACGGTGCATGAACTTGTCAGGGCTATTTGAAGCTTTCTAACTGCTCGCATGGCTGGCCACACAAGTCAATGATATTCCACGTCCGATGCACAGGGCTGGCAATACAAGTGGCTCAGCAGGTGGCCATATAGCAGGGAATGCGCTACCGTCTGCCGACGAATACGATACAAATGCGTTTGATCGTGTCTACTGCGGCCATACATTTTGATCTTCTGTTTATACGTCGCAAGCCTGTAACGAGAAGTACAGTAATGTAAAAGCGATTTCTGCGTATTGAGGGAAACTCACGTTTTAAATATCATTCCTAAAAGTAGATCGTTTAACGCAAGACACGCGTGTTAAAATTGACTATAGATAGATAAATAGATTTATTCGTCCCATAATATTCTTACATTTGCTTTATAGCATAGAATAAAGAACATGTCCAATTCTTACGTTTAAATATAAATGCAATACATATAAAATGCAAATATGAAATATGTACAGAATTAATACCTTAATAAAAATAATATTTTATACAATGCAATATGTTTACTATTTAATAGGATTAAAATATTTATATAGTACTGTGAAATGTCAAGAATTCATCTACAGAATAGAAAGTGTGAGATATTAAGTAATTTTTTAGTTTTACCTTAAATAATGCAGGGTTTTGGCTATGATTCTTAATGTCTTCAGGAAGACTATTGAACATTTTTATCGCCATGTAACGTACTCCCCTTTGATAGCATGATAAATTTGATAAAGGCGTATGAAAATCATACTTTCTGCGGGTATTTATACTATGTATGGCTGAGTTAGTTGGAAAAATTTCTTTATTACATAAGAGGAAATTTATTATAGAGTATATGTATTGATTTGTTATGGTTAGAATCTCAAATTTTTTTAAAAATAATCTACATGATTCTCTAGCCTTTGCTCCAGCTATTATTCTAATGGCTCTTTTTTGTAATAAGAATATATTTTTACTATCTGCAGAATTTCCCCAAAATATTATTCCGTAGGACATAATGGAATGAAAATAGGCACAATATATTGCCTAGGATACTGCTGTTTAGAAATTGTTGTAACGACCTAATTGCGAAGCATGCTGAGCTAAGTTTGGGGGTTATTTCTTTGATATGATTTTTCCCATTTATTGTATTATTAATATGCAAACCAAGAGCTTGCGAAAAGTAAATTTGAATTGGCATTCAACTGTTTGTGCCGACTGTCAACTGTTTCTCATCAGGGGCCTAATCCACAAAGGTATAGTGTTGTACAATTCAATGATGAATGAATGATGTAAAGAAAAATTAAAGTTTGTTGTACATTAACAATGAATCGCTACTAGTGACATCATATCAACATACTACGTCATACATGAAGCAGCTGGTTATCTTCATAATTCATTCATCAAATTATGTTACGTAGTCTCTTTAATCGTATTGTATTTTAAGCTAGCAAGATTTCGTAGATTCTATGAGTTTCGTAACCCTGCAATGTTACTTATTTTAGTTTACTTCTTCAATAAAGAAAAATTTACTTCCTTATTATTATAATCATGATCTTCCGCGATCCCCACATAATGTTTCTTCATAGTTTCCTATATAAGCCAACAGATGCCACTAATATCGATCTTCACCCCAAAACTTAACTGTTGTGAAATTACAGTACAAACACTGCAAAAGTATTGTAATGGTGTCAAAAGAGCTGAATTTGTTTCTTTTGGGGGAAACAGAAACAAGAAGATATTCTATAGCACATATTTATTAAAATATATCCCAATATTATGAAATAAATGTATTTAAACCGCATTAGTATATGAAGAGTCCACTGCAAGAATGATGGATGTCATTTGGAATACATTTTTCAGGAGAAGCAATTGAAAGTTTGAAATGCTTAGTGCTCAAAGCTAAACTGTGATTTTCCGATCATTGCTGGAGAATGACTATCAGTGTTAATGCCATATAACTCTCTATGTACATTCTATATGTCTTAAGCTATGCATTGACAGTCTTCGTTCATTTTCGACAAGAGAGTGACATCCATCATTCTTGCAGTGGACTCTTCATATGTATTAATCCCCATTCATTAGTAGAGAATACCTGACAATTCACTAATAAGTTACAAATAGGGGAGAGCCGGGTAGTATCGGACATCGGGTAATATCGGACAGTGAGTTTCTTTCATCTACCACACGATGATAGTACCTGATTGACATGGTTACGTTTCTGTGATATCGCATAGAGAAACGTAACCATGTCATTCAGGTACTACCATATGGTGGTAGATGAAAGAAACGCACTGTCTGATATTACCCGATGTCCGATACTACCCGAGTCTCCCCTACTTCTACTTTTGTGGAACATAATCATGAAACTTCATTGGTAATTTGTAAGCATGAAGTGGTAAAGTACTTATTTACTCACTTACTGGTTTTTAAGGAACCTGGAGGTTCATTGCCACCCTCACATAAGCCCGCCATTGGTCCCTATCCTGTGCAAGATTAATTCAGTCTCTATCAACATATATCATCTCCCTCAAATCCATTTTAATATTTTCTTCCCATCTACGTCTCGTTAAATGATCAATTAAAAAAAAAAAACATGCTCTGAGCTGTGTTTATTGCGATATATTCGCCCAAGAATGTTTACGAATGAGTAGGTGAATGATTCGTGAAAAAATATAGCAAGAGCATTGTAGCTTCAGTGTCAAAGAGTTGCCGATGTTAATCTTTCAGTGCGACGATAACAATTACTGTTATTACATTCCAAGTATGTTGTCCTTCAAGTTAATCTTCTGACTTGCAGTGTTGTCTGGACTCTGGAGCTGTCACATATACGTACATCACAGTCGCTATAGTCCGCGCCACCGTTTTTGTCATGTGAAATAAGTAATGGGAACCTCAAGCGCGAGTGTCTTACCTTTAGGAGACTATGGGCGATAAAGCTGACAATTGTGATTGGCAGATTGTTGATGTGACGTGTATTTAGGAGGAGGTACCGTTCTCAGCTGCAGTGGCAACAGAATCTCACCGATGGACACTGTACTCAAGGACACACCGCAGGAAAGTTAAGTGCGAGTATCTTACTTTTGTCGCAGTTTGGGCAGCAAAACTGACAACTGTGGCTGGCACATTGCTGACGTGATGTGTTTAGGAGAAGGTACCATTCTCAGCTACACTATCAACAGAAGGTCGCAGACTGTGCATTATACTCAAGGACACGCGCCAGAAACGCTGGTATCAGCAATATCGCTACGAGTTACATCTCGGTCTGAGATGGCGATTTCTCGGAGCTGTGATTTTGGAACTTCAGTAACAGTTGGAACCAATGAAAAACCTGTCACAGCGACAATATCACAGGTCTTCAAATCACACTCCACCACGAACTGATATTGAATCTTCAAGGGCAATGGGGTCTTTAATCAGGTCTTTTGGCGAGGCATCGACAGAGAAGTGACTGGCCTATAGCTGAGGCTGAATTATTTTGAAAACCTGTAATTTACTTATCATGTTTTTAGAATATAATGCCGACAACTCGAGGCGATAACAAGCAACCTTCAGTATGCATACACAACATATTTCTTGCTCCGTAGCCTACTGTACATCAATGGTATTCAATCTTTTTCTGCCTGTACCCGTACAGACAATTTTCCACTCAAGCTTGTACCGCCAAAGTTAGTATGTTTAATTCAAGTTACATATAACTATATCTAAGCTAAATTAAACTCAACAATTTATCACAAATTTATCGTAATATTATAGGAGCAAGACTAGCATAATAAGCAGAGCTGCAAGATTCCGCTGTTGAGTAGAATAATAGAAGACAATATAATTTCGCTCTGGCATAAATGGTTTTCATTACTTCTGACATGAAACATATGCTTATGTTGTGTCGCGTTGCTTCTCTGACACCAAATTGTAATGATGTACTTCTGAACACCAATTTTGTTATGCGCGACAACTTAAGTCGGATGGCTTGCAAAAAGGTTGCCTACTGCATTCGACTCCCACCAAAGATAATACTGTAACTTACCAGGATTTTTTATACCACCATTATAATACCTTATAACGGAAAAAGATTGATTGTACTTCGTTTCCACTTATCGTAACATTTTACTTGTTCACTCATTATATTTAACTTAGCTAATATCACTTGTTTCATTTATGCTAGTTTTAATCAGTATATATGGCAAATATAATTGCTTTATCGATTAAGATCCAAGATTGAATTAATTACAAACAAAACTATACTTGATTTACTGAATTTACTAAGATGATGAATTACTTACAAAAACTATCTGTTATCTTCATTTTTATGTACGACACCTGATGCCATAATTTTTTTCGACTTTTTTAAAAATATCTTCTGTAATCCATGTCTGCCAAAAATCTATTAATAGTCCAATAATAATGATCCCCAATAATATATTGATTCTCGCGAACTCGGAGCAAAGGGTCTTGTAATCTCAACTTCATTCGGAAAAATACACTTAAGACATTTTTGCCTTACGAAAAACAATAATGTTATCATAGTAATTAAGACACAATATAAATTAGCACGTCGGATTATCTTTAACAGCAATAACGTTATAAGTGAAAACAATGGAATTCCGCTCAGGAAAATAGTTCTGTTAATATACAATAATTAAACATGACCATACGTGTCCACCTTACTTTGATGTGGCGTGAATAAATACACTTATTGAAGACTGTGATTCGTAACCATAAACGTGTCAACGCCTTCTGACGTCTGACCAGAGTTAATAGCTGTGTCAGCAAATTTCCTTCTTGCCAGACAATACATTCTTCATAATTTATTTTTTTTTTTTTATTTAGCTAGCTAGCTAGTAGGCAAAGTGAATACAAATTAAAATTATAAAACAAAAATGTTTCCAGCCACTACCGTAAGAGCCAGGCTCGTGTACGGTGTGGTCTAAGCCAATAATATGACATAAAATTTATAAAGACAGTTTACTAAATGCAGTAAGTAACATAATTCAAACCGATAAATAACACATCAGAGCAAAAGAAAAAACAGAAAAAGATAGAAAAACACATTTAATATAAACTGACAATCAGACAGAAGCCAGTGATATTCAATAAAACATCAATATAGTCGACAGAAATAAAATGGTAAAAATTACACACATTTGTTAATATGATATATCACGAATAATTTTATAAATTTCTTTTTTAAAAGCTTCAATTTTAAAATATTTCAAATTTGGAAAATAGTTTGTAATTTTATTATAAAATCTTGGGCCGAAACTAGCACCATGTTTAAGTGCTGCACTTGTATGACATTTATGTTTAATTAATGAGAAAGCACACTTTTGTCTTCGAGTACGATATTTATGTCGATTAGATTTATGTTTTATTTGATTTCTGAGGTAGTAAGTTAGTAAACTATATTTATAAATTTCTTCAATAGTTAGTCTAATACTTTAAAATCAATACAAATTAAATTTGTTGGGTAATCCATATTTTTGGTTAGACAAATTTTCATTAATCTTCTGTGTAATAAAATTAATGGATTAAGTACAGACGATGCTACTCCGCCCCAATTTATTATAACATACTACATAAAATGATTGTACTAAAGCTAAAAATATTAATCTCAATGCTTCCTTAGTGATAAAATTTCGAAATATTACGAATTTATAAAATGTCTTTTTTATACTTGTACACATAAAATCCATTTGTTTATCCCAACTTCCTTATTAACTTCCTTCTCGAGGCTTTTATAACGCGTTACAAATTTCTGAATTATTTCCTGAGATGATCATAGATCACAGACCAATAGAGAACATGCTACAGGAGGGCAGTTACACCCCGGGTCACAATTATTTTGAATTTTATGTACTCTCTAAAAAGTCTTCGTGTACCCCCGCGGATATGCGTATCCCCGGTTAAATACCACTGGCCTGTAGTGTAGTGTATCATAGTTGGAGTAACAGTACAATAAATTCCACCGTGTCAAAACTTAAACGCTTATCGATACATAAACGTCACAATGAAATAGAGCAATATTATTCGCTCTTTAAACACGGAGCGTCAAGTGAGATCACACAGGGGGAAAGTAGTCCGTCGGGACGAATGTTTCAATCCGAATTGCTTGTTAACGTAGGCGAGGTTAGGGAATTGCATTCAAACCTTCCAGCCAATTCCCATCTGCGAAAATTCAAACAAATTACAACGAACTCTAAATAGAATTTACCTCAAATATTAAAACAGGAAACGGGCCTATTATTCCAATATAACTGAACAAGTGTAAATAGACTGTTTTCCATGTAGAAGACGCGAGTTAAAATCCTGACGAATTATTATTCATCTTTTACTATTACGAGAAACAATGACAATCGACATAAATCTCTCTCTGCTGGCATCAAGGTTATTCGAAAGTCAAAATATGCTGCAGCAAATAAAGCTTCATCACTTCTGTGCTGTGTTCATCTGCCCCAAATTCCGATCATCATCATCATCATCATCAGCTCCTCCCACTGTGCGTCTTCTCCTCTTTCTCGAGAGAGTCCTACATCACTTTCACCTTGGTCACCACACACAGAAAGCTAACCTATGCTTCAAAATCTACGTAAAGATTAATTTTTTTGGGTCCTACAGAATATATCTGTTATGGTAACAATGGAATCCCGGCCACCAAGTCACTCAATTGAGTGCGCTCCTTGTATATGTCGAACTTGGAGTCAGGCCACAAAGAGAAACACACTAGAGGAGAGGGATTCGATCCGGTGCTGTGGATTGAACTTCGGTGTAGCTCAGTGGTTAGAGCATTTGGTACGTAGAACCAAGGACTCGGGTTCGATCTCCTGCGCCGAAGCGAATTTTTCTTCTCTAATAACCATATGCTACACAAGTTAACCCTAGCATTAGGCTATCAAGAAATTGTTTGTGACATCAATTACCAAGGGTGGGAAAAAACTGCCCACCAAATTAAATTTAAATATATTACTTCTGGTGTAACAAAAAATTGTATTATTGTATTATCATTGAACAATTACCTTTTCTTTCAAAGATTTACAATATGTTCAATTAAGTTTTATCGCCAAAAATATTCACATTACTTTTAAAAATGCACAGCAGTTTGTCATTCCAGTGATTCTGCACAGCATTTTAGTACGTATCTCAATTTTTTAAAGTAAATGAAATCCACAATTTCCACATTGGTTTTGGTGACACTGTGAACAGCTTCCTTGTTGGCAGCTAGAACTTGAAATAGAACTTGACTGAACTTCACCGTATTATCTTTCTCACTGCCACTTTCTTTCCCAAATTCCGCCGGTAAATCAGTTTCCCGTAGCACTATAATCTAATTTTTATCCAAAGTATTAGCCTACTATTGTCCACAAAACAACTTATGTTTCCGTTCTGTGCCCCTAAATAAAACTAGATTTGAAAGAACATCAATAGAACAAGTACCAATTTAGTAACTGAAGCTTCCACACTAGGCTACAAGAAACTAGTAAAGTGAACAATTTAAACAATCAACGACTTTAACGGCATTAAAAACAGAACTATGGGCAAAAATCACAGAATTCAAACTTGAAAATGTTTAAAAATTTACGCCACATGAAACACAAATCTGCCCACCAATAAATACTTCAATTATTAGTCTGTTATATTTCAAATCTAAAACAGAACAAATGTGTACACTTACGCTTTATAATGTTAGAGATAAATAGGGGAAGCGCAAAAACTGTCACATTTCATTTATTGCAACAAAAAAAAGTAGATAATAAAGGGGGTGAGTAATTTTTGTCCAACCTTGATAATGTTAAGATTAAGGGAAATAAAGTAGCCGTAATGTAATAAATAGTCATATGGAATTACTCACAGAGGGCTATGTTAAACTAGCTATGCCGAGCTAAATTTCACAGATCGTCTAAGAGGCGGTTTTCATAGTTGTAGCTGGCTTCGCGAATAGACATAATCAGTTTCTTTCCCTGCATCTAGCAGACTATTGTGTGTAGAATTTGTGTAGGACTACTTCAATAATTATTTAATTGTTTATGTATACTAATTAACATAGAAGTCAGAGCAAGGGAAGAAAGATTAATTGAAGAAATACGAAAACTGTCAGAACAAAAATTGCATTATATTTATCTCACTCTCGTATACACAATACCCATAAATAAAAATCAATTCTAAAAAAAAACTAAGTATTACAATAATACACAAGCGAGGGCATAAACGTTTCACGTAGGCCTACCGTAATTACAGAGATCATATGAATCCCCTGTCACGTTTTCATTCTATTGGCATTTCCACGTATTCCACACAGTTGCTACAACCACCTCCCTTGCCTTCCGACAGAGGGCAGTGCCTTCGGCCATTTTAATGCGTTATTTATTCAACAGATGGCTGCTCAGTCGCAATAACGGCTGGTCAACAATAAACCGGGAACGGAAACGACGAGTACGACAACGAAGAAATTGTTAAAATACATATATTTAAATGTGAGCATTCATAATTAACGAGAAGTTTATCGCAGCCGGGGAACGGGAACGTGATGATTGGCGAACTTTTAATTTTTCCATTCTCTTTTCCAATCACATCCTACTGGATTAATTCTGTTCTCATCAAAAAGCTATTTGGTCGTTGTATATTTTGTAGCAAGGAGGCCATGACATAATTTCTTCTTCATCCATTCATTGTAACTAGCGCAGAAATTCAGCGGAATCGACAGCTGAGGGTGGAACTGTCCGAAGGGGAGGGGGCCGAGGAAATAAGGGGAAGAGTTATTTATTAGTGTTGTAATGAGTAGTATTAACGCTGAGCGAATAAGGTAATTAGAGGACAATGTTTTTTTGTATTTATTGTGTTTTTTTTTCTATTTTTGTTTTTTATTGCTTGTGTATACTTTTTTATGTCTTACCTTTATATTTATTATTTGGATTATTTATTGCAGTTTCAATAAGGAATTGAATTGAATTGTTATACATATGTTTCACTGTGCTTTTTTTTTACCTTCATATGTTACATTTATTTTATTTTTATTATTTTTGTGACATTTGGTATGACGTTAGATTAGTTATAATTGTGATAATTAATGATAACGGTAGAAATAATAACAATTATTGTTGTTTTACTATTTTATTATTAGTAGTATTTTTGTATCGTTTGATGATTCAAACTGAGCATAGTTATAGCACAAATGGCCGTACGGGTTCGTGCGAACGATATTGTGTACATGAGTTTGTATAATTGTGTATCAATAAATATATTCATTCATTCATTAATTCATTCATTCACTTTCATTAGGCCTATATGCTACGTGTGTATGTGACCAGACTACCACGTGAATTCAATTCTTAAATATTAAGTGCCATAAATTTCGAAGTTGGTTAACCTGTATTCATGTTGGCTGGCTTGTAGCCTACCGATCATAGAACACCATTGGTCAACTACACACAAATAACATTAGAATGTGCAATATCGACTTTTCATATCGTTATTGGCATTATTATTATTATTATTATTATTATTATTATTATTATTATTATTATTATTATTATTATATAACAATGTATATTAACATCTTCTGACAGTCAAATCAGTAAATTTCTCGTACTACAAGAAACCACTCTCCTTTATCCAACAATTGTCCTTCTCTTTACTGTATTTCCTCCATTGCTTCCAGAATGCCCTTTTTCCATGTTGTCATTGATATACATATCGATATGCATAGCCGTTTCCGTTCTCGGTATATAGTGAATCGAAAATGTCAACGTTGACGTTTTCAGCTCCCCGTTCTCATTATGGTTCTCGTTCCCGATTTATTATGGACTAATGTCAACGAAGTGTGATGATTTAAAGAAGCGGATTGTAGCCTTGTTTAATTGTTACTATCCCAGCATTTGCCTGAAAAAGACTTAGGAAACCAAGAAAAAATCAAGTCAGGCTACTGGCCCTTGGGGATAAAACCCCAGACTTCGCTACTGAAACTAGGAATTTTACTATTATCAGACATCGAATTTTCAACAGTCAACAATCAGTTTACTATAGGAAGACACTTGCTTCCTCAGTAACTATTAATAAGTGGAGAGGGAAGAAAAAAGGGTTGTGCGTAAAGCCGAAAAATGAGTATCCGCCCTCATGATAAATTCTTGAAGCAGTAAAGTGCACGAGCGTGGAATAACCAAGATTGGAGCTGAATATGACATTGCACTCACGTTTTGCCCGGCGATAAAGGATCAATCAACAGCCAGTATCGGCGTCGTAATATCGAGCACCCAGGCCATGTCTCCCACACCAAAATGTTTGCCTTCCAAGCACAGGCCTATAAGAGGAATCCGACGGCTCGTCAAGCGCTTCATAACGTTCAACAAAGTATTTGCGAGAAAACAACCGCTTTATGCTTATTTACATATATCACAATATGTCGACGAAAAAAATTAATTTGAAACATTAAAAATGTGTACCAAGCAATATTATTTTCAACTTCCAACTGATCGCCAGAGCAACACATATAATGTTAGGGCCTATACGTACTTTTTTCTGCTCAGTGTGTACTGCAGAATGAATGCATATTTGTAAATACGAATATGCTATTATTTTAATAATGTAGTCATTTTTCATTGTTATTTCTCTTTTAAATATAATTTTTGTGCAGTTAAATATCCACCGAGATCAACTACACAGCTGGCGAACTAGATTTAATTTCTCACAATAAAATACTGGTTGTCACAACGCATGCAACGAATTTTCATTGTACCATAATATGCTTTAATTTCATGTGAAATAAAAAATGAATAAATTAATTAATACATACATATATGTATATACTAATCAAAAGTGGAAAGGAAGTTTAGATGTATCCAAAATGAGACAGGGAAGGTCGAGTCTAGCTTACAGCCTCGAAGATGACGTATAATTTAGGCATATGTATACAGAATGAAAGTGAAATAATCATGCAGATTGAAAGGGGCGTTAGAGTACACTTAAATTAATAGAAAAACCTGTATTATGTTTTGTGGTTAAATGCACGGTTAATTAGAAAATTAAGTTGGAAGTTTCAGCAGTCTGGCAACATCGACGCTAACACACTGCTCTCTCTTCTCGTAATACAGATCTAAGAGGTAAACGAAATCAGTTCTGTCCTGTCTCCCTAGGTGAAATACCATCCAAATTCCTTTCTGGCTACGACATTGCAATCTGCTCACATCGTTCAGGGGCTTATTATTAGTGACTATTAAATTAAATTTACGCGAAACTGTCCAAGCTACTGAAACATACCAAAGCTATAAATGATTTTTACTATATTTTCTATCGACAAGGACAAGAATCACGATCCTACTCTCAATAGTTACCGAATAAGAGGGTGTTAAACATTTGAGAATAAAAAAAAATTTGGGGGCTAGGGACACTTTTCTTTTCCTGAGAAAACTATGAATTTTTCATCAATATGGTATTACACTTGTTTTCTATGGTTGTGAAACTTGGACTCTCACTTTGAGAGAGGAGGAAAGAGAGAGTATTCGAGAATAAGATGCTCCGGAAAATATTTGGAGCTAAGAGAGACGAAGTTGCGGGAGAATGGAGAAAGTTGCACAACGCAGAACTGCACGCATTGTATTCTTCACCTAACATAATTATGACCATTAAATCCAGACTTCTGAGATGGCAGGGCATGAAGCACGTATGGGCGAAACCAGAAATTCATATAGGTGTTAGATGGGAGACCTGAGGCAAAAACACCTTTGGGGAGGCCGAGACGTAGATGGTAGGATAATATTAAAATGGATTTGAAGGGATGTGATATGGACTGGATTGAACTTTCTCAGGATAGCCACCGATGGAAGGCTTATGTGTAAGTAAGTTTGTAAGTAAATACATATTACACCTTTTGTTACGTAGAACATGAGCTATTCGCTCTGAAAACCTGCAGGGTTATTTCACTTCCACCTTGTTTATGTTATGTTATGTTATGTTATGTTATGTTATATGTTGTTATGTTATGTTATATGTTGTTATGTTATGTTATGTATGTAGCCCTATGTATGTATGTAATTTTGCGCGAATTCGTTATGTTCTTACAATACTTGTTTGTCTTTTAAAATTAGAGGACTACTATCAAATAAAGAAACGATGACACGATGTCAGTGGAACAACAATGTAATGGTAACGAAAGGGAAAATAGAAATGTTCCGCGAAAACCTGGCCAGGGGCTGTATTCAAAACATCACTATTATTAGACCGTCATTAAGCTTCCTCTTCACGCCGACCGCAGTGTATAAAGTAGCTAGACGTAAGTTTAGGCTGTGCTTCAATTATTTATTGTTCTTTCACAATATAACAGACGAAGGCTCATCAACGAGCAGACCATACTGTATGAAAACTCTGTAATTCGAGTGCAGTGATAAGATGAATATATTATCTCCTGACAACGAAACATTCTGTGTTGTCTCAGATGGAGATTCATCTCCGAGCAGATCTTAATGTACGAAGACCAGTAAACCGCGAATAGTATTAAGCTCAATGCTTTTTACGATGAAAGAGTAATGGAACGGAGAAAAATTCTCTCCGGCGCCGGGATTTGAACCCGGGTTTTCAGCTCTACGTGCTGATGCTTTATCCACTAAGCCACACCGGATATAACTCCGACGCCGGTCAGAATCGTCTCAGATTAAGCTCCAACTCTTGGGTTCCATTACTCTTTCATCGTATGATGACGCAGAATATCTGCATGGAAATATCATATGTACTTCGGTACATTAAAATAATATATCAATGCTTTTTACCTGGAGAAAAGAGTGGTGGAACTCTGTGCAGAATATATTATAGAGGAAGCGAGATGATCTCTGTCCAGTAGCCTATACGGGAATTTTGTCGTTTTTAACCTCCTTTTCGTCCAACTTCGAGATTTTCAAGGCCCAAGCGGAATTCAAAGAAAAATTATGTTAAAGACATAATTATTGACACATTTGTAAGTTCCATGATGAAACAAACAACAAAAAGGTGCTAAAACACCGGCCCGGCGCGTTCCGCCAGAAAAAAGAAACTGATTAAGCCAGTGGTTCCCAAGCTTTTTTGATTGACGACACACTTCACAGAACGCCCACGATATCGCGACACACTTATTTGTTTAGTGCTTTTCTTCTGGAGAAAAAGGTGATGGAACTCTGTGAAGAATATTTTATAGCGGACGGTGAGATGATTACTGTTCATTGTACGGGAATTTTGTCGTTTTTAACTTCCTTTTCGTCCAACTAAGACTTTCAAGGCATAAGCGGAATTCAAAGAAAAATTATCTATATTAAAACATAGTTATTCACACACAGGGGCGTATTTTGCGGACTACCGGCCCAACTGTAATTTCAATGACGAAGTCATCAAAGTATTTTCGTCCCAATCAAGACGTCTGGAATTCGCATATAAATAGGTAAGAAATTTTATTATAGGGATTTTAAAATATATTTTGCGTAATAATAGGGTCAGCGGTAGCCCAGACCCTTAAACCAGTATACGCCACTGTTCACACATATTTCGGTTCCATGATGAAGAATGCAACAAAAAAGTACCGGAATGCCGAATGATTACTTTCTAAATATCTTTTTAGTTTATTCCGCACCATCGGCTGATTTCACAAAACATTTCCGGATATAAGACACTCGGGATTTTGTTTATATTCATCTCCACGTCACGTAAAACCATACTGCAAGTATTCATCACTATATTTACGAAACGCAGTACGTTTATGTGAATCCTAAAGGGAATTTTAGCTCACATTATTTGAATTACACCTCTGTCATCTAACTCAGAACTTGATTTGGATTGCCTTTTTCGAATTAAAAATTTGTCGTCCATGATAAAATCTAAATAAAGCACTTTAATAAAATAGTCGCACTATCAACCGCACACACGTATAGGCCTATAATGAAACTGACCAATATGTTCTGACGATTCTAAATTCTGTTTCTTACTAATGTGGCAAGAGTAAACGTATTATAGTCCCTTCGCTCTTATTTGCGGCAGCCAATCACGTTGCAGGTCGGCTACATTTAAACGTGTGCGTCTTGTGATTCGTTAATGATTACGTTATGCATTTCCTAAGGCTCGATAAATACTTAATGTAATCGCCCGCCATTTTGGCTCTTTCGTTGGCGTTCGCAGAAAGCACACGAGGACGTTATTTGCCGCTCAATTATTTGCTGAATTACAGTGCGTTTGATTTATTATCATAGGAACTACGACATGATAATGTTTAACGGTGTGACAAATAGATTCCTCGTCTGATAGCTCGGCAACGAAAGAACAAAAATGGCGAACGATACTACCTACCTAGACTTTATAGAGCCTTCACTTCCTAAGACGTAAGCAAAGAGGAGGAGTCACGCCGGGAATAACAGCGTCGCGACTATACATAGCATTGTTGTAGGTGTTCACTTTCATTCGAATTATCGTCAGACAGAAAAATTAAGCTGAGATTGTTGCAGACGGTCATGTTTCATTGATCAAGTCTGTCTCAAAATAAAATATACCATATCAAAGACTTCATTTTAAATAAAAAATGCGTTTTAAAGAGACTTTCTGGGTGGCATAAAATTTATTTTTCAATCCCAAAATTTCGCGACATTGGGAACCCCTGGATTAAGCTATAAAGAGAACAAGAGAGTTCAATATATGGTAGACGAGGAAAATCTGTTAAAACTCTCGGTCTAATAACCTGCAGCAAATGTAAATAACGAGGCTCGGTCAACAAGGAAATCTACTCTTCTTTTCTGACATTCACTTCACGACACACTTCGTACTTCACACCAAGCCCTCATGATTCAGCGGGAGGAAAATAAGTCGAGTTTTATGTAAAGGAAGAGGAAACGGGGTTTGTCACCAACACGACATTCCACAGGACGGCGTCAGTAAAGACGGACGTAATTTCAGCTTTTTATTGGGCAATACCCGGATCCTTTGTTTTGGTGCTGCGTAATAACTCAGTCGCCACGTGCAATCATCCAGAATTATAGTCACTCATATACTCTGTGAAAACTTATATATTCTCTTAGATGTCATTTTGTATAGATGTGTTGATGGCAGGAATTACAGATGGCGCATAACACCTGGAAGACCCACATCAGCGAAAGCCATACCGCAATGTGACAGCAGCAGGTGGAAGGGCGGTTATAAAAAGAATTAGCTTCAAAGTACGATATAAAATTACCACACATTTTTTATTATAAGTCAGTTTTTAGTCCACCACCATCTGCTTCCAAAAACGTAAAGGGCCATATAGGTTGATACATAGAATACGTTTGAGGAGTTCGCTGAGAGAGATCGAGACTGTTCGTTTTATCACTAGATTTTATTTATCATCGACAAACATTACGGGTTAGGTACAGCTTACAGCAGGAAAGTTTTTGGAAATATTCAACATTTTTTTCATATATATACAGACATGGACAAATTATTAACAAAATTGACGATTTTTATGATAATTCTGTTTACAAAATTAGACTTTTCAATTTAGACTACATTTGACAATTTTGGATATTTCCATCATTACAGTAGACAGAAATATACAAAAATGTCAACTGTAGTTTAAATTGAAGAGTCAAGTTTTGTAAAAATATATAATAAAAGTCTTCAATTTTGCTAATAATTTGTAAATTAGCAAAATTGTCAACTGCATTGAAGAGTCAAATTTTGTAAAAATATAAAACAAAAATCTTCAGTTTTGCTAATAATTTCGAAATATCCAAAGTGTCAAATGTAGTACAAATTGAAGAATCGAATTTTGTAAAAATATACAAAAAAACCTCCAGTTTTGCTAATAATTTGTAAATATGCAAAAATATCAACTGTAGTCCAAATTGAGGAGTTAAATTTTGAAAAATATACAATACAAATCTTCAATTTTGCTAATAATTTGGAAATACACAAAAATGTCAACTGTAGTCTAAATTGAAGAATCATATTTTGTAAAAATATATAACAAAAATCTTAAATTTTGCTAATAATTTGTCCACGTCTGTATATATATATGTATATATATATATATATATATATATATATATATATATATACATACATACATATAATCCAAACTTCCTAACTTGGTGAGGTTGCCAAAGACAAAGAATGTTAAACAGTAACATTTAAAATGACATTAAAAATGTCTTACAAGAAATTTGTTTAGAAGAAACTAAAATTTGCAGTAGATAATATTTCACATAATGAAAATTTATAAAAATACAGATAAAAAATAGACTGAGAAAATTCAACTGTAATTTGAATTGAAATACAAATGTCGCCGTAAAATCTGCAGAACCCTTCAAAGCTATGTAATGGTATGTGTAAAAACAGTCCTTCTGCTATGTCAAAAAAAAAAAAAAAAATTACGATTAAAAAAATTTATATATTCTTTTTCAAACTTCAAAATGGTGACAGTTTACTGTGCAGTGATGAAGCGTTTCCCTCAAAAATCATAAACTAGTTAAGTTTTTCATGTTCTCTCTCTTTTATTTTATTGCTGAAACTCATGTTTACAATATCATGCTCTTTCAACTACATTCCTTAATAAATATATATTTTTTTTATTTTGTGTTAGAAGAAAATACTCATATGGCCATTTTTAAATGAATTTATTTGTACCAGACAATTTATCACATGTAGAGAACTGTTGCATCATATTGTAGATATGACATGCATAACTACACACAAAAAATTTCATCACAGAATGTTGGATAGTTTTTTAGTTATGCTAGAAACGCTTCTTCACTGCACAGTGAAATGAATTTTGAAAAGAAAAACTAAAAATATTTTTTTTTTTCAAATCGTAAAAATAATTTTTTCATATACCAGAAGGACAGTGTTTTACAGATAATAATTTTCATTTTTGTACAAGATACAGTAACGGAGGAAAAAAATGTTGAATATTTACAAAATTTTATTCCTGTAAGCTGTACCTAACCCCTTAAGACAGATCTACTATATACTTTGACATTTCAAAATTATTTTCGTACAAACTTTTCAAAACTTTATAAACCGGTGTTATTCTAGCAGAACTTGTACTTCTGAATCGATTGGCACCAAAGCGAAAGCTGTACAAGTAAGTCAGTTTTTGACGAAAATGAAATTTTGCCATATGTTGTGCATCCTAATGGTATGTTTATTGTGACAAAAGATGTCATGCATATCTCTATTATTATTATTGTCTATAACCCCTTGTTACTAAACATGATTACTACAAGTTTATACACGCGTTCACTTTAAATGCACGCTCCTAAAATAAGTGCAAGAAATGACATCACATTTTGCCTTGGAGCACCAGACAGGCCTATGTGGACTAGTAGTGGAAGAGAAATAGCTGAAAAAAATAAAAATACCACTGCTATTACTATTTAGTTACAGGAATTGATGAGAAGGACATAATTTGTTTTGTGAGGGGACAGCCTATACATTCGCTTGTCGATGGCTGATCTTGCTCCATAGCTGACGAAAGCAAACCTGAAAAGGCCGGTGTCTTGAACGCATAGTAGACTACTAACTGCACAGGACCTCCCAATCTCCCCCTCTGCGTCTCCTCCGGCAAAGAAACAGCTCAGGAAGCAAGACACGGGCAGTAACACAATGAACATTTTTTTTTTTTTTCCAACTGAACAAGAACGTATGAAAACCATGCCCAAAGCACAACTAACATTCGATTATGATACTGACAGATAAAAATTCAATATCATGGTTTCCGGTGTAGTGTTCATTACGATTCCTCAGCGAGGAGTTTTCTAGGTCTTCCTGGGCCTCTGTGTCTTCTTGGCTTGACCTGCAATGCTAATTTTGGACTTCGTTTGTTCTCTGAATTCTTTTTATGTTTATTGCATTTCCACCCACACTTTTCATTTCGAGTATTTAGTGGTTACATTCCCAATTCTGTAGTAACGCTCGAACATCTTAACAGCAAGTGACACATTTCTTACTCAAAATAGTCAATCGAACTTCTCTCAGCACTGCACCAAAGCCGTGAATCACGCTGTCTGTACGACAAACATTTCCTTACAAAATGCCAAGGAAATGCGAAACATTTGTTTAAATACCAAATCATTTAATCAGCGACGTGCTGTCTCACAAAGCCCCTCTATGAACAAGTCGGGGGAAATTAGGCTGCCGAAGTAATTACTCTTCATGAATGAAGCGACACATAAAAATAGGAGCAATGTTACAAAACATTTGAATACCACGAGAAAGTTAATTTTGTTGTTTCGTTGCTCAAGACTTGTCTCGGTCTTGGCACGGTTTGTATTTGCTCGATTCCGCCTCGCCAGCGGCTCGCTAGGGCGGACATTCAAACAAATTAGGGCTTCCCCGCCATCTTAGCATGAACGCATAGCTTTAAGTAGAGGTCATGTTCGTCTGCGTATTTCTACTGGATTCTGTTCATTCCTAGAAAACATTCGTCTCCCAAACTCAAGTGACTCGAACTTCAGCTAATCTTCTTCTAAAATTTATTCAGACTAAATTTATTATTATTATTATTATTATTATTATTATCATCATCATCATCATCGGACAGTGTATGCGGGATGACTTAAGGAAAAGTGAAGTTCTTTCGTATCAGAGTATATGGCACGTGCCGCGTCGTCCGTCTTTTGTGTACCTGGCCAGTACAGCAACGTACAGAATGTAGGAACCCAGGTCCGTTCATACTAATATTGCAACCCAATGTGTGCAGATGTGTTATCCTGCTCAAGTATTTAGTACGCGTTGAATAGTGTTGTGCTGATCCATTCATAATGTCGAAGGCAAAACGTTCAATTCGCTCAGAGATACGAAGTGCAATTAAGAAGTATGGGAGTGACATTTCATATATTAACGAAGACAATATCGTGTGTAATGTATGTAAAATTGAAATAAAAACCAGAACAACTCAGGCTATAAAGAAACACTGCAACAGTGCACCGCATAAGAAATGCGTTGAAATGAAATCTAATGAACTATCTACATCATCATCATCATCATCATCATCATCATCATCATCATCATCATTTAGTTGTGCGGGTCTAAACGAAACATTTTGCAAATACGTGTGCAACATGATGCTCGGTTCAAACATAGAAATTGAGTGATTCCCATTTTAGAGGTTTTCTTCAGAAATTCTCTCGATACAAAAACTGTTTAAGCGATAGGCGAAGACGATTCAGCTTCGACAACTCACGAAAATATATCATCGTTTACTGCAACGCTGGTAATCCTTCAATGATGACGAAGTATGTGATACAATTACTTCATTTTTCTTTTCCTTCCGACTGTACGGAGATACAGTAGCATATTGACGTCGTCTGTTTAAGTTTAAAACATGTTGAGCCAATGGTCTGAATGAAAACATGTAACATATAGTAAACGTGCATCTACATTCAACGATGTCATCCCACATCCAATGTCTAATTATTATTATTATTATTATTATTATTATTATTATTATTGATATATACAGGATGATTCACGAGGATTTACCGTCACTTACGGAGCTTATTTCCAAAGACATTCTGAGCAAGAAATGTCATATAAAAATTTGTCCTAATCTCAATATTTTCAAAGTCACACTAGTTTCAAGTTGTTTGTAAACTACCTTTTTCCTTTAGTTTTAAGGGTAAAATAATATTACAAATAAAGAATGAACTATTCAGAAGTAACATTTCTTTAATTGGCTAGTGTTCTGAAGCTAAAAATGTGTTATCAGTTGCGTTATACAGATTTTGTTTTTTTAATTTTATAACTAAAAATGACATCATTCTTACGCACTTATCTATAGTAATGTCACGACAGGTCTGAGATTTCCCGATAAATCCATGAGCGAAGCGAGTGGGTTTATCTAGCAAATCTCAGACCTCGAGTGACATTAGGACTATTTCTTGAATAAAATAAAAATGTAAATAATATATCCCTAAAATTCGCTCACAAAATATTAATAATTGTATATTTATTAATGCTTCACCTATTCAGACATTGTGAAGTTGAAATAGATGAATATCCATTATTGCAATAAAGAAATTGGATGTTATTCAGTAATGCCAATTAAGAAAAGCGAAATACGGGTTTAACAATGTTAATTACATGTACTGCGCTTTTCTCTTATTATTATAACACAAATACATTTTCATTATCTGCTGAAATCATAATTTAATTTAAACATTTTATAATACTATTGCAAGTAACCTGATTAATACATTAATTAAATGAATTTCTGAAAAAAAAAAAAAAGAGTTATCAAATCTGAATGAAGGAGTGTAGGCCTAATTTTTTTCAGATGGCTTACAATGGACATGGAATTTAAACATCTGACTTTCTATTAATTAATTTCATTCACGTAATACAAATTTGATAGGCTAAATTAGGTTAGGTTACCTGTGGGAGCGGGACCATTGTCAACTATGCCTTATTTCGAGCGTTACTCCGTGCTACAGGAAAGCATTTTCGATAGATGGACAAACACATTCTCGCTGTAGTGTGAAAAGAAACTAAAGCTGCATCTACACAGTTAAATTTTCCATGCGCGTAGCATGCAATCTGGAAAGAATATTGAAAGAATCAAGTTTGAAACGTACGTTCAATTAAGAGGCATGAAAATTTTGTGTCTACATGGTGTGCCGTTTTGAACGTCGTCTTCACTGCGTAAATATATTAATTAATATTAAATATCAATCTTGCATTCACTGCTTGAATGCGTAAGGTTGAAAGAAAAGTTTAACCGTGTAGATGCATATTAATGGATTCATGCTCATCGATTGGCGACACCGACTAAACAAAAGAACGACCATGCGATAAACTGATAGCAATAAATCTAACTGCAAAAAGTATCGCGCTGTGATTGGTTGGAATTCAAAATTTCATTACACTTCATTGGTCGAAAATGGAATGACGTCATACAAACGAAATAGTCATAAATTTTTTTACAAATCATACGACTTTAGGAACTTGATTCTTTACAGTTTAATTATGCATCCTAATGTACAGTCTTGAAGAATTTACAAGAGTGGCGTGATTTGTAACAATTGTTGTGATAAATGCGTAACAAAATGTAATTTTGTATAAAGCAACTATGAAATTCACAACTCATTTTTAGCTAGTTAAAGAAATGATACTCCTGAATAGTTCATTCTTTATCTATGGAAGAAAAAATTAAGCAGTGATGTATACCAGTGTTCCGCAACCTTTTTTCTGCTCGCGGCACAACCTAGACAGACCTAGACTCAACACGGCACATCAAAATGTTAATCCCTTGAAAAATATATGCGACTCTCCTAATATAATTACGTAATGCAATCAAATTTATTATTATTACACGTATTATTATTATTATTATTATTATTATTATTATTATTATAAAACAAAAATCGACTCTTGCATTTATTAACAATTTATGAACTTTAATTCACTGTAGAAAATACACATTTCTATTAATAATATTAAAGTAAATAACTCTACTCATACCTTCAATTTTTTATGTTTCATATGTAGGAGGAGTGTAGTGTGCTCTGTTCCCATTTCCTGACACAAAACAGAAAAAAAAAGCAGCATATTTAGGGTCCGCTATTTGATGAAGTTCACGACTTTTACTAATTCGTCCATCACAATTTTCAGAGGAGATGACAAAACAATGGCTTCGCGGTGAATGAGACAATGGTCGCCCGTATGTTATGATATAGGCCTACTTCACGTACTTCAGCCATGAATTCTTTCACTCGGCCTGTCATAGAAGCGGCTTCAACTCTAAAACACTAACGCAATCCTCCCATGTTAATTCATTACGGACTACGTAAGTTATTCATTAGTTGTACGAAACATTTCTTCACCGGTAGCTCGCTCGGGCAGTTTGCACAAAAAAAATTGCAGTTACATCCCCATCAATGGACCGAATGTAGGAAAGAAGTTGTGCATGACCGCTAATATCGGTGGACTCGTCGATCTGAAGTGAGAACTTCTGACTGCTCTTTATTTTATCCTTCATAATGTCTTGGATGTCATTGGTCATGTCACTAACTGGGCGGTTAATTGTGTCAGCAGAGAGAGGAATTCAATTTTATTTAATTTCATTAATTTCTTACAATAATAGGTAAAAGTTCGCGTCACACCTTTCACCTTGCGGAGGCACATCAGTGTGCCGCGGCACACCGGTTGCGGAACACTGATGTATACAATGCCTGCGCGGAAACATTGTGCCCATCCCTGTTCTAGCACAACGAATGCAATTTATTATAATTCTTCGAGAATTCTAAAAGTTCAAAAATAACTTTTTGCAACAAAAGCACTTGTCATTAAACACAGAATCCATTGCTCGGCACAATTAATCTGTAAATAAGGATCATTTTCGCGAAATCTGCCTCTATGACGGTTCTATCTAGAGAGAATACGAACTCAGCACCTCATTGTCGACGAAGACCGCATGTACTGACGAGTCAAGTATTATTTTCGAACAAAGTGTGATAATCAGTCAATAGAAATAAAACAGTATCAGCATGCCGATACAAGTTGACTGCATGGTTGCATGTGAGCTGGCATTACATTGTCACGCAGCTTGGTATCTATGTGAGGGACAGACAACAGTTGACTCTAAAGGGGCACGAAACGCGCATTAATTATTTTCTCATTGCAATGAATGAGTGCAGATCAATTCTCTTTTCATAGCAACTATTCCTGTTAATGCAAGACTCACACCTACATCCAACATTTCGCTGACAGGTAATGTTTCCTTTTTGTCCTATTGTACGTCATACTTCAATTTATTGGCATTGTAAATAACATGCACAAAGATATTTGTGATAAAAGACACTCACACTAACCTATCAGCAAGATGAAATATTGATAGTGCAGGTTTTCATCGTACCAAATGGTCTGAAGTCATAGGTACTAAACATTTTATTTCTTCAATTTTTTTATTCTATTAATCTTTTTTATTTTTTTCACTAATTCTTTCCCTCCAATTTCCCTTCTTCCTATTCTTCTTTCCTTACTGCGATACTTTTTTCTCTTTCTTTTTAATCTTAACTCTTTCATTTCCTTCCTATACTGCATTTCTTTTTACTTTCATTCTCCAATCTCTTTTTCCTTTCTTTAGCCAACATATTACGTTCTTCCATTTCTTCTTCCTTCCTCTCTTCACTTTCACGTACGCTGTCTTTCTTATCCTTTCAATTTTTCATTTTATCCTTTCTCTGATTTACTTTCTAGTAACTCTTCTTTCCTTTTCGTTTCACTTTCATGTAAGCTTTCTTTCTCTTTCAGTTCTACATTATCGTAAGCTTTTCTCTCCTTCGTTTTCGCTTAACTTTCTTACAAACTTTCTCCGCTCTTTCTTTTTTTGTTTTGTTTTCTTGTCACCTTTCTTCCTCTCCTTTCTTTATCTGTTTTGTTTTCTTGTCAGCTATCTTCCCTCATTTCCTTCTCAGTTGTGCCTTTTTGTAAGCTTTCTTCCCTTTTCTTTCTTTCTCAGTTGTGCCTTTTTGTAAGCTTTCTTCCCCTCTTTCTTTCTCAGTTGTGCTTTTTTGTAAGCTTTCTTCCCTTCTTTCTTTCTCAGTTGTGCTTTTTTGTAAGCTTTCTTCCCTTCTTTCTTTCTCAGTTGTGCCTTTTTGTAAGCTTTCTTCCCCTCTTTCTTTCTCAGTTGTGCTTTTTTGTAAGCTTTCTTCCCTTCTTTCTTTCTCAGTTGTGCTTTTTTGTAAGCTTTCTTCCCTTCTTTCTTTCTCAGTTGTGCTTTTTTGTAAGCTTTCTTCCCTTCTTTCTTTCTCAGTTGTGCCTTTTTGTAAGCTTTCTTTCCTTCTTTCTTTCTCAGTTGTGCTTTTTTGTAAGCTTTCTTCCCTTCTTTCTTTCTCAGTTGTGCCTTTTTGTAAGCTTTCTTCCCTTCTTTCTTTCGAGGATGTTTTTTTTTTAACTTTCTTCTCATTTTCTTCCTCTGTTGTGCTTTCTTGTAAGCTGTCTTCCCTCCTTTCCCGGTTGTGCTCTTTTGTAAGCTTCCTTTTCTCCTTTCTTTCTGTTGTGCTTTTTTGTAAGTTTCTTCTCTCCTTTCTTTCCCGGTTATGCTCTTTTGTAAGCTTCCTTTTTCTCCTTTCTTTCTCAGTTGTGCTTTTTTGTAAGTTTCTTCTCTCCTTTCTTTCCCGGTTATGCTCTTTTGTAAGCTTCCTTTTCTCCTTTCTTTCTCAGTTGTGCTTTTTTGTTAGTTTCTTCTCTCCTTTCTTTCCCGGTTATGCTCTTTTGTAAGCTTCCTTTTCTCCTTTCTTTCTCAGTTGTGCTTTTTTGTAAGTTTCTTCTCTCCTTTCTTTCCCGGTTATGCTCTTTTGTAAGCTTCCTTTTTCTCCTTTCTTTCTCAGTTGTGCTTTTTTGTAAGTTTCTTCTCTCCTTTCTTTCCCGGTTATGCTCTTTTGTAAGCTTCCTTTTCTCCTTTCTTTCTCAGTTGTGCTTTTTTGTTAGTTTCTTCTCTCCTTTCTTTCCCGGTTATGCTCTTTTGTAAGCTTCCTTTTCTCCTTTCTTTCTCAGTTGTGCTTTTTTGTAAGCTTTATTCCCTCCTTTCTTTCCCAGTTGTGCTCTTTTGTAAGCTTTCTTACCTCCTTTCTTTCCCGATTGTGCTCTTTTGTAAGCCTTCTTCCCTTCTTTCTTTCCCGGTTGTGCTCTTTTGTAAGCTTCCTTTCCTCCTTTCCTTCCCGGTTATGCTCTTTTGTAAGCTTCCTTTTCTCCTTTCTTTCTCGGTTGTGCTTTTTTGTAAGTTTCTTTTCTCCTTTCTTTCTCGGTTGTGCCTTTTTGTAAGCTTTTTTCCCTCCCTCCTTTCTCGGTTGTGCTTTTTGTAAGCTTTATTCCCTCCTTTCTTTCTAGGTTGTGCTTTTTCGTAAGCTTCCTTTCCCCCTTTCTTTCACGGTTGTGCTTTTTTTTTTTGTAAATTTTCGTCCTTCCTTTCTTCTTCGGTTGCACTTTTTTATAAGCTTTCTTTCTTGGTTGTGATATTTATTGTGTATTGTTTATATTGTTTGCACCATTGCCACAGGGTGCTTGTCCACTTGCAGTGTAAATAAATACAAGTTTTCTTCCCTCCTTTCTTTCTCGGTTGTGCTTTTTCGTAAGCTTCTTTTCCCCCTTTGTTTCGCGGTTGTGTTTTTTTGTAAGTTTTCTTCCCTCCTTTCTTTCTCGGTTGTGCTTTCTTGTAAGATTCCTTTCCTCCTTTCATTCTGTTTATATCTTCTTGTCACTTTTCTTCTCTTTCTCTCCAGTTATGCTTTGTCAGCTTTCTTCCCGCCTTTCTCTCTCTGTTGTGCTTTCTTGTAAGCTTTATTCCTACCTTCCTTCCTGTTGTGCTTTCTTGTAAACTTTCTTCCCGACTTTATTTCTGTTGTGCTTTCTTTCCTTCCTTCTCAATCCCAATTCCACTTCAATTTTTCTTCCTAACCTACCAATCTCTTCATTTTCTCAGTTGTATTTCACTCCTCATCTCCAAAAAATAATTCCATGGCACTTCCCATAAAATTTAAATTTCTTTGACCACTATCCAGGAAGTAATTAACACATGTCCCTGTCTGATAGAACCAGTGATGCCAAGTGAAAAACTTTCGTGTTATTTAGGTTTCTGTTTCACTGCATAGATAAAAAAGAAACACAATGAAATCTAACTCCGTTAATTACAAAGGATGTGCAGTTAAGAGCTCTGAATGAAATTTCATTTCTATCTAGTTAAATATTTATTGAAAGAGGAAATCATTAGGATACAATTACGGTTGATAGCACAGCTACACGATGCCGTACTCACATAATACATTAATGTACAGTCACAGAATTACAAACGTAAACTGTGTGGTATTACCTAATCTCGTTACTTATTCATTCCAAAAAATGTGCTTCTAATTAAGGTTGAAAATGCATCACAACGTTCGCAACTTTCTACTGCTCAAAATAATGCGGTAGTACGAAACATCACATAAAAGTGAATATGTCTTACAATGCAAGGTTTTTAATAACGACAACGGCTGAATGACAGGTAACTTCACTCTAACGCTTGTCGTAAAGGAAAGGTCTTCTAATCATGCCCTATTATTATTATTATTATTATTATTATTATTATTATTATTATCATCATCTTTATTATTAATTGTATTATTGTTATTATTTATTTATTATTATTATATTTTTTTTGGATTTGAGAGGTGTAAGAAGAAACGTTTTTGACTCTTTCTCCTCACTGGGTAATGGGTGGGGGCAACTTAAGAATTCATCGTAACATAAAAATGCAATCCTCTCCCCTTCTATTCTCCTTGCTCTCATTATACTGCCTTTGTTTTCCTTGCCTTCTCCTTGTTCTCCTTTTCGCCCTTTCTTTTTCTTCTGTTATTCCCCTTGTTCTTCCAATATTCCCCCTTTTCTCCTTGCATTCCCCTTGTTCTCCTTATCGTCCCCTTATGTTTTTCTCGTATTTTCCTTCATCTTTTAACCTCTTTATATTTCGCTTTTTCTCCTAGCCTTCTCTTGGTCTCTTTGTACTCCCATTGTTCTCCTTTCTTTTCCTTGTTATCCTAGTATTACTGTTTTCCTTATAGTCCCCATGTTCTTAATACATTCCCCTAGTTCTATCCTGTATAGTATTTATAAATTTAATCAAACGTTACTGTCATACCCTACTAACAAGTCGGAAAAAATTAAGGACAGCATTAAGCTAAGAACGTTTATATTAATAATTAAACATTTAATTAAAGAAAAAGATTTATTGTCAGTGAATGGTAAAAATTAAACGTAGCATCGCCATTGTGTAAAATGTCATATTTCACTGTCTATAGTCTGGATTAATATGCAAAACGAAATACTGAAATATAACATGAAATAAGAATGTGCTCAAATATGTTTCTAAAAGTGCAGGGCTACTATCAGTAAGTAAGGCGACGGCCTGTAGACCATAAGGAATTGTGACAAGTATAACTACAGTCTAGTAGGCCTATATACAGTCACAAAGCTCAATACGTAGGGAATATGCATCCATAGATAGTTGCTAATCACTAGAATCGCTACTATCGCCTCATCACAGACAATGCGAAATATACCGGCACAGTCTATTATTCATAATACTCTCAACAACTCAGCTTCGTGACTGTATATACTAGACTGTGGTATAACTACGAAGGTCGTGGTGAGAGGCCATGGGAGGGAGGAACTATCATATAGATCAGCGGTCGTCAGCACAGAGCACCCTGGGGCTAGTGTCTCTTACCCGCAGAGGACACAATGCACCATGGTGCACTCGTAGTTGCTACCGAGTATGCTCTCTACCTCTCCCTGCTGCACAACGGGGCACACGGGACGGCTCCGCTTACCCTTTGCACATTTTAGCGAGTGCTGATGACAACTGATATAGATAAATAATGATGCTATAGAATAATATCTATTTCATACCAGGACAAGAACGATTGTCATTTCCTAAAATAACATAACTTAAAGATAACAGTGTCAATTTAATGTAAAGTAGCCCCGTCACATGCCATGCACTTGAGGGGCATGGAGGTAGAGCCCATGATTTCTTGACCTCGGCACTAGAATGAGGTGGTGTAATCGGGACCACACTCCGACCACCTTTTACCCCCAGGAAAAACGCGGTACTCAATTTGATAGAAAGCTGAGTGAACCTCGAGGCCGTTCTGGAAGTCTGGAAACGAGAAAATCCCTTCACCATCCGGGATCGAACACCGGACCTTCCAGTCCGTTGCCAGCAGCTCCACCAACTGAGCTATCCGGTCACAATATATATATATATATATATATATATATATATATATATATATACATACATACATACATACACACAACACACACGACAAATTAATAATCAAACTCGATCCAACGTGACAACATGTAGGCCTACAGCTAGGAAGGTGAGATCTGATTCAAGCACTGAGATGCGCAATGGCAAAAAGCCACGTCATTACGATCTCATGATTTTTGGAGCTTTCCTCACGACGCGGTTGTTCAGTTTACACATGCCGTCTGATAACAGTTGACCACTGACTGTGCAGTACGTAATTCACTACGTCATTATTTAGATTTAGAGCAATGAAAGGAGAGTATAGTAATCTTGTCACGGTTGACGGTAAGTGCTCCACCATAATGCAAGAACTGGGTTGTACACAGTTGAGGAATGAAAAACAAATTCGTACAAAATGAGATTCCTGAGGTCAGTGAGACTACCCAAATAAACAAAGCAGATATAATTTATATGCAGGCAATTGAATAGGCCTATTCCTCATTTCGGTACCACAATCCTAAAGACTGAATTCGTGCCTTCCGTCTTTAAGTTTGAGACATTATAAACGAATCAAAATACGCTTTTTCCAAAATATCAAATTTATACCAATAAAACAACTGATCAAACTGAGTTCAATGCCAATACATGTTGAAAATTGATTTACAGTACTCAGTTTATTAGAAAAATATGTAATTTTAGGTATTTATTTTGTAAAATAAGGAAGAATAAGTTCTATTACCCTGATAATAATTTTGAGATCAAATAAAATTTGTTCAATTTTTGGCATAACTCTCCACAAACATGTAGGTTAAATTCGTAATAATTTACTGCGTACAAATCCTACAAGTTGTATAGTTTAGAGAAAAATGTATCATATTATCGAAACTCTCAACAATATCACATGAAGTAAACTTAAGTAGTTTTCTTGATACGGACATCAAAAATGGTTCAAAGAGTTATTTCCGAAAATCATACACTAATATAATGCCATATAACATTTTTGTTTTATTTCAATAATAGTAAATAAACGTATAAAGCCTCATTTCATCCTCTATACAACTACTGTACGGGTCTTGTTGGAACGAAGCAGGCCACATGCATATAAAAATTCCAAAGATTTGGTTTGTCTTAAAAATTGAGAGATGGCACAATGAGGTCGATGAAATTACAGTTTCTAGTTTCATTTCATCAAGTATGGATCTCGGATCTCGGATCTCACAATCAGCAATAGTCTTAACATTTGATAGAATATTAAGATCCATAAAAATATTACGACTTTTTGTGTAGTAGTTCAGAAATTCTGAGCCCTTTTAAATTCACAATACTTCGGCTGCATGTTTTCAATCCCAGTTTGGAAACAGCCTCTTTTAGCGTATCTAATATACGTTACTCATTGGCATCTTAAACTTACTTAACTAAATATGGGCATAAACTTAACTTACCAACTTAGACCTCTTCAAAACAAGATTTAGCTGATACTTCATTTCCACTTACCTGAAACAAACAAGAAAAATATTTAAAATGACACAAATTTACAAAATCAAAGATACAAACGCAAACACATTTCCTTATTGATTCAGAAGTCCATAGGAATCATTACGATTAACACAGACGTTTCGCCAAGTGACACGTTATTTAACCCCTGATGCTTTCTATTGTGTGACTAAGAAGTAGATTTAATAGACTCTTTTGCCATTTGTAAGGATTAAATCAATGCTAAAAATTCATAAGTAACGCAAATTAATAACAATCATTGAGTGCTAACCAATTAAATACATACACTATCTACTAAAAAGTAATTGGGCACTGTTTTTGCCCCTTTAGAACCTCGTGGTACCACCTCTTGTTGCTGTAACAGCAGCCACCCTGTCAGGCATGCTCTCCACTAGTTTGTGTAGGATATCCACTGGAATGCGTCAACATTCCTCTTGCAACATGGCACTCAGTTGGACAAAGGAAATTGGCCGCATATCCCGAGACATCAATCGCCGGTTCAATTTGTCTCAAAGGTGCTCAATGGGATTGAGATCAGGACTCTGTGCAGGCCAGTCCAACCGGTGAACATTATTGTCTGCATACCACTGTATAGTAGCCGCCGAAACATGGGGCCAACTTCCATTGTCCAACTGAGTGCCATATTGCAAGAGGAATGGCGACGCATTCCAGTGGATATCCTACACAAACTAGTGGAGAACATGCCTGACAGGGTGGCTGCTGTTATAGCAACAAGAGGTGGTACCACGAGGTTCTAAAGGAGCAAAAGCAGTGCCCAATTACTTTTTGGTACATAGTGTACATACAAGTAAATATAGATCTATCACCAACTATTTTAAAAACCAATGTTTTCTCTACGATATGTTTAAAATAATCTTCGCAAGTAAAAAGAATTTCTACAAAATAAGTTCGCAGTTCTAATCCATCTCGTTAGCAGTGAATGAGGTTTTAATATTTAGTTATAGAAAGAACTATGACTTCAAATGCCTTTCATAAGGACACATGTAAGGCATCACTGTTGAGAAATTACTTAAAACATGTACGAGAAGGAGAGAATGCGGATAAAATCATAACCAAAGATAGGAAGTTCCTACCGGAACTGTTAAGTTGTGTGAGCTCGGATTCATAGCTACCGAGTGAACAATAGTAACGCAGCTTTCAAAGTCAACAAACTAGCAAAACAAACATGTTAAGATACGGAATTAAAAATGAGCTGAGTCTTGGTAGCAGTCCTCTATGTAGGCAACAAGCTTCGCAAGTCTGTCAACAAGTAGCATACATTTAGGCGCTCTTGTTTACTGCCCAACCAACCAACTAACTAATCACATGACGTGACGCATAAGCTAAGTTTTTTTTACCAAGTATCACACCAAAAGAGGACGTGTTTGCCTTGTCAGGTTTCCAGATCAAACATAAGGAGGCCAGCCTTCAGTAATACAAAATCATTATAACAACATTATATCAACACTATAGAGATGGTTAGATTAATTGGCTAGTGAAAGCTTGGATTTCTGAAAATAAATTGTTTGAACTCACCTATAAGTCTCCTAATTGAAACTTAGCAAAATAAACATTTTAATATATAATTCTTAGTGATCGACAAGGTGGAATTGCGTTGGCTTATTGAAAGGCTGAATTGTCGTCATGACGTCGTGCACTGAACATACTAATAACGACACTTGCTTAAAGACATCCTTAAGTTCTAGTAGAAAGTTTTAGATATTAAAAGAACGGAACAATTTTTGAAGTACATATAATTCTGTCTGTAACGGTTGAGATGTTTGTCTAGATGCTGACTGAGAAAATTAATAACACTATTTGAGCCCAAGTTGAATTTCAGACAAAAGGTGATGGGGATTGCATTCTGAGTCCACTTTGTAGTATTGGTTTCGGCGTGGTGAGGTTAACATATGAAATAAACTTTGTACTTTGACGATAACTCTCAGTATGTTTATCTTCACAATCTGCACACAGAGCTTCATGTTTTGGACTTTTCTTAGGACAACCAGCTATAGCATGTTCATCCGCGCACTTAACACATTTACTTCAGTGATGACACCCTGTAGACATATGACAAAAAGTCTCACATTTGTAACACTGACGTATAGATGATTTAGGTCGATACTGTTCAACAGTCATTTTAATATTAAATAGTCCCGTACATTGACGTAATAATTCACCGGCAGGCGAATTTTCTAAGGTTACAATCCAAATAGGAAGTTTTGAAGCTTCTTTGAAACCTGTTCATTTTGAGGTAAATTGACGAACAAATTCAACTAGATAGTTCAAAACTAGAAGTTTTTGGTAAATTACTTCTTCAGAAATTGTAAGTGGCAGTCGTTTAATTACATACTTTAACGGTCTTTCTGATGGTGAAGTAAACATATAAATTCAATTTTTCAGAAATCAAGTGCTTAGTTAATTTGTTGTGGGCCTCTACTATTTTTGGATGAATTTTCAATCCATCAATAGTAAACGTACATTGAGCTAGGGTCACCTGTAAAGCTTACAGACGTTGTAATGAAAGACAAATGATTATTTACCTTTTTGACAACAATCGGTGGTGGTATAATGGGCCTCGATGAAGACGAAGTCTGTACTTGAGTATTGAGTGGTGATCTAGAATGTTGTGTCTGATTTTTATTTTTATGTTGCTGATACTGTTTCTGCTGATGATGCTCTTGGTGTTCCTGCTGCTGCTGATAATGATGTTGCTGCTGCTGTTGCTGCTGATGATGATGCTGCTGACATTCGTCGTTAACGGAAGATTATCATAATTTGAGAGTTAGATAAGGTAATGTTCCCAGGTTAATGTTGAGGGACGACTCATTGTAGATTTGCGTTCATATTTTTCCGCGACATTACAAATAGAAATTCTTCTTCTTCTTCAGAGTTAGAGGTCTTTTCTCTCACTCTCTGTCTTGTTTATATTTAACTCGCTCAGCAAATGCTTGAATAATGAAAGTCTTGAGACTGCTATCGATACCTACATCTTGTAGTACTTCAAGGTTCAGTGCAGCATCATATAAAATATACATTCGTGAATTAGATGAGAGAACTGATAATGTTTCCGAATCCGTATGAATTTCATGTTCAAATTTTGAAACCATGATCATGTCTATGTCATTATTTACGCCGGTTGTCATCAATAAATCAATCAGGTATAACATTATTTACTAACACGCAGTGTTTAAATGTATATGTTTTGATGAAATAAAGTAATAAGGACTGTAGAAGCAAAATCAAAAAGAAAAAACACAACACACTGCAACTAGTAATAAAAACACTGTTCACCATACACGATCACTAGTAGCCTATACTGTAAGCATGTCTTACTCGTACCGCTGTTCGAACGAGACTGTTAACGCACATGTGTAATGCATTGTATCTGGAAAATTGAAATTAGGTAGCCAAAATTTTGGTTTTAGATCTGTACAGTCGGGTGGTAACCAAATTTGTCTTTGTGGCATGATCCAAGGGCTTAGAAGAAGAAACACTACGGACAAATAATTTTGCACAAAAAAGGCAATAACTGGTAATTAAAATTTTCATAATTTTCAATATAAAATAATTTACTTTTGCACATAAGAATAAAAACTAATATTATCTACTATTTTTGAATTAATAATATTGTAGATTTTCAGTTTATCAAAACAGATACTCTTCTACGCTTAGAAAAACAATATTTGTACCTTGAAAATGTTCGTTCTATGTCACAAGATGTAACTGGAGTAAATCTGAAATACGATACGGAGTTTCTTACTGTATAACCAAGTGAACAACAGCTTTGTGATTCTAATAGTGCATTTCGTATATGACACATCACATTAAACCCATAATTCATTTGAAGAACACTTTTCATTTTTCCTTTAATGACTATTGGGACTTTTCCAGATTGGTATATACATTTGAACAATAATTATTCTTCCAGATCTCGCGGCGTCAAGTCATTTCTATAGGCCTATGTATCGACCACGGCAGAGTGATTGCTGCAGACAATTGTTTCAAGGGATACTGAAACATAACCAACATTATATACAAGTTACATAAGCTGGAAAAAAAAAATGTCTACTTGAGTCAGATTTTTATTTTTAAGTAGAATGTTTCGCGTTATTATTGTATTTCCTATGCAAACAAGGGTATTCCATGAATATATAGGACAATATGTATGTAGAGGTCCATATATATATGTTCATGAGTCGTACTGCAGGAGGCACAAAATGGGATCACAAAAGAAATTATATCCTGAAAGAACTAAAAATCAAATCAATATTACAATGTGTAAACAATCAAAGAAAAAACTGGGAAAATCATGTCAGAAGGATGGATAGAACACGAATCCCGAAACAAATCCTGCAGTATACTTCCCGTGAAAGACGATCCGTTAGTCGCCTGGCTAAAAGAAGAACTAAAGTGAGATCGTAACAGAACACCTGGTCTAATACGTGTTTTGGAGGATGATGACGATGATGATGATTATATATATAATATCATATGTATATTTCGTAACGGTGTCCCTGGACTAATATTTCTTTTGCAGATTATATTTCCACATTACATAACTTCCAGTAAAATTTTTCTCCATTTGTTGACATATGATTACCAGCAAATCTTAAAGTATTGCATTCAACTTTGTGTGATTGAAGATTTAAAATCTGTCTTGCTAAAATCCGCTCACTAAACTGCACAACTCTACTGCAAATGTTAGCACGTAATGAAACTCCTCTATTGTGCTTGTTGCTGTAGACTAATGCATCAGATATGAAAGTCAACCATCCACACTTGCCGATTGGCTGTGAGATACATGCGTGGCTGCACTCAACCTGAAAACTTGTTTTCGTACGAACTTCTCACCCCAAATCTTAATTATTTTAGGAGTCAATACGAAGGAATCTGTAAGAACTTTAATAATAATAATAATAATAATAATAATAATAATAATAATAATAATAATAATAATAATAATAATAGTAACAAAGCCACCGGCGTAGCTCAGTCGGTTAAGGCACTTGCCTGCCGATCCGGAGTTGCGCTCGGGCGCGGCTTCTATCCCCGCATGGGCTGAAAACCTGGTTGGATTTTTTCCGAGGTTTTTCCCAACCGTAAGATTTGGTAATCTATGGCGAATCCTCGGCCTCATCTCGCCAAATACCATCTCGCTATCACCAATCTCATCGACGATATATAACTTAGTAGGTGTTACGTGGTTAAATAAACAACTGTAATAATAATAATAATAATAATAATAATAATAATAATAATAATAATAAGAAGAAGAAGAAGAAGAAGAACCATAGAGCCGTTTCCCTTACTCAATATGGGTGTTTTTCGATTTACATTAGACAGAAGCACGTTGCGACTTAAGTAACGTGAAGTCAACACTATGACTGACTTATCTAGATCTAAGGCAACATAACACATTAACAAAGATGCTATAGGTGAGATACGAACCTGTAATCGTGGCTTATACGCATCATTAAAGCTCACCAAGTCTCTTGTTACAACTTAATAACAGAAATAGTAATAATGTCCGATTTACAAAACCTCGAACCGTAGGGCAGAGATTACGAACAGCACCAGAAAGTTCCGCTATGTCCGAAGATAACTCAATATCGTTGCTTAACAAATACAGGACAAGAATATTACCAAATACTGATAGTCTCTTCAGAGGGAGATAATTCTCAGTTTTCCTTGCTGGAAACCTAACCAGAGTTTGCTTCATACAGATAACTGCAGTATTACAAAATTTCAGATGAACACTGTTTTTCCCCTAACTACAGAATGGTGTTTAATGTTCTATAAATAACCGCTGAGAATATCCCAGTAACAGCACTAGGAGTCGCACGCTACACGCTACACGATGCTTTTCTTTCCGAAGGGAACTTAATATCTAGAGAGCGGCTACTTTTTCTTTTGACAGCTGTACATATGAGCCAGAACTTCAATCAGAGGATAAATTTAGGCTTAAGTTATACTAATCCCACTTAGGGGAAGGGGCAAGAGCTGCAACTGCACTCACACGTAGGCAGCTTGGATAGGTCCGAGAAGGAAAGATGCGCATGCCATAAGACCCTCCCGCTTTACGGGCTGGTTCCGAACTCCCATACAGTCTGCAGAATCCCCTTACCTTTCCACTGCGGTCCCTCGACTCCGGTCCCACGAGGTAGCATACTATGAACCAGTGGAGACCACACGGTACATAGCACTACCACCAGCAACTAATAACCACGCACCAGGGGCCCAAGTTCGGTGGCTGCCAGCAGTCGTCTCTGCATCGGTTGCAAGTCCGAAATGGGGGAAAGCAACGGAGATGGTGATGAAAAATATGAAGTACAGATGAAATGGGAGTACTCCGAGAAAATCCTCTGCAACATTTGCTTTGTCCACCACATATTCCAACACATCCTGGCCGGACATCGAACCAGCGCTATCACAAGAGCCACAGATACTATAATTTAGGCTTAGGATATAGTATACTTTGCGAGGCGAATTATTAAACCATCAACAGAGATGGAATATAATTCTTCGACGTTGGGAATTGGACTACAGAGTACAAGCAAAAATGGCATAAATAAGGATGTACTCTGGAGTAGCCTAATCTACACAATAAGGAAGGCCGAAAAACGTGAGACGTCGTAAAGAGGAATAGGCAGAAGATTTTGACAATATTGAAAAACAGCTATAATTCCGATATGATGGAAAGAAATCTTAGGCCTATGCAACATTAAGATGATGATTATTTAGTACATAATAACTAAATATCCTAAGTTGAGGACCGCATCCTGTCAAATAATAATACTAATAACGGAAAAATAACAACGACGCCAAAGCATATAACATTAACTCATTTCGTCAATTATTTTTGCTCGAACATTTCATGCACCGATGATTATTTTGATAGATGAGTTTGATATGAAAAGAGCGTTTGAATTGTTGAACGTAGCAGATACAAACCAAACACAAAGTTTTATCAAAATTCACTCTGGGAATTGAGCTCCTATTGGATTGGACCTCTGTTTCAATTACGTTTTCGTATGCTTGTGTGTAAACACAACATTTACCCAATGGAACGCACGCCGACCAGTGTATTGCAAAATGATGTTTGGTTTGAAATTTTGAACGTTGTATGTATGCTCTATTCTATATCGGTCTGAAAATTCCTGACTACTACGAATTTTCTCTGGTGGTCTTTTTTGCAATCATTTACAGCGTATTATAAAAACAACTTCTAGAAACAGAAGAAATTAATACCAAAACCGTTGGCAACTTGATTTTTTTCTTTAGCAGTTTATTCAGGATCCATGAGAAGATAACAGGACGTGAAGTAAGACGGAATGGCAATAGCCGCTATGAAAAAGTTTTTTAAACAATGAACAGTGACTCGAAATATTGCTGCTACTTTTCTATTTAAATTTTACTTCAAAAACATCTTTTCATTCATCTTAAAACCCAAAACTTAGAGAAGTAAAAAGATCAACTCTACCTTACGTTTACTTTCACTTGACATGCACAGATGAACTTCTTGAAGTTGGAGCAAGTTGGCAACTTGTTCTGTTTTTCCGGTGTCTACTTCTGGCACAGAAACGCATCTGCCTGAAGATAGTCTATGTTCCTTCAAATAATGTCTCTTAGCGAATACAGGAGTTCCTAGAATCCTTTCAATATTTACCCGAATACTAAAGTGCAAATTTTGAATTCCTTTTCCAGCTCTAGATAAGGCTATATACATATATATATATATATACATACATACATACACACACAGGGTGTAAGGATTATAAGTGCAATTATTTTAATTGATGATTGTTCATGTCATAAGGAAGAAAAAATGTCCTCAAATTTTTTTTCTAATTCCAATATTTAACTAATTATTATTAAAGTTTACAATATTAGGGATTTGGCAACATTGCTGGATAAGGAGAAGGTAGTTTACAAGTACATTATACAGCTCAAGCGAGTACAGACATATCGGTACAAAACAGATGCTCTGTTCTAATGCAGGGGAGGACATTGTTTACATAAAACGAACAGCAAATACAAACGTTCAATCTCATTAACAGTACTTTATGGTAAATTTCAATTTTATTTAACAATATTGGCAATATTGGTACATTTTTTATTTACGTCTAAAAATAAACAATAATGGTTTACTGTACAAAATCACACGAACTTTCTTTTAAATGCAACATTTTACCCTCTCCCGCTTCCATAAAGCAGTACCATTTTTCTGTGATTCTCGAAACAGGTAAGAGACTCATAGTTTCTAATAATCATTGAGAAATCGCTACAAAATTTCGCCGATTAGGTAACTTCATTGCGGAACACATTGACGGTACATCTTCTTGCCTCACTTGAATTACGACGACTTTCTACATAAATTAATAACATATGATATTCCTAAACTGTGAATGACATTGTAAGTTGTTTATCAAATACCTGGTACCGAAATGTCATCCGGTGTGGCTTAGTGGATAAAGCGTCGGAGAAAATTTTTCTCCGTTCCATTACTCTTTCATCGTATGATGACGCAGAATATCTGCATGGAAACATCATATGTACTTCGGTACATTATAATGTATCTGTACAGAGTATTGCCTGCTGAACACGTTGCCACGTCTCTCACGCCAGAATATTAACAAATTTAAGCATGCACTTTTATTTAATTTCACGAAAACTTAATAGAATGCACAAATATATATTTAAACTAATATTAAGTCTTTGCTAGATACACCTACTAATGTAATTGTTTTCGTAATTTTCTAACGATATAAGCAGTACAACGCGAATAAAATAAAATAAATATTTTTTCTGGGAAAACTATCAAGTTTTGACGGACGGCACTTATATCTCTTACACACTGTATCAACAAATAGAAATGTTCACAGCAGATACCTCCTCTTGCACATAAATACCGTTGAAGGACCATACAACTGATGCCAACAAAACCCAATATTGTGCTCCATACAACTGAACAGAAAAAATGCAATTGGTCATTCTTGTCTTCTCTAAATTAACACCAGCATAATTTCTAATCAGAAATAACGATGTAATTTAAGTATCTGACAACGTAATGATCATAGTTTTCTTTGAATATATAGTTAGGAGATATCTTAGGAAATGAGGAAATAAATACAGCTAAGATCAAGGACACTGCTCACTAGATTAAAAATATGACGCGGTCATACTGCCTCGGCCCTGACAGAGTCAGTCTCAACATCAGACGAATACATGATAAATTCCAGAGCCTAGAGCCAAGTTCTTAAATCCTAAATCAGCATCGTGGATTCGACTACCCACAAAAGATTTCACCCTTGCTTTTTTTTTAATTATTGTATGTTATAGAGGAAAGGAGAAGGAGGTGAAGAGTATTAGCACAGTCTAGTATATACAGTCACGAAGCTCAATAATAAATATGCATCCACAGATAGTTGCTAACCAGTAGGTTCGCTACTACCGCCTCATAACAGACAATGCGAAATAGTACCTGCACAGTCTATTGTTTCTAGTAACCTCACAGCTCAAGCTTCGTGAATGTATATAGTAGACTGTATTAGTGGAATGGACAGGGAAACAGGAATACTTCGCGAAAAACACAATGCAACGTCTCTTTCGTGCACAAAATACATCACGACCAGGCAGTGGATCTGATGAATGGAAAAGCAACGCGCTAACGTTTCAACGATTAATAATTAAATATTAAATTAATAATTTAACCGACCATTGTACAACTAAAGGCTTTCACAATCAACGACAAGATTGTCGGAGCCCGGGAACGGGAAGCTTTCTAATTTTTATACCTGTACTTCAATCAAGTTTTATTCTTTTAATATGTTTTATCATATAAATGTGACATATGTAAATGCTGTAATTGTTTTAACGTAACACTTGGTTAAAGTCTCTATTAATTCTCATGAATAAACATTATATTTGTTAACTTAAATTTTTAGTAGGTTATTTTACGACACTGTATCAACATCTCAGGTTATTTAGCGTCTGAATGAGATGAAGGTAATAATGCCGATGAAATGAGTCCGGGGTCCAACACTTTAAAGTTACCCAGCATTTGCTCATGTTGGGTTGAGGGAAAACCCCGGAAAAAACCTCAATTAGGTAACTTGCCCCGACCGGGAATCAAACCTGGGCCACCTGGTTTCGTGGCCAGACGCGCTAACCGTTACTCCACAGGTGTGGACAAATTCAATTATCAATGTACTCCGTATTCAGAAAGCTTATGTAGAAACCTGATCTCAAGATGACTCGCTGAATCTGAAAACGTTAATCAATAATAGTAATATGCGTTACAAGAGCGGTATGTTGAAGTTTTCATGTTCGAGGAAAAGTTTGAAAAAGCGAAACGTAGTTGAGCTTTTTTAATTTCCGAGAATTGAAATAAAACATACCGCTCGTGTATCGTACATTATTTTGTGCGAAGATCGTTTATTACATACCTGAAAGAGGAATTTCTAATTAGTTGCAATGAAATCTCCATCTTGGTTTCTGTTCAATGACGGCAAATTTGCAAAACAAAAATATCTATCTCAACATTGTTGCTTTAAAATTTTTTCTGTGTTTACTATACTCCAGCAGGCCGTGATATACGTATGTCTTTCTTTCTCCCCAGTCTATGATGAGTCTGGAATCATATTGATTTTTTCACGGCTTCCTTAATGTTACTTGCATCACGAATGCAGTAACTTTAGTGGAGTTGTAGAGTTTACTTAATTTTTGCAAATATTTAAAAACAATAATTAACAGTTCAATTTAGGTGAAATTGCAGTGGTATGTTTCCAATTTATAATTATTATATTGAACGTCTCTAAAAAATAATATGTTAAAAGCCTAAAGCAGTAAAATCAATATGTCACTTAAGCGGTAAGAAGAGCGAAATTGTTATGTGTGTTAGGTTGGGAATACTGAATGTGGAATTTTAGACTTTCCGCGGATTGGTTTTGTGCGGAAACCAAGCAAATACGCACCATCTCGCACAAAATATAAAACAGCTTTTTGTGTAACTCAACACATAATTGCATTTGATAAGTACAGACAGTCATTAAAACAATTATTACATATCACTGTAACGGCTTATCGGAAAATTCAAAACGTTAATAAATCCTAAAAAGAATAAGCTGACCTTAAATGACCTTGACAACTTCCACTAAATAAAAAATCACTACATATCACTGTTTTTCCCCTTCAGACGAAGAAATGTTCATTCAAAATTGTATTCTCGCAAACGCGTTGTTTTCGAAATAAGGCACTGGTAGGTTAAGAAAAAAATCACGCCGTATATTACCAAATACGACATCGGGTTCAAGCTGGATACCCCCGCTGTAGAGGTAAGGATTAGAGATTAACAAGACTAACTACCGTTCTCGCTCACTGTGTTCGTTGCATTTGTCTTTCGAGTCTCGTCTCGTCATTCTCGTGCACTTCGAGTCTCGTTCATCATTCTCGAAATAGCATTTGGTCGGCGTGGAAAGATTTCGTAACTTTGAATAACATACATCATTGAAATAAATAAAATTATAAATGTCTAAATGAGACAAAAAGACAAAACAGAGCAGTATCTTAGTTATCAAAATGTCCTGCTTCTATTATATGATATTTACCTATGGTTATATAAATAGAAAAAAAATTGTCAAATAAATTTGCATTTCTAAGAAATATAAAACATAACGTTAATATCTTTTTACTTGAGATTGCACACTTGATTTTAAGCATACGGAAAGGAAATTCCTAGCCTTTTAATAAGGGCCTAGTAATTAAATGAAGACTGGGGAACAGATTATTATACACTGAAAGGTAGAGATGTTTCAAACAGGGTACTTAATTGTTTATACATTATATAACAGTTGCCAAAGTAGATAAAATTCAGTCAGGTATAAACAACTGTGGCGATTCATGGCTGCTTGACTTCGGGAGACGAAGATCAATCTCGAGTCTCGGAACACTCACAACCAGTCTTTACGTCAAAGACGCAACGTAATACAACATTGTCGTGCGGGTTTTCGGCTTTGCGGGCGCTGTTAGTCTCGCTTTCTCGATCGTTGTTCATCTCTAGTAAGTAGCTACTTATACGCAATGCTTATAGAGCTTCCCTGGCCGTCTGCGACCGTTTGTCTAAACAACTTGTGCTCACGAACAGTAGACCACGTTCCGCAGTCTGCCGGATAACTCGTGTCCCTGCAACTTTATTGCCTTTTTTTACAAAGCGAATATTGCTGAATATGGCGCATACAGTACTACATCCAGAAGACTATATTTCGAAGGCGGCCTTGCTCGAAGAGATTGGACACAGATACGAAAACAGAAGATTTAAAATCGTTACTTTCTTCCGGACTGTATTTTATCGCGAGTGGAGATTAAATTTGAAAGAGCAGAACCGAGGGTTGCAGTGAAGGGTCAAAAGCGAACACAACGAATGCGAATTGGCTGGATGAAGTACAGATCACAACTGTAACCAAGTTTACTGCTACTATTATGCCGTATCGCCCATTTCCCCTCTAGCTCCTACCTGCAAAGTGAGTGTAAAGCAAAGTTCCTAATGAACTTAGTATCCTGAAATTCTGTAACTGTTCGCAGGGTCATGCAATCTGTCCCGGTAGCATAATGGCTGCTTCGTTACTTTACCTGTACTGTTGCTCAATGCAGTGCGGTAACTTTTTTAGCATATTTTTTCTTTTCCTTCATTAAAAATTTCACGAATACAGTACAACTCCAATTCTGTATAAAATCCTACAGAAAAAGATATCATCTGTTTTGGTTTACTAAGATCGCAGTACGCAGGCGCACTATGAAAAGATCCATAAACACGAGAGTAAAACAATTACGTAAGCAGTGTTATACAAGGTGTTAAAAAAAAAGTATCGAATATTTAAGGAGATGCTAACATGCATCAAAACAAGAAAAAAAAATCGTATAAACATAGGTCCTACAACACATACTTTCTGAGATCTGAACACTTGTTCGTAGGTGTTCAATGTGACGTCCATACATGGCAATGCATTCCTCTGCCCTTCGACGTAAGGATTCATGCACTCTTTGAAATTGACCTGGTTGTTCTTGATAACCAAACGTCTAGGGGATTTAGGTTTGGGGAACGAGCAGGCCAAGGTGTGGGGCCTCCCCAATCAATCCAGCGGTCCTCAAGTGTCAGCGTCAGGTGTCATACTCCAATAAGGTAGGCAATACGTTAATAAGAAAGTCCTGATAATGAGCCCCAATTAATCTCTGTGGTAGCACGTATGGCCTTAATCTATCGCCAAAAACACCTGCCCATACGTTGATTGAGAATCGGTGCTTATGCCTTGTTTCTTCAACTCCATGGGAATTTTCACCAGCCCAAACATGGTGATTACGAAAATAATTCACAACACCATCTCTCCTGAACTCCGCTCATATCCGCAACCAAACCTTTGTTTTCAGTATTCCTTGCGACGTATCATTATTCCATGTCAGGGGTGTCAACTACGGTATGATTATATGGTAGTCTGCTGTATTATAGGGCAGAAAAATGAATTGTCATGAATGGATGTCACATTGAGCACCTCCCATGAACAAGTGTTCAGATCTCAGAAAGTATGTGTTGTAGGACCCAAGTTTATTAGACATTTTGTCCTTGTTTTGATGTATACTATGACCTCCCAAATTACTGGATACTTTTTTTAACACCGTCAGTCGTTTCAGCTTGTTTCGGCTGCAAGTTGTAATTGCATCCATCTTTTCTTGGGTCTTCCTAGGTTTCGTCTTCCTTGTGGTTTATAATTTAAAGTTGCCTTGGGTATTCTATTCTCTGTCATCCTATTTACATGCTGTTTTCAATTTGTGTCCTATATTCTATTATAGTATTGTTCAGTTCTTCAATATTTCATTGATGTCTAATTTTTTTTATTGTGTATTCTATCAATTGTTTGGTATCCTGCTATGGGTCTAAGGAAATCAATTTCAGTTATTTGTATTCTTGCTGTATGTTGGGCCGATATTGTCCATGTTTCGAAACCATAGGTAGGCCTACTGCCATTGTCTTATATAGTTTTATTATTGAGTCCTTTCTGGCCTTGTTTTTTAGTACCTGTTCCTTTTAACGTACCTGTCATATAGCTAAACTTATTTAGTTTATTATTAATGTCTATTTAATTTGTAAATGTCATTCCGCAACCAAGAAAGTTAAATTTTGACACCTGTTCGATAGTTCTATTTTCTAAGATTATTTTAGCCGAACTGGAGGGGGGCCTGAAAATCACAGGTCTGATCGCATCTCGAACCCGGATCACCTGCGTGATATGTTGAAGATTTGACAATTTAGTCACCGCAGACAATGTCAACGGTACTACGTCTTGTTACATTCTTTTGTTGGCCTGAAATTACTGAATGATGAATTAAATTTAGCCTTATGACAGCATGAAAATTTCCCAGTTTTTTTATTCGAATTGGTCGAAGAAAAACACCAGGCAAAAATCAAGTAGGCAACTGGCCCCAACCAGGATTTAAACCCGTGTCTATTACTTTCTTATTCAGACACGCTAAACAGCAACTCCATAGCGGTGAAGACAATACTGCTTAGCGAAAAAAAAAAGTTTGATTATGCATACAAAAAGTGTAGAGATTTCCGATTCACAGTGCAGATTTGCAACAAATTTCACAGTCTATATTTGTTTCAGAATACAAATGCAGTACAACCTGATAAATAATCATTGCTCTAAAATGCAGCTCTGTATTTCAACCAAAGAGTTCTGCTATCCTTAACCTCTACTTTTAATCAGTGTCTTATAGTACAAGTAACATTAATGTGTTAAACTTTGAATTCATTTTTGAGTTCCAATAAATCAAGTATATTCAAATGAAAAAAACAAGCAAATGTTCAGTCTCTAGACTTATTTTAATGTAAAATACTGAAGTATTTCATTTGAATTAATGTGTTACTTTGTCCATAAGCCGCTCTTGCACGCTTCGCGGTGAGGGAAGTGCCAGCAGCAGGCACACACCTTGCCTCTGTTGATGTCAGGAGCAATTACTGCCAATTTCCTGCCCCCTGACATCACATATCTATCATAAGCCTGGGTCGGGTTATGACACAGTAGCGTGTGTAAGAAACCTCTTATTATACACCACACCATGCCGTATTATGCACTGCTTTTATACGGAATTTATATAACACAAATAACATCCTTTTAGAAGGTGACAGAGATTATTTTTAAACCAAATTATTTATTCATGAAACTGTCCAGGTATATATTAAATCACAATGGAACCTTCCGAAATTATCCTACTGAAACTCATCTTGAAATGTGGTGGTGGTGGTGGTGGTGGTGGTGGTGATGGTGGTGGTAGTGATGATGATGATGATGATGATGATGATGATGATGATGATGATGATGAATTTAGGGGGTGGATGCTGATGACCTAAAAATCTACTTAAAATGATCACTAAAATGCTCTTAAACTAATGTAAAAATGACATAAAATTAAAAGAAAATGACATTTAAATATTATTCACCGTATCGCACAACAACTTCTTAAAAATCAGTCACCTTGTTTCAATGACTGCCCTGTAAATCTCTGAGAGAGGAGGCAATTTCCTGGAATTTGACTAAGATAAAGAAAATCAACATGCAACGAAATGATGGTTTTTTAAGGGAAAATTATACTTTTTAATGAGGGTTTACAACGTGTTTCTATCAGGGATGATCCATGTCAGTGCTTTCATTCTCCGTCTCCTATTTCCACGCTTCAATTTGTTACCAGATCTTCCAGATGAGGTAGTGTGAATGATAAAACAAATGTGGGCGCAACGTGCATTCTTGCAATCTTTGTGTTAAAAATACCGTCTACAACAGTAGACATCTCTACCGGACCATATTGAGGACACAACGTCCAGTCTAGGACACTGTGAAAGTTTTCCCCTCTTTCAAAAATAAATTCTAAAGACGCCCTGGTACCGACAAAAGAAGAGTAGCGGTCAAAGCCTTCACATAAACTGAGCTGTTGTCAAGCATTTTATATTACTTCCGTTATGGGAGGTGAAGCCTTCAGTGGAATGAGGGATGGACTTCAGAGTCTGTTCCAAACTATAAAACTTAAACTTCACTGTTATTTACTTATTTAGTAAGTAATTGCTACTGTCTATTTGCTTAGAAAATGATTTAACAGACCTATCGGTAAAGAAGAAATAAATTCATTCCAAATGATCTAAAAGTTCTTCAAAGTATTAAAAATGACCAAAAATTGCCGAAAAAATATAAAAATGACCTATTAGTTCAAAAATGTCAAAAAATGCAATAAAAGAAATTAATTTTTTACGTTGATATTAATATAGAAAGGATTTCTACATTAACACGCATCGTCCTAATGTGAAAAATAAGAAGATAACTTTTCATCAACATCGGCCCCCTAATAATGATGATGATGATGATGCTAGAGAAAGGAAAACGACTACAAAGTACGACAGCTCAAGTACTTGCAATATGATTTCGGGTTGCGGAAAATAAATTATGCGAGCTCAAAGCAAGGACGCCACTTATCTCACTGTCTGTTGCCATTCCTCTAAGCATCTATAAACTTTTCTTTTACTTGGTTATTTACTTGGTTTTGAAGGGGAAAAGCCTAAAGATAAAAGTAACCTAATAATTAATACATCTTAAGGGGGGGGCGAGAAATGCCGCTAAACACGAACCGAATTCAGGGCAGAGTATTTTTAATGTGTCAAAAGAATACAATGTTACGATAATTTCAACATCTGATGTAAGTTGCTTAGCAATTACATCACACTATTCTGACGTCACTTACCAACGGATCATATTCTTGTACTGATACGGTGTTTGCTAAATTCATGCATCAGCTCAAAATAGTATTGTTAATTAGACTATTGAACAGGTATCAAATAAAAATTATCTGGATTAGAATACAAAATATATAGACTAGTAATAGAAACAGAAAAATACAGTAACAAGAAACTAGATAAATTTCAAATGGTTTGTGAACGTTAAAAATAATTTGAAAAAAATAAGGCAAGGAAAGAAGGATTACACTTTTATAAGTGAATGGCTATGGCAGCTTTACTACATGGGAGAGAAAAATGGGTGCCGATAAAATACCCGTAATGCAAACAAGAATACAGAGCACAGAAATGAGATTTTTAATAGGAATAAAGGGTCGCACAAGACTGGAACACATGAAAAATGAAGACATACGATGAGAATTAGAAATACTATGCTCTTCTTCTTCTTTCTCCCCCTTCCCTTAGATTAATCTCTCCCTTTTAGGTTCATTTACACGACCTGTCGGGAGAGGAATTAATCTATGAATCACATAGGCTACATACTTTTTTGACCACACAAGGAGGGCCTCCCCGGACGAGGGATCAGCTCAATACCAGGGCCACCTCCGATACAACACAAACATTTAAGACATTATACAGCATTCACCCATACATATGAAAGTATTAAGGGAAGGATCGCCTTCCATGGCCGAACTTTCAAGAGGTACAATCTCGGCATTTGCCTGGAAATAACTGAGGAAACCATGAAAAACCTCAGTTAGGATTACCGGCCCCTGGGATCGAACCCCGGACCTCTAGAATGCAAGGTCAGCCCTCAACCACGCCGCTAGCCCGCTCGGTAAATACTATGCTCAATAAACCAAAAAGTTCGAGATCGAACAAAAGTGTGATTTAAAAAACAAACGACGGACTCCGTTGCAGTCAATAAAGAACACAACCAAAAAGACAGACGCATACTTTTCAACCATCATCGTACGCGAGATACAAGTGGCTTACAGGGTGTGCAGTGAAGAACAAAATGTGCTGTTGTGTGTGAATTATCACAGTCTAATATATACAGTCACGAAGCTCAATACGTAGTAAATATACATCCATAGATAGTTGCTAACCACTAGGATCGCTACTGTCGCCTCATTACAGACAATGCGAAATAGTATCTGCACAGTCTATTGTTTCTAGCACCCTCAAAACTCAAGCTTCGTGACTGTATAATATACTAGACTGTGGTATTATGACGGGAAACATAATTTTATTATGCGGAGAATAGAACTCATCTACAGAAAGGGCATCTGATTTTGTAAAAATATGTAGTAAAAAATATCTTCCGATAAATATTTTAACGTTGATTGATGTAATTATACTAATAGTGTATCTACTGACCGTTAATATTGTGATTTCTGTAAATATGACAGAGAGTGAGCTAATGTTAAATTATGCGTATACGTGTCTATTTGTTAGAGATATGTGTAAACCATGAAATCATATATCATATAATTTGAAGTGATGCCTTATTGGTGTTATTTACGAGGTTCCAACCAATTTTCGGACTGCTGACTTTACACTGACTACTATTTATTTTAAGGGGAGAGGATGGTATTTTTTTTAACTTTTTTCCTATTTGGTGTAAAATATTAATTTTTTTGTATGTAGAGAGCTCATAGCTGTGGCAACTCAACCAAATATAAATATTTTGAAAAAAAAATTATTTGGGGGCCCAAATTTGAAAAAAAAAAATGTACTCAATGCAGGATTGTACTAAAACCGAAATATCTAAACCGTTTTTAAAGATAGATTCAAACATATTTGCAATGTATTTGCAAAAGCATGTTCTACAAACTGTCTAACAGAATTTTGATATTAGTCCCTACGTTTGTAAAATAAACAATTAAAATTTAATAACAATCTTCTGATTTTCGTTCTTGCAAACAAACGGACATATTTTTAAAATGAAATCAATTAACAAAATTCTGTTACAGAGAAAAGTTTCCTAATAGTCTAAAGAATGTGTGTTCTAAATTTCATGCATGTATCTTTAATAGTTCAGAAATTATATCCATTTTTTCTGGCAATAAAGCAAAAAAAAAAAAATAAAAAATAAAGTTACTGGAAGCCGATAAAAGCGGGTGTGTGATTTAAAAATCCATAGCGCAGGAAGTTTAAAAATGACGTCTCAACATCCGATAAGGGCACAAATACCCACAAAATGTTATGCAATGCATTCCACACATATCAAAGGGTATTTTAAAGAAAAAGAAATTTTTGGAAATTTAATTTACCGGAGACAACAATTAAAGTGGGCGAGTGATTTAAAAATCCATAACGCAGGAAGTTTAAAAATGGCGACTCAACATCCGATAAGGGCACAAATACCCAAAAAATGTTACCCTATGCATTCCACACATATCACAGAGTATTTTAAAGAATTTGATTTTTTATTTATTCATTTTTCACCAAAAAATACCATCCTCTCCCCTTAGGACTATATGTTTGCAATACGTTTCCTCATACATGAAAGACAACTTGAGTAGCTTCCCCTGCTTAAAATTTCATGGTAAGCCACTGAACAGTAGTTGTCCAACTTAAGAGAAGTTTGCTGTATTACTTTCCCGGTATGGAAGGAAAATTTTCACTTTCAACTGGAACTGTGATATGCGAGGCGTTAATCATAGCAAACATGTTCTTAAAAGTAACAACGCAACGTTGGCTGCTCGTAACATTATTCCACAGTCTGTTCCATTTGTAGCAACTCTCTTATAACCAACTCCGGAGCCACGAAGCGTGTCTAATGACCACCGCGGAGAACTCTACTACAGACCAGATCGCTCCAACTTGAGGGCTGCCGTGCCCACACTGTACCCGGCCGGCTTCCAGGCCCCTGCTATTTATCCCGAACACTCACCTCATTATTCATCTCCGATAACATTACACGTCGTCGCAGCAGGAGGAGAAGAGGAGCACTGTGTCACTCTGTTGTGCTACTGGCTGGGACTAACATATTCAGTATTGTACCAAACATAAGTTGTCTCTTTATTTAATAAGCAGGACCCGAAAGTTCATATATTTGGATACTAGCCGTACCCGTGCGCTCCGCTACACCCGTTAGTAATAAATATAAAGTAATTACATAATTAAAATAGGACATTTGATCCAGGGAACATTCGTGTTTGATAGAAGGATAAATCGTTCAATATGTTACTTAATTTAAATTGTATTTAAAATATTAAAATGCGATCATTTTGATCCAGAGACCACTCATTTGGTGCAATGACAATTCCTTTAACATGTTTCTTAATTGTTATTACCAATTATTTTTGGAAAAGCGAAAATTAACAGAAAAATTTTGACTACAGATTTATTATGTTTATATTATATTATATTATGAAAAAGTGTGTTGATAACGGATGTACTCGAATTAGAAAGTTTTTAATTTGTTGTGGGAGCTCTTGAATCTCAGGAGGAACAACTTTTACAACAGAGCAACATAATCTGCTTGGCTCATTACCAAATTTTTTTGCATTGCATTTATTGCATATGTATTTTATGTATTTTAACACGATTCAATTGAGCATAGTTAAAATTTGAATTATAAAATAATGGATTGCTAAGCTAACATACTATTACTGATACTAAATCAATACACACTCGTTGTTCGTTAATTCTCTGAGATAAAATGAATATGTTCATAAACATTATTATAAGAAATACAGGAAATGAATATACAGAATAACCTATCAAGTTTTCTGTGCATAAGAAGCTATTTCAATCTTACCTGTCCTCAATTCACTCACAAGTTACTGTAATAACATAGCATTATGTCCATCCAGGGAAACTACACTTTCCAATGATGAAATAATAATTAATTATACAAATCGGTTAATTTAGCTTCCGATATTACTTCATACAAACACAGAAACATTCTCTGTAGGCTATGTTTCACAGCTTTCGATTGTTGTGTCCAAGGCCCCTTATAGACGAAGTCATTTGTTTTTTATTTCAATACACCGCCTTAGATGGCAGTTATTTTAATTTTAAAACTCATTTATCTCATTAAATATCAGTTCTATCAAACTTTTTCAGAGAATAAAACTTATCAGAAATCCTTTTTAAAGAAACTTTTGTTATGTAACATATTTCACAAAAATCAATAATAAGCGAGATATTTCGATTTATTTAATTCAGGCCCTCTTATAAGCTCCCTTTTAAATAACGTATTTTGAATGCCGTATAGCCTATAATCTAAGTTACAACGAACTTAATTTATATTCCAATTTGCATCGAAATCGGTTCAGCCATTATCGCGTGAAAAGGTAACAAACATACAGACAGACATACAAACAAAAATTTCAAAAAAGCGATTTTCGGTTTCAGGGTGGTTAATTATATATATTAGGACCAATTATTTTTGGAAAATCGAAAATTACCAGAAAAATTTCAGCTACAGATTTATTATTAGTATAGATTTCTTCCTTAAGGATGTAATTATATTTAGATTAGATTTAGATTTATTTAATAATAACATATACATAAAAACGGTCGACCTGGTTGGCGAGTTGGTATAGCGCTGGCCTTCTATGCCTAAGGTTGCGGGTTCGATCCCGGGCCAGGTCGATGGCATTTAAGTGTGCTTAAATGCAACAGGCTCATGTCAGTAAATTTACTGGCATGTAAAAGAACTCCTGCGGGACAAAATTCCGGCACATCCGGCGACGCTGATATAACCTCTGCAGTTGCGAGCGTCGTTAAATAAAACATAACATTTAACATAAAAACGTTAAATTAAAGTACCACGAAAGAGCAAAGTTCGTGTTCGGGGACAGTTCCGTTACATAAATATACGACAAAATACTTAAGAAAAAAGGTCACATAAATATGATAATAAAGTTAGTAATAATAATAATACTAGTAATAACTGAGTGAGAAAAGAGACGATGTTGAGATTGGTGGATTAATTTTAAATTATTATTCGTACCGTAAAGTGGGGTGACTTTGAACGCTGAGGTGACTTTGAACGATGAGGTGACTTTGAACAGTAATTTAGCTCCTTTCTAAATTAAATTCTGTACCCAATTGCGAAAAAACTGTTTAAGTTGTCATTAAATTAGTTCAGTTTTTTCGAAATAGGGTACAGCATTTTATTTAGAAGGGTGCTAAATTACTGTTCAAAGTCACCTCGGCGTTCAAAGTCACCCCACTCTACGGTAGTATAATTAGTACAGGTCATGTTGATATAGTAACCCAGATAAGATAGAAAAAATATACTTAGGATAGAAATAAACTTGTTTTACAATACCTTATTTTATTTCAAGGAGTGCAGTTCGGTGTTCAAAGGAGCCACCGAACTGCACTCCTTGAAATTAAATAAGGTATACATAATATAATTACAAAAAAATCTATCATATATTTTTTTTAATTCTGGATCTGAAAATTTCATTGCTTAAAGTAGTCAATTCTAGATGAAATTTTATTATCGAATTATACAGACGTGGACCATAACTTGTACTGTGTAGTAAAGCAGCAGATGTGAAACATTTAGGTTCAACTAAATTAAGAATTTCATTTCGTCTTGTATTATGATCATGTGGCTGAGCTACAAATTTCATTCTATTTTTATGATAGAATTTCATTAAAGAGTATTTATAAATTTGGTCAATTCTAAAAACATTGAATTCGGAATGGATCAGTCGCCTTTTCAAACGAATTTTGATTATACGTTTTTGCAACATAATTAGAGGAAAAAGAGCAGTTTTTGTAATGCCTCCCCATTCAGTTATACCATATTGGATAACAGATTCAACTATAGCCAAATAAACCAACGTAATAGAGGAGTAGGTAAGTAATGGCGGAGGTTTACAAATTTGTAAATTGTTTTAAGGATCCTGTGACATATATTTGGATATTTCTTCCTGAAGGATATAATTATATGCTTACACACTATCAACAGTGAATTTTTTTTTGTATTTTTATACAAATGCATAATATGTTCAAAACTACTTTAAAACCTATAATACCTAAAGAATATACAGAGTGTAAGGGGTATAAGTGCCGTCCTTTTCACAGTCGTCGGGGACGATCTACAGGATCAAAAAATGTCCATACAATATAGGGTCAAAGCTTGATAGTTTTCCCAGAAAAAATATTTCTTCTGTTATTTTATTCGCGTTATACTGCTTATATCGTTAGAAAAATTACGAACACAATTACATGAGTAGGTAAGATATCTAGCAAAGAGTTAATATTAGTTTAAATACATATTTGTTTGTTCTATTAAGTTTTCGTGAAATTAAATAAAATTGCATGCTTAAATTTGTTAATATTCTGGCGTCAGAGACTTGGCAACGTGTTCAGCAGGCAGTACTCTGCACAGACGTACGTACATGTCAGCTGAGTTCAAGCTCCCTGTCCTCAGGTATACTTCCGAGCGGATGATAGTTCGGTACCAGGATTCGATAAACAACTTACAATGTCATTCACAGTTTAGGAATATCATATGTTATTAATTTATGGAGAAAGTAGTCGTAATTCAAGTGAGGCAAGAAGATGTACAGTAAATGTTTTCCGCAATGAAAGTTACCTAATCAGCGAACTTTTGTAGCGGTTTCTCAACGATTATTAGAAACTAGGAGTCTCTTACCTTGTTTCAAAAATCACACGAACAGAAATTTCTTAAAAAAAATGGTACTGATTTATGCAAGCGGGAGAGATTAAAATGTTGCATTTAAAAAAAAAGTTCGTGTGATTTTGTGCCGTAAAACATTGTTTATTTTTTAGACGTACAATTAAAAAATGAACCAATATCGCCCAAATTGTTAAATAAAATGGAAATTTATCATAAAGTTCTATTAATGAGATGGAAAGTTTGTATTTGCTGTTCGTTTTAAGTAGCCTAAACAACAGTTGTTCTGGTCAGCCTCTGTATTAGAACAGAGCATCTGTTTTGTATCGGTATGTCTGTATCCGCTTGAGCTCTACTGTGTATTTGAAAAACTCCCTCCTCCCCATCCAGCAACGTTGCCAAACGCCTAATATTGTAAGCTTTAATGATTGCAATTAGAAAAAAATTGTGAGGAAATTTTTCTTCCTTATGACATGAACACTCATCAGTTAAAGTAATGGCACTTATACCCCATTACACCCTGTATACAGAGTGGAAGTGAAATAGTCTAGCAGATTTTCAAAGCGAATAGTTCATGTAAGCGCTCTGTCACCCCAACAGGCGATCAAAACTCACTCGTTTCTCTTGCGAGCACATCTAGAATAGATTTTTCATAAATGGAGACGTTAAGCTATGTATTTCAAACGCGGTAATAAATGAATACCATTGTTGCAATCAGTGCTGTGTATTTAAACTAGACTCTGACTCAACTAATGTATTTTCAACATGAATTTTATTCAGCGTTCAGCTGTTGAAAACCTTCAGTTTCCATTCATCGGAGAAATGTGAAATTAAATATTTAGGACGAACCATTTCAAGTCTAAATGTAAAGCAGACTATAAACATGCTATGGGACAAGGGAGGCTTTTGGAATTAGCAATGCTTTCAGTGGGAAAAGATTTTATCACGAACATTTCCAATTTCAACCACAAAGTCATCGATAAGTTCGCTCACAGAAAAGAAAGTAAAATTGACTTTCTTTCCAAGTAACACTAAGTGTTTGTAAGAGACATATTTAATTTTCATTCTTCAGTACACTTTTTTAACACCTAGTGTACATATCACTAAATGCCTCCGATTGAGGTTACGGCTGATATGTACAGTACATCTGCAGGGTGAATCACAAGTCTGGAATCATATAAATATGTTCCATATGCTTGATTTTCGTTTACTATAGGTGTTACCAGTATATGTAAGACCAAATGCTCTACCAGTGACACATTCGATTCTAGCCCTCAGCTAACACAAAAGCCGCCATTTTGGATGCAACTTTGAAATTTTAAATGGAAATGGGATCATGTAGGTACTCAAAATCATGTGAAATTTTCTGGAAAAAAAAAAACGGTGCAATCTGTTTTGAGATGTCTCTAATCGTTTTCAAGTTATTTAAAAATAACTGTAATAATGACACAAACATTAGTTACTGCATCTACAGATATTTTGTAACATGGTACAGTACAAAGGAGGCTTTGAAAAAGGTATTTTTATGCAATTCTGGTAATTAACGTTTCCTGCTTTATTGTTGTGTGTTGTAGATGGCTTGTGTTCATGTAACTGATTTCAGATTTTGATTAATGTTTATGATATTGGTGACTGAGACGGTGATGAATCATGGTATGCAAATTTCCAATCCGGCATTTGCCTTTGTGTCCGAGGGAAACCATGAAAAACCCCCGTCAGACTGGCCGGCCAGGGGGTTCCCGGGACCTCCCGGATACGTTTCATAAACGCTACCGTTTGGGCCAACTTGTTCGATACCGTACTAACTCTATGGTTCTGCCATACTTGTATCGCAATATACAGTACTATAAATAAATACGTATTTCACTGTGTTAATGTTAAACTATGTTGTTACTTTAACTTAATTGGCTAGTTTCGATGTGGTATGCATCATCTTCTAACTCCTAGAATCTATAAGTCACATGATGATGAACACTACATCGAAACTAGTCGATTAAGGTAAACTAACAACATAGTTGAACATTCACATAGTGAAGTATTTTTTTTATTTAAGTAACTTACCAGTTCTTAAGAAAGACGTTTAATATAGGTAAGTACAGTATTATTTAGTATATTGTTTATGCGACTTTAGATAACAGCTGATACTGTAGTCTACAATGCTACATAATTATGTTTCATTCGCAATTTAATTATAAGAAGAAATGTCCTTGACCATATTTCACCTCGTTGGCTACTATTCGGGTTTTACCTCTTTCCCTCAAAGCCCAGGCCTCACAACCATAAGTTAGTACCGGTCTTGCCAATGTTTTATAAGCTTTAATCGTCGTATGTTTCTGCACTAGTAAGGATTTAAACACTTTATTGATGACTGCCATTGCTCGGTTATAATTTAAAATTTTAGCAGATATGTCTATTTCATTTTCATAACTGACATGGTATCCTAAATATTTATCAACAGTAATCTCACTAGAGGCTTTGATTTATCTAGAGAAAATCAAAACTCGAGTGGGATTTAATTGACTATTACACGATTAGAAGAAAGTATATAAAGATTAGAAGCAACGAAGTACTCCAATACAATAAAATATTAATTGACTTACGAAAATACAAAACTGTCTTCAAATTTGTACCATCTCAACATCATAAATATTACGCTAGTAGATGGCAGTAGTGTGTTATTATTAGCTATTTTCTTGGTATCAGTTGTGCCAACTATGGAATCTTCATTGAACTCTGTGGAAGGTTACTGGTCAAGAAGGCTTTGTTGATTCAGTTTCATTTTTATTAAAACAGTTGCATTCCACTTCAATTATCCCGATCTCAGTAATCAACGTCACTTGACAGATGATTTTCAAAAAATCTTAGTATAAAGCAATCTCGGATACGTGACTATCAATAATATCATATAGCAGAAGCTATAACATAACCTAAATAATATAAACGAGTGTTAGAAAAGTTTTAATTAGAGGTGATGAAATAAACAAGGAACGTTTCAATTAGCGATGATGAAATAAAAAAATAAACATGAATAATTTTAAAAGAAACAATTATTGAAAGTAAAATTTTCAAATTTGAATATTTTGGTGGTTGGTGGTTCAGTTGATGTTATATTGGACGTGTGCGTAAAAGAAGTGACCTCGTTGATGTACATGGTGTATCCCTCAACTTATTCAGGATTTCCGAATGGTGCTCTTCATTTATTTGTAAATAGGGTTTCAGGGAAGATGCATAGCTATGACCAGTGATCTTTATTAATTCTTGTTCCTGAATGCCAATACGAGTCACATTTGAAAGTGCTGTGCATCGACTGGAGTGGTTTGTAATTTTCTGTTTTTTGACGTCCAGACCAGTGCAGTTTGAAATGTAGCAAACAAAGAAACAAATGCTAGGGTAGTGATAAAAATAAACAAATGCTAGGGACGCGATAAAATTAAACAAATGCTAGGGACGCGATAAAATTAAACAAATGCTAGTGACGCGATAAAATTGTGCGATAAGCAGCCATGATTGGTTGAAAGACGTCCTTTCGTATCGTTTTATTGGTCAAAAGTAGTGTGACGTAGTAAAAGCGTAATAGTCATTAATAATAATAATAATAATAATAATAATAATAATAATAATAATAATAATAACACGATTATAGAAATTTAAAATGTAAATATATAAGCGTACAACCTGAATTTACACACTCATTAAAGGATCATATAACACCAATGGTAACGGTCGTGACAACCACGGTCATAGGCCTACATATCAGAATCGCCACCAATACCACTGCCACACCACTCAACATTATCGTATTTTAAAGTTCAGACGAGGTGTTCCTAATAAAGAGGTCACTCAATGCATGAACAGAGAGCACGGAACATGAAAGCCAGTTTCAGAATGATTCGATTTCCTCGCACTCTTCTGCGCGGTTGATGACAGAGTAATTACGAGGAGAAAATTGATTCGGATACACAGGAGGAACTAAATGGAAGTGCTGATAGGCCCGCCTCAGCGATTGTCAGAGTGATAGGGGGGAAAAACACCGGTAGAAACAGTGACATATGACCTCCTATTCAATGCATTCACAAAAACATAGAATGGTTTACATGATCACGTGCGAGTAAAAACATGTCATCTTGAAATATTAAAGTAGGCCTACACCTGCCCGCCTTCTTGTTTCCGCACGATTGCATAACTCTTCATATACAGGATTTGGTCTACAAGACATTTCACATAATCCGTGGTAAGAATAAACATGAGTATATAGTAGCCTATATACTGGACTTTTTTAGTATATACTCTTGTTAGTAAGAATAAAAACATTTGAGTACCTACTCACTTTTGATTACATACTCATAACATGGAAGCATAGTAGAATATACTCAAGTGTCCATCTTGTACAGAATATATACTCATGCTTGATAAGAATAAAAGCTAGTATATTCTCATATTTATAAGTTCGTTCTCATGTTATTCTGAGTATGGTTTGTAGCAGGCTCAATTCTCAATAGGCCTATTTGTCGATTTGTGTTCAGTTTAAAGTTAAATAAAAAAAAGGCAAAATTTATGAACGATGTAGTACCTCATGGAAAAATATAGAAAAAGACGTGAACTTCAGAAGCCTTTAACGCTTCACAAAAGTGAATGTGAAAAAAGATTAAACACGTATTTGTTATTCATAAAAAACATAACCTATAAAAATATGAATGGCTATCAAATTATAAGATTAGATTGTATTGTTAAATATAATTAACAATTATAGTTTATTTTGTAAAATTTGAATTGAAAAATGCAATTAATTATAACTTTAAATTCTATATATAACTCGCTATAATAAAAAAAATAGAATTAGCATAACTGGAATTCTAGAAATGGACTGTAATCTCTATCCAACATCCCGTAATGACGATTTCCCAGTACTATTGTCTTGTTTCCTGTTTATTAACGTCACTTATCTGATTCACTCTTTCATGTTTATTTATTTATTCATTTATTTATTTACTTATTTATTTGTTTATTTAATTAATTTATTTTATTATTTTATTTATTTATAAAAGCAAAACACAAACAACTACAGCATGCGGATAGCACGTGAAAGTCTATAAAAAATAAACTGAGCATCACGGTGCAATGTGGTCAATGAGGATAGGTAACACGAGTACATACTAACTTTTAAACGATCAAGAAGGCTGTAGAGATGAGTATATATTCCCGTTAGGTCTTACGAATATGAGTATGTTCTAGTGATTACGAGTATATAATCACAGGAAGTGCTCATACTCAAAAGTGTAAACCTTGTAAAAGTACTTAAGCTTTATTCTTACTACCCATTGTCTATTGACACACTGTCATACAGTATACAACCATTTCACTTACTGACATTTGGCATACTCCGTTTCGCATACATATTTTTACATACACAATTTCACCTACATATATTTCATATATCATTTTTATATGAAGAGTCCACTACAAAGAGGTAGAATGTCGTAAATTTGTGAAAAATGAGATGATGGTTCATTTCTATAGATCAAAGGGAGTAGAATGCAATACACTTTGTTGCACTGCAAGAAAGATGATAGTTCCAGATCTACATCGTGTTGGGGAATTGGTTTACAACACAAAAAGGGGGAATGTCAAAGTTTAAATTTAATTTCCTGCAAAATGAAATAAATACGACATTCCCCCTTCTTGCAGTGGACCCTTCATATCTATTTGTTGCCATTACCGTGGTGATATATCGATGGCTGAGCACCAGACTGTTCTAAGTCCAACATTTTATAAGACAGAATTCTGTGTTTTATTGTGTTCCAGTACTTCTCTCATTTATATTTGTTACTGTTGCTCCCAGGTATTTGAAATTTTCCACCTTTTCAAAGGATAAATTTTCAATTTTTATATTTCCATTTCGTACAATATTCTCGTCACGAGACACAATCATATACTTTGTCGTCCACACCTGTGAAGTAACGGTCAGCGCGTCTGGCCGCGAAACCAGGTGGCCCGGGTTCGAATCCCGGTCGGGGGAAGTTTCCTGGTTGAGGTTTTTTCCGGGGTTTTCCCTCAACCCAATACGAGCAAATGCTGGGGAACTTTCGGTGCTGGACCCTGGATTCATTTCACCGGCATTATCACCTTCATTTCATTCAGACGCTAAATAACCGAGATGTTGATACAGCGTCGTAAAATAACCCAATAAAAAAATATATATACTTTGTCTTTTCGGGATTTACTTCCAAACATTTCTTTCCTTGCTTCAAGTAAAATTCCCGTATTTTCTCTAATCGTTTGTGGATTTTCTCCTGACATATTCACGTCATCCGCATAGCCCAGCAGCTGATGTAACCCGTTCATTAAAGAAAAATAATATGTCAGTAGCAGAGATTGACAAAATTGCACTGCAAGACAACTCGGTCTTAAATAGACAAATAAGAGGAAAAGTCACTGCAAACTAGTCGGTTTCAATGCAACCTTGTTATTGGTTACTTAAACACAGAGTTAACAAGCTTCACAAAAAATAAAGTGGTGAAGAGTAGCTGATGACGGTGAACATATTGCTTGGCTTGATGGGATGTTATGAGCAGCAGAAGTCAGGCATGGCACAGCTCCGGCCGCAACAGAGAAATAAAGTGCAGTCAAGGATGGAATTCCCATTAATCCCGTGGCTAGTAGGCAACAGCGGCTCTTAACGACAGAAATTAATGTCTGTATCTGTTAATTAAATAGGCTGGCTTCTTGGCAGGCAAATTGCTTTTAAGCTTCCCCTTTTTTCTTAATACCGTTATTTCGTACATAGGACGGATAGAATCCGGCTTGAAGAGAATAATTCGAAGATCAGAATAGGAAAACGTTATGATGAACGCGGAGTTTAAGGCGCAGTTTCGACGCTGCATGAAACCAAAGTTGTGACTCGTATTTTATAGAACGTGAATGTTACGTTTTAATTTAACTTTCTGTATTAGGCCTACTAGTATTTCAATCGAATTCTGCGATGTTTTGTCCGAATTCAGGCTTACAGTGTGCACACTGGAGACATATGAAAACAATGTACTGCATAATATGTATGTATGTATGTATGTATTGTACGTATGTAAGCATGCTTGGACAATGCAAGTATGTAGAAAATAAAGAACAGCGATGTACGTGTTTATATACTGGGTGTTCAGTTCAAAGTGTGTCATGGCTCGCTGTATGCCGTCATGTGGATAGCCGATGAGCCTAGAGAATTCAATCTTCCTACACTTCCGCAGAGGTGTATAACCTATGAGGTAGAGAAGTTGCCTAGCAAGTACGGCGTTCATTCTGAAGAGTACCTACCGATACGTACGGTAACGCCGGTAGTGGCAGGAATGTGAACTGTTTGGAAATACGTACTGTCGGGATATGTGGAGTGGGGTTAAGACGATTACTTACGTATTTGTCGACATTAACTTCGACGGTCAAAATGGACACGGAGCATTTGATTTGTGTTGTGGAATGTTACCGTACGCAACCGATGATAAAAAATACCCTGCGTACGACTTGCCGGCGCAAAACACAGTTCGAAAGAGGTTATGGTAGCACACAGACCGTACAGACCGCCATCTGTTGCTACGAAGTTCAAGTTATACCGTACACGTTCTCAAGTTCAGATTGAAGAACGCCTTAAATAATAGGCAACTTCTCTAACATATAAGCTGAAACTCGCTTCAAATCGGTGACCCAACAACAGTGACGTCATGACACACTTTGAAATGAACACCCAATACAGGCTTAACCGTGGGTTATTCTTTGAAATAATTCAAACAAAGAAGTTTCATACAATTTTGCTCGCTTTTGCTTCCTTTTCCAGATAAAAATAGTTTTATATGAAAGATTTCAAAAGCGTGTTCTGGGGAAACCATTGATTTATTTCCCAATGTGCTTAGTCAATTTAAGAGCGCAGTGTATTATGATAATAGATGACAGAAAGAATTTTAGTTTTGTCCTTTAAATGTGCATAAATTTCATCCGAACTAATGTAACTTTTCGTTTTGCAAAGAAAGTTTTTGGAATCAAATTTTTGTACACTTAATACAATGCTCTCTTAAATTGACTAAGCATTCGTTAATTCATTCATAGTGTTCTGCCTAAGGGCAGGACTTTCACTTCAAACCCAACATTCTCAGTCTCTCCTATTTTCTGCCTTCATCGACTCCGCATATGATCAAAAAATATTAATATCGTCTATTATTTGATATAATCTTCTGCCCGAACTTTTCTCCCGTTCACCATTCCTTCCAGTGCATCCGTCAGTAGGCAGTTTCTTCTCAGCTAGTGACCCAGACAATTTCTTTTTCTCTTTGTGATCAGTTTCAGCATTATCCTTTCTTCACCTACTCTATCCAACACAACTTAATCTCTTAATCTATCTATCCAGTTCACACGCTCCATCTTTTTTCATATCCACATTTCAAATGCTTCTAGTTGTTTCTATTCACTTCGTAATGTCAATGTTTCTGGCACATACAATGCTACACTCCACACAAAGCACTTCGCTAGTCTCTTCCTTAGTTCCTGTTTTAGAGATCCGCAGAAGATGCTCCTTATGTTTGCAGTTTTTTTTTGGGAAAGGTAAATGCGGTAGTTTTCAGTTGCTTTCCACACACCACTCTCTCTTTCGCGTCTTAAAAGATCCAAGGAGACCCCAGTGTGGAGGTGAGAAGAGTGGATTTGGCTCATTAGGCCTACCAGTATTAACAGCAAGGGTTAAATATCACTGACTAAGCATATTGGGAATTAAATCAATATATTTCCCAAAACACAGTAAGAAATGTTTCATATAAAACAGTTTATCTGGAAAAGGAAGCAAAAACGAGGAAAATTGTATGACACTTTTTTGTTTGTAACATCTCAAAGAATAACCCTTTGAAATTGATTATATTACTTACAGATCATCCTGTATCAAGAAACGAAATGTGCTTATACACGCCCTTAGAATTTCCTTCCTGAAAAAGGTTTGCGCTCCCCGAGCCGGCTCAAGCTCATGAGCGAAATGCAGGTATTAGCTGCGCTCTGTATAAGGGTGGACTGGAAGAAGGGGTGATCTCGTACAAAATGTACACAAATGTAAGTGCTATTACGAGTGTTCATGAAATGAATTCCCGTTCAGTCTTTGCAAAACTATCTTGGACTAATATTAATTAACAAAAAAATATTTATTTCACAGAAATAATAGAAATTCTATAGCTACTTAAATGTACAATACCATTTTGTTATATTTTTATTTATCAGTACATGAAAACGAGGTTTTATGCTGTTGGCAGCTGAAAGGAACAGTAGCCTACTGATCGTAATGAAACATCAGTTACAGATGTTCGATACCTGCCTTATTAAAGTTGATTATAGAAAACAGTTGCTCACAAATACGAATGTTGAGCCAAACATAGCAATCATTTTCACAGCCAGCCTGTGTGGTCGTGGATATTATTGCTAATGTTTAGCCTTGTAAAACTCAATTAGGCTAGTAGTATTATTCAAACGATCTTTAGCCCTTAGGTCACAATGAAGATCAATAAGTTCGAGATGTAAATCGTTAAATGTTATGTTTTATTTAACGACGCTCGCAACTGCCGAGGTTACATCAGCGTCGCTCGTGTGCAGGAATTTTGTCCCGCAGGAGTTCTTTTACATGCCAGTAAATCTACTGACATCAGCCTGTCGCATTTAAGCACACTTAAATGCAATTGACCTGGCCCGGAATCGAACCCGCAACCTCGGGCATAGAAGTAATTAAGAAAGTACCTCTGATAAGACAATGTATTTCAAATTCATAAAAAATAAATACCGACTGTACCTACCTCGGGTAATAATGCAGCTTTCAAGTCCTGAACCTTTTTTAAATGCGATCTTCAGCAACAAAACAATCGTAATATATCTTTATGTCTGGACTCGTAATGACGCATTATATTATGTTTCTTTCTACCTTTCAAAATGTTGTGGCAGATAAGGCACTGAATATTTACTCCAGCAGCTATGAAAAAATAAGCATTTTCCCATGCAACATTGAAAGAATTTGCCTGATGATCACTTTTGCGTCTTTTAGATTCCTCCATACTGTACTTTAGCAGTAGGTAAGCAACGTGAAACAGTTACTTAGAATAGGCCTACACACTGCATCCACTAGATAGCTGAGTGGTCGTTTCCCTCTCCTCTACCGATAGCAAGTCTATGTCATTCTGACGTATTTTCCTGTCCGTTTCAGCGAGCGGTAAACACGGCTCTCCCGCTCCGAAGGAGCGCGCGCGCTCGTTGAGCGCTGTTTGTGCAGGTATGCTCTAAGCGGCACTTACCGTATTTGTCAGTGTATAAGACTCTCCGTAGTATAAGATGAATACCAATTATTAAAGCCGTTTCCCGGGAAAAAATTAAACTGAAAGATAAAATTGAAAGATAAAAAAATTATGACATTCAATAATAATTCAATAGCCTTCCAACAACCAGTAAATTCACTGATCATCAGACCTTCTCCATCACTAAATCTACAACGTTTTGATTTATACTTTGTCTATGCAATTATAAATATGTAAGCAATTACTTAAACAGCACTAAAAGTGATATTATAGCCTATAATATAGACTAGTAATTTTATTATTTTCAGCATCTTTTTTTTTTTTAACTTTTGTTCTTCAGCATGCATATCTGCTACTGCCATCGTTCCCCAGTGAGGCAACGGAAAAGAAGGTAATAAAGACAGTGGCAATATATATTACGTCCCATAATATTTTGGTCACTCCCATATTATTATTGTTGTTATTATTATTATTATTATTATTATTATTATTATTATTACTATTACTATTATTATTATACAAGAGGAACTAAATATGTTTTCAAATTTCAATTTTTTCCTTTGCTATTTAACGACACTGTATCAACTACTGTGTTATTTAGCATTGATGGAATTAGTGATAGCGAGATGAGGCCGAGGATTCGCAAGAGATTACCTGACATTTGCCTTATGGTTGGGAAAAATCTCGGAAAAACCCAACCAGGTAATGAGCCCAAGCGTGAATCGAACCCGCGCCCTAGAGGAACTCCGGAACAGTAGGCAAACGCGCTACTGCCTGAACTACGCCGGTGGCCTAAATTTAAATTTTAATATGATATAAACCCAAAGGAAGAAAACCAGGAAGACTGAGGACGGTAAAATAATGTCTATAGGCCTACTTACTGATACAGAAAAAATTCTACGCATACCGACAACTATATCGATGGCTGAGAACCAGACTGTTCTAAATTCAACTTTTTATAAGAAAGAAATCTGTGTTTCATTGTGTTCCAGTTCTTTTCTGTATATATGAATCGAACAAAATTGTAAATATTTCTCTCCATAAGGTTGCTATGAAGCTATTCCAAATTGTTTCACAAAGCTTTGAATGTCATGAGCTTAAAATAGCCCTCCTGGGGGGGGGGGGATAAAATGAACTTGGAACAGTCTGGTTCTGGAACATCGATATGCTACTCCTTTTTCTGACTTGACAAATGAAAGAAAGGCTAGAAGGAAGAAGAAATACTTAAAAGGTACACTGAAGGTATACCGACACGCGTGCTTGCAAGAGAAATTTTGACTGAGAGGAAGGGTGTATGTGAACTCCAAGCCTGTTGTCCACTTCTCCCACTTGGATTTTCGCCGTTCAAGTTCTGCCTTACTTCCTTTAAACATTCCTTTTATCCGACTTACGCACTAGACATATCATAAATGCGGACTTCCCCAGCCATGGAATCAGCATGACGCAGGACCACCGCTGAGATATCACAGAACAATCACAAAACAACGGACAAACACCCAGTTCTCTGGACGAAAGATAAATTTCTTCCATTGCCCACACCGGGAATCGAACTTTCAATCTGTTTGGAACACGCTATCTACATAGCCATAACTGAGAACTTATTTGATATAGACTGAGTACAAAAGAATTGTCGTAGTTTCGTTTTGCTATAAATAAAGCATGCAAATAAGTAACGTACTTGTAATAAGCTTAAAAGATTAAATCGAAATGCTCCTTGCGTCAATTCTGAAGCTCTCACTGCAGAAGAAAAACACGGGGAAGTCTAAAAGACAATGTTTAATTAGGAATGCCTAGGGTCTCGTTACGTAACAAGTTGCAAAGAAGAGAAGAAATATAACAGCAATGAGAAAGACGCTTGTATATTATTAACCCTATAATAGTGCATTTTATAGAACTATAGTAGTAAGCTATTACATTACCTTAATGAGCTGGTTATGTATATCCTTTCGAGAGTTTAATATTCTAAATGTTTACAATTATCTTAAATTGCATACGCTTTGTAACACAGGAACGGCGTCGCCTAAAAAATCGATCCAATTAGCTTGAAATAGGGAGCCGGCTTAGCTGACAATCATCAAACAGGAATTCTTTCAAAATGGTCTCTGTTCGGAAGATTTTAACAAGAATAAATGTTGGTTTTAAAAGATTTTAAACGTTTTTATGGTAGTGCTTATTTAAATAACACGAAGCTTTACATGTGTTAAAACTCAGATGGAAACTACGGAGTTTCACAAGTCAAATTTCATGTTCAGTCGGTTTCATTTTATTACAAAGCCGGTAGTAGGCGGTAGGTTTCGCTATAATAAAGATATGTCCCGCAGCACCAAGCACAGGGATTATATTGAAGGAGGGGTAGGAGGACTATGTTTATGTCGATGTAGATTTTTTTACTCTGACGTGAAAAACTAGAGAAGAGAAACGATTATGGATAAAAAAAAAATATTAAATCTAAATATGTAACCCCTCCCCCCTTGCGTACGCCCCTGGCACCAACAGTCGACAGAAGAAATACTTTTCAGCAGACTTGCCAGCGAATCAGGATTGCTGTTCCAGCGTTCGCGGGTGCTCGATTACACTGACCTCTAGCGTTTTAAAGTGGCATTATACGCCAACGGTGCGCATGCGCGCAGAAAAACAGACAGGGGAAATTCGCTCAGTGTCAATTCTTTATAATTCCTATTCGCTGGTTACACTGTTTACAAAATGTAAGTACAGTGGAAGCTCTTAAGTTCGACAGAAATCAAGTTCGACATCCTATAGTTCGACTGGTTACGTAAGAGAATTAGAAACGTCCCTATACGGGCACTAAGAAATGAGTTTGCCATTTGATTGGGAATTGATTCTGTGTCTTGTAGTGATACTTTTGTTAAAGGAAAACATAATATTTTATTGATTAGGTCATCCATATTTATCACTGATTTTTAATTAATGAACCCTTCTTTTTCTATTTGAGAATTGTGCTATTTGTGAGACGGAACTGTCGAAACCCACTGTGGTACTAGAAGCGCATATACAGACGTGGACAAATTATTAGACTAAATGAATTATATGTGCAACAAAGCTGTACTTATCAGCAAAAATAATGAACAAAAATGTATTTTTCACAGGAATAATGAACAGAAAATTGAGTCTTGAGGTTACTAATATTTTGTGAACATTCCCTTATTCTTTATTAACACGTTGATTTTGTCAGGGATGCTGGAAACCAAAGTTTGACACTTTCTTTGAATATCAGCATCTTTAGCCAGATATCAGACAGTGCTTAAATGAGTCCATGTTTTGTTGTAAGCCTCTTTTTTTCACTTTCTTCTTCAGTATAGTTCACAGATTTTCATGTCCGGTTTTCTTGCAGGCCATGGGAGAACAGACTGTTGAATATATTCTGCAGTGGATAATTAAAACACCAGTAGTACCAACACAGAAAGACAAAATATACTTAACCATTGGAAAAATATACCAGAAGATGTAAACAATCATATTTACAGCAATAGAGACTCTGTCTACTATATTGATACTTGATATGACGAATTATATTATGTTTCCAAGAAAAACTTTTTAGTCTAATAATTTGTTCACGTCTGTACAAGTCTCGGGGACGGCAGGAAATGCAAGTACAGTACTGTATTCGTTGATGGATAACCAATAAGAATTTGTATTCATTTCACCTGCCACGCACACTACCCTTATTGGACTGAACTTTCAATTCTGTTTTGTCGAACTTAGGAGAGTCCGCTGCATATTAAGTAAACATTCAATTTACCATTCATTTGTCCATTCGCTTTTTTCTTCATTACTTACTTAGGCACACTATAAACTACGGAGATTCAAAGTAAGTAATACAAGGTAACCTGAACGTGAAAACCAAGAATTTTTTTAGAGGTGAAATTTCGATTAGGGTGAAGACAGTCAAATATCCGATAAACGTCATAAAGAAACTGCGGAAAACTATGAAAACTTTGTAGATCGCGCAATATAACCAAAACATCTTAAACAATATCAGCAGGTTCACTGCATGTGCGCGTGTGTGGGCATAAAAAAGGCGCGGATAACCAAGTTTTATGTTCTTTCCCTTCGGAAACTAGCCTAAAAGAAGTGGTACAGAAGTCTGTAAAACAAGAAAACTGGAGCGAAAATTTAAAAGCCCACCAAAGTGGCTCGCATCTTGCCTTTCCGGGCATCTTCCACAAGCTTCCGCTTTACAGCGGTTTTACTGTAATCTCCATGCACTCTAAACCCCAGAGTTCCAGTACTTACCTTGCTCAGTGCTGAGACAACGTTCCCACATATTGCAGCGTGTAATTGTCGGCAGGCGAGATATCATGGCGGGACCCGCAAGCAGTCCTCCAGTATCACGCATGCGGGGAGGAGCCCCCCCGTCGCTTAATGCAGTTACAACGCCAAGCGTCGAGGAAGACTGCTTCTCTACGTCGCTGCTGCGTTTTGCTTGAAAATCGTGTTATAATCTGTACCTCTAAAGGTATAACATTATTTGCATTGCCTCACGTTTCCAGTACAGAAGCATTAAACAGGTGCGTTGCTGTATATTATTAGGCAACACTTGAACCAGAAAATGCTGAAAGTCAGTTCGATGTAAATCACTGTTAAAACTCACATTTTACTTCATCTATTTATCATTATTTACTCACGTATTTTTACTTATTCGTTTCATCAACTGTAGACTTATTTATTTAAAGATTTATTATACAAGGTGTCTGTCGACCTAGTTGGCGCAATTGGTATACCGCTGGCCTTCTATGCCCGAGGTTGCGGGTTCAATCCCGGACCAGGTCGATGACATTTAAGTGTACTTAACTGCGACAGGCTCATATCAGTAGATTTGCTGGCATGTCAAACAACTCCTGCGGGACAAAATTCCGGCACACCGGCGACGCTGATATAACCTCGGCACTTGCGAGCGGCGTTAAATAAAACATAACATTAACATTATACAAGGTGTTTCAAAAGTAACGCACAATTACAAAACACTCTAAACAAGACTTACAAGCACAAAGCGAATTTCTAACTTAAAACTCTTACCTATCAAAAAGTTTTAATTTTATTTATTCAACTACAGACTAGTGTGCGGTAAAATAATATCTACAACAACTTCTACATAGCACAGACAAGCAAGTCATTTCAAACACGTTACAAAGAACACATCACAGCCATAACAAAATTACAAAACACTTCCACATATACAGAATACATCGCAAATGCTAACCACACCTACAGAGACATCAACACAGACATGGAAATTCTACACATCCAACCAAAAAGCCAGAAACTAAACACACTAGAGCAATACGAAATATGCAACCACAAACAAAAACACATCCAAATGAAATTCTCAAAATACAACTCAAATTCAGAATACACACACTCTTTGACTCCATATTACACTACACAAACACACCCCCACAGGAAACAAAACAAAAGGCGCCAAGACCAGCAACAACCACTTCTGAAGAAGGCCAATAGCAGGCCGAAACACGTTAACAGTAAAATTTAACACGCAAAAGATATAATACATATTCCGATGATTATTAAATATTACTTTAATATAATTGGTGGTATATAATTTAATGTGGTAAGAATGGAAAATGAACTCAAAGGGTGCTATTCATAGACATTTCGCAGCACGCGCTACGAGCGTGCTAAACTAGCCCCAGCTATCCACTGGTTACTTGTACAGAATTCAAATCATATCCTATCGCTAACACTGGTTTATGAATACGAAAAACGCTGATCATCCACTGGAAGCCCGCGCTAAGAATGTCTATGAATACGGCCCTAATTCGTTACCAAACGTCATTTCCAAAGCTCGGAACTTGGGGACTTGTGTCTTTGAACGTGGCTAAGCGACCGGACTTCAATGTCAACAAACTCCCGCTTCCAGCACGGAGTACTGTCAGGTCTGCTATAAAGGTGGTTCCTGGCTGGAACAACATACAGTATTGATAATATTATGATAGGTTGAAACACGTAATTTTATAGCATATATATATATATATATATATATATATATAAACATGCAAAATATATCAATATACAGTTCTGCTCTGTACATTTCATTACAGTGTATGACTACATGCATTCGAAGATTTTCGAACCCATAAATTCTTCGTCTGTTAGTTAAACATGATTTGAAACGAATAAAACTTATTTCCACGTCACATGAAGTGACGGGAGCAAACTTTAATTTTTTTATTTTATTTATTTTAACTAGCTACCTAGTGAGTACAAATTGCATTTATAAAATAAAAATGTTTCTAGCCACTACCGTAAGAGCCAGGCTCGTGTACGGTGTGGTCTTAGTCAATACTATAACATAAAATTTACGAGGACAGTTTACTAAATACAGTAAGTAACTTAATTCAAACCAATAAATACAACACAAGAGCAAGAATAGAGAAGAAAGAGAAAAAGAGAGAAAAATGCACATTTAATATAAATTGACAATCCGACAGAAGCAAGTGATATTCAATAAAAACATGAATATAGTCGATAGAAATAAAAGGTAAAAAAAAGTACATTTGTTACTATTATATAATATCATGGATAATTTTACAAATTTCTTTTTTAAAAGTTTCAATTTTAAAAAATTTCAAATTTGGAAAATGGTTTGAAATTTTATTATAAAGTCTTGGGCCTAAATAAAATACTGAATATTTTCACTGTCACTGTTTCCTGTTCGATTTTCAGCAGATCTCGTATCTGAGAAAGATAAGTATATCCTAAATTTTTCTCGCAAATAGTTTTCAATTAGTGTATCACTCCTAGGGAAGATCCCTCTACGACTTGATCCATGGTTATGGACAAATTTTCCATCAATTTAAAGGACTGCAATGTCTTTCAATGAATGCCCGTTTCCAGCTCTAGTTTATGTGTGGCACAACTTACAAAATATAAACTCTGCATTAGAAGAAAATAATGTATCTCCTCAGAATTCCTCCACGAAATTCTATACCTAAAATTAAAAAAATGTATTTTCAAACTTCCATAACACCCATTCGAATAACACGTATTTTCTCATTCCTCAGACAGACCATTTAAATGTAATTCTCTTAATGTCATTTGTTTCGATATGACACAGTTTCTTCGTTCGTCTTCTTGCCATTCGATGTGACCACTTTCTTAGTACACACGACTGTCCCTGAGCACTTGCAGCATGAGCTTTGTGTACGTTGCACCTGTAACCTTACTCATGCACACGACACACAAGTCCCCAAGTTCCGAGCTTTGGTCATTTCATACGAATGAAGAGATAACTATGTGCTAAGTGTTCGGCATATATGGTAATTTCATCGCATACCAGTAATCTAGAGTTGTTTTTACATCATTACCTATAGGCCAATCAACGATTAGCGATCGGTGATCATGGAGTTTATGTACCCTTAAACGTAGTCTACACCGGACCGGCTGCCAACGTACGGGATCACATTATGTGTAATCAGTTTGTAAAGGTGAACTCCATGCATGTTATGCAAGTGACTCGTGTTTGCAGACGAGGCACTTCAGCAGTGATTTCCAAAGTTTGTGCCACGTCCTCGTCGCACAGTTTGCCAGAACTTTTGGCAGGCGGACAGAGAGAGTCGACAGAAGCCATTATATCTCCACTTCTCCACCTCGTGCACTTACGTTGCCACCTATTGTTCAATTGCTCTTTTTAACTTCTTTGACCCTCACTTTCCCGTCTATGTATTTTCTTTTCCGCGAATCAAGCATCATAATTTTGCTCTTATGTTTTTAAGAGAAGGTAGCTCATATTTTCCCCGGCCTCTGCTAAATACCTGTGGAAATGAAGTTCTTCGGTCTTAGAGGGCGTGAGTGAGGTTTCATAACTTGGATTATTTTATGACGCTTTATCAACTGCGATGGTTACCAAGCGACTGAGTGAAATTAAGATGATTGCCAGCAGAATGGGTACAGGGTCCAGCATCGAAAGTTACTTAGTGAGTCATTCTCGAGTTTTGCAGCAATTTCTATCCATAGCAAATATCACTACTATGTTTCACATTTACTGTATAAATTAAACTAACTTTTAAAATAATCAGTAGAACAGAAAGAACAATTAAGACGATATTTGAATTGAGCTTCAAAGTATTATAATTAGTGTTGTGCGATTTAATCGATTAATCTTCTCGATTAATCGATCGAGAATAGTCGCATAATCGAGTCGATTAAAAATCGGTTGTAGTCGATATTAATTATTATTTTGTTAATACAAACTCACACTAAAAAGTTCGACAATATTTCTCTCTCGGAAATTGCTTACTTAAAAGCACAATACTAGTAGGTCTATAGGGAAAAACTTTGCACAAACACTTCAGAAAGAGATGGAGATATGAGGACAGTGGCCTAGTCTACCTCTATTGAAAATTGAAACAGTGCGAAACCCTTATTAAGTTTTATGGTTTTCCAAGAAAACTTCCACCTTGTTGTCAGCTCATCCTCCTAGCATATGAAATACATACTTTTCTGGGATTCATCCCCCTCATCCCTTATTAAATAACCATGTCTACACTGTGTGCAAGTGAGAGAGTAACTACCTTATTCTCTTTCTAAAATCTGGCAATTCGATTACAACAGGGGCCAGTCTTCTGTTTTCGACCGTTGTACTTTTGCACGAGTTGCAGCTTTGTACGAGTATATGAAGATTGTGTGTTTAGTTTGATAAAGAAAAAAAAAATCAGTTTTCTGTGGTTTGTGAAAAGTGTAAACTCCATTCTGTCATATGAGAATTTGAGAGGTAAACTTGGTGAAACGTTTGGATTTAAATTGAACGATCGTGGACAAGTGCTTCACAGAAAAAAGTTTTTTGTGTTTAGTGATGCAGGAAACATTGTTACTAAACGTAGAGCGGCACTTAATTCGGAGCATGCGAATGCAATCACATGCATAAAATCATGGATGAAGCAATATTAACTAGGCGAGCCTTCATACTTCTTGTTATTTATATTTGTCTAAAAAATTCCTGGAGAAATTGACACAATAAATAATAAGCCTCATAATAAATATGTTACTAAGTAATTAAAATAGTTGTTTAGTAATATAACATATAATATATGCAGATATACATTTACATGTGAACATATACACACTGTGTCCACACCTGTGGAGTAACGGTCAGCGCGTCTGGCTGCGAAACCAGGTGGCCCGGGTTCGAATCCCGGTCGGGGCAAGTTACCTGGTTGAGGTTTTTTCCGGGGTTTTCCCTCAACCCAATACGAGCAAATGCTGGGTAACTTTCGGTGCTGGACCCCGGACTCATTTCACCGGCATTATCACCTTCATCTCATTCAGACGCTAAATAACCTAGATGTTGATACAGCGTCGTAAAATAACCCAATAAAAAAATATATACACACTGCGAGGTATGTAATACGTAAGTAAATACGAGTTTTTCCTATATGTAGGCCTATACACATTTTAGCTAGATTTTATGGTATTAACGTCGGCAACACTTTGATACCCAAGCTTACACCGCTCACCGTGTGTTTGTTATTTTACCCGTGTTTCTCACTCACCAAGCCAATTGTTGTTATACACACAAAGTCTTTTGGATCAGTGAAGGAAAAGGTCGAGGTCAGCAAAGAAGTGTGACGCGTATCTGATGACTTGTAATAACCAAACAATCAGCCAGTGTTGCAAGGAAGATCTGCGAGTGTCTGCGGTTCAGCAAACATTAAGGGTCGATTTCTAAAACACGGACGAAATAGTGGTTCCAAACCTCGGCTTTTAAACCACGACCGAGATCTGAATACTTAAGAGATTTCTAAAATGAATTCGAGACGCGGCTTGAGAAGAAACCGAGGTTCGTGGGTTTTATATATGGCAACGCAGCTAAGGATCGATTTTTATTCCTGTAAACAGTCGATATTAGAAAAAAAAAATGAATAACGGGATTAATATTTTTATTGAACTGCAGTAAGTCACATTCTTTTGTTCTCAGCTAAGGTATTGTTAAATTTATTAATTTACAGAATATACGTAGGGGAGAGTAGGGTAATATCGGACATCGGGTAATATCGGATAGTGAGTTTCTTTCATCTACCACCAGATAATAGTACCTGAATGACATGGTTACGTTTCTGTGACGTCATTCAGGTACTATTATCTGGTGGTAAATGAAAGAAACGCACTGTCCGATATTATCCGATGTCTGATATTATCCAACTCTCCCCTACGTTTAAAACACTAGCATTACTTACTATTTAATAGGGAACGGATTTTTAGGTACCAGAATGATATTGCCCAAGTAATTAGCACAAGTCGAGTGTTTATGTTGTAGTTTATCATTTGTTCAGAACTACTACCAACACTAACTACCTGAAAATTCGGTTCTAAGGAATTAATAACCTAAATATTAACTGGATTAAAATTTAAATTGAAACTAAAGTCCCGTCGCTCTTATTTCCGGCAGCCAATCACGTTGCAGGTCGGCTACATTTAAACGTGTGCGTCTTGTGATTCGCTGCTGATGACGTTATGCATTTCCTAAGGCTCGAGAAATACTTAATATAATCGCCAGCCAGTTTGGCTCTTTCGTTGACGTTCGCAGAAAATATACGAGGACGTTATTTGCCGCTCAATTACATTGCGTTTGATTTATTATCATTGGAGCTATGGCATGATAATGTTTAACGGTGTGGCAAATAGAGTCCTCATCTGGTAGCTCGGCAACGAAAGAACAAAAATGGTGAACGACACCACCTACCTAGACTTTATAGAGCCTTCACTTCCTAAGGTGTAAGCGAAATGGAGGAGTCATGCCGGGAATAACAGCATCGCGACTATAAAATGTAGTATGGTTCTATATTCATATCTAATAGACTAGTACTATGTGGAAAGCCCCAGTAGCATAAAATTTAAAATAAAAAGACAAAATAACGTTTGTTTCATATCCTTGTAGGGCCCAAATCATTTTCGAGTATTAAATAAAATGTCCAAAACTACTGTGAAGACTAGGAATTAAGATATATCATCTTATAGGCATAGAAGTTTAATTAATATAAAGCAACAAGAGAGTGTAAAAAAAAAACCTGCCGCCTCTTGCATTTCGTTGCAGATTATAATATAGCATTCTTGCTCAATTTTGCGTTGATTCCTTCGAAAAACGAAATATTCGCCTGAAATTATCGTCGTTATTTTAGTTACGAAGGTTTATTTCTGCCTCTCATCACTCTAATCCGAGAATTTAATACTCGTAGACACAAATTTTCCTTTGAAAATAATCATCCAGCTGATCTACTGCCTCCATCTTGTATACGGTACATGAAGCCATGGTTTTAAAACCTATCCCAGACGTGGTTTCTGCTTCAGAACAAGGCTTCGAGCCATGGCTCAGAAAAATGAAAATGACCTCGTTTTATAAATCTAAACACGGTTTATAGCCATGGCTGTAGTCTAGACTTCGTTTCAGAAATGGACTCTATGTCTTTGATGTCGATTATTTGAGTGTGACGATAATATAATAATTTTGGTATAATTTGTAAATAAAGCTTTGTTATACTGAAGAAGACTTCCGCAGTCCGCTCTGACATCATCTACAAACAGATAAGATATCACGTCGATGCGAAGCAAGTTTGCCGGGTACATGCGCGAAAATGCTGTAATATTTGCTTAAATTCAAAATATAATACAAACATACATTAGGCCTATATCTAACGTTATTCCGTGGTAACAGAACCGAGGTTCTTCTCACCTCGGACTATACCTCACTGTTCTTCACAAGTAGACGATGCTAGCACATGTTCCATCTTTACTCAGTAGTTACAGCTCGTTCCGCCAGGGTGACACCTAATCGAGCCACTGCTGTCTGTAGCGCAAGATTCAAACTATCTGTTAACTTTGAACGTCCTAACCAAGACAGTATACCGCAAAGAAATTGTTGTGTGTTACTTTTCGATCCTCCCTAGTATATCAGGATGGTATGGATAGTACTTGAATCGTTTATTATAAAACACCACAACCGACATTTTTTTTTACAAAATGCGTTTTTGTGAATTTTGATTACCAGCATGAATGCGCATCTTTTGATATAAAAACCTTATATCTAGCATGACTGTAACATGTAAAAAATTGGACAAGAAATATTCATTTATTGTAAAAACCCTACAACTAACATCACATTAGTCTGCCATAGGGGCGGCCCGTCCTTATGTGCTACAGTGCTATAGCACAATGATAATTTTTGCTCAAATAATGTATTTGTAATACCAAAGTATTTGATCTGTCATTTGACAATTTCCCGTGGTTATGTTCATGACGCGTTATAAAGTATTTAGTCTTCGCTTTTTGGTGCCTCAGGGGGTTCGTTGTGCTACTCAAAGACCACATGAGACAGTTATGCGCATGTGCGAAGCTGAAATCACTGCTCTGATTGGCTATTTTTACGCGGGAAAGTACTGTAGTCAGCTTCAGCACTACACAGCTTGGAGATTGCAAAAGTAAAGCGTAACGAAAGAATTCTTGTTTGTGAAGGAACTCGGAACTATTTACAGTGTATTTGATAATTCAAGTGCCCGACAGCTGCTGTCATCTACCTGTTGAAGTTGCTGTCAACAGCTATACTATGCTGAACAAAAGAGTGTTCCAGATACAACTTGGATTTCTATACAGAAGACCTGACTTCCGAAATATAGATCGCTGTTCAATTGTTACAATACATAGCCTCCAACAATTTACAGGATCTATTCTGTGAAGTAACGAAGTTGTTAAATATTTTGGTTACAACACCAATAACCACTGCTGAGCCAGAAAGATGTTTTTCTTGCTTGAAACGCATAAAAACGTTTTTAAGGAACACTATGTCCCAGAATCGTCTCACTGCTCTCGCAATACTGTCAATAGAAAAGAGTATAATGTCCAAGATGGAGGGGTTTAACATCAAATGACAAGTTCTGCAGTACGAAAGAACGTCGTATGGACTTCATATTTCATCACTAGGCGAGACTGAAATTAAGACAAATACAGTAGGCCGATATAGAGATTGTAGCACACTCATTATTTTGACCACCAGCCGCTACTGGTCTGCCAAACTAGCTGACACCAGCACTGTCGCACCCAACAACTGATTTCAGTCACAGCCGGATCAGTATTTTGTACTGTCTATTGCTGATTAAGTGTTGCCCTTACTATTATTATCTGTTTTGAGTATTTTTACAAGATGGTTAGTTCAAGTGATGAAAATGTTGCTAATGAGATTACTGAGAACTCGTCTAAGTTCAAGGTAAAACGAGTCGCAGCTAATGACGTGGTTAACTTCAAAGCTTGGTGGCGAAAATTTTATAAGCTATCTAGCATGTCTCATTCATCTTACGGCCATGGTGTACCAAAGGATGAAAAGGTAAATTTTAAAATTTCGAAGGTCAATGAGTTTTTCACTGCAATGAACAAAAATGTAAAGTTCTTTGTAAAGAGTTCATTGACAGCATTGTATCGGCAGAAGTATTCGCCATTCGAATTCCTAAGAAAAGTGTTTGTGCTGAAAATTTACCGTTTGAACTGCCAACAGACCTAGCTTATAACAGCTCGACGCTACCAATCAATGTTAAAGAAATGGAGGACCTTAAGAAGATTTTGCAGTACATACGGGATTCTACACAGAACTGTGCACATGGCCTACAATCAACAAAGAGAGTAATGACAGTGGAAACGAAGACTAGAAAAATAATAAGTCCTGATAAGAAAAATGTATGTTGCAACAGAAAAAAACTAATTTGTTGTGATTTTATACTGTAATTTTTACATAGATTATAAAGTTTGTTCATACTTACTTTCATTCACTCTGATACTTGGAAAAAGGCAATGCTTTGCTTAGTTTCAGTTTGTTTGTTAGAAAAACCCCAGAACATCCTAATTCCTTTAATTTTCTGGGGGGACTTTATATATATATTATAAAACACAATTAATGGTGATTAAACCTCATATTTAGCAACTAATATCACTTGTTAAATACATTTTGACAATAAAAATAATGAAACTAAACAGTTTTTATTGGTTTCCCAAAAGTTTTGTTTTAGAAATAAACGATTCACTTATCATGTATACAGTGTTAGCATTTACAGGTAAAATATTTTTTTCTGATTAAAGTATTGACTTGAAACCAATAAGGTATTATAATTGTTTGTTGTACTGTCCTCTAGTTAAGGATTAAGCTGCTAAAATCTACACTATTATATTACTTTCACCTGGTACGTAATATATATATATATATATATATATATATATATATATATATATATACGGTATATTATACCTTTCAAAATTTAAATCTGCACTGTTTTTACGTTACACGTTTATTTTGTATTATGGATTTTTTTTTCCAAATGAACTGTTGTCACAGCATTCCTGGCAGTGATTATCCGAGAATCGAACTCAGGGCAATTCAATTACGAGATTTTATTTAAAGTTGTTGAATAATCCTTCAAGCAATAACAGCTTTCTTTTTTTCTCGACCCCGACAGCAAATAATATTTTCTCCTTGTAGATCAACGGTTTCTGAAATCAGAAGCTTTGTTATTGCTGAAAAGACTTCTTCCTCCCAGCGGCCTTTGTGCTGCTCCTTTCAAGACCTCCATTAAGCTGACGCAGTGTTCACAACCCTTTAATGCGCTCGCGACCCAAGCGATGGGACCAATGTCAAAGTAACAGAGCAAACTTCCGTTATTACTTTCAAGAAATCCTGCGCCAACACAAGTACGATTAAAATATTAATGTTTAATAGACACCGACATTTAGTTGTCTACTTGTCTCTCTCGTGTAATGTCCTTGTTCGCAGCTCGTACAAGTATTACGACAAGTTACATTCAACAACTTTTACTGATGAACTAGTGGAAACTGAAGCTAACAGAACATACAGGGCTATCTACTTAAAAGCAAAATAGTATTGGGGACAACATTATTTGAAATTATTCTAAACATCATTAATAACATGTAATAAAATTAGTGATATGAGAAAAAACATTTTCCGCAGGAAATTTTTCCCATTTTTTTTTTTTTTCGAAAAATTTTCCGTCTGACCAAACTGCTGCATTCTTCGCTCCCTTGCCCAAAGAGATGAACAAGTAGGGTGATATATTAAATTGTGTAAACATATCAAAGCATTTGACATGTTCCCGGAGTTATCCCAACCTATTTTCCCCAATCTGATAGTCCCAGTTATGCATTATCCCAAAGGCCATTTCTCCCAAATCATTTGTACCAAGGATAATTTTCCCAAATCCAATTTTTCCAATCTAATATTCTCACTGTTGCATTATCCCAAAGGCCATTTCTCCCAAATCATTTGTACCAAGGATAATTTTCCCAAATCCAATTTTTCCAATCTAATATTCTCACTGTTAAATTATCCCAATGGCCATTTCTCCCAAACATTTGTACCAAGAATAATTTTCCTAATCCAATTTTTCCAATCTAATATTCTCACTGTTAAATTATCCCAATAGCCATTTCTCCCAAAACATTTGTACCAAGGATAATTTTCCCAATCCAATATTCCCATTATTAAATTATCCCAATGGCCATTTCCCCCAAAACATTTGTACCACGGATAATTTTCCGAATCCAATTTTCCCAATCTAATATTCCCACTGTTAAATTATCCCAATGGCCATTTCTCCCAAAACATTTGTAGCAAGTATAATTTTCCCAATCGAATTTTTCCAATCTAATATTCCCACTGTTAAATTATCCCAATGGCCATTTCTCCCAAAACATTTGTACCACGGATAATTTTCCGAATCCAATTTTCCCAATCTAATATTCCCACTGTACGGCCAATGACTCTAGTCAAGTGCCACTGCATTGAATTAAAAAAAAAAAATATTCCCACTGTTAAATTATCCCAATGGCCATTTCTCCCAAAACATTTGTACCAAGTATAATTTTCCCAATCCAATTTTCCCAATCTAATATTCCCACTGTTAAATTATCCCAATGGTCATTTCTTCCAATTCATTTTTTTCCAAATGCAGTACATACTGTAGTGAGTATCCATGGTGATGCTAATTAGGTGTAGTGTAATACAACATGTCAGCATAATTATGGCATAGATTGCAATTTCGCCTGCAGGTGGAAAAAATTACTACTTAATGGTCACATACACTATAGAAGGTACACAAAAATGATAAAGATTACTGGTACTGATCTCGAAGACAAGAATGCAGAGCTACTTAAATTACACAAGAGTTGGAGCCCAAATTACCATACTGCAAGAAAGTATACAAGAGTTGGAGCCCAAATTACCATACTGCAAGAAAGTATTCATTCTCATGCTTCAAACCAAGAAAAGATCAATGCAGAATTGGTAACTCAACGAATGAAAAGAATTGAAACTGAACACCCAGAAATACCTCCTGCACAAATCCTTCGTACAGAAATTCCAAGAGTTGAATCGGGAATTTTAAGCTAGCTCCCAGATCGAGAATATGTCAAGAAATCTTTACGCAGTGTTAGGAGAAGGGAACTGCCTGCAGAACCAAACAATTTAGAAGATTTAGGGGAAATCCCAAAATGTTATAAGAAGACACTATCTGGTGAGTTTCAAAAGGAACAGACATCGAAGCAATCACTGCTCAACTCTCACTGGGTCAGTCTGTTAAGACAAAGTCTAAGTAAATGTGGGTTCGTATGAACGAAAGAATAAAAAATATTGTGCTTGATTACAATTAGTACAAAGAAGATAACAGAACTCTGGATTATCTAAGATCAATTGGTCACAACTCCTGTCTGTAACTGATCACCTTTCAATTCTAAGTAAACAATTTCGGAAAATATGTTCTTTGAATTTTTTGGGGATGTAAATGCAAATAACTTTTGGGGAAAGTGGTTTTGGGAAATTGCAGTTTGGGAAAAATTTCTTTGGAAAAAAGACATTGGGAAAAATTGTCACTGTGAATTATAGATTGGGAAAAATGTACGGGAATCCATTTGACAAGTTTTACTACTATCTATCTCTATTTTCACGATGTCGTATCTTTAATTGAGGGTGAATTCTTCCTTGACCCTAACTCACATCGGTTTCCTGTCCTTGTGTTCCCATTATCTTAAGCAACGAAAATACTCCAAAAGCAATAACAATTATTTTTTCTAATATAATAGCAGGAAACTATGTGTTCGATCCATAGTACAGCTTAAATCTCGTGTCAATGGCTCTGTTTTAAACGTCCATTGAGTTCTGAATTTTGTATATGGAAAAAAATGGCACGTTCGAGTGGAACAACTAGAAGAGGATGTATGAACAATCTGAATTTTTGTTACATAAATCTGGATGTTATGTGATAAAGCAGCATGAAACAGCATTAGACCTACTCCGTGGATCAAGAATTTGTATCTGACATTTTTTAAATCAAATTAAGAGATCAGGATAAAAATTTGGTCCACATATCATGTGCAAATTTTTGCAGAAAATCTAAGACATTGGCATAACGGGGTTCGTTCATCTATGCCCTTTGGTGTTGTTATGTTTTGACGTAAGCAACAAGATTATAATGACATATTTGTGCGTATGTTGTAAACTGAAGCTGTGCAGTATTTTTTTTTTTTTTTTTTTTTTTTTTTGGACAAGGAAGGCATACCAAATTTCCAGGCTTTTGTGTGAAAGACACTCTGGAAACTTACAGATTTACCGAAAACATGGGTACCACGGATAAGAAATGTTATAAATCGCCCATTAATTGACTCACATAAACTTCTGTTACTCCCTTCACATAACAAACTAGAAATAATGAGGCAATCTGTCAAAAATTTGGACAGAAGTGGTCCTTGCTCAGAAATTTCTGATGTTGTCCCAGTCCAAAGTGAAAGTGTTTTAGATAGCCCATACATTTGCCAACTAATTAATAACGCTGATTCTAGAAGTATCATGACAGCTTCAGACTTGGGACTCATTCCAGGATATGATCAAGTTTTTAGACAATGTTAAAGATGACTGATCTGATAAGAGCATATTGTGAACATTATGCTCGAAAAGTTAAAGGCACTCGGCTATAATACGAACTTCAAGTTACATACCGGTACATGTAGGTAGACTATGTATATTTTGGTATTTTTAGTGCATATGAATCCATCTCCTATAAATAGTAATACTCGTCCAAAGGCGGCTGTAGAGGAAACTCTCCGTTTGCAAGTAACTTAATAAGCTTCCAGAAAGAAGTGAGAATTCAAATAAGCTACAGTATCGCACTATATACTGTACATGATTTGTCGCTCTGAAGTTCCAATGTTTTTATTTGACATTCTGATTTCTTGTTAACTAAACCCCTCTATTACTAAACTGCACAAACATTCACTGTAACGCCCACTTACTCTCATAAACTACAACAGCGACTGTGAGCTGCTCTATATGCATTGCCTCTAGACAGCACCTTCATACAAGTAATATCGCAGCCGCGCAAACATTTTCACGTCGTACCATCTAAAGCAAGCAGAAAAATAACTGAATAATTTGAGTCAACAGGAACTAATGTAGTCTGTGATGATAACGAAAAGAAACCGGTTATGATGCAACAGCTGTAATTGTTTATGACTCTAGCTGTCCTCACCTGCTTGTTGGTTACAAGAAAAATGTCTCTTGTCACTTTTAGGACGCAAAATGAGACACTTTCAACACGATCTCAGAGTATTAATCATCTGTGTTTGTTCGTAGCGGCTCTATAGAATTGAAGATGACCTAGATGCGAGGTCCAGGCAATCGACAAAGAAAGTTTCAAGTAAGTATGTTTTATCTACTTCACAATAATGCACGAAAATTACACATACTTTCTAGTGATAAATTGTATGATATGAATAGAATAGAAATTAATCAGTAATATACAGAGTGATTCATGAGGATTTACCGTCCTTTACGGAGCTTATTTCCGAAGACATTCTGAGCAAAAAAGACATATATAAACATGGGTCCTATTCTCAATATTTACAGAGTTACGTTTAGTTATTGGAACGCATTGCTGTGAACGCGTGATCTTGGTCAGCGTGCAGTCAGCAGCAAGCGCGAGCGCTACGGAAATCAAAGACAGCCGTATGCAGTTACGTAGAGCGACGAGTGCCGTTCACAAGCGTGCGGCCAAGTGTACTCAAGCGGACGGCGACATTTTTTTAAAATGTGTTATAACTCTCCAAGATTGAACTGAAAATAATTAAGTCGGTGGAAGTGGTGTGATGTGTAATAATTGTGATAATTGCGTAAGAATAATGCAATTTTCCAGTTAAAAATAGAAAAATATGTCTGTACGAAGCAACTAAGGAGTTCACAAAACATTTTTAGCTTCATAACAAACTAAAGAAAAAATATATTTTACAACAACTTTAAATTAGTGTAAGTTTGAAAATAATGAGAATAGGAACTATGTTTATATGACATTTTCTTTGCTCAAAATGTCTTCAGAAATAAGCTTCGTAAAGGACGGTAAATCCTCGTGAATCATCCTGTATACTCCTGCAGGGAGAAAGGAACTCGCCACCCTACATTATCTCCTGACCTAGTTGCCTCATAAGTGGTGCCTTCTTGGTATCACTTGTGAGGGTCAGAGCTGTCTTCGGACAGTTGACTAAACTACTGTAGGATTCTCTGCCAACGCTGGAGTAGGTTTTAAATTCCGTGTCTGAAGAAATCTTCAGGTTTGGAGTTAAAGAAGTCTTCAAGCCAAGTTCGTAAAGCGTCTTTGTTGTCAAATGAGTTCCCTTGAAGATCATTGGATAAAGAATGGAAAAGGTGGAAATCCGAGGGTACAAGATCTGGAGAATATGGAGGATGTCGAATCATCTCCCAAACAAGTTCCTAGATAATTCTTTCATCATGTTAGCGGAGTGCGGGCGTGCATTATAGTGTTGCAGCAGAACTTTATGCAGTCTTACCGGTCGTTTTTCTTCAATTGCGGCCGCAACGCGTCTTAGTTGTTGGCAATAAATGTCAGCAATTATGGTTACATTCCTGGAAAACAATTCCTAGTACAGGACGTCTTCTTTATCCCACCAGATGTGTGACATCTTCTATGGATGGACACTTGACTTTTGATTGCGATGTTGTCTGTTGAAACGACATAGCCATTTTCTTGCAGTGCTTTCTCCGATGACATTCTCCCATTTTCTTGCGGTGCTTTCTCCGATGACATTCTCCCCGTAAACGGCACAAATGTCCCCAGCCGCCTCCGCCGCCTTTACGCCTCGATTAAACACTAACAGAAGACTATGTCGAAAGTGTTCTTTTTTTACACTTGACACTCCAGCTTTTTTAGCTCACAAATACTACAAACGTTCTTCAAATCTGCAAAATTAAAGGCGTATTTACCAGCACAATACTCCAAATAACAAAAGACAATTGACAAACGATAAATAATCTCCTAACAACATAGTTTGTGGTGACGACAAAAAACGACACAACCTAATACAACTCAAGAGATTCAACTAGAGACTCAGTTACTAAGCACTGAAGTAAGATGAACTTTCCTTTCTAGTAGTGCACACAATATACATACTCTATAACTTTTGTTGTAAGTGAAACGTTTATGTTCGAGAGTGCAATGGGTAAATCTGTGGTATTCGGGTAAAGGAGGATAAGTCATTTTTTGTGCAGATGGAATTTTGTTCCCCAGATGAACACACAAGTTAAATTATACAATTGAGTGTGCAAAAATCAAAAGAATACTAGCAGTTTATGTGTTTTATTTCTGTAGAAAATTATTTGCAATAACAGTTCCAAGTTTAATTTTCATTTATCTCCAAACTCATTTTTATAACTTATCCCCCTTTAACCAAACAACACAGAAATTTAATGTTGTGGACCATTTAACATTCCAAATCACTTACTTAGCAAGGCAGTAATTTACGTCATACTATACTGCTTAGCGACAACTCAGACTCTTGCACTGGGGACAGACTTACTTTCTTGCATGAATTATATTTATTACCCTATCACAGATTAGACGTGGGGTGTGACAGCGTTTTGCTGTCACAAGCTCCGAACTGTCACAGTGTGATTTTTGTCTTCGGTTGATTCTTGGCGAATGTGCTGCTCCCTTTCCAGTATGTAGATTCCAAAGTCATCTAGAATTCAACATCACTGACATATAATTATCCCTGAACAAACTATGAGGAATACCTACGTTTCTCATGACGAGCCGATAGATGTTTGTTCATCCCTCTTCTGTTAATTGAATTGATATACCTGTGTCGTGTCTTATTCAATTGATATAGTCTACCTGTGTCGTGTCTTATTCAATTGATATAGCCTACCTGTGTCGTGTCTTATTCAAGTGATATACCTGTGTCGTGTCTTATTCAAGTGATATACCTGTGTCGTGTCTTATTCAATTGATATACCTGTGTCGTGTCTTATTCAATTGATATACCTGTGTCGTCTTATTGAAATGATATACCTGTATCGCGTGTTATTCAACTGATATACCTGTGTCGTGTTTTATTGAATTGATATAATTACCTGTGTCGTGTCTTACTGAATTGATATACCTGTGTCGCGTCTTATTCAATTGATATACCTGTGTCGTGTCTTATTGAATTAATATACCTGTCTCGTCTTATTCAATTGATATACCTGTGTCGTGTCTTACTGAATTGATATACCTGTGTCTCGTCTTATTCAATTGATATACCTGTGTCGCGTCTTATTCAATTGATATACCTGTGTCGTGTCTTATTGCATTAATATACCTGTGTCGGTCTTATTGAATTGACATACCTGTGTCGTGTCTTATGGAATTTATATATCTTTGCCGTGTCTTATTAATTTGGTATACCAGTGTCGGACTTATTGAATTGATATACCTTTGTCGTGTCTTATTGGATTGATATAGCCTATCTGTGTCAGTCTTATTGAATTGACATACCTGTGTCGTGTCTTATGGAATTTATATATCTTTGCCGTGTCTTATTAATTTGGTATACCAGTGTCGGACTTATTGAATTGATATACCTTTGTCGTGTCTTATTGGATTGATATAGCCTATCTGTGTCAGTCTTATTGAATTGACATACCTGTGTCGTGTCTTATGGAATTTATATATCTTTGCCGTGTCTTATTGATTTGGTATACCAGTGTCAGACTTATTGAATTGATATACCTTTGTCGTGTCTTATTGGATTGATATAGCCCATCTGTGTCGGTCTTATTGAATTGACATACCTGTGTCGTGTCTTATATCAACAATAGTGAGTGCGCGGCGAGTAGGCTATACTGAAAACAAAACACACTCTGAGCTTTGTTATCGCGATGTGTAAGCGCGTATATTCGCCCAAGAATGTTTCCAAATTATTAAGTACATTATTCGTAGAAGAATATAGCAAGTGCACAGCTTCAGTATCAAAGAGTTGCCGACGTTAACCTCTTGGGTGGGACGAAAATAAATTCGGCTTAGGTCCCAGTGATGCTGTCCAAGTTAATCTTCCGACTTTCAGTTCTCTGGACTTTGGAGCTGTCACAATATATACATAGGCCTACATCAGGCGCCATTGCTATGAGTCAATATCGGGCAGAGATGGCGATTTCAGGGAATTGTGATTTTGGAACTATAGTCACAGTCTGAACCAGTGGCAAACCTGTCACAGCGACAAAATCACAGATCTTCATATTACACCCCACTATCGCAGACCCTTACTAACGGCTCTCCAACAAACCATTTCAGATTAAACACAGTAATTCCATTGTAAATACCTCTAGTGCTACAATGATATACATGCAATAAAGAAATGAAGGAAATAGGCCTATATCTATTATATTAAATTTATTTCAATTTAAAACATATTCGGAATCCATATAAATAAGAAGCAATCAAGCAATTCCTTAAAACTCTTAATATCGTATTACAATAACATCCAACCGACAGCATAAACGATTGAAACAATTACAGAGAACCTATGAATCTCTTGTAACTTTTTCTACGTACAAATTATTTTATATGTAAGTTTTGTGTGATTTTGATTATTATATCTTGATTATTCAATTTAATTTCTTCGTAGTAAGAAATTGTAATAATTAATGAAAATTTGATTTGGTAATTGGAAGTAATTCGACATTCTGGACATGCCTTCGTGAACGTTTAATATTCTCCAATTTCTTCTTATATTTAAATGCTTATTTTACAATATTTAGCCATAAATATATAAATAAAATTTCTTTCTATCACCATGTCAGGACTACACAAATTTTATCACAATATTAAGTAAATTTCAAATGAATTATGCATATTTTATTGATATGTATTTTTATAATGCAGCATACACATTATCAGAATTATTGGAAATACAATCACGTACTTCTATACGGAATTCCCACGTCTCAAAAGACAGTTTATTTACAGAACACCTTGGATCATATGTCCACATTCAAACATGCTAGAGACTAACCGCTCTTCCTTCCACCAGCACATAATACCCGCCTCCCAATTTTGAAAGCCTGGCAGGAATGCAGGTCACGTGGTTGGTCTATAGCGATAAGAAGGAAGAGGTGAAGAGATGATTTATGAACATACTACAATAGCATATTGTGATACAAGTGCGGAAAGGGATCTGTTACAAAATGAGTATGAAAACTGGAGCACGAGCAGCTCGTGCTCCAATCATACGAATTTCGCAATTGCCGTTTCCGCAAGTATCTTACACCCTATTTTCTCCTACGAGAGTGACCGAATGTAAAATATCAAGGAAAAAGACATTTCATATTATATCTTGCAACACATGTTGCAGGATACGTTTCCAGAAGGCGGTGATCTCATGGCAACAATAGTATATTGATTATGTAAACAACAGTTTCAGTCAAGTATGACGCTTAATTCTGTAGTCACAGTTTGAATAACAATTATTTCCAAAAACAATCAATTCTGGTGATGAAAATGAAACCAATAAATTTACTATTAGCATTATTATTAACCATCAGTAACTCGTAAATCACTGAATTCATTTGAATATTATTACCAAAGTCTTAATTACAAAATTATTCTTGTAAGCTATAGCTAGATGCATTCATTAGGAAGCGTGCGGAATGTAAGTGCGGAAAGGACATTGCAGAAAAATTTATATCCAGTTCCAGTTTTCTAGTCGGAAATGCTGTCTTTCCACATATAAAAAAGTAATATTTTTCTTTTCTACTTTTTGCTGTTTTGAAAATGTTAGCAAACAAAAGCATGTTCGATACTTTTAATAGCTAAAACATTCTCTTTATTCGTGATCACATTGTAAAAATACACAAATATTTTTCACATGTTACTGTGATTGACGGTCCCGCGCTGTGGCGTCTTGCCTAAGACTCGCATTACGGAATGCGCGCTGTTCAAGTCCTCATGGGGGAAGAAATTTTCTCATGAAATTTCGGCCAGTGTTTGGGACCGCTGCCCACCCAGCATCGTAATGCACTTGGGGAGCTGCGATAAGTAGCGAAAATCCTGTTTCGCGAAACAGCTACAACGGCTGGAGGGATCATCGTGCTAACCACACGATACCTCCAATCTGGTTGGATGATCGTCCACCTCTGCTTCGGCATGTGGACGTGAGGCCAGCAGCCGGCTGGTCGGTCTTGGCCTCTCACAGGCTGTAGCGTCATGGATTTTTTTTTACTGTGATTGACGATTAGGCTACTCTGTACGACTCTCCTCAACACCAGACGGTCTCCGACGGTGGTCGGCCTCCATGCTTTTGGGATGTACACACCCCTTCACGTTCCAATTCACTATAACATCACTAGCAGTGGACCTAGGGGTGCTTAGGAGAGTGTAAATCTCGCGCACAGACTTCTTACACAAGTACCACCTAAGCGCCTGACCACGTTGAAAATCCGTGAGTTCGTCAGACCATTTCATTATGCTGTCTCGCGCTGTCTGCCGACAGCTGTCTGATGTCTGCTGACTATTGTGTTGCCTTCTGTGACAAAAACACGTTTCGCGGATTGTCCGGATTACAGATGAACAAAACTAACTGCTTTCTCGCTCGCTGTGTTCGTTGCTTTTGTCTTTAGAGTCTCGACTCGTCACTCTCGTGCGCTTCGAGTCTCGCTCATCATTCTCGAAATAGCATTTGGTCGGCGTGGAAAGATTTCGTAACTCTGAATAACATACATCATTGAAATAAATAACATTATAAATGTTTAAATGAGACAAAAAGACAAAACAGAACAGTATCTTAGTTATCAAAATGTTCTGGTTCTATATTATCTATGGTTATCTAAATAGAAAAAAAAAACAATTCTCAAATAAATTTGCATTTCTAAGAAACATAAAACATAACGTTAATATCTTTTTACTTGAGATTGCCCACATCTTAAACATATGAAAAGAAAATTCCTAGCCTTTAATAAGGGCCTAGTAAATAAATAAAGACTGGGGAACGAATTATTATACACTGCATTTATTTTTTTTTTATTTTATTGGGTTATTTTACAACGCTGTATCAACGTCTCAGGTTATTTAGCGTCTGAATGAAATGGTGATAATGCTGGTGAAATGAGCCCGAGGTCCAGCACCGAAAGTTACCCAGCATTTGCTTGTATTGGGTTGAGGGAAAACCCCGGAAAAAACCTCAACCAGGTAACTTGCCCCGACCGGGATTCGAACCCGGGCCATCTGGTTTCGCGGCCAGACGCGCTGACCGTTACTCCACAGGTTTGGACTGAAAGGTAGAGATGTTTCAAATGTAGAGATGTTTCAAATAGGCTACTTGATTGTTTATACATAATTATATAACAGTTGCCAAAGTAGATAAGAGTTCAGTCAAGTATAAACAACTGTGGCTATTCAAGGTTTCTTGACTTCGGGACTTCGGGAATCATCAATATCGAGTCTAGAAACACTCAAAACCAGTCTTTACGTCAAGGATGCGACGTAATACAACAATGTCGTGCGGGTTTTCGGCTTTGTGGGCGCTGTTAATCTCGCTTATTCGATCGTTGTTCATCACTAGTTCGGATACTTTTGATCACATAGTGTCGCTGACATGTGATATTAGCACTGTTAAATGCGCACTAGTAGAGGATCCAATCATTGTTGTCATCTAGCAGATATTGCATAAATTTTTAGCACAAGAAGAGGTGGGTCTTGTTTGATACTTATCTTACATTAATTTCAATTATGTTAGTTACTTAATAATCTTATACATTAAATATCAGTTTTTGACATCGCAACCAATTGTTTTTCTAACACAAACGTAACATGTTTCAACAGAACCGACCTCGTGGTACCGGACTACTACCGTATTTATGTTTTACTCTTTTCAAATAAAAATGCAGACTAAAATTCACTTCTCTTTCTTTGTTTGCCATTAATCTTAATTATCTTTGAGAGCGAGCGACAAACGAGGAGACTTTAATAAGACCTGTCAGGAAATTCCTACCGCTAAAGGCCGACTTGACACCGCCATTTAGAATCCAGCATACTTATCTGCAATAACCCACAGTTTGAGGAAATTAAATTTTTTTCAGTGAACTTAAAATGACAATTTTGCGGACGACGAAAATTATGAATATGCTGATGTGAATTTTAACACGTTCAAAATCGTTACCTTTACGTAAACAGCCAGTAATTCCCTCTTCATTTAGAAAAGCTATTGCGAGACCATGAAATCTTAGAGCAATAATGAGATAGTAATAGAATTAGACTGCAGGAACAAAAATTATTATAATTTATAATACAAGTGTTATTATTAAGTTTCTTTCTTTCATTTTCGCTACGGAGAGTGGCAGATGAAAGCCTTTTTGCACTACCAACATAGACGATTTGTTATGTTTACACCCCCCTCTCGAGGGGAAACTATTAAATTAATTATATATGAATGAATTAGTAGCTCCGGAAATAAAACAGATATCGTTCAAACCGTTGCTTACGAGATAATACAAGCTGGCGCATAGCACGATCGAGAGTAGGTCTCTGAGAGTCGTGACAATTTCTGCCGCTAGGTTCGCCTCGCTGTACTAAGAAATGATGAATAGTTCCATTACTAAGCATTGTGTATCGTGAAAACAGTTTGATTAATTGTGCATTATTGATCGAGTACGAAAATTATAAATATGCCAAGCATATTACAGTCTTATTTGAGATTTATTGATGACTTGTTAAATATCAGTATGCAGATTTTCAGCGTCATTTAATGGAATTTACAATTTTGTCTCCCGAAAGTCTGAATTTGTTGAATTAAAATTTTGCTTCCAAACTACATTGTTCATATGGTTCATTTGGCAAGTTGATTGTTTTCAGTTCCGTGTTTCTTCTTCAGATTTCGTTCCCTCTAATTTGTTATAATTGCTGAAAGTGAACTACCGGTTTCTGCTACTTTCAGACATTATTATTATTATTATTATTATTATTATTATTATTATTATTATTATTATTATTATTATTATTATCATCATCAAAATCAAATTAATATAGTTGTTAGCTTGTCTTGCCTTAAGACAATCAATAGCGTTATTCGAGGAAAAGAGTATGATTTACCATCATCATTTATAGTGGCGAAATATTCCACGACAATGGTTAATTATTACTGCTGAATATTCACACAAATACGATTTGCATTATTTAGGATACAACATTCGCAGCAATGCGATTTTAATGTTGAGCAGCCGAGTTTAGTGTAACGGACTCCCCTCATCCTCCAAGCCAAATCAAATATTATTATGACATTACGAGTAATAAATAAATAAATAATAATTACTACAATTATTCGTTGTCATAAAGTACAATTATCACTGCGTGGTGTACCGAAAATTTTAGTGACGACAGAAAAAAGCTCAGGGGAGCGAGATTCAGACATTACTAAAAATGAAATGGGGATCGGGCAGAGCAGATGAGCATGTGCCTATGATCGGCAAATTCTAAAATATATTGTCCCTGAGATTCCTGAGATATTTGTTTATGTTTTCGGAAACGGTCAAATTCGAAAACCACTTCTAATCACATATATTGTAGTCTAACTTTCTAATTAATTTAATTCTAACTCCTAATTTAAAAACTGTTTACACACACTAAAATATCATAGCTTTTGCTATTACTACCCACTACTGGATTAATCTTGCACAGGATAGGGACCGATGGTGGCGGGCTTTGAGGGCGGCAATGAGCCTGCGGGTCCCTTAAAAGCCATTTGTAAGTAACAGGTTAATCAGCAGGCCTATTAGATATTTATTTCACCGCTGCAAGTTGTGTAAGAAAAATCGCACATTTGTACTAATCATGTAGTATTGTGACTGCTGTTTGCTTTAGTAAAAATCATAACACTTCAACGTCAATATATTTTTAAAAAAAGAAAGGGATAAATTAGGCCTACTTACAAATGATTAAATTATGAAGTCAGGGAAATGGAAGATAATACAGTACCTTAATTCATTGGCATAATAATAATAATAATAACAATAATAATAATAATAATAATAATAATAATAATAAATGAATACGTGAAAAGGGTAGACTACAATGTTCATGTAAAATATATTAAGTTTCTTTCATTATTTCCGAAAAGGTACGGTGTATGAATTCAACAACAGAAAGGTAATACCTTAGTTTATAATATGTAATATCTTTTAATAACAAGAATGACAGCCTTTTATTGTAATATAATTGAGACGTAGAAGTTTGGATATTACGTCTATTGTCCATAAAATATTGTACGAAGCATTTAATAAGCAATGCCCCAAATGTCAATGTCATTTAAGTGTTCTGCTATGAATATTTAGTATAGAACAGCGCTCCGAGCGGCGGAATTGGAATTACAAGGGAACCACTTCAGACCCGTATTTCAAGCGCTATGCGCCAGCTTGTATAATCTCGTAAGCAACGGTTCAAACAGTTCGGTCATCTGATATGTTCTGGATGTTGCGCTTGTTATTGTCGTATTTTCTAATTTCATTACACAGAATTTTCTCGAGAACTGTTTGTATAATTTTCATTTATGCCATCCCAGCATTATAAACAGGTTGTTACTACATCCAAAATTCTGCTTAACTGACTTATTATAGCACGCGTGCCGATAAAAGCAATTATGTATTTGCCATGACGTAATACCGGAATGCTTGCTATCTTGGTTATCACTTCTACGCGCGACGTAACAAGAAATAAAATGCAGGAGAGAAGATAACGTATCATTTATTTCGAAACTTTAACAATTTTATATCACTTTTATTAACATCACATAAAACAGTTCTGTGAAAATTGTGAGACTCAATACCAGGATATTAGTGCAAGTGAGACTAGTGTAAATATAATCACAGATTTAGATATTTTAAATTCAGTTTTATCGGAATGTGTTTCCTGTCATTTATGTGGTGTGAAAGTTCATCTGTCAGAAAAACACTGCCTAAAGACACTGTTTAGTGTCTTTCTTGACTATACAATTTTTGAACTGTAAAACTAGTAAAACATTTCCTACATCCGATATGTGTAAAAACAGTGAACTTTTTTTTAGACAAATTAAGGCCTTAGATGCAAAGGGAAAGGTTTTACCGGAGGAAAAGTGCTGTGTGGCCTTCTGAATCACGCACCTCCACCCACAAACACTTGTAAATGCACAGATGTTTTAGGTGAAAGTGTAAAATTTGTGGCTGAGAAGTCAGTGAAATGTATTGCTCTAGAGGCTGTCGAAGTAAACGAAAATATTAGTCACTTCCCAATTGAATTCGACGGAAAAAAGGGGATACAAATCCAAAAATGCACGCGCTACAGCAACAAGCGTTGACACAGGAAAAGTTCTTGACGTTCAAGTGTTGTCCAAATACTGTCAAGAATGCACTCTCTCAAAACAAAACAGTTGTCAAAACCTAAACATGAAGAGTGCATGAAGAATTATGAAGGTACCAGTGGGAGCATGGAGGTTGCATCTGCCATGAGTATCTTCCATCGTTCAGAAAAGGAGCGCAGTGTCCGATACAGTCAGTTTCTTGGAGACGGTGACTCCAAAGCTTATAAGACTCTTAGTGACAGTATGGCTTATGAAAACGTTCCTATAACGAAACTAGAATCTGTCGGGGATGTGCAGAAGCGAATGGGCATACGATTAAAGCAAATTGAAACAGCTATTGGGAAAAACTGTCTGATAGTAAGACTATCAGGGGTCGGCTCACCGATGCCACACTAGATCAGCTTCAAGTATATTATGGGAAAGCTATAGGAGATAATAGTGGTAACATAGAAAAAATGATGAGAGCAGTCTGGGCCACTTTATTTCATAAAGTCTCTACAGATGAAAAGCCATTACACAGTATGTGCTCAGTAGAATGGTGTAGGCCTAATTATCTGAAGGATGTAGCTGCTGGTACCCTTACTGACTACAGGCACAAGAATTCTGTTCCAAAAGCTGTATTGTTAGCCATAAAACTGTGTATCACGACCTTGCACATTCAAAGCTCCTTACAAAAAGTCTACGCAAAATTTTAATGAGTCGTTTAATAATGTGATATGGTCCCGGGTCTCTTTAAATAACTGTTGAGTTCTGCTGGTGTCTGTCCATGTTTTCCTCCAAATAGCATGGCAGATCTCACTACTGTTCTTATACTAGAGCCCATACATTTATTGTTGATAATTACACCTATATTAGGTGTTCTCTGAATATCTTTCCTAACGTCTTCATCTATTACAAAATCTATTTGCGGTTACAGAGATCTGAATGTCGATTTCAGACGTGAAAAACCGGCATATCTGTCATTCAGCTAAAGCAGTTACTACACTGAATTTTAACATTCCTATCATAATGATCACGAGAACAAAAATAACAAAGAATGAAACTCCTAACTTTTGGAGTACGGTAAGTTTTTATGTAAAGAGATGGCCTCATTCACGAACTGAATTCGCGTGGACGCAATTGTTTCCAAGTCTCGACTTCCTGGAAGTTGCATGCAAAGTACTGCGACACATGAAAACCAACAGCACAATTTCCAATATGGCAGTTTAGTGCATGATATTCCTACTTCTGTATTTACAACCTCAACTACTATCATTACTCACAATCTTTGTCATCAACATGACCCAGACCGGATCTTCCAATAGCAGACCTTACACAAACAAGAGCAATGATGTTAAATGGCGTTATATGGTAGGCGACTTCTTTGCATATGCTTATGCTTGATAGCAGTGTTGAGTATTGAAGTGTTTACATACAGGACGGAAGGAAACGTAGGCTATTGTATTGTATTTATTTACATTTCATCTTATTTGTACATCGCTTCATAGCTAGAATGTGGAACATAGCAAACAAATCTTAATAGTGGGTACTACAAAGTCTTAATTATAGTCACAGTCTAGACTCTAGTTGAAATGTATACAGAATGTCCCATTTATCTTGACTACCCAAAATAACTTTGTACGCAAGCATCAAATGAAAAATTGTTTCATACAAAGCTGTACAACTGAAAGGGGGAAATAGTACTGATGGAGCAGAGATCATGTAGTGTTATTTATTAGTAGATACGAGTACCTATATTGTTTCTTTAAATTGCACTATGTATGTATTATTCAGCATTTCAATTTTATTAAGCTCGTGTTTTTCACATGCCGACTTTGTCTTTCCAACTATATACAGCGATTTCTTATATAGGGACATAATTTTATTTTTACTAACATTTCTAATATTAACCTGGCCATACCTTTGGATTAACGATTGAGAACCGGAAACACCGTTTGCTATCCTCTTCCACGACTGGAGTTCGACGATACTGGCGTAAAATACAAACAAATCACTTTACTAGGTATGGGAGGAAAGAAAAAGTAGTTCATAAATTTACGTAAAGTAGGAAATATCGCCATTTTCAGTTTGATAATTTTCATTACGGTTTTGTTTAATAAAAATAGAGTACTGTATTAACAACAAGTGTTTTAACTCACGAAATGAGCTATCCATTCGGACGTATTCATTATGCAGTGTACATTATACTGTCTACACCACATTACCGTACAATATAGAGAATGAAGTTAAAAATAATCATAAAATGTATATTTAAACACAATTTTCAAAATGGTGGCCGTTCATTTCGATACAGGCTTCAGTTCTTTTTTGCATATTATAACCCCATAGACTAATGTACCTAATTCCAATTAGCAGTTTCATCCTTCGTACTAGTAACTTATGTTGAAATAATTCTGTACCTACTCTATAAAAGAGTACCTTACGTACCGTAAATTCAATCTTCACTTCTGCCCGATCCGAAAAGATAAAATTACTCACACAAGCTACCTACTGTCTGTCCAAGTGGTTTTCTCGCAGGGTCGTAGAAAGGAGGGAAATCACATGATAATTAATTAATGAGGCCCTTTTATTTAAGTTATTTTAAACAGTTGTATAATATTACGTACACGTTCAATTCCTAACAGAAATTAATGTTTTCAGAAAACAGCCCAGCCACTAGTCTTTACAAAGGGGCGAGCAGAAGCGGGTGAGTGAAACGGACGACAGTGCCTTTGTGAAAATATGAATGAATATTGAAAACTCTTTCGTCACTATAAAACCCGAATATATTTCTGGAAGGTACTATACTCACTAACTCAGTACCGGTACTGTTTGTGTTTACTATGACCGTAAGGTGACTTTGACTATATACGCTTGGTTCTGTGTGGAGAACGGTTGGAAGATTACTAGTAGAGGGGGTGGGAGTGAAGTACATTAAAAACTCAGGTACAATGAAACTATATTCTCGAAGTTAATTCTTATGATATGATGCATATGAAATTCCGTTTTTATTAAGAATAATATTTTTATTTTAAAAATACTTACAGTAACACGTAATATCGATTTATTAAAAAAAAAAAAAAAGATCCTAACGACTTCTTGAATATTTTTCTTACATAGCCTAAGTGACAAATGAAATAGTATTGGCTACTGAATATAAACAAATGCGTTCAATAATTTAGGGAAATCGTTGTACTGTACATAGAAGTCATGTCAGAAACCACTTTTTTGGGTCAGTGTTAGTAAAAAAATGAGTATTTCCGCGAAAGATCGAAATAGATTTTTTTTCTGCAGGATTACAATATTTGCTCTTATATTTTGTAGGCTATAATAAAAAAGTAAGTACCCATATTCAATCTAAACGATGAATTTACCATAAAAACGCAATTAGTCCGACATGTATGCATGGATGCATAAAAATAAACAAATAGAATAAAGCTCTCTAAATTCATATAAATTATTTTGAGACGTTGAACGCCCAAGAACATGGGAGAATTTCTAGCGAGCCATGCATTGGAAATAACTGTTCCACGTCACATGACCAACCATGTGAATGATTTATGTATTACATAATGTCCCTCCGCTGTGGCAGTATTGGTATCCACAATTCTGGAGGATTCATGTTCAAATCTGTCATTTCATTCTTTCGGCTATTACACAAAATTGCAGAGTATGTGGGGGACTGGAACTGTCTCTACGTCTTCTTAATCCCGGCACAAGATGCTCCGAGTGGGTAGCAACAACCTTCTGTCGCTTTACCTCCCACCCCGGGGAAGGATTCACTCGACCCATTTCGATCGAGGTTAATAATGCAAGGCGAGTTCTAACTCTGCACCCAATATATACGCTCCAACGGGGTGACAAAGACGTTATAGGGGAGTTACCTCCTACACTCAATCCTGGTTCATTCGTAGTTCAGTTATTCAACCGAGAACATCGCAGTGAAGAAACTGGAGTTCGATTCCTGTACAATTTATAGCGGAAGAAACAGTTAAGTGGGAAATCAGGCTTCTTTTTCCTTATTCTAAAGAGCCAAGATCCTTTTGCGCAGAAACTAAAACCACAGTCTAGTATATACAGTCACGAAGCTCAATACGTAGTAAATATGCATCCATAGATGGTTGCTAACCACTAGGATCGCTAATATCACCTCATTACAGACAATGCGAAATAGTACCGGCACAATCTATTGTTTCTAGCACCCTCACAACTCAAGCTTCGTGACAGTATATACTAGACTGTGCTAAAACCTTGTTCTGACCGTAACACGTGATAGAGCCCGGATGCGATCCTACGCCAGGTTATGAAGAAACATGCGGTGGACGAAGCAGACCTTGCAGAGGGTTTTCTCGGGGTACTTCCGTTTCCCCTTATTCACCAACACACTCCATCTCCCCCTCATTTCATCTATCATCCGCAATAGTAAAAATATGCTGGGTGAAATCTTAGGAGTACAGTTTTCGATGCTGATACAGCTCGTGTTTGAAGCTACGGGCCCCTGAGGTAGCCTACAGCTCATATACAGGGTTGAAGTGAAATAATCTTGCAGATCTTCAGAGCGAATAGCTCATGTTGTTACTTACAAATGGTTCATTGCCGCCCTCACATAAGCCAGCCATCGGTCCCGTCCTAAGCAAGATTAATCCAGTCTCTACTATCATATCCCACCTCCCTCAAATCCATTTTAATATTGTCCTTCCATACGTCTCTATCTTCCCAAAGGTCTTGCAACAAACACTCTACAGACGTGGACAAATTATTAGACCAAAACGTTTTTCTTGAAAACATAATATTGTAACTTTTATTCTTACTTTAACCACCACCCGACAACAATGTGAATTTTATTGTTAATAATTCACCCCACAACAATGGCTATTCCACTCAACACTGCAACACAATAGTCGTTATTGCACTTCAAACGACGACAATGGCAATACACGACGTGTATTATTGAGAAGAAGAACAACGCTGTACTCCTAACTTCAATTAATGCTCACAAAGCACTATGTGCAGAACAAAACTGTCAGTTCTCAGATCACAGTTCGCTCGCCTTGGCTAGTTCTTCTAACTCACTGTTCAAGTTCACTGCACATCGAACTCAGGTCTTCCGAACTACGTTGCACTCGTCTGATGGACACTGTTACAGTTACCGACTCACTCAAGTTTACTGCACGTCGAAGCCCGATCTTCCGGATACGGACCACGACACGTCGAACTCGAGTCTTCCCAGTTGCGGTTCTCTGCACGTCGAACCCCGGTCTTCCAGATGGTCTCGAAGGCTGGCTTCCTTGCTCGCTCGAAGACTCACTTGTAGACTGACTTCCTGACTGACTGATCGTTCTGTCAGCACTCACGGTGTTATTTATTACACCATAACTACTGGAATCTTCGATTCTTACAGAACCTTCGTGAGACAGAGAGACAGAGAGAGAGAGAGAGAGAGAGAGGCGTCTCGACGCTTCCTTACTTCCGTCCAATCATAGTAGCTTTTCTCCCCCCCTCACTCCGTACCGCGGCTAGCGTCAGGGGTTCGTGTTTCCGTTTCCCAGCGCCTTCCTTCTCGCCAGATGTGCGCGCAACTCCCCGACGTGACCAGAATATTCCAGACGGGTGCCACAATATAATTCGTCATATCAACTATCAGTATAATTAACAGAGTCTCTATTGTTGTAAATATGATTGTTTACATCTTCTGGTATATTTTTCCAATGGTTAAGTAGATTGTGTCTGACCTGTGTTGGTACTACTAGTGTTTTAATGATATAGCGCAGAAGATACTCAACAGTCTGTTTTCCCATGGCCTGTAAGAAGACCGGACATGAATGAAATTGAAAATCTGTGATCTATACTGAAGAAGAAAGTGAACAAAAAGAGGCTTACAACAAAACATGGGCTCATTTAAGCACTATCTGATATCTGATTAAATGATGCTGATATCCAAAGAAAGTGTCCAACTTTGGTTTACAGCATCCCTGACACAATCAACGTGTTAATAAAGAATAAGGGAATGTTCACAAAATATTAGTAACCTCCAGACTCAATTTTCTGTTCATTATATCTGTGCAAAAACATTTTTGTTCATTATTTCTGTCGATAAATACAGCTTTGTTCCACATATAATTAATTTAGTCTAATAATATGTCCACGTCTGTTTATGGATTTCTGGATTCACTCATACGTGCTACATGCCCTGCCAATATCAAACGTTTGGATTTAATATTCCTAATTATGTTAGGTGAGGAATACAATGCGTACAGTTCTACGTTGTGCAATTTACTCCATTATCATACAACTTCATCCCTCTTAGCCCCAAATATCTTCTTAAGCACCTTATTCTCGAACAGCCTTAACCTCTGTTCCTTTCTCGAAGTGAGAATCCAAGTTTCACAATCATAAAGAACAACGGGATAGCTCATATTCTATATAACAGAAAGTGTAATAGCATATTGGTGGAAAATTCATAATTTTTTTCTAGAAAAAAATATTTTTCAAAAATTTAACAACCTCTTATTCGGTAACTAATGCGAGTACGATCGTGATATCTGTCCACATCGATAGGCAATCCAATATAGAACCCTTTATCCCTCTGGCGTACTTCAATAGCGTGCATGGTTTTCGCATAATTAAATTTAAAAACCACTAATTTAAAGGCACTACCCAATGCGAGCAGACTGCAACGTCGTAGCCAGAGAAGGTCACCTAGGGAGATAGACCGAGTTTATTGACCTCTTATATCAGTATTATGAGAAGGATGTGTTAGCAGCGATGTTGCCTGACTGCTGAAAGTTCAAATTTAATTTCCTAATTAACCTGCATTTAATCACGTAACGTAATATAAGGAGGTTTTCTATTTATTTAAGCATCCCTATCGTCCCTTTCAATCCGTAAGATTATTTCACTTCCACCCTGCATAGGGCGCAAAATGAACCAAAGTTTGCTTAAGTGAAGGGACCGGTCCAAAGTCCAATCTCTCGTAAAGCTGAGCCAAATCAACCCAAGCCAACGCTTGGGAGGTGGAGGTGTTCGGCAAGTGTTTTTCCAGTCTGATTGTCACTTGCTTATTTGTGGGTCACAGTTTGTGAAAGCAGTTGTCTCTTCTAATTTTTGGATATGACCCCCAGCAAGCAGCAAACTGAGAGAAATTACCGTACGGACAATTGCGATAACTTGAAGTACCTTACTAGTTACAAATCGCGTGGCCTGTTTTATCTATTCACAGTATCTCTGTACCGTAGTGTGACTTTCTCTTATGTGTAAAAAATAATGTAAACAGACACGGCGCGTCACTTGAAACGAGATTAGGAAGTAATACAATGTTACCTGACTGATAAAATGTTGTCTCAAGTTAATGTAATGATTGACCGATACTAACGATTTTTGCTTTTTTTTCGCCGACTATTCCGTCGGAATAGACTATAGCGGGCGACTTATAAAATTATAAATACACAACTCTTTATAGGTCTACTGTATAGTTTATTGTACTTCACATTATTCACTAGGCAGATAACAGCATCGGAAACCCGTACTATCTCCAGACTTCACCCTAGCCAATTTTTTACTACTGCGGATGACAGATGTAGGCCTAATGAGGAAGGAGGTGGACAATATTGGTGAAATGATAGAGGGAACCGGGAGTACCTCGAGAAAAGGTATCTGCAATGTCTGCCTTGTTAACCATAAATTCCATCACGACCTGAACAGCCATCGAACCCGAGCCGCCTGGGTGGAAGGCCAGCGCACTAACACTGTAGCCACAAATGTGACGTTAGGCCCCGTTCTCACCCTACGGGAATTCGTCGAAACGAGCATATATTCGAATTGATTTCTTGTACATACGGTTCGATTTTTTTGCCGTGCATAACTTAAATTTCATTATGCATGGGAAGATATCGAACCGTGTATGTGCACTGAAGTCATCAAAAACGACGTGAATAAATGACCGTTTCGAGAAATTCCCGTACAGTGTGAACCGACCCTTAGATTTCATACTGTTAATTTTGTTCACCCTTGTCGTTTGGTCGCTCCTATTTGTACAGTCTATACAACTGCTGCCAGGGCAAGAGGAAGAACTTTAAGGTCTCGTTCGCGGGCAGTTCTTCATACACCCCTGACTTGTGACATCTTGGAAATGGACAGAGCTGTGGAGTGAGTAAAACAGACTCAATTCACTTTCACTCCTATTTCCCACAACAGTTGTAACGTTGCACTAATATTTTGATTCCAATTTTTTTTGCTAAAAACTATTTATTCAATGAACATAAAAACTACAGTACAGACATAGTAATTTGATAACATTTTTGTTAGAATTCAACATAGTCACCACCGCGCCGCACACATTTGCATCACCCAAGAACCAGTTTCAGTATTCCGTCACGGAAAAATACAGTAGATTGTCAAGGGAACGCACCTATCGACGCACTGTTGTCTTCAGATAATCATTTTCGAAGCGCTGTCCTCTCAGGATGTCTTTGAGAATTCGAAAGATATGGAAATATGAGAAAGCGAGGTCTCGATTATGCCACAGTCTAGTATATACAGTCACGAAGCTCAATATGTAGGAAATATCCATCCATAGATAGTTGCTAACCACTAGGATCGCTACTATCGCCCCATTACATACAATGCGAAATAGTACTGGCACAGTCTATTGTTTCTGGTACCCTCAACAACTCAAGCTTCGTGACTGTATATACTAGACTGTGATTATGCGGTGGATAAGAAAGGATATTTCACCCAAATGTTCTCATGGTTTCCTTCATTTGATTGCTTTGTGCCGCCTGGCATCGCATTGGTAATGTTGAAGACACTTATCCGGTGTAGGGTTACCATATTTAAAAGGCGAAAATTCGGGACATTTCACTCTTATCTTTAAAACTTGCAAAAGTATATGGAGCAAGATGCATTAATTTCCTTGCTTTAGATGGTGTAGTAAATACACTGTAAAACAATGGTTCCCAAAATGGGTGCAGCAGAGTTGAGGATGATCGCGAGGTGATTTACAAAATGGGGGAAAAAAAAAGAAAAAGAAAAAAAACTCATTTTATTAACAAATATATATTTTGCATTTAGAGACCTAACAACTTTGAAAATAAAAATTTTAAAAATCTTTCTTCAGTAATAAAGTAAAAATAATTTGATAACTGTGACTGTTTTTCAGAATGTACGAGTATCCTCTCACATATGGACTATGTATTCGATGCACACATAGTGATATTTTCAAATTCGAGATTTCTCGCTTTGTTTTGATGGCAATCGAACACGAGACACTTAATTTGCATGACAACGAGGTGTTCCAAATGTTACAAAAAATGTAAGAGCTCCTTTTGCAAGCTCGAGATATTTTTTCATACGAAATTTGTCAACGCTCTGCGAAAAATGGTCTAGTTTCAACATTCCGTCATATTTTTTCTTCATATTTTCTGGAATTTCAGCCAGTTGACCGCAATGGACAGTGACTGTCTTGATATACTAAAAAAGCTGTAGTTTAAAATCGAATTTCTAGAGAAAAGTTATATAGGCCTATTGGTTTTGAGTAAAATTTTATTACAATTGTTTACCATTTTACAGGGATTCGAATTTTTGAAATGGAGTCAAGAACCGATACGGTAGTCGGAGGAGGGGGGGGGGGTCGCAAACTGAAATCTCGCCTAAAAATAGGTCGCGTCATCTAAAAGTTTGGGAACCGCTGCTATAAAATAACATATTTTGAAGAAAACAAAAAAAGACTTCATATAGGCTACACTGTTATAAACAAAGAAAAAATATTACAATTATTTATTAATATATGATACAATGCGTTATTAATATATCATATAAATTTATCCATAGCATACAATACAAAATATATTTCCACCTCATAATCTTCTATTTTATCAATCAATATTTTCAATTGTTGCGAAGCTGGTACAAATGGTAATCTAATAACAGGAGTTGCCAACAAAAATATTAATTTTCTTCTTGACATTGTTGTGAAAGCAGTTGTAAAATTAGCAAGGAATTTAGTGAAAGGCAATGTTGTTACGAGTACAAAGAAGGAACTTCAAATATCAAACTCCGAAGCAAGAGCGAGATAGAACAAGTATTAGCGATTTGTTTCATCTAGTATGAACCTCGTTGAAAAGTGAACCATTATTTTTAAGCCTTTACAGCTGTCATAACCATAAATTGGAGAGAATTAAATCGTGTTAAAAGAAATCCGGGACATATATGCGTCCCAAGAACTATTTTTGGGATGCCGGGACGAAGATATCCATTCCGGTACGGTCCCGGAAAATCCGGGACGTATGGCAACCCTACTCCAGTGGCGAAGCTACTTGGACGCAATTGAGGCAATGCCTACTCAAACAAATTCTCATGATTAAAAATTATACATAATACTGCAACAAATTTTCCTGCCATAATTGAGTTTGAGGAACTTATGTTTGTACAGGGTTTTTTCCTTCGGAATATGTATTATTTGTCTTTCTTGTGTTAAATTCTATCGTACCTGGTTAACATGTTTCGGTCTGTTGTTGACCTTCTTCAGAACTGGGGTTTTTTAGGGTTTTTTTTCGCTCAACAACCGCTATATGCTAGACTTATCAACGATAGATGTGCTCAAACAGAGTGAATGAGGATCTGCGGTTGAGACAAATGTTTCCTTGCCTTATCATCAGTCGTGACTTTACAAGGATGACTGAGAGGAAAGAAAAATATTATAGTGTAAGGTTCTCTCATGGCAGAAGGAATTTCTAGCAATCCCCTTCCACGGCGCTATGAGGCATGCATCTCACGACCAAACCACAGCGACCAACAATACATATTCCAGCGGTTGGAATCAGTGTCATCAATTTAGCGTAGCTACTTTTAACAATTTTTGAGCGACAAAATTAATGAAACGTTTATATAGTAGATTATTTAAATATAATTTAGTGACTTCAAATTTCCTTGCAAACATAAGCGGAAAAAGAACAGTTTCCTTGGGGGGGGGGGGGGGGGAGCAAAACCATAGAATCCCGATATAACAAGGATATGTGGGACATTTACCTTCTCCCCCCGTTATAGCTCGACCGTGGTACAGTATATCGGAATATGATCATTTAATAAAGGTATTTTCAGGGGGCATATTTCTTACAGTGTTACATCCATATTCACGATGTTTTTGACCGAGTTGTATAGGACTTGAACTGTAGGTCTATTACAAATTATAATAGGACACAACTTAAAACAATCTCCCCATTTTTCTCTCTCATGCACAAACACATGTATACATCATTAACACTATGTAACAGTGCTAACAGAAACTTTTTATCTGAAGCTATCATATGAAATGTAAATTATAATTATTTTACTTAATCTCTGGTCTTAAATTTACACATTATACCGGGATCACTTTTCCTTTTTATGCATTGTTCTGCAGTATGTTATTCATATTTCTCAAAGTGGTGGCCTGAACACCTGCAGACTTCTAACACATGAGCATAGACTGTTACAATAGAAACATTACAATCCTTCCATTCCTCAAATGAGGTATAGTAATTCTTGTACATTCAGAAATTTACAAAAAAAAAAAAAAACTATAGTGTAGACACATGATCTGAAGACATTAATTCGTCAATTTAAGCACAAAAACTTAATCATAAATAAAAGAAAAAAAAAACCTTTTGAATTCAATATTTTCTAACGTTAAAAGAAAAATAAAGAATTCAGACAAGTTTCGGAGGACAGTGACCTTCCATGCCTCTCCATAACTCCCCCTATGCTTGGAAAGGAATAAAACTTTGTCTAATATAGCATAGTAATGTATTACTTTCTGCCTACCCACTTGCAAGTATTGACTTCGCCACTGCTCGAATCTTGCAATTCTGGTAGTTTTCTGTGAAGCTGTGTTGTCAAGTTTCCTGAGTGTCAATGTAACGGGTCGAGTCTATTGTTGTTCCCTCTCCAATAAATCCACACAGCACCATGAATGTTCCATAATATCATAAATATCAGTTTCCTGGCAGGTAGAAGGGTTTTGCTTTTCTTCTTGCGACTCTCATGATATCAATCCATGCTGCTTTGCTTCTTGTTCATTGTGACGCACCCAGGATTTGACACCTGTGACTATCTGTGACAAAAAGATTTTCCTCTGTTTCTTATAGCGCTGTGTAAGTTCTTCACAGACGAGTCTCCTCTTAGTCTTCTGAACCTCGGTTAAATTGTAAGGCAGTCACCGTGCAAAACATTTCTTGTAGCCGAAATCAGCAATAATCTCAACAGCATTATGTCCAATACCAAAAATACGACCCAACCCATTCATCCTGCATCATTCACGTCTGTAACTGCAGCTGCAAGGAGATCACTTCGCGGTTAGACTATCAGTATCTGATTTTTCAAGTGAATTATCCACCTCCGAACAGTCTTTACGCATTCCTCAGAAGATTATGAAACACCGAATGTTGATAACTTTCAGCTGTGAAATATTCAAATCAGAACTCTTTCTTCTACGAGCCATTTTCAAAAGCAATACAACGAAGGCATCTGGAGCCAGATAGCTTAAACCCCTTTTTGAAAGTGGCGAGGAACTTCAGAAATTCTTGCTGTGACTTTCATAACATTGTATAGGCTTACCTCAGCGAGAAATAAATCGGAATATATTTTTTTTTTTTTTGGATGGCGTAAGTTAATATTTATTAAATAGAAGATGAGGATCAATGATTAAAAACATGTTTCAAAGAACATCCATCAGCACTGATAAAGATTACACAAAAAACAATAAAAATGAATTAGTTAATTTAGGAGTAAGACAGGGCTGCCCTATGTCGCCGACACTTTTTAATATTTATATGGACGCAGCGATTGACGAATGGCAAAATCAGCTAAGATATAATTTTAAAATCAATGCAACAACTTTAAATACAATACTGTTTGCCGACGATCAGGTTGTTTTTGCAGAAAATGAGAATAATTTACAATAAGCCACATTTCAGTTGGAAAAAAACAATGAAAACATACTATAATCTAACAATCTCGGCTACTAAAACGAAAGTTATGGCATCACAGGGAAAATACTCGAGAAGGTCTAAAATATTGATTGATGATAAAATTGTAGAACAGGTACAACATTTTAATTATTTAGGCTGTGAAGTTACAATTAATTACGAAGTAGACCTGAAAAACAAAGTTCATAAATTCTAAAATATATGTGGAACTATCAAGAGAACCTTAAAAAATAAAACACAGAAAGAAGCAATGCAAAAATCCTACAAAACTATGGCAGTACCAATTTTGACTTATGGCTTGGAGAACTGGGCAATGAATAGAAAGGATAGAAGAATTATAGAAACAGCAGAAATGAAGTTTCTTAGATGTGGCTGGATACTCTCTCACAGACCATATCGTCGGTTTCTTGGTAAAAGTGACCAAGTCCAAAATGTAAAATTGTTGGGAAAAGGCACTTAAATGTTTAATGATCCATCCAAAGATAACTGTATTTCTTTAGATGTTAGTAATAAATTATTTTGAAGGTAAATGTGCTATATTATTAGTTTTTAATATAAAATTATATCTTAAATTTTCATAATGCTTGGAAGCCTTGGAATGTGACTTGGTCACTTTTACCAAGAAACCGACGATATGAGAAATGAAGAAATACGAGAACACCTGAATATATATCTATAATTTAAACGACAAAATCATGAATAATAAACAAAATTGGCATGACCATAATTATACTCAGAATGATGAATAATATACTGGCAAAAAAGGCAATGCGATATAAACCCCTAGGATCTAGAGACCTCGCCGGCGATGGGTGGATGACTTCTGAGACGAAACAGGTCAACTTGACCTATCTTGATGTAGATGATGATGATGAGGAGGAAGAGATATTTTACACATTTGTTTAAAAACATACCTGTGCATTAAAATATAAATGTTCTGTTGCAATTTGAATACTCTAAGAAGTCTTAAAAGATGATCTCAAAATAATTCGTTGCGTCCCTGTTCTTTCCAGTGTGACTCCTCCTCTTTCCTTACGCCTTAGGAAGTGAAGGCTCTATAAAGTCTAAGTAGGTAGGCCTAATATCGTTCGCCATTTTTGTTCTTTCGTTGCCGAGCTACCATACGAGGAATCTATTTGCCGCACCGTTAAACATTATCATGTCGTAGCTCCTATGATAATAAATCAAACGCACTGTAATTGAGCAAATAATTGAAGGGCAAATAACGTCCTCGTGTGCTTTCTGCGATCGCCAACGAAAGAACAAAAATGGCGGGCGATTATATTACGTTTTTATCGAGCCTTAGGAAAAGCATAACTTCAACAGCAGCGAATGACAAGGCGCACATGTTTAAATGTAGCCTACCTGCATCCTGATTGGCTGCCGGAAATAAGAGCGACGGGACTATAAGTAGGCCTATAGCCTATTACTAAGATTATTGAAGCAATAATGAAGATAGCTAGCTATATTGAATGCTACGAAATTTCGCTGACGAAATGTTTTCAAGGACGTCCATCAGATTAACATTAAATATCTTAGAGAAGTTTTCTATATTTTGTGTTTCGTCCAATGATGCTTCTCATGAGATATATGAAGTCGCATGCTAAAGATTGCTAGTTTTAATCACTTTAGGTCCAGCCATAGCTTAGACATCTCACGAATATGATTAAAGTGCCAAGGGTTGACAAAGACAGACTGCAAACTAAAATCAATGTATTTCTTACTGTAAAAATATACTTTCAATTCTATTTCATTATCAGAAATAACCTAATGTATACGTACATGAAAAGCACCAACTATATTTCACAAAATATCAATGCTATCTCTATATTCCTTTTAACGTGAAAGTAAAAATTCATGAAAGCATAAGGTGGTTCGTCGGGAAAAGTAACTTCGTCTCTGTATTGAAACCTAATACGCCGTAAGAACACGCTGGTGATTCAACTTCAGAAGACTATAAAACCATTAACCAATTGCCGACATACTGAAGAGGCAATAAATAACTGTATAACAGCATCTTAGAGCCTTCATCGAAGATTTCGCTCAACCTCGTGTTCAAATTTTGTCTGGCAGCACAATGAGGAATATCCAGGTCGTTGGAAGGGGGGGGGGGGTAGAAACCAATCGATATCGACTACGAGGGCCGGAGTGTACGCAAGCAGAAGGAACACAGTCATCTGTCGAGCTCAAGGAAAGCGGTACAAATACCCATCTAATAAAACTTTATCATTACAAGAATTAGTTTAAGACGTGACGACTTTACTCTCTTTTTAATAGCCAGTCAGTCAATCTATTTCACTGGTGAGATTCACTCTACTATAATACACGAGTTTAATAAAATATTGTCAAGATAAGGTAATTTCAAAGACATGTTTTTTCCGATAAATCAAGTACATGGTGTCGCGCTTAGAGGGATCGAAAAATAAGTGTTAATTTAAAGTATAAATAATGGTTTATTAACGTATCTTTTTGCACAACCTGATGTAAAAACTCTCCTAATTTCGGAGAATGGTCAATGCAACTCGATGTGTGCGCCTCGAGCTATCCTGAAGACATCCAAAAGGTACTCAACCTTCTGCTGAGTGTTCCATTACAATTGTGGGGTGATTAGCGCAGCTGCATTTGTAATGCGTTGTCTCAGTTTTTCCGAAGTGTCAACTGTATCACGTTGGTATACAACACTTGCCACAAAGCCCCAGAGGAAGGTCAATGGGCGGCAAGTCGGTTGACCTAGGTGGTCAGGCAAGGGTTCTTCTCTTCCTATTGGGAAAGTTTGCATTCAAGAAGCCACGCACTGCTCCACAGTCATGGGGTGGAGACCCATGTTACTGAAAAGCCGATTCTGGGAGGAGTTGAACAAAAAAAGTTCTGCAACATGTTCAGACACACATTCTCTGTGACTGTCGCCTCGATGAAGAAGAATGGAGCAATGACGGAATGTTCTACTGAATGGCGCCAGGCTTGTTTCCACGATAAACGTTAGTGCGCATGTGCATGAACATGAACATGCAACTGTTTTTAAACCATTGGTGCATAAACTTGAACAGATTCCGCATCTTGTCAGATGTAAATCACGACGATATCTTCATCTGATTTTAAATGGTGAGCATTTATTTCTTGATCCCTCTATGAGGGACACGGTATGTATTATATTAATGTATAGAGGTAGTCAGTCATGAACTTATCTTTCACTAATGAATAAGATATTACAATCTCATTTAGTGTAATTCAACAAACGTTTTCAACCTTACAAGGTCTTCTTCAGGTTGGGATAAAATGTATACTGAACACACAAAAAAATATGAAAAACAAGTTGAGTTCAATTTACATTTCACTCAAACTGAAGAAGACCTACTAAGATTGAAAACGCTTGTTGAATTATAGTAAATGATTCTACCTTGTCACAAGTACAGCGTTATGTAGCGACCATAATATTATCATTTGAGTCAACAGTGTCTTCGTCCAGTGTTAGGTTGAGAAAAAGTCCGGATAGGAACTTTGACGAAGACAGATAGCCGAAGGGAGAAGAAGAAGAGAGGAAACATGAGGAAAGAAGAGATAAAGAGAGATGGAAGGGGACAGAAAGGGGAGAGGAAAATGACAGTGAAAGGTGAAAAGTGGAGGGGAGAGAGGACAGGGCAGGAGAGGATAGAGAACGACAGCGTATGGAGGGGTGACAGGAGAGGAGACGAGAGAGAGCGGAAGGGAGGTAGAGAAGGAGAGAGGATAGGAGAAAAGAGGAAAGGGAAAGAGGAGAGGAGGGAAAGAGTGGAGGAGAAAAGAGGAGATGAGAGGAGAAGAAATAGTGGAGAGAAAAGAAGATAAGGAGAGAAGAGGGGGAATGGGAGGGTAGGGCAACGGGTTACATCAGCCTCTTGTCAATGCGGATGACGTGAATTTGTTAGGAGAAAATCCACAAACGATTAGGAAAAACACGAAAAATCTACTTCAAGCAAGGAAAGCGATAGGTTTGGAGTAAATCCCGAAAAGACTAAGTATATGATTATGTCTCGTGACCAGAATATTGTACGAAATGGAAACATAAAAATTGGAGACTTATCCTTCGAAGAGGTGGAAAAATTCAAATATCTTGGAACAACAGTAACAAATATATTATTAAGGATCCCATCATAAATTCACATAATATTTGCAAACAACATATTAATTACAAAGACTTAGTCGCAAATATTAGCTCAGAGACCTGGGAAACGGTTTTTGATTGCCAAAACGCTGAAGTTAGTTTTCAAAATTTTTACAAAATAATCCGCGATATAATAACTAAATATACCTTTCATACTTGTAATAATGTACCCAGTAAATATAAAAAAATAAAACCCTGGATTACTTCGGGTATTGTTAAATCAATCCGCACAAGAGACAGAGTAGCCAAAAATGTAAAACGTGAACCTTTGAATGAAGATTTATCAAAAAAATATAAAAGGTACAGAAATGTCTTAACTTGCGTTATAAGAAATATGAAAGTTAGTTACTACTCAGAGAAATTTGTCAACAATAGGAATGACCCCAAAAGATTTTGACAGACTATTAACGAAGCTACTAACGTTACAACAAATAAAAGCTGCAGAATTATGGAAATAGTAAATAAAGATGGCTTAATTATTAAGAATCATTATGATATTGCAAACGAATTCAATGCTCATTTTACAAACATAGGACACGATATAGCATCAAAAATTAACAAAAACACAAAACTATCTTCTGCCTTTTCTTATCCATCATCATCATCATCATCATCACCATCATTGTCATCATCATCATCACCATCATCAATGTTCATATTTCCCGTAAGTGATAAAGAAATTATAACCATTTCTAAAACTTTAAAAAATAATGTGGCTCCGGGTGTTGATGGTATCACTACTAGAACACTCAAAATGATTATTGAACCCATATCGAAACCACTAACCCATGTCTTTAATTTGTGTTTATCACAAGGTGTATTTCCAACTGATCTTAAATGTGCTGTAGTAATACCTATATACAAATCTGGTGACAGAAACAATCTCAGTAACTACAGACCCATCTCACTCTTACCAAGTCTCTCTAAACTATTAGAAAAATGTATTAAAAGCAGGCTAATTAATTTCGTAGAAAAAAACAGTCTATTAAGTCAAAATCAGTTTGGTTTCCGTATTAACATGAGCACGGACGACGCTATTATGAACGTAACATCAAGGATTATCAAAGAATTAGACTCGAGTAAAAAATGTTTAGGAGTTTTTCTAGATATTCAAAAAGCCTTCGATACTGTAGACCATAATATACTCACTTCTAAACTTCATGCCTACGGTATTAAAGGAATCGCTTTAAATTTATTTAAGTCATACTTGAGCAACAGATCCCAATTAACGAAATTTAACGACCAGCACAGTGAAATTCGTAATATAAATATAGGTGTGCCACAAGGTACAGTTTTAGGCCCACTACTATTTTTAATATACATCAATGACTTGCTCAATATTGATATAGGAAACGCATCTGGAGATATATTTGCATATGCCGATGATACAGCCGTAATTTTTAGTGGATCGAATTGGAATGATGCCTACCTAAATGCTAATAGAGGTATAAATATAATTAAGAAATGGTTAGATGAAAATTTGCTCTCATTGAACATTTCAAAAACAACTGCAGTTCCTTTTACATTAACGGCTTCTAGTCTGAGAAAAATCAAACTCGATAAGGATACAAATTTAAAAATACACAATTGCAGTAACATAAACTTGATTGATTGCAATTGCTCTTCCTTAACAGAATCCACGCAAGTAAAATACTTAGGTGTTATCATTGATCAACATTTGAGATGGAATAAACATGTAACATATTTATGTAATAGGTTACGGAAAACAATTCACAACTTTGTAATCCTTCGTGCATATATGCCGATCTATGTTCTCCGTGTTGTTTATCTAGCCTTGATTCAATCAGTCATTCAATACGGAATAATAGGATGGGGTGGAATGACAAAGACTATCTTAACTCCATTAATATTATTACAAAAACGTATCATCAAAATCTGTCTGCATAAACCACTTGATCATCCGACACAATTTATTTATTCTGAATTCCAAGTACTAAAAATTGAGCAAATATATAAACATACATTACTAACTTATTTTCACAAAAATCGAATGAATTTTATAACTGAAAAACATATACACAACACCAGAAGAAATGTCCCAACTCTTTTGGCAGAACCTAAATGCCACACTACAGCTGGATTAAGACACAGTAGGAATTATGGACCAAGACTATACAATTCAGTAGGCCTATTGAAAAATAATCCAGACCTAAGCAATTTACACATTCTTAAGTTTAAAAATAAAGTGAAAATGTTTGTATGATATTTGATAAATTTTATTATAATTTTTTTAAGTGTTACTAGCATTATATGGTACTAATTTTTATTGTATTTATCTGATGCATGTAATCTATAAGATAAAACATTGTAATAAATATAAATAGATCATTTTCTTAATTAATAACAGTGTATATCTCCAATAAATGATTCCTTAGCATCGCCACAGACACACTTGATTGTACTTGTCACTATATCTTGTCACTAGAAAGTTATTGAAATTTATATTTTCCCCGCCATTCATAAAATATTTTGATATGATACCTCTTGCACAAAAGGAGAGATCTATAACTGAAACTCGATTAATATATTTCAGTATTATTTGTATTTATCCTGGTAATAATGAACAGTTTGACTCGTAGACATTTTGTTTTTACTGCATTAACTTCCCATGATTTTACGAGAACATTAGAAGAGAACGGCAGTTACGTAGACCTTCGGCTCCCCCCTACTACCAATAATGCACAACACAATGTCAATACGGCGGTTGCTGTCGTCTGCGATACAATGAACTTTTCTGTTGATTTTCGAGTTTGGCATTTTTTCCGGTTATTAGGCTATATGCTTATTTAAGTTGTGTTAACTCTCGCAAGTGGTTTTATATTTTATTTTATCCGTCTTAGTATTTATTTTATTATTGTAAATATTTTTGTTTTATCACTATTATTATTATTATTATTATTATTATTAATGAATTATTTTGTATTACAATGTCTGTATCATTTCTGTCACGATTATTCTATTATTATTATTATTATTATTATTATTATTATTAGTAATGAATTATTTTGTATTACAATCTTTGTATCATCTCTGTCACGACTATTCTATTATTATTATTATTATTATTATTATTATTATTATTATTATTGTTGTTATTATTGTTACTATTATTTTATATCATCAGCATTATTATTTGAACCCTGTAAAATTTATGTAGACGACTGGACTGTACCCGAGCACGAGCATATGCTCATTTCGGGTATCTATCCAAATGTAAATTCAAATGTAAATTGTAAATAAATTTGAATTTGAATTTGAAAAAAAAAATATAAATGACACTCGGGAGGAAATTAAACGCAGAATAAATATGGAAAATGCCTGATATTATTCGGTTAAGAACCTTTTGTCATCTAGTCTGCTGTCAAAAAATCTGAAAGTTAGAATTTATAAAACAATTAATTATACTACCGGTTGTTCTGTAACGTATGGTTGTGAAACTTGGACTCCCACTTTGAGAGAGGAACAGAGATTAAGGGTGTTTGAGAATAAGGTTCTTAGGAAAATACTTGGGGCTAAGAGGGATGAAGTTACAGGAGAATGGAGAAAGTTACACAACGCAGAACTGCACACTGTTTTCTTCACCTGACATAATCCAGACGTTTGAGATGGGCAGGACATGTAGCACGTATGGGCGAATCCAGAAATGCATATAGAGTGTTAGTTGAGAGCCGGAGGGAATAAGACCTTTTGGGAGGCCGAGACGTAGATGGGAGGATAATATTAAAATGGATTTGAGGGAGGTGGGATATGATGATAGAGACTGGATTAATCTTGCACAGGATAGGAACCGATGGCGGGCTTACGTGAGGGCGGCAATGATCCTCCGGGTTCCTTGAAAGCCGTAAGTAGTAAGTAGTACTGTAAATAAATACATTGGAAGGAACATGTTGAAACGTAGAGTCTTGACAGAATTTCGTACGATATAAACCAAGACGGCCTAGCAAACAAGAAAAGATGGACTGATCGATTTAAAAATGTTGAAAACATTTTGAACAGTAGGCCTATAAGTATTTCTTTATATCTCAAGATTAGTTAAGACATATTACTTCAAACATTTATACATTTTAGGTATTTGACACAATTTGAATGCTTAAAAAATTACTGAATAGATGGAACAGGTCTTATAATCTACCGGTACTCCATTAAGAGCGAAAAGATAATTTCCTTTGTAAATTGGTTTCTATTTTCATGGGCGCTATACCCTTTCAATTGCTAGTTTATTCTAGAGTAGAACATCGTTAATACGGACCAATGGAGGAGTAAGTTGTTCGAATTAATGAAAGTCCAGGTTAACTGGAGTAGTATAAAAGAACAGTAGAAAATGCATTAAAACTGGGTTTGCAATAATACTTATATCATACATTAAAAGGGTATAAATCTAATAGTAGCGTAAATTACTGAGATCTTCTAGTGATACTAGTGATCAAATAGTCGAATCAGAACGATGAAGTGTCTCAACAGAATATTGACAAGTATTTTAAAATAATTTCTGCAGCAAGCGTTTCGAGTGATGCAGAGCCAGGTCTGTCAGGGATATCGTCATAATTATCACATATGTTTTGCTTTGTATCTTTCGGCTGTCCGCATTACGCGAAGGCCGGATTAACGAGGTTTTGCTGTAATACAAAAAGTGCAGGAAGGAAAAACTCGACACTTCGAGTAAATTTTGTCATTAGGTGTTATTAATTTCAAATAAAAGTACATCAATTTAATAAAATAATTATTACTGTTCTTGCTCTTAATTCCCTCATAAACTGACTCGTAGGTGACTAATTAAGTATTAAATTACATAACTCTAATTATTGCCTTATACAATGTAAATGTACGATTATTAAGGAGTCCTCTGAAGTTAAGTATTTAGGCATAATTTTCGACAATCATTTAAAATGAAACCAACACATTAATTAACTTTGTAATAAATTACGTAAAGTAATATATTATTTTGTTTTACTGAGGAATTATTTGTCAATAAGTTTATTACTCACAATATACTTAACTTTATTTCAATCGGTAATTATGTATGGAATTATAGGCTGGGGTAGCTTATTTAAATCCAATTTATTTATTACAGAAGAAAATAATTAAAATATATCTTTATAAACCAATTTATTTTCCATCTCAAAAACTGTTTTTAGACTTTAATGTTCTTAAAATTGATTATATTGTATTAATAAAATTCATACATAATAATCGAAATAATTTTGAATTGTATTCTCATAGTTATGAAACAAAAGGTATGAATTCCTTAAGATTGTTTGAACCAAGATGCAACACTACTACAGTATTTAATAATAGTAGTAATTTAGCCCCAAGAATATATAACAAATTTATATTTAAATATCCTAATCTTGTCAATTCTAATAGTTCCAGTATTAAATTTAAAAAGTTACGCATGGATTTTATAAAATTTAAAAAATTGTGAATTTAAATTTATATATTCTTATTGCGTAGCAGACATAAGATAAATTGTATTATATATTTCTTAATTTCAGTTCAGGAATTCGCCCCTGAGCACGAGTTCTACTCTTTCAGGACCGAGCCAAAGTTTTTCTGTTTATACTATATTTTGTTACAATTATTAGCAAAATAAATAAATAAATCGTTTAACAAAATCAGTGGAAATCGTTGTAATGGACAGACGGCACACTCGGAACCACTCTTTCGCTATCGGTGAAGAAAAAAGTATGCACTTCCCTATTTAAGTATGTCGAAATATATTTTTGCAGCTACACAATTCCATCCTTCCATTATTTACACAATGACAAAGTTAATATACTACATAATTGCTTGGTAACTAGTTAAAATTAATTTCGTTTTGTGTGCTTTCATTCTCCACACAGTTAATGAAATCATAATGACACGATAATTATCTGCAGTCTTCATAATTAAATGTGATGCATACAATACAGTTACAAAGAATAACGCAGATCTAAAACATATTCTCTATTAATGGCACCAGATGAAAAAAAAAGATAACTGCCACAACCAATTCATTAAGAGCTCAACAGGAGAATTCCAAGCTTCCACTATTTAAAATATACCTACGCAGTTCATCCTGCAGCTGGCTTCCTACCTGCAAAACTGCATTTTTCCAATGTGATTCAACGCGAATGCCAAGTTAAAAATACAAGTTTGGTTTCCAACACGCGATAGCATGTAATTGACTGCGCAGGCCTTTTTAGATTGGAAACCTCGGGGAACTTATCTGGGAACCGATGTTACATAATATATAATGAAACGACTACGGAAATAGAGAAATCCGGCTGACGAAGGTAAAAGCATGTAAAGATACCGGATTAAGGCCACAAAATCGTTAAACTGATGGATGGTATTATGAAATAGCATTGTTGGGTAAAGAAAATATCCAAGTAAAAGATACGATCTTAAGCTCCATAAATAGAACATAAGTTTTACATACTTTCTTTAGAAATAAATGTAGGTTATACTTTTACCGTTCTCAGGATTATTATCATTATTCTCTTTCATCCTTGGCTCCACGACACTGGGTAGGTGTTAAAAGTTAAGTCCATCAGGGGACATCGTTTTATTATTGTCTATTATTATTTATTATTGCTTACTTACTTACAAAGGGCTTTTAAGGAACCCGCAGGTACATTGCCGCCCTCTCATAAGCCCGCCATTGGTCCCTATCCTGTGCAAGATTAACCAACCTCTACCATCATATCCCACCTCCCTCAAATCCATTTTAATATTATCCTGCCATCTACGTCTCGGATCCCCAAAGGTCTTTTTCTCTCCGGCCTCCCAACTAACACTCTATATTCATTTCTGGATTCGCCCATACGTATTACATGCCCTGCCCATCTCAAACGTCTGGATTTAATGTTCCTAATTACAGTATATCAGGTGAAGAATACAATGCGTTCAGTTCTGCGTTCTGTAACTTTCTCCATTCCCCTGTAACTTCATTCCTCTTATTTTCCTGAGAACCTTATTCTCAAACACCCTTAATCTCTGTTTCTCCTTCAAAGTTTCACAACCATACAGAACAACCGGTAATATAACTGTTTTATAAATTCTAACGTTCAGATTTTTTGACAGCAGACTAGATGACAAAAACTTCTCAACTCATTAATAACAGGCATTTCCTACATATTTTATACTGCGTTTAATTTGCTCCCGAGTGTCATTTATATTTGTTACTGTTGCTCCCAGATATTTGAACTTCTCCACCTCTTCGAAGGCTAAATCTCCAATTTTTACGTACAATATTCTGGTCACGAGATATAATCATATACTTTATCTTTTCGGGATTTACTTCCAAACCTATCGCTTTATTTGCTTCAAGTAAAATTTCCCTGTTTTCCCTAATCTTTTGTGGATTTTCTCCTGACATATTCACGTCATCCACATAAACAAGAAGCTGATGTAACCCGTTCAATTCCAAACCCTGCCTGTTACCCTGAACTTTCCTAATGGCATATTCTAGAGCAAAGTTAAAAAGTAAAGGTGATAGTGCATCTCCTTGCTTTAGCCCGCAGTGAATTGCAAAAGCATCAGATAGAAACTGGCCTATACGGACTCTGCTGTAAGTTTCACTGAGACACATTTTAATTAATCGAACTAGTTTCTTGGGAATAGCAAATTCAATAAGAATATTATATCCAACTTCTCTTTTAAGCGAGTCATATGTCTTTCTGAAATCTATGAATAACTGATGTATTGTACCCTTATACTCACATTTTTTATCCCAATATCTGTCGAATACAAAAAAATCTGATCGATCTATTACGCCTAAAACCGCACTGATGATCCCCAATAATTTCACCTAAGTACGCAGTTAATCTTCTCAAAAGAATATTGAATATTATTATTATTATTATTATTATTATTATTATTATTATTATTATTTTAGGTATCGAATATGATTATAATTGCTTAGATTTTTAACCAGCACTAGACATTGAAAAGTGCGAGACTTCTTCCTGCGTTCATCATTTCGAAAAATACCGTATAAGACATATAATAATACCTTGTTGTTATGAGAGGGACTTAAATCTCCACTTCGATACCAAAAACGGAACCCAAGTACACTGGATTTGTAACCAGTTATGCTGCCACTTGACTCATAATATTGTGACTGTCGTATAGTAAATATCAACTTATCGACAACACTGCCATATTTGAAATACAGCTTCCTTATTACGAAGCACTGAGCAGATCTGTGAAGTGATGTTGGCTTCCTTCCTACAGCAAAAAACAGAGCCATCCGTAACTGCTCACCACTCCATTTCTGTAATTAGCAGCCGCATAAATGATTTCGCAACACAGAAATGCCCGAGAGAGACATTCCCATGCAGCTGGTTTTCGTATCCACACGATTATACAGCTAGAGCATAAACTCGTCTGCAATGTTTGTAAAAAAGCAGAATACTTCACGAATTTCTTCACTTTATCGCTCGGGTGGTCTGCGAGAGTAGCTTTACAGCGACATAACGCGTACGAGGAAGAAAACTACATAATTAGGAACTCGGTAAGTTTTCCTCTTCTTACAGGACTGTTAAGAGCAAAGATAAACTTCTCTGTGTTGTTTCTTTGTTTGTTTAATGGAGACATATTAGAGATTACGCAGGAGATGGAAGAATAGTCTGTTAGGTAACAAGAGAAGGTCGCTTGCTGTGTTTAAGAGTGGTGGAGTTCTAGTTCAATTCTAGCAGCTCCGGATTCGATACCAGAATGTAGACCTAATATTATACAATATTATACAATACGCTATTCACTTTCTAATACAAAATTATGGGAACTTGTGGACTCAACAGATTTATATTCATTCCTTTACAGTTTTCTACCCAAGGGCAGGTCATTCACTGCACTGATAGACAATCATTTATGTTCATTTTTAAGGATTGTATGGCGTTGTTAGCAGAAGAGGAGACGATACTAAGGGATATGCTACAGGAGCTAAATGACAGCTATGAGCAGTATGGGATGAAGGTAAATGCAAATAAGACGAAGACCATGGTTCTCGCAAGAAAGAAGGTAATCTTGCGAAATCTAAATGTGGCAGTAGAGCAAGTGAACAGCTTCAAATACTTGGGGTGTACTATATGCCAGCGTTTCTCAAACTTTTCTGAAGTGGGGACCCTTTTTTAAGTCAGAATAGTTCCGCGGACCAACTTACTCTTGTTCCCTTCGAAAGGAAATTTATCATTTATGTAGCATATTTTAATACCAGTATACTTACATTTTATTGTAGAAATAATTAATTTAATTTAATTTAATTCAATTAATTGTATATAAGTATTAACTAGCTAAGTTAATGTTAATAGAAGAAAATTTCTTATATCGTCATTTGCAAAAACAGAAATAAAAAAAATAGTGCAGAAACATGCCCGATTTTCAACAAGTAAAGATGCAATTTTGCATGTTCTATTATTGGTGCATGACGTACAGCACGTGATCATTTCAATGTGCTGACTGAGTGTCGGCAAAACTATTAAGAAAGTCATAAATACATGAAAAGGTTCGGTACTTCGGTCCTGTTATGAATTCGGGTGGTCCCTAGCTGGGTTACAGACACAGCGCCAGATGTGCATGGGAAAGCTGGCGAAAAACACCACGTTCATAGTGCTTTAAACCCCTCTTTTGTTGCTGAGAGTAGAGTGGAAGGCAATAGACAGGTAGGGTAAATAAATTTCATAAAATGTCAGTATTGGAATGAAAAGTGAAAGGCGAATGCCATGTGTCATTTACAAACTAAGATTTCACCTGTAGCGTGATACGCAAATCGTTTGAATTTTATTTTTTCTTCTGTCTTTATTGAAGGATCACAAGGGCAGATCTCGAGGACCACAGGTGGTCCGCGGGCCATAGTTTGAGAAACGCTGATAAGCAGTAACATCGAGCTGCAGCCAGGAAGCCACAGGAGGATAGCAATGGCCAAGGAAGCTTTTAATAGAAATAGGAGCATCTTATGCGGACCTCTGGAAAAAAGAACTAAGGAAGAGACTAGTGAAGTGCTTTGCGTGGAGTGTGGCATTTTATGGAGCAGAAACATGGACATTACGACGAAGTGAAGAGAAACGAAGACGAAATGAAGAGAAACGAATAGGCAGAATGAGAAATGAAGCTGTGTTGGAAAGAGTGCGTGAAGAAAGAATGATGCTGAAACTGATCAGAAAGAGAAAAAGGAATTTATTGGGTCACTGGCTGAGAAGAAACTGCCTACTGAAGGATGCACTGGAAGGAATGGTGAACGGGAGAAGAGTACGCGGCAGAAGATGATGTCAGATGATAGACGACATTAAGATATATGGATCATATGCGGAGACTAAGAGGAAGGCAGAAAATAGGAAAGATCGGAGAATGCTGAGTTTCGAGTGAAAGACCTACCCATGGGCTGAACACTTACGGTATGTATGTATGTATGTATGTATGTATGTATGTATGTATGTATGTATGTATGTATGTATGTATGTATATATGTATGTATGTATGTATGTATGTATGTATGTATGTATGTATGTAAGGATTGCAACTACTAACGTAATATTACCTGATATAGAGAATGTTATATCTAAAAATAAATGTCAAACGTCTGCAGCGGGTCCTTCAGTGAGAAAAATGAACTCTTGTAACTCAAAAAAAGTGTTTCGAAATTATAAATACACATTGTAACTGCAACAAATCAGGAATGAAATAAAAGCTTAGAATATGTACCGTTTTCTTTTTCAGTTCGCATATATGCATATATTTACGTATATTACCATTATTTGTTTCTTTCCTACAATGCTTCGTGACACAATATAATTCAAGTACAGTACATGCTGTTTTCCCTTAGAAGAAGTGAAGTATTGTGAATTTATAAATAAATAGTTTTAAATAATAATTATATTTAATGAATATTTCAATTTTCAAATGTTTGTGCCTTATTCTTACGTCTTTTGTAGAAGTTGTTATATAAATTCATTACAATTTATTTGCTATTGGTGAATTACTGTGCATAACGTATCTCAGGCACTTGTAACTAAAGATAGGAATTTACCCACAGATACTACAAGGTTAGGTATGCATAGAGTGTTCGTTGTTGAAAGAGAGAGTGAACGTAGCTAGCAATGCAGGGTACATGTTAGGGAACTCTGCCGTGGTATAAGCAGGGTGAAATTGTATCTTTATGTGGTTAACCAATCAACGAATCGCAGTGCAATGTAAACAAAACAATTGCCGGATCACAACGCTGAACTCCATCCACGAGAAACATATCCCCATTCAATTACTGTGATACACATTTCAGTTGTAACCTAGCCATACCTCAGGCTTCAAGTCATTCATGACGTAACGACAGTCTAAGCACAACTAACCTAATATCCTCATGTTGTATAAATTCCTACCTTTACTTATAACATAAATGGCTTCATTTATATGATTATGATTTTCCCTACAACTACAACCTCTTGCTTACTGTAACAACTACACCTCTGCCTAAAAGCTGTGTAGTCGTACAGTTATACGCAATATTTTACAAAGGAGCACGCGGCATTCCCGTAATTCCAAAATCATAAGTTGCCGTGTTGATTTTGTGACACGACTGGGCTTAGAAAGCATATTATAGGCTACATTTTTAATTTTATATCGTTACTCATATATTTCCCAAAATTTCTTTGCATATTTCCGTTTAAACTAAACATTAAGTCTTAAAGAGACTCACTTGTGAAGCTGCAGCAGTGACACTTGTCTAACATTACAGCGCATGCATTTTGTCAAGACACTCCCCCACTCTTCCTACAGAGCTGCGCACGAGATCGGGTGAGTCTACTTACGAATTATAGGGTAATGGGTTAGTTTTTGCCTTGAACTCGGTAGACACACGTCCGACCTTCCCTTCTACTTTTACCCACTCCACAGAAACGTTGTTCCCGTACTGCACATCGCGAGTGTCTTGACAAAATGCATGAGCTATACTTCTTTATATCCTCTTATTGAGGTTCTGGCTGATATGTACATCTATTATCAGGCTGTAGGCCTACATCTCACTTGACGATATGTGTCGGAGGAAGAACAATTATTGTTTGTATGCATCTGAAGTCTGATTAGTGTAGTGTTAGCTAGTTGGCGATGTATGTAATGGCGAGGAAAAGGAACAGGGCGCCCTACCCCATTATAATCTATCCTGGCCTAGTTGCCTCATAAGTGGTATTTTGCAATTCATTTTGAGGGAATTTTGAGACAAGTCTTTGAAATCCAATTAAGTGAATTTATTAATTTCTTTCCGTCAATGATATTCAAATGATTTGCAGAAAAAGAGGTTAACATATGAGCCGTTCAGAGCAGAAGTAGTGTAAGTAAAAAATTGGTAATGAGGGTTAAAGTAAACATTCTGTAAAATACAGCGCAAAGTAGCAATTAATATTGAATTTATTTAAACTATTAGTAGTCAGTGGATAGCAAGAAGGACATATTAATTGCTACTTTGCGCTGTATTTTACAGAATTTTTACTTTAAACCTCATTCCCCAATTTTGACTTACACACTTCTGCTCAGAACGGCTCATATTGTAATTTGTAAAACAACAAACGTATCTGATTTTATTTTAGTAGGTTATTTTACGACGCTTTATCAACAGCTTAGGTTATTTAGCGTCTGAATGAGATGAAGGTGATAATGCCGGTGAAATGAGTCCAGTCCAGCACCGAAAGTTACCCAGCATTTGCTCATATTGGGTTGAGGGAAAACCCCGGAAAAAACCTCAACCAGGTAACTTGTCCCGACCGGGAATCGAACGCGGGCCACCTGGTTTCGCGGCCAGACGCGTTAACCGTTACTCCACAGGTGTGGACCGTATCTGATGATGTCGCAAATCAAGAGCAATGAAAACGTTAATACGAACATTAAATTATGTAATATAAAGGAATCGTACTTTGTATATGGCATGTTAAGTCATAGACGGAAAAATAATAAATTTACTTAATTGAACTCATAAGTGATGCTTTTTTTGGTATCATATGTGAGGTTCAGACCTGTCTTCGGAGATCTGACTAAATAACGTTTTTCAATTTACTCCAAGAAAGACATTCCTGGTATCTCCCGACTGCGAAGAGTTATTACAAATTTCTGTTTCTGATAAAATTATGAATTTTATTATATTATTATTATTTATTATTATTATTATTATTATTATTATTATTATTATTATTATTATTATTACTGTACCACTATTCAGAAGGTTATTCAACTCCTGTCATCGAGACTTGGCTTGGATATGCGGGACAATAGCTGTAAATTTCCGGTTAAGCGGACAATGACCGTGTTTTGTGAAGTGTATTAGTGAGTCTGTGCGTTACTCAATCACTGAAACAAATGCCACACGTAGGGAGATTCGCGTCAGATCAGTTGGTATAGCAACTGACTGGATCCTGGTCGAGCAGCGTCTCCTCAATAGACAACAGAATCTTTCGCTTATCTCGGGATTATGAGCAAGTTAAACGCTTCCCAGTTCCAGTTCTGCAATTACGAACACATTATGCCCATTCCTCGTGCCTTCGTTGGTGCACTTTATGTTTTATTTACGACACATTCAACTATAGATATCACTCAGCCTCGGAGCAATGTGGAAGCAAAAGTATTCGCTGAAATTGAAGAGATTTTAAGAACTTTAAAGAATAAGAATAATTATTTCAAAGAATAAGATACACAGAGCGACATATCATCCTCTTCTTCTTACTCATACTTGTCATGATTAGCATGGATGCCTATTTCGGTTACTCCATTTTATTAGACGCCCAGACTCCTTTTTCAAGTTCGTCTCATATTTCGGGTCTTCTTCCAATTGAATCGCTTATTTCAGAAACCAGTCAAACGCCAAAACACGAAAAGAATGAGTTAACGGCGGCATAATGTCACAGTCTACTATATACAGTCGCGAAGCTCAATATGTAGTAAAAATGCAAACATGGGTAGTTGCCCACCACTAGGATCGCTACTATCGCCTCATCATCACAGATCTCTCCTAGCAGATGAAAAAATATGTTACATTTTCGTTGTGTTCTTTTGGAAAAATTAACACCTTCCTTCCATTATTGAAATATTAAATGGATAAAGTTCATTTATTATTTTAATGAAGTATATTAAATTCCACCATAAACTCGAAGATACCTGCAAGAAATAGGTGAATATTATTTTTGTTTGTGCAAAACGAACTGAAATTTACTATAATCGCTTCACTCATTCAAGATTATAGCGATAATGATCTATGAAACCAATAAATATCAATTTGCATTTCCCTTTACAACAATAATATAATAACAATAATAATGGAAATATGAATTAATGGGAGTAACTTACGTGTACCGGTATTGTAGTGTAGGCTTACGTAGTTAATAAAGTGGGATGAGGTTAAGCAATAATAATCACACCAGAATTGGAAATAAAACGTGATCTATAAATTTTATTGTAACAGACTTAATTTTTCTACGTCTCTAGTAAAGTAACAAATAAAAATAACAACAAAATTAACAGCTATAATTAAAAACATATCCTTTAAAAAGTAGGCCTAAGTTGTCTGAAAATGTACAATTATTCAAGGAATCAGCTGATACAGACGTAGAATTAGTGCAAAGCTTTTGTTTCTCAGCTGCCGGTAATAACAGAACAGGTTTATTTGAAACATCAAATAAAGTTGGAACTGCATTCCAGATTAATTTATTTTTGTTTTCATTCATAAATTGTGTGTTTTCGAAATGAAGAGAGCAAAACTTTATATTATTATAAAGATATGCTTCATTCTTTGTCATTAGATCTTCCCTCCTGCTGTTTATTAACCACTTTTTGCATCTAGAAATAAAATAAGAAATAGATGTTAAGATTTTTTTTCACGAGCATCAATGCGAAATATGCAACGACCTAGCACCCGATGGAAATGCGACTCAATCCACTCTAAATCCAAAGTCGACCGTGGACAGTCTATTGTTTCTAGTTGCTAACCGCTTGGAGCGCTTTATCGCGAGATTTGCAAAAAATCACCTCAAGCTTCGCGACTTTATATAGTAGACTGTGATAATGTTCTATGAGGATATACATACATCAGTCATGTCAACTGATGCCCATAGGGGCAAGCGCGCGCTTTAGAGCTCAGGAGAGCCTGAGCGCCTTACAGGGGAAAGGAAAGAGACAGACGAAAGAGGTAGTAGGCTATATGCCGCTCGGTCGAGCTGTATACAGGGATGTCCAGCACAGATTCTATGGATAATGGTACTAAAACTGTATTCATGTTAATTTTTAGATTTGTCTGAGAACAATAAGTACCCTACATTATAAGAATGTAAGTTTTAATTTCAATGCTCATTTTTCAAAAGTGTGCTTTTTTATTTAAAAGGAGTATTTTCTGATTATTTTTTACAGAAAAGTGAAATTTTCAGATATGTTTATTTAGCAGCCTTACAGGTACTGAAACAATGTTTTCGTAAATCTAACATATAGTAAATACGTATTACTGACAATAGTGCATTGAAAATTTTGATAATATTCGCATGGAAAATGTTTGTAAAGAAATGAATTAACAAAGCAACTACTGTTACATCATAAACAAAAGATATGTGCCCATGTGTTGTAAAAACGTCAGCTTTATAGCTTCAGCAGATTTCGAGAAAATAGTTTAATATTCTGATGATAGGAGGTTGCGCACCAATATCACCATAAACGCACATTGCGATAAGAGTTTAAACATATACCTAGGTAACTTTGCTTTGTACTGTAATATTGTTTTGATTAGTTTATTGATTACTTTTATAAGGCTAAAGATGCCATCAATATCAATTCCAACTTATCATGTCATACTCAATCTCTTTCTTTGGGATATCACTTTTTTACGAACGATATTTAATTCACTTCGTACAGTATACTTATACCACTATGAAATTTATGTCAATATTGCTTCTTAACTCTTTATTCTATTATTAACGTTTAAAACACAACTACAATATTTAGAAATTGGTGTTAGTACTTTTGTTTTACAGACAATATAGATAATATCAAACAGAATGAAGCCATATAAAAATAACTACATTAAAATTTCACGTTGCGTTTGAAGTTTGTACACCACTGTCTTCTTAATCCAATAGGCTGCTTATTCATATCGTAATCCTTTTTTTCTTCCATACCTAGCTTGATGCCCGCGCACGACGTCAAGGTCAGAAAAATGCGCTTGCTTTGAAATCACTGACGTACATTTTAGTGCTGAAAACAGTCAACCAGATAACTTGCCCCGACCGAGAATCGAACCCGTGCCACCTGGTTTCGCGGCCAGACGCGCTAATCGTTACCATTCAGGTGTGGACAATACTTGTGAACAAATCATAATTTAATATTCTCATCATATTGGCAGGAAAAAAAATGCGTCCTCCCATCCTACTTGAAACTTTCGTTTTTGTAGAGGTACATGGTTTCGAGAGAGACATTGCGACGATACGCCACTCGCAGGTCAGAGACAAATACAAATGGAACGGAATTTGAATCCAGTGTGTGAGAGGGTGGGGGTTGTGGGAGGTAGGAAGCAAGATAAATGCATAGCTATCATTGCGAGTTACATTTTCGCCACGGCTGACTTAAGAGGTTCAAACCTGTCTTCGGACAGTTGACTAAACAACAATGCTGTTGTGTGACATACCCTGTTTTAACCTCATTATTTTTTACTTTACAAAAAAATGAAACATTATTTGATTTTTATGTTCAACGCTGTGTGTTTATAAATACAAGATAATGTTATTAAATCGTCTCGTGATCCTCTCACCTCTTTACATGACCTCCTACACTTTGGGAACCACTGTTTGCAGCGAAAGAAGAAGAAAATAGTGTATAACCCTCGGGGAGAACTGAACCTGAGAACTCTGGATCCAATGAGAAGCAACACAATAACAACAACACCGCCAAGGACAACACCGCAATAGCTTATTCGTGCTCTAACAGTATTCCTTTTTCTGCACTCTGAAAGGTAGACAGGGCTGAGTAAGCTGGTTCGCTTTCGAGAGAAGTCTTTAGCGCCGCTACAGGGGCTATAATAAGCTTCAGCAGGCAATATAACTTACAAGAGCCTGTAAGTGAGCTCTCGCCAGCAGTGCAGTGTTCAGGCTAATTCGATTGATTCAGTAAATCTCCAGTCCGCTGCAAATTCGCATTGAGTGAGGGAATCAATTCATCAGAAATCCAACGAGTCTTCTCTTTCAAGTGCTTAACACATCGAACATCTTGTAAATGGAGATTTGCTTTCATTTCAGATAACCTTCCGTTAAATAATTTTATGTCCAAATTATTTTTAACATCCAAGTACTACAAAAAAAAAAAAAAAAAAAAAACAAAACAAAAAAAAAAAACAAAGGGATTAACCGAACTGTGACATAGTTGTCAACTACCTTGTATATGAATATTATACAGAGTGTAAGGAGTATAAGTGTCATTATTTTAACTGATGATTGTTCATGTCATAAGAACAAATGTCCTCACAATTTTTTTCTAATTACAATATTTAATTCTCACGCCGTAGCGTCGTGGTCTAAGGCATCCTGCCTAGGACTCGCGTTACGGAATGTGCGCTGGTTCGAGTCCTCATGGGAAAAGAAATTTTCTCATGAAATTTCGGTCAGTGTATGGGACCGGTTCCCACCCATCATCGTGATGCACTTGGAGAGCTACGATAGGTAGAGAAATCCGGTTCCAAATACCAGCTATAACGGCTGGGGGGATCATCGTGCTAACCACACGATACCTCCATTCTGGTTGGATGATCGTCCACCTCTGTTTCGGCATGTGGGCGTGAGGCCAGCAGCCGGCGGTTAGTCTAGGCCCTTCACGGGTTGTAGCGCCACGGATTATTATTAATATTTAACTAATTATTAAAGATTGCAATATTAGGCGTTTGGCAACGTTGCTGGATGGGGAGGAGGGGGTTTACAAGTGCACAGTACAGCTCAAGCGGATAGACATACCAGTATAAAACAGATGCTGTGTTCTAATGCAGGGGCGGACCGTTGTTTACATAAAACGAACAGCAAATAGACACTTCCAATCTCATTAATAGAACTTTAAGGTAAATTTTAATTTTATTTAACATTATTGGCAATATTGGTCCATTTTTATTATACGTCTAAAAAATAAACAATAATGGTGTACTGCACAAAATCACACAAACTTTCCTTTAAATGCAACATTTTAATCTCTCCCGCTTCCATAAAGCAGTACCATTTTCAAAGAAATTCTGTTTGTGTGATTTTCGAAACGAGGTAAGAGACTCCTAGTTTCCAATAATCGTTGAGAAACCGCTACAAAAGTTCGCCGATTGGGTAACCTTCATTGTGGAAAACATTGACGGTACATCTTCTTGTCTTACTTGAATTACGACGACTTTCTCCATAAATTAACAACATAATATTCCTAAACTGTGACTGACATTGTAAGTTGTTTATTGAATACCTGGTACCGAACTGTCATCGCTCTGCAGTAGAGCTATGGACAGGGAGCTTGAACTCAGCTGACTTGTACGTACGTCTGTGCAGAGTACTGCCTGCTGAACACGTTGCCACATCTCTGACGCCAGAATATTAACAAATTTAAGCACGCAATTTTATTTAATTTCACGAAAACGTAATAGGACACACAAATGTATATTTAAACTAATATTAATTCTTTGCTAGATATATCTACCGATGTAATTGTTTTCGTAATTTTACTAACTATATAAGCAGTATAACGCGAATTAAATAAGAGAAGAAATATATTTTTCTGGGAAAACTATAAAGTTTTGACCCTATATTGTATGGGACATTTTTTGATCCTGTAGACCGTCCCTGACGACTGTGGAAAGGACGGCACTCCTCTTACATCCTGTATATACTTATAATTTAATCGAAGTTATACTGCAACATAATATTTTAAAAATTCATGAGTTGGAAAAAAAAAACAAATCAATAAAAATAAATTATTCTGTCGTTAGGTAACGAATCTTTAAAATTAGTCGGCTACTAAATGATAGATTTGTTAAGTGGCATTTATGGACTACTAGTTATAGTTCCATTAGCCAATGAAATCTGTATTTCGAACGATTCAACGTCACCATATTATACAGTCACATAAATTCCATGAGATATCTTAACCATAAATATGCAACTGAATTTAAAAAAGACCACAAACGTACATATTCTTCTACTAGGCTATACAAATCAGTAGGTAATGTCATAAGTTTATATCAGATTACATCTCACCACTAAGTTCGTCAGAGACTATCCGGAGTGCACCATAGGCGATGCATCTACATTGCACTACTAATCAATAATGATGATGATTGGGAATTGTTGGGATGTGACAGGGAAACCGGAGTATCCGGAGTAAAAAACCCTGTGCACCACACAAGGATTCCTATAATATTTAATATGCTCTTTCTTCGAACTGCTGACTAAATATAAAAAGCAAAGAGAACAAGAGGCGGTCGAAATGTAGTGCTAACACAAACTCACTCTAGTGCCGGGTCCACAAGCTAAGAAATCTCTACTTCCTGATCCTTCAAAGTCGTGTGTACGGAAACAATAGGCCTATACATTTATTTCACATGTTCTATTGGGGTTCGAAATGCAGTCATTTTTCGTAAGAAGATTGTATGTTAAACTGACGTGGACTTTCATTGCAGAAGCTGAAAGTAGATAAACAATGACATTGTATGCGGTATTGGAAAATGTATTAAGTACTTACAGTATGTACTTTCGCTGGTTCAAAAAAGTAAGAGCGTTCGACGTTTTGGAACAGCTTGTCAAACCACCTACTCGCCCACAATGCCTGCCAACTTCTTGCCACTGTTCCTTCCTGCGTCATGAGTTACTTTAACAACGTTTACGCTACGTTCAATCAGTTACTAGGAAATCCACAAATTGCTATTTCTACTGAACACAACAGTTTCTGTAACACTTCTGTTTTCCAACGCGGCTTCGGCATTTAAAACTCAGACTCCGTCGTAACTTCAAAACAGAGCTGCTACCTCTTTCACTTTCTATCCCCCTACTCCTACCCGATCACAATAACGCAAGGCAAGGCGCATGTTTTATTTGTATGATCACATCTTTGGTATTATACACTTATTATTATTATTATTATTATTATTATTATTATTAAGCACAACAGGGCTGTTTTAAATAGATCTAATAAACTTCATTAGTTCTCCTCACTGACGCAAGTGTTTATATTAGTTACATGCATCAGAACTTTGGTACACTTTATTATTATTATTATTATTATTATTATTATTATTATTATTATTATTATTATTAAGCACAACAGGGCTGTTTTAAATAGATCTAATAAACTTCATTAGTTCTCCTCACTGACGCAAGTGTTTATATTAGTTACATGCATCAGAACTTTGCTACTCTTTATTATTATTATTATTATTATTATTATTATTATTATTAAGCACAACAGGGCTGTTTTAAATAGATCTAATAAACTTCATTAGTTCTCCTCACTGACGCAAGTGTTTATATTAGTTACATGCATCAGAACTTTGGTACACTTTATTATTATTATTATTAATATTATTATTATTGTTGTTATTATTATTATTAGTTGCTCTCACTGACGCTGGTGTTTATATTTAGTTATGTACATCACAACTGGACTATTATTATTATTATTATTATTATTATTATTATTATTATTATTATTATTAGTATATTATCATTAAACACAACAAAACTGTGTTTTAAATAGATCTAATGAACTTTATTAGTTGCCCTTACTGACACAGGTATTTATATTTAGTTATGTTCAATCACATACTGATACTTTGTTGTTATTATTATTATTATTATTATTATTATTATCATTATTATTATGATGTTATTATTACAGACATTTACCCTTCGAAAAGGTGGAAAAATTCAAATACCTTGGTGCAACAGTAACAAATATAAACGACACTCGGGAGGAAATTAAACGCAGAATAAATATGGGAAATGCGTGTTATTATTCGGTTGAGAAGCTATTGTCATCTAGTCTGTTAAAAAAAATCTGAAAGTTAGAATTTATAAAACAGTTATATTACCAGTTGTTCTGTATGGTTGTGAAACTTGGACTCTCACTTTGAGACGAACAGAGATTAAGATTGTTTGAGAATAAGGTCCTTAGGAAAATATTTGGAGCTAAGAGGGATGAAGTTACAGGAGAATGGAGAAAGTTATACAACGCAGAACTGCTCGCATTGTATTCTTCACCTGACATAATTATGAACATTAAATTCAGACGTTTGAAACGGGCAGGGCATTTAGCACGTATGGGCGAATTCAGGAATGCATATAGAGTGTTAGTTGGGAGACCTGAGGGAAATAGACCTTTGGGTAGGTCGAGACGTAGATGGGAGCATAATATTAAAATGGATTTGAGGGAGGTGGATATGATGATAGAGACTGGATTAATCTTGCACAGGATAGGGACCGATGGCGGGCTTATGTGAGGGCGGCAATGAACTTGCGGGTTCCTTAAAAGCCATTTGTAAGTATTATTATTATTATTATTATTATTATTATTATTATTATTATTAAACACAAAACTGTGTTTTAAATAGATCTAATGAACTTCATTTGCTGCTCTTACTGACACAGGTATTTATATTTAGTTATGTTCATCACATATTTGATACACTTTGTTATTATTATTATTATTATTATTATTATTATTATTATTATTACTATTTCACATAGATAAGAAAGAATATTATTTGTACAGAGAAATGAACTTAAAGCACACATTATTCTTTGAGTCCTGGTTATGCAGCTTTTGAGATAAGTTACGTATTTTACAGTACAGACATTTCGCGGTGCAGTCATGACATGTAGTGGTTATCGTGTGGATTCTGAACTTAAATACCGCAGGTTGAAATCCGACCACGGGTAATACACTTTTAGACGAAAAATTCTTAAGATTGGCTTCGGTGAGTACAGAAACAAAGATTTGACCTCGTTTAGTTCGTTAAAAAGATGTGCGTAGATCCGTTAATAATGTGTTATCAACTCTTGGCAATAGACGCTACAACGGCAATAATATTGTAAAGATCATTTGCAGGAGAACCTTCCAAATACCAGGTTCAAAGCCATTATTGAAAGTCTGAATACATGTAAACAATATAAAAAATGAAGCTTAGAAACGTAGCTATTAATACTAATTGTAAGTTATAAAAATAGTTCCGAAATCTAGTGTGAAACTTTCTATTATACTAGTACAATTAAGTAACTATTCTGTTTTCTAACGAAGAAAAGTCAGATGCATCACACTTTACATTAAATTTTAACCACGTTGATATATCGTTTTAGTCACAATTTAACTGGATCAGTGTCCATGTTTGTATTATATGATTGTAATACTTTCAAGGAGTCCTTCACCCCGTCTACCAAAAGAAAAAAAACTGATATGACGAAGGAGGTCTAAGACAGAACGTTTTTAAATCAAGTTAATAACAGCCTATTTACAAAATATTCTGTACAATTGGAGAAGAGACAACTACTTAGTTGTGTAATACTCAGCATGCGATTATCTACATTTACAAAATATCGAGTAAAAAAGGGAAAGAGTCAACTGGTTAGTTGTCCAGTGCTCGACATTGTACGTCTATTTCAATTAACAGTATTTATAGTACATCCAGTACAAGTCGAGATAAATTAATTATTTTCGGTCCTGTAAATTAACAATCCAGTAAATGTGGAGAAGGGTCAATTACTTTGGTTGGCCAATATTCTGTATTCTAAATCAATTAACAATCCAGTACAAATGCAGAATAAATAAATTAACAATCCAGTACATGTGGAGAAGAGTCAATTACTTTGATTGTCCAATGTTCTGTACTGTAAATCAATTAAAAATCCAGTACAAATGCAAAATTAATTAATTAATAATCCAGTACAACTAGAGAAGAGTCAATTACTTAGTTGTCCAAACTCGGCACTGTAAATCAATTAGGCCTAACAATTTTGTACAAGTGGAGAAGGGTGAATTACTTACAAAGCTGTCCAGTTCCCTGCATTTCAAACCAATTAATAATTAATCCAGTACAAGTCGAGAGAAGTAAATTAATCAATTATCCAATGCTCTGTCTTGTAAATCAATTAACAATCCAGTACAGGTGGAGAAGAGTCAATTGGTGAGTTGTCCAATGCTCGGTCTTGTAAACCAATTAACAATTAATCCAGTACAAGTGGAGAAGAGTCATTTGGTGAGTTGTCCAATGCTCGGTCTTGTAAACCAATTAACAATTAATCCAGTACAAATGGAGAAGAGTCAATTGGTGAGCTGCTCAATGCTCGGTTGTAAACCAATTAACAATTAATCCAGTACAAGTCGAGAGAAGTAAATGAATCATTTATCCAATGCTCTGTCTTGTAAATCAATTAACAGTCCAGTACAAGTGGAGAAGAGTCAATTGGTGAGTTGTCCAATGCTCGGTCTTGTAAACCAATTAACAATTCAGTACAAGTGGAGAAGAGTCAATTGGTGAGTTGTCCAATGCTTGTCATTGTAAATCAATTAAGAATCCAGTACAAGTGTACAAGAGACAATTACCGGTACTTGGTTGTCCAGTGTTCAACATCGCAAATCAATCAAGTCATACTTAACAGCACGTCCATTATAAGTACCTAATATGTATTACAATATGTGCCAGATTTTTTTGTATCACGTACGCAGTTTTCTAGTATATGCACTGTGTTTCTGGACTTTGATATTCGGCGAGTGTGATGAATTTCATTTCTTGAGTGTGGGAATAATACCAATTTATTACCCCCGAGAATAAGGTGGGGAAATTTCTGTTTCATGTACACAAATCTAGGTAACCTCTGGAATCCATTTCTTTCTCAAAAGAATACATTTCTACTAAGCACTTCTAAACCAAGAACGCCAGACAATGGTAAGAATGGATATTAGAAAACTAATAAAGGAATCGTGTTAGCTGCAATGTAGTTCTCCCCCCTCTAAACGTTTAGTGCACTGGAAGTTCAACTTCAAGGACACGTCATAAAAACATGCCACATATCATACGATATACGCGAGTCTCTACTCGCTTATGTCCACATAGTTCTAACAAAGATAATTTCTCGCCAAACTAGTCTATTTACGAATCACATTCACAAATACAATCACCGCTCTGGGATCCTACGTTATGTCTGATTTCACAATGGCGTAATTAATCGAAAGCAATAACATTAATACTACTACCGATATAGCATTGACGCTGGCCGTCCAGTGACGCAAAAATTCAACAACGCGAAAAGTACAATAAATAGATAAATTAAAAGTTTCTAAACTTTTTAGTGGTCTCATCTTAGGAACATACTTATACGCCTACACGTCACATATATTACAATAGTTCCAATCACATGGGAAGAATTATGTATTGCGCGACAGGTCTAACAAAAGTAGACTAAAAAATTACGTCCCAAAAATGTGTAATTCTCGAGTCCCATTATGAAATCACAGTTATCTCTTACGTCTTATGTCACGTCATACTTCACTATGATGTAGCCCAATCAACCGAATGGAACTATGAGACAGCAATGACGTATGATGATGATGATGATGATGATGATGATGATGATGTCCATACTATGCTTCAATATGTCCATACTATGCTTCAATCAACTTAACTGCCATGGAAGGAATTGCTGTAGGCATAAGACTACAACTTACTCATTTTACACTGTGGTGAGTATTTATAAAATGTCTAAATGCCGAAAGAGATTAGGTTTTTTTTTTTAATATATTAAGTTACAGCGTCGTAGTTTTTACCCCCTACGCCATGTAGGCTACTATTTCACTCAGACGAAATTAACTGTAGGCAATAAAATTATGATGGATATCTTTATAACATCAATATAGGCCGTTCAGCGATGTAAAAATTCTCCAACATGAAAAATACAATAAATACATTAATCATAGTTTAGAAACTTCTTCCTGGTTCCATCGTCAGAGACGTAGTTAAGAGAAACAAGTTACGTATCTTAAATAGTTCTAGTTTCTAACTCCTTATAGCAACATGAAAAATACATTAAATAAATTGAAAGTTTCTAAACTTCTTACTGGTCCCATTTCAGAGACGTGGTTAAAAGAAACACGCCACGTATCTTACAAGACATCCAGTTTCTAACTCCTTATAACAACATGAAAAATGCAATAAATAAATAAATTGAAAATTTCTAAACTCCTTACTGGTTCCATCTTCAGAGATGAAGTTAAATAAACAGTTTGAAAGTTTTCATCTTCGCAGACATAGTTTAAAGAAGCGTTATGTATCTTGCAATAGTTCCAGTTTCTAACTCCTTACAACAACGCGAAAAATATATCTTAAAATAATTTCAGTTTCTAATGGCTCAAAAGTGAAAATAGAAACAAACAAATTGAAGATTTTTAAACTCCTCATTGGTTCCATTTCAGAGACGTGGTTAGAATAACATGAAAAATACAATAAATAAATACATAAATAAATTGAACGTTTCTAAACTCCTTAATGGTTCCATCTTCAGAGACGTAGTTACATGAATAAATTGAAAGTTTCCAAAATTCTTACTGCTTCCATTTTCGCAAACATAGTTAAAAGAAACACCACATATCTTGCAATAGTTCCAGTTTATAACGCTTTACAACAACATGAAAAATACATCTTCAAATAAAATTCCAGTTTCTAACAATTCCTTACAACAACGTGAAAAATAGACTACAATAAATAAACAGAAAGTTTCTAAATTTCTTACTGCTTCCACCTTCGCAGATATAGTTAAAAAAGAAACATCACGTATCTTGCAATAGTTCAGTTTCTAACTCGTTATAACATGATAAATAAATAAATAAATAAATAAATAATAAATAAATAAGTAAATTTAAAGTCACAAAACTTCTTACTGTTTCCATCTTCGCAGACGTAGTTAAAAGAAACACGTCACATATCTTGTAATAGTTCCAATTCCTAACTCCTTGCAACAACTACATGAAAAATAAAGACGCAAACAAACAGATAAATAAATTGAAAGTTCCAAATCTCCTTACCAGTCCCATCTTCAGTAATGTGAGAAATATCACATACAACTGTTGCTAGTCACATGGAAAGAATTATGTACTGTGTGATGTCGGGATAGTGCTAATTTTTTCCCAAAGATGTGTATACAATCACAATTTGATATACTACGTCATGTTTTATTTCACTCCGAGTTAATCAACTGAACGGAACTATGGGATAGCATTGATGATAATAATGAGGATGAGGAAGACGACAATGACACTGTCCACATCATGTTTCAACAAACTTAACTGCCACAGAAGAAATCAATATACTCGTTTTATACTACAGTGCTTTTAAAATCGCTAATACCAAAAGAGATGAATTCTATTCGTATGTAAATCTGTCTGCTGTCAGTCAGTTCTTTCGTGTATAATTTTTTTCCCTCCATTATTAGACTAATTCTCTGAATTAATTTATTAGACGAAACCTCTATTACCTGGTTGAGGTTTTTTCCGGGGTTTTCCCTCAACCCAATATTGTTGGACCCCGGACTCATTTCACCGGCATTATCACCTTCATTTCATTCAGACGCTAAATAACCTAGATGTTGATACAGCGTCGTAAAATAACCCAATAAAATAAAAAAAAACAAAACCTCTGATACAGCTTTAAACAAATAACGAGATCTACCCATATAAAACTTGGGAAAAATATGTCTTATAACAGTGATTTGAAATACCCTGTCACAGGGATTGAGCTCCATTTCTGTTCACTTCCAGCATCGAGGACACAAACACTGGTTTGTAATTAAGCTGATAAGAAGCTGGTAACGGGCACAAGTTGCAGTGTGCACGTGATCCTCAGAAGTTAGTTGAGCTTGGAGCAGTTGGATAAATGTCTTTCCGTCAGACATACTGTAGGGCTTAACCAATAGAACCTGGCAGGTTCCTAGCAGAGTTTGCAGGAAACTTGTAAACCGCACACATAAAAGCGCGTCTCCAAGATAAACTATGCAAATGTAACAGACCACGGAGAAATGGAATCATCTCTTTTAACTCTCCAGAGGAAGTACAAAGATACAATCCTCGCCACTTCCTATTTTGATGAAGAATGAATAGTTCGAGTTTACTTCCTTGTATGTGCGTTCAACATCAATAATATTACAAGTAATAATAATAATCATCATCATCATCAATACGGTTTAGACTTATTGGATACATTCGGTTACACGTACTTTCTGTCTAATGTGGAACTCCAGTGATTTATATTGGGTGTGCAATATGTTCTAGTGAAAGTGCAATGCGCTTCAAGCAAATTCCGAGAGTTATAGCGGCAGAGAAGAGAGATTGATTTACAGTGAAAGGGTATGAGTTACAGTGAACGTACTAAAATAGCTAGCGATTTTGAGGTTAATACAGTATAGTAAGTACGATTCTACGGAATAAGCGTGTAAAGGAGGTTTTGTTATTTCAAGTGTTGTATCAGTGAAGAAGTGTGTCGTGTCAGTGAAGAAGTGTGTTGGGTCAGTGAAGTTTTAGTTTATAGTGGCAGGGTAAAGCATTTGAATAGTGAAATGTTTTTGAAGTGTTAGTGAAATCACGATAGTGTCAATGAAATTTGTCGTAGTTCCAGTGCAGTGAGTGAGTTGAGAGCGAAATGAATGTAGTGCTGAAAGGTACTTGTGCATGTATGAATATATCATATATATATACTCGTGATTTTAAGTTCGAACTTAGGGTTAAGATACAAATTAGATTTACTTTAAATGTTACTTTAAGTTATCGTGCTTCATTTAATTTAGGATGCTCTTTGTTAATATTGTTATTATATTTATTATTATTATTATTATTATTATTATTAATTGTCATTATGGAGTGTAATTAGTTATCACTGTCAACGGGTATTTACCCATTTGAAATATGAATACATACATACATACATACATACATACATACATACATACATACATACATACATACATACATACATACATACATACATACATACATCTATTCATCTCTTTCTCGAGCGTCCTATTCTGCTTGCAGACTTGTAAAGTAATAATTGGTGAAGTAATCTTTTCTTCATGCGTTATTGACCTATATGTTTGTACCATATTTTCTTATAATCTACTATTTTGGAGTTCAAATGTGTTACTAGTAGTTATTTTATTTCTTCATTTCGTTTGTAATCTGTTAAAATGTAGCCAGTTGCAAGTTTTAGAAGTCGCATTTCTGCTGACTCAATCCGTAATTTTTGTCTACTGGTTGCTGTCCCTGTTTCTGATCCATAGATCAATAGAGGAACTGGCATGGTTTTATAAAATTGTTCCATTGTTCTTGTCTTTTTTCTCGTGCAATGAAGGCTTTTACTGTTTCAATCACATGCTGAAATTTAATCATTTTCAACATCTGGTGGTTGTACGAAAGACTGTTACAGCATAAGTAAATAAATTCATTTACCTGTTCTATAATGTTTTTTCTCAAGTGGGGATGTTCACCTTCAAGGTTCAAAAAATGACATTCCTATTCTTTTTTCATAACATTATACTTAGTATTTCTTCTAGTGAAAGAATTTCTTAGAAATGTCTAATAATATCTGAAATATAGTCTTCAACTTTCGCATATCTTACTTCATCTATCCATTATATTTACTCTTTATCGTTCATTTTCCGAAAGGTTTAAATTTTAAATCTGTTTTATCTGTCAACTCAGAAACTGCTTGAGGTAGCTTAATGAAACTTTTCATGTTTATGTGTTTCTCACAGCATAACAACGTATACCATATGGCCTTTTTGTAACGGGCATTTCCGTGGCGATGCAAGGCAGGCGTGCTATCCACGTGCTACGTTTTATAATAATATCAATATTGTCTTGCATTAATTTGTTGATTCCGATGGCTGCTCTGGCAAGCTCACTATGCTCAGTCACACAGATTTTCTGCCAAGGCTGAAAAACTTCCTGGTAAAATGGTATTTATCTCTACTACAACTATTTCGCGTATCTGATCCACCCTTCCTTATAACCAGCAATTTTAACAATTAATTATATGTTAAGTATAAAGAACTAAGAAAGAGACCAGTGAAGTGCTTTGCATGTAGTGTGGCATTGTATGGGGCAGAAACATGGACATTACGACGAAAAGTGAATAGAAGCATTTGAACGGAACGTGTGAAGTGGACAGACAGAATAACAAATGAAGCTGCGTTGGAAAGAGTGGGTCAAGAAAGGATGATGCTGAAATTGATCTGAAAAAGGAAAAGGAATTGAGTGGGTCACTGGCTGAAAAAAAAAACTGTCTACTGAAGGATGCACTGGAAGGAATGGTGAACAGGAGAAGAGTTCGGGGTAGAAGAAGATATCAGATCATAGACGACATTATGATATAGCCTATGGATCATATGAGGAAACGAAGAGGAAGGCAGAAAATAGAAAAGATTGGAGAAAGCTGGGTTTGCAGTGAAAGACCTGCCCTTGGGCAGAACACTAAATGAAATGAATCTTAAGTGGGCCTAATTGTGTTATGATTCCTTTTGCAGACATATGATAGAACCATTGCGACTTTTCTTACTTGCAATATTCTGAATTTCATTTTTAAGCGCTTGATATTTTCTCATAACGTTAATATCTTCAATTGTGTTTAAATTTGCAGTGGAAAAAAACTAGGCCTATAATGTAATTTTTTTTTCGATTTATCTCAAATTATTATATTATTATTACTGTTGTTTATTCAACTGTCCGAAGACAGGTCTAAATCTAAAAAATGATACCAATAAGGCACCACTTATGAGACATCTATGTCAGGAGATAATGGAGTAGAGTCGCCAGTTCCTTTCTCCCTCCATTGCATACATCGCCGACTAGCTACATATTACACTAATCAGACTTTAGATGTATACAAACAATATTGTTCTTCCTCTGACATATCATCAAGTGAGATGTACAGTATATACTGCCTGAATAGATGTGCAGTCTTAGAAAAAAAATTGTCGCACAGATACTTTGTAAGTCCCAGGAAGGAGGCAGTGCGCATGATCAGAGGACGAGCGACCCGGGTCACAAGAGGACTAGTTGAGGTAATAAAATTAGTTTTTTTTTTCCGATGTGTGTCTGGTCCTGCGCATTGCCCCCTTTCTGGGACTTAGAAAGTATCTGTGCGACAAAACTTTTTTCTAAGACTGCACATATAAACCAGAACCTCAATCAGAGATTATTATTATTATTATTATTATTATTATTATTATTATTATTATTATTATTATTATTATATTTTGTTGAAGCAACGTTTAACCTTTAAGATGTGCTTCACAAAATGCATATTATTTTCAGCATATAGTACAAAGCCAAGTTGAAGCCAAAGAAGTATTACCATAACTTCTTTAGACGCGAAGGTCTGCCTTACTTTGTAGTAACTTAAGACTCCTCTTCTTGTTTCGCTCATTCAAAGTCTCAGCGAAAATAGCTCTCACGTCTAACAGATCTGACACAGAAATAATGCGGCTGTGTATTCTCCAGTATCAAATTTCACCGAAAATGAAGATTTTCTTCAAGATTCTTTCTGCCTATACATGACACAGTTTCACGAATTGTAAATACTTCTAGTGCTATTTCTTCACAACAGTTTTGTGAGCTAATTCTAGCACTATGACGAAGTGTGAAATTACAAGTAATTGCTATTAGTACAGCCGTCTAGGATAGTATAAAACAGCGCGTTATATTTTGTTCACCACCGTTCTATCTCACGATATGAAGCTCTTGTTTTTTTTCTCATCTTTATTATAGGCAATGGCTGTCCACAGTGTAGGCCTAACGAAAGGTTAAGGCTCCCACCTTTTCGGCATTAGGGATGTTAGTTCTGCGTGCTTGTCGCCTTTATGTCCAAGGAAAACTCCCTGGTATTCATTACTGTTAGAAAGTAAGTCAGGCCCAGGGCCGTATGAGGGAAGGATTAGGTCAATTGGAAAAATATCCATGACATCATTGGGTATCGAACCCACGACCTTCAGCATAGCAGTGTAACGCCTTAAACATTACCGCGTCATACGCTGTTCACGAAATACCAACTAGCAAATTGATAGAAGCATTGTTATTTAAAGAATTCATTAAAGATTGAGTCAGATACAGGACTACAGTAAAATTAAAATATTAGAGAAGAGTTACAGACTTTGAGATTCAATTAAAAATTAAGCGGCATAGATATTAATGAAATAGAGATTCACATCGATTGTTGTTGTTGAGTCAAACATCCGAAGACAGGTTTGAACCTCATAAGTAGGGGGCGGATGTTGTTGAAAAGTCATCTTCTTATTTTTCACACTAGGAAGATGCTTATTAATATAGAAATCCTTTCTATGTTAATATCAATGTAAAAAAATAATTTTATATATTGCATTTTTTATGTTTTTGAACTAATAAGTCATTTTTAATACTTTGAAGAACTTTTAGATCATTTGGAATGCATTTTACTTTCTTCTTTACCGATAGATCGATAGATCTACTAAATCATTTTCTAAGCAAATAAGTCAGTAGTAATTACCTACTGAATAAGTGAATAACAGTGAGGTTTGAGTTTTATAGTTTGGAACAGACACTAAAGTCCATCCCTCATTCCACTGAAGGCTTCACTTAACACAACGGAAGTAATATAATGCTTGACAAGAGCTTAGACCTACAAGCAAACGTTCTGATGGGGGCAGGTAAAAAAGTTAATTTTTTTTTCTTCCACCATGTTAGTAATGTCAAAAGAAGTGCTTATACAAATTTTGGCCACTCGACCGCAATTACGAGGCCGTCCAGAAAGTGATTTTCCCTGGGCCATTTATAGAAAAAAGCACAATTATATGGAAATATTTATTGAAACAGATACAGCAGTTGTTGCGCTATTTGTCAACATATCCCCAACTAGAATTGAGACATTTGTCTTGCCATGGGATAAATTTTTGTGTCGTAGAAGTCAGCCGCCTGAGATGAACCAGCGTTTGACAGCCGTCTCCACCTCTCTCTGTCGGTCTCATGATATGAGAAATGTCTCAATTCCGGCGGAAAATATACTGAAAAATAGCTAAAACAATTGCTGTGTCTGGTCCAATAAATTTGTCCAATGAAATTCTGTTTTTTTTTTTTCTGTTTACGGCCCCTGGCGAACTTACTTTTTTACGGCCCTCGTAATTGCGGTCGAGTGGCCAAACTTTGTATAAGCACTTCTTTTGACATTATTAAAATGGTGGAAGAAAAAAAATTATCTTTTTTATCTGCCCCCATCAGAACGTGTGCTTGTTAGTTTAAGTGAGGGCTTTGACTGACCACCCCTAATTGAAACACACTGTATACCCTCATTAAAATCTATAGTTTATCTTTAAAACCTTCATTTTGTTGCATGTTCTTTTACTTTATCTCAGCCAAATTCCAGGAAGTTGCCTCCTCTCTCCGAGATTTGCAGGGCAATTATTGAAACAAGGTGACTAATTTTTAAGAAGTTGTGGTGCGAGTACTTTGAATAATATTTAAATGTCATTTTCTTTTAATTTTCATGCCATTTTTCAATTAGTTTAAGGGCATTTTAATGATCATTTTAAGTAGATTTTTAGGTCATCAACATCCGTCCCCTACTCATAAGTGACACTAATTATCAAATAATATTCTGAAACATCGAAAATTAACAGCTATTTGGTTACTTCTCTGTATGTGTGTCTTTCTCTCTCTCTTATACACTGTAAATTAACATTAAAATTATAACAGTTACTTAAGTAAAAATAGGTCAGCTATGTCAAAGAGATGGATACAATGGGCTCGAGGCTAACATAACGCGCCTGGATCGATTATAGGCCTTCTATTGTAATATTAAGAATAGCGAGCAACGTATTCTTCACAGCATACGTAATGTTAAAGAAATACGAACACCACGACTACATGAACTGAAAAAAAAAACTTGACTTACGCGGATGCAGAGAACTATCTTTTTTCATTTTACGTATGAAAAATTGAACTACCTGTCAGATCATCTGTAGAAGCAAGTTGAAATAAATAGTATCTTATAATATTCTTTCATAATTTGTTAAAACTGTCTTAAATACATTATTAGATCGCCATCTATCATGAAAACTTATCAACAACAAACTCAAATTGGCCTACTCAAGACTCGCTCAATTATATCTACTCTTCAACAAGAAATCATGTCTAAAGCTACAAAATTGTATCCTACTTTACACATCTCTATTACGACCTGTACTCCTCTACGTCTGTCCTGCTGTTTGGGGAAGAACTGCAATAAGTGAAATTAAACACATCCAGCCATTTCAAAATAAAGTCCTACGAATTTCACTCTACTGTAATCTACTTGATTTGTCCGTAGCAGCCAACTACACAGAGAAACTGGTATTGACACATTGAAACAGTTTAATCATTTACAAGCTAAGAAATTCTATAACAACCTAGAAAATGTTCCAGGCGACATCCACTACTCTTTCAGAAGGAAGTTCACATTTCCCACCAGAATCAAGATCCGACTTCCAATGGACCTCATATTATAATCAGAATTTATCATCACACCAACCTATGTAGGCCTATATCACTTATTAACAATTTTTTGTTCACTGAGGAGCCACAATCTAGGCTGTCCTCAATTCTATGTCACGTATTGTATTTGTATTTTATTTAGAAATAGTCCGTGTAGCGCTAAATGCGCTGATCGAGCAATAAATTATTTCAAAAATACATTAAATATTCTATCATTCAGAATGAAATATAGACCCTGAAAGTATACGATATCGTTGAAAAACCTGCCATGAGAGAAGTTGCTCCTACGACCTACTTGATAATATGGTTAATTTTGGGGCCCAATGGACATTTCTTAGTTTTATTGTGCTTCATTATTAAGCTTACAAGAGTAGTCATTTACGTTATTTGGTGTATTGTACTTGAAATACTCAAACTCTTCTTTCAATTTGTTATAATTTTTAGTAGCAATATCGTCGCTTAAATATATGAAGTAAGAGTAGATCGGCATATTGCTATTAACCATTTACGATTTTCTATTCCTCTGTTAATGTCTATACTGCTTTCCATAATATCTGACAGGCGATATAAACATTGCCGATAGACGAGGGAGGGGGAGGGAATAATTGCTATTCAATCAATGGCATAGATCACATTCCAGATTTAAGTATCTTGAAGTTGGGCGGTCTGAAGTGTTCTACCTCTTCCCAACTTCAAGACAAGTCTGGAATGTAACCTCTGTCATTGATTGAGTAGCAATTATCCTTCCCCTTTCGTCTGTCGGCAATGTTTACATCGCCTGTCAGACATTATAAAAAAGAGTATAGTCACTATAAAAGTGAACGAGTTAATGGTAGATTTGCTGCCACGAGCTCTTCAAATCACGACGTTGAAGTAAGATTACCAATATGTAATTCTGTCTATTGATTATACAAGGTGTCCCAAAATTATTGCTCCGATTTTAATATGGTTCATTTCGGAAAATATGTAAACTTCAGGAACTCAGGAACAGACAGCTACCGGTACCATAGTTTATACAGCGTACGGCTATCACATTCCCATGTCCTTGACAATTAGAAAATATCAGTGTTAGAAAATGGCGCTATCGAAACCTCAGAGAACATTTTGTGTCTTGAATGTTGCAGCTCATCATTCTGTTGTGACTGCGGGAAGAGAAAGAAGAGTTCATTTTTCAGCAAGATGACACTCTACCTCACTTCCAGCATCATGTGATTGAGAATCTCAACAACCATCTCCCTGAATGCTGGATTGGCCGTTACACTGCCGAAGACCAAACTTGATAAGGTGGCCTTCGTACTCACCTGACTTAACTCCGTGGGGGTTCGTAAAGGACAATGTTTACGTAGCATTTATTTACAATTCTTCGGCAGTCCATTGCTTACTCCCGTACTTCTATCCTTGCTGGCACATTTCTTAGCTACCTCTCTTAATTCGCGGCAATATATCTTTAAAAAATGGAGGAATTTTAAGCACTGAATTTCTCAATATTTTCGTTTTAGTCTCTTAGGAAATCAGTGCTCTAATTCTAACGGTATATCCACATCAGCCTATACCACCTACCGACGCTGCTTCTTGTTTTTAAATTACGTGCGGACACTTTTTATTCGCGGATATGCATACTAATATGTTTAACTTATGAACATAGCTTTCATAAAATTAAAAGTTTATATAAAAAATTAAATTAAATTCAGACAGTGTATCTTCATCAATTGTGCTAATATCTCAGTCCATCTTGAAACCTCGTCCTAAACTACACAACAGATCTCTACAGAAAATAGAAGGCAAAAAAAGCTGTCCGTTCTATAGTCCCGTCGCTCTTATTTTTGGCAGCCAATCACGTTGCAGGTCGGCTACATTTAAATGTGTGCGTCTTGTGATTCGCTGATGATGACATTATGCATTTCCTAAGATTCGATTAATACTTAATACAATCGCCCACCATTTTGGTTCATTCGATGGCGTTCGCAGAAAGCACACGATGTTATTTGCCGCTCAATTATTTGCTGAATTACAGTGAGTTTGATTTATTATCATAGGAACTACGACATGATAATGTTTAACGGTGCGGCAAATAGATTCGTCTGGTAGCTCGGCAACTAAAAAACAATAATGGCGAACGATACTACATACCTAGACTTTATAAAGCCTTCACTTCCTAAGATGTAAGCAAAGAGCAGGAGTCACGCCGGGAATAACAGCGTCGCAACTATAGCTGTAGTCCACACCTGTGGAGTAACGGTCAGCGCGTCTGGCCGCGAAACCAGGTGGCCCGGGTTCGAATCCCGGTCGGGGCAAGTTATCTGGTTGAGGTTTTTTCCGGAGTTTTCCCTCAACCCAATACGAGCAAATGCTGGGTAACTTTCGGTGCTGGACCCCGACTCATTTCACCGGCATTATCACCTTCATATCATTCAGACGCTAAATAACCTAGATGTTGATACAGCGTCGTAAAATAACCAAAGAAAAAAAAACTATAGCTGTAAGGGTCCAAAAGCTTATTCTCAATGTTGCATTAAAAAAAGCGGCGCGTGCTAGGATAGAGTAGTTGAGTAGCCACCCTCTATCGTCTATTCTTTGTCAACCACTGCCCTGCCATGTGACATGCGCGATAACATACATACATCAGTGTCCTGCAATGTTTGAACATGAGAGAGGCAACCAAGATGAGAAGACGAGCATCCAAAATGAGCCTCGTACCGGTCGCTCTCTAACTGCCTCCACGAAACACAAGGAAAGAATTGATGAGTCTGGGATTCATTTCGGTCGAATTTCTTGAACCTGGACAGACCATTAATGCTGTCCGCTATATTCGAACAGTTTTGAAGCTCCGTCGTGCATTGCGCGGGAAACGCCCTGGAAAGAAGATCATCCTGCAATACGATAACGCGAGGCTTCACACTGATCGTATCACCGTGAGAATATCCGAACATTTCGGTGGGAAACTCTTCCGCAATCTACCTACAGTCTCGACTTGGCACCCTCCGACTACCATCTTTTCGGTTCTGTAAAGGAGCAGCTGTGAGGTCAACGCTACGAGACACTGGAGGACATCCGGAAAGCAGTGCGTCAGTGTCTTCGGGAAGATGAAACGGATTTCTACAGCAAGGTAATTTTCAAACCTACAGAACGGCGGGAAAAATGTGTGCAAAGAAATGGAGATTATGTTAAAAAGTGGCAGAAACGTCTGTAGATTAAGACGATTTGTCTAAAAAATAAAAATTAAGATTTATAACAATGGGTTGATCATGACTTCCAGTATGAATCTCGTATATCGCAGGAGACACTTCAGAAAATCACTTTTCATTCTGTAAATCTGTGCAACGATGGACGTATGCATTGAGTAACTACTCCTGCTTTAGATGACAGTAAATACGAGTATTTCGGAAATATGTGAAAGAAACTGGCCGACTAGAATACAACACACAAACATTTTACGATATTGTACTCGTCACCAAACACAGAACATTCAATCCGAGTGGATAGCCGAACAAGACGTGTCTGACGTAGGTGTGCAAGAAGTAATGTGTAGTGTAGAGACTTACTTAGACAGCCGCAGGGAAAAATTCCATTGAGAAGCCCAGAGATGGAGGTAGAAAAGACAGCATTATATTGATCTGGAGAGAGACGGACTATGATGTATTGAAATGTATTGATTTTTATCAGGATAAGGCAGATGGTTGAATATTGAGGTTTCCTTGAAAGCATTAAATTTCCGAAATATTAAGTAACTCCTTACATCAATAATTTCGTTACTATAAACACAGAAACTTGACAACTAGTTTAATTAGGCATAAATAAAAGAGGATGACTTAATTAAACTTTAACCCTGAATAAAACCTGCCGCCCTTGACTCGAATAATGTCTCAAGTATGGGTCCTTAGTAGAGATGAACAAAACTAACTGATGCTCTAGCTCGCTGTGTTCGTTGCATTTGTCTTTCGAGTCTCGCTCATCATTCTCGAAATAGCATTTGGTCGGCGTGGAAAGATTTCGTAACTTTGAATAACATACATCATAGAAATAAATAGTCTTATAAATGTTTAAATGAGACAAACAAAACAGAATAGTATCTTAGATATCAAAATGTTCTGGTTCTATTATATGATATTACCTACGGTTATTTAAATAGAAAAAAAAAATCTCAAATAAATTTTCATTTCTGAGAAACATAAAACATAACGTTAATATCTTTTTACTTCAGATTGCACACTTGATCTCAAACATATGAAAAGAAAATTTCTAGCCTTTTAATAAGGGCCTAGTAATTAAATAAAGATTGGAGAACGGATTATTATACACTGAAAGGTAGAGATGGTGTTTCAAATAGGCTACTCGACTGTTAGGCCTACACATATATAACAGTTGCCGAAGTAGATAAAAGTTCAGTCAGGTATAAACAACTGTGGCGATTCAAGGCTATTTGACGTTCGGGACTTCGGGAGTGATCAATCTCTGTGTCTCGAAACACTCACAAGCAGTCTTTACGTCAACGACGGACGTATTGTGAACTTAATGTTTTGTTTTATCTGAAATAATGGCTCAGCGTTGTGTTGACCCCATATCATATAGTCCGAGTATTCCTTTGTTGTTGAGATGAAAATAATCCAATAAATATGACTTTTAAAAGGTTATATAGCGCCAAGAATGAAGACTAATATGTAAGTCTAAATTAAATTAACATTTCAGTCTTATTATCCGAGAGAAGTCAGTGCCCTATGTTCTGGAGTGATACTGGTTCCATTTAGAATTTTCCCAATGTGATAACTTCCGCAACGGTTCGGGGCTCTCAGTATCATATCAAGTGAGTTACCGGGGAGTCTTCCCCTGGAGAGGTCGAGAGGATTAAACGATCAATGCGTGATAATGACCACTCGCCCCATAAAAAAGAAGCTCTACTTTCTTCCTTCCCCAGCTCTTTTGTGACCAACCGAGATACTGTATGTACTGTATCTATAACTGTATAGACCTAGCTCGGGCTTATAGGTCTATACTAAATGCACGTTTCATATTATAATACACAAGCAAAAGTGTTATTCAACTATTCAAGTCATTTAATGTAGGAGAATAACATTTAAGACCGAGCGAGATCGTTCAGTGGTAACGCACTGCCCTCGCATTCGAGAGGTTCCGGGTTTGATTCCCGGTTCCCAACAGTGCACTACAGAAAGTCATGATATGACCTTGGAAAAGCTAAAATACAGTTACGAATGTGCTTCATATAAACCAATCACAAACTTCATTTTTTTTTTTTAATTTACTATATAATATATAATTACCAGAATATTGTACGAAATAGAAACGTAAAAATTGGAGATTTGTCCTTCCAAGAGGTGGAAAAATTCAAATATCTTGGAGCAACAGTAACAAATACAAATGACACTCGGGAAGAAATTAAACGCAGAATAACTATGGAAATGTTATTCGGTTGAGAAGCTTTTGTCATCTAGCCTAGCCTGCTGTCAAAAAATCTGAAAGTTAGAATTTATAAAGCAGTTATATTACCAGTTGTTCTGTATAGTTGTGAAACTTGGACTCTCACTTAGAGAGAGGAACAGAGATTGAGTGTTTGAGAATAAGGTGCTTAGGAAAATATTTGGAGCTAAGAGGGATGAAGTTACAGGAGAATGGAGAAAATTACACAACGCAGAGCTGCACGTATTGTATTCTTCACCTGACATAATTAGGAACATGAAATCCAGGCGTCTGAGATGAGCAGGGCATGTAGCACGTATGGACGAATCCAGAAATGCATATAGTGTGTTAGTTGGACGATCGGAGGGAAAAAGATCGTTGGGGAGACCGAAACGCAGATGAGAGGATAATATTAAAATGGATTTGAGGGAGGTGGAATATGATGATACAGACTGGATTAATCTTGCACAGTATAGGGACCGATGGCGGGATTATGTGAGGGCGGCAATGAACCTGCGGGTTCCTTAAAAGCCACTTCTAAGTTGTAAGTATATAATTACCTTTGTGTCATCATCTCGTTACTAAAGAGGCATAGGGATCGATGTGCGATGGAAATATAGCCTACACACTCGATTACTCTTAGTTTAAAACAATGAAGTTCCTTCACAATTTAATTTTAAAATTCTGCATTTAAATGAAGTTAAATTTATAATTCATGTCTTGGTTTTAAAGTTCGTTTATTATATTGCTGATCTAGTTTATTATCGAATAAAATGGATAAGTTTGGTCGTGTAGTACAACAATCACATTATCTGGTTGCAACGACAAAACTCTTAACTGCAGTATTGTATTTATGTTTCATTAGGATATTTTGTAGCTATTTATAAAGTGAAAAATTTAACTGTCCAATTTTCTTGTAATACGATGTCACTCGTGGTACCATGGAAACAGAAGTGTGCTATCAATTTCACGAGAGAACCCCTGCGAGGGGAGTATGGTCCTTGCGGGGTAAGAGGAGAGGGTAAGCTAGTAACTCAGCATCTTTGAAGGTGCAGGTGGATGGGGGTGGTGTCACTGGCCGACTGGGACAAACAAGGCTCTGTCATTGGCCGGCCGGTTCCTTGTAGTGGGAAAAAAACTCGCATTCCTTGCTCGGATCTTCTCCTCAAATGCGAACGTGGTTTTCCAAGCGGTCCGTCTCACTCTCTTCTCTATTTATTGTGCCTCGATATTTCCAACACAATCCAGTGTTTGGAATCCTCCTCTTGCGAGGACTGCGGCAGACCCATTCAATGTGCAAACTTTTAATATATTTTGGCGTTCCTGGCCTGTTGCTGTTGTATCTTGCTTCTCCCCTCCCCCCCCCCCACTCATGTGGCAACTATTACGTTGCGTCCATTTTCGGCTTTCCCCTTCAAAATTCTCTAACGTTACTTCAGTTTAACAACAAAACTCGGAGTGAGACAAGTGGCCAACAGGCTTGGAGCTCACATATTCAGTTTTTTCTCAGCTCCAAAGTCACTTGCAAGGAAGCATTTTCACGTACCTTTTAAATGTTTTTCCTTTCATTAACACTGAAATTCCCACACGACAGTCATGGAAATATTGATTATATTATATGGGTTATGTATATAGGCCTACAGGGTGGAAGTAAAGTAACCTTGCAGATTGAAAGGGACGGAAGGGTACACATAAATTAATACAAAAACTATATTACATTGCATTTTGCACGGTTAATTAGAATATTAAGTTTGAAGTTTCAGCAGTCTGATAACATTGTCGCTAACACACACTATAGTGAGGGTCACATAAGAACAGTTCCTAAACAGCAAATATTGCCGTCTTGTCAGTGTTGCCAACTGTTATTAGTTATCACATGACCCTATGTATTAAACGACGTATTTACTTACCGTACTTTATGTTGGAAGGTTATTCTAAATAATTCAATAATTTGTAACATATTTTCGTAGGCAAACTATACGGGAAAGGGATCAACATGTCAAGTACTTTGTCTGGCAATACAAAATTTATTAGTTTGACTAAACAATTGACTCACGAGACTTTAATATCAGTGTTTCTTTGTTTCGATACTGCTCCTATGACACCAATACAATTTGTTTTCGTAAATGATCGGTTATCCGAAAAATCAGTTATCCGAACACCCTCCGTCCCCAATTGTTTCGGATAATCGACGCTCTACTGTAATACAATGTTTCCGAATCTGATTAGTTACTAGTCAGCGATGTAACCTATACACTGGAAAGAGAAAGAAACTGGCTACCCTAACCCATTATCCCCTTATTGCCTTTTGAGCAATGTTTTATTGGTGTCACTTATGAGGTTCATATCTATCTTAGGACAGTTGACTAAACAACAACGAACAACAGTGTTTAAAGAAACCACATATTTTATTAGCTCAATCCGAGTAAATACGTTTTAAGCAATTATTAGAATTTCCTTAAAGTCTTTGCCTTTTTTTTTACTTTATTCGTCAATTAAGTCATAATAAATACTATCCAAGGTTTGAGGTCGTAAGATGAATATACTCGCAATGGAGTTGCCCATACATTAAATTTTTCGGAAGGCCTAAACCTCTCGTGGTCTACGACAATTATGCAGTAACCGCTAAGTTATACTTGTATGTATTTAAGGATGATTATCAGTCAGCGAGTTGTAGATCGGAAAGAAGAAACTTCCCCCTCACTTACAAACGTATTCCTACTTCTGATTAAACACTATTTATCCCACCAAGGATTGGAAATTTCTCTTCCCACCGCATTTACTTAGGAATGAATCCGTGATCCTGTATAATTTTGGATATCTTTACTTTATTACATCTTATTCAACAGATTAGAGTTTAAACACTAAAATTTTCAATCGTCAAACAAGTGGTTGCGTTTTAGAAAGTCAATACATAACGTACAGATAAGAGACTATCCATTGTGAGCAATTTGTTTCATTAAGGTTAAGATGTTGTGATTCTATTTTAACACTGTCGCTAACGTATCGCATGAGTCGCCGGCATACTCATAGCTTATTTACAGAAGTTTAATGATGCGCATAGTGTGGGGATAACACTTTTTAACTTGCATTCCGATACTTCGCACGTTTCCAGAATTGCTGAATTTATAGAGGTCACATTACAGCGGAAAATGTTTAATTGTTCAGAACGCCTTCCATTTGCAACATATCGCAATGTCACAGCCAGTCTTTCTTCAACTGATAAATAGCTCCTCATGTTTGTATTCTGCCTTACTAAAATGGAGTGTACAAATCGAAGTAATTTTCCAAAGTACTTTGTCTTGTATTGTATTGTATTTATTAACATTTCACGGTAATCGTACATTGTTCACAGCTAGAATATGGACCAAGTCAAAAAACTTAATACTACTATAAAGTCCTAGGGTGCTATTCATTGACATTTCGCAGCACGCGCTACGAGCGTACTAAGCTAGCCCCGGCTATCCACTGGTTACTAGTACAGAATTCAAATCATATCCTATCGCTAACACTGGTTTATGAATACGAAAAACGCTGATAATCCACAGAAAACCCGCTCTAACAATGTCTATGAATACGGCCCTTAATTTATAGTCACAGTCTAGTTAAAATATTTACAGATGAGATTTACAATATAGTGTACTAGTACAACACAAAGTTTTAGTATCAATTTCATGAAGCGTTGTTGAATGTCATGAATTCACCTACAGAATAGAAGGCGTGAGAAATTAGACACTTCTTTAATTTGGCGCTAAATAATCTTATGTTTTGAGTTTCATTTTTTATATCCATAGGGAGGCTATTAAAATGTTTACTGTCATATAACGCACTCCTTTTTCATAGCACGATAGACTTGCCGATGGAGTATGAAAGTCATTTTTGGACGCGTATTTATGCTATGAACTGTTGATTTAGTTACAAAGTTTTTACGATTACATACGAGGAAGATTATTAATGAAAAAATATACTGACAAGCCATGGGCATTATTTGTAGATTTTTAAAATAGTCCTACAGATTCCCCAGATTTGTCTGTCACCTACTATTATTCTAATTACTCTTTTTTGTAGTAGGAATATACTGTTACTATCTGTGGAATTTCCCCAGAATATTATTCCAAAACTCATTACCGAGTGGAAATATGCAAAGTATATTGTTATTTTACTATCTTTTGCATAGATCTAATAGCAAAACATGCAGAATTTAGTTTGGGAGCTATTTCTTTACTATGATTTTTCCAATTTAACATATTATCGACTTTTTAGTCAAGAAATTTGGTTGTTATTGTTTCTATTTGGGACCTATTGTTTATTATTGCGCTTCAAATTTGCGAGGTTGAATTTCGATATGATTTCACTTATTTGCAAATGAATTTACAATATTCTCCAACAGTAAGCTGTTTTTTCTGCAACAAATTCACGTGAGAATGAATCTCTTGCTTTAATAGCCATCTTCAATCCATCACGTCCGTTTAATTCTGAGTTTTGTGGCTAGTGCAAATATTGTAGCTAAACACAACCTTCTTTTATTAGGAACAATTATAGGCTACTTGTGTGTCTGCATTGAACAGGAAGCATATTAATACTGACTACATATAATATTGACAGTAATACTGATCGTGTATGCTCGCTACAATATTGATATGTACTGTTAATATTACTGACCCATTATTACTGATCACTTGATCAATATTACTGGCCGTGTAAGAGTTACGGAAAAAGAAGGGCCAATAATGCCATTCAAGAGCATAGACGAAGATACGGGGAAGCATGGGGAGAGGACTTCCCCCCCCCCCCAGATCAAAGAGAAATAAATGAATGGATATAACGGAAAAAAATTCCCTCCGGCACCGAGATTCGAACCAGAGATTTCAGCTCTACGTGCTGACGCTTTTCCCACTAAGCCACGCCGGATTCAAATTCCGATGCCGGATTGAATCCTTCTCAGTTTAAGTTCCACCCTTCTGTTCCCCTTTGGTGGCCTACCCTCATGTACTGTGTTACAAAATATGATAGTGGCACAATGCCCAACACTATGTATTACAGAGGTGCACTCATTACGAGTGACTAAGTGGCCGGGGTCTGACGGAACAAGGCGCCGTCTTGAATCACGAAGTGATTACTTACGCTTATCATACTTGGGTACATCATAGTAAAGTGATATAAGCTAATGTTTTTCTCTAGTATTACAAAGCATAATTCTCAGTTAAAATAGATTAAATTTGAAAATTAATATACAAATCAATGTTTACGTAAACGTTATCTTTCTAAATATAGTCATTACTTTTGCAATTTATATTTTTATAGTATGGAAAAGAGAGAACTGGGACAAGCCTGAAACGTTTTCTAGAGATAGTTCATTCAGTTCACTTCACGTGACAATTAGTTCGCGAGATATCCCTCCGTCTTTTAAAGTATAAAACAGAGTGGAGGTAAAGGTATTAATAATAATGAACCTGCTAATTACATACTTACTTACAAAAATGGCTTTTAAGGAACCTGGAGGTTCATTGCCGCCCTCAAGTAAGCCCGCCATCGGTTTCTATCATGAACAAGATTAATCCAGTCTTTACAATCATATACCACCCCCACAAATCCATGTTTATATTATCCTCCCATCTAGTCTACATCTCGGACTCTCCCCAAAGGTCTTCTTCACTCCGGCCTCTCAACTAACACTCTATAATTATGCATTTCTAGATTCGCCCATACGTGCTATAGCTATGCCTTGCCCATGTCAAACGTCTGGATTTAATGTTCCTAATTATGTCAGGTGAAGAATACAATGCGTACAGTTCTCCTGTAACTTCATCCCCCTTGGCCCAAATATTGTCCTAAACACCTTATTCTCAAACACCCTTAACCTCTGTTCCTCTTTCAAAGTGAGAGTCCAAGTTTCACAACCATACAGAACAACCGGTAATATAACTGTTTTATAAATTCTAACTTTCAAGTTTTTTGAGAGCAGACTGGATGACGAAAGTTTCTCAACCGAATAATAACACTATGGATAATAGCGTGTTGGCGCATCTGTTATTATTGTGGGTGATGACACCTAGTGACCATGTAAGTGATAACGAATGACGATGTGGACAGATATAAAGCATCCCACGTAATTAGTCATGACATGACTCCTCTCTAGTTCACACAAGGATCTTAGGATCTCGTTTTAATGAAAATCAACAATATTAATAATTGATATAATTGACATTTTGCTATACCAAGGTAAGATATAGGGTTCAGAGGACATAATGAATGTTTATTTTTAGTTATATATGTAGGAGTATGTCTTTGTCTAATTTTTTGCGTGACAGCGCATTCGTATGCTCATAATAAGAACAGGTACTTATTTGAGTATCAGCTATATTATTGCCCCTCTTCCCCCAAGAAAATCATTCTATCTCCGTCTATGTTTAAGACATAAAAAGGTAACCAATGTAAATTATTTAGATTTGGACTTAGCTGGGTTATCGATTATTTTAATATAATATATCGAGAACTCTTGCAGCACATTTTATTGAATATATAACGATAGGATTTCCGCTATGGGAAATGGTAGGTAGGTTGCTTGGGTTACCACTGCTCTATAAGGGTTAACGAGATTCTTTGCCATCAATTCTGAATTGATAATGAGAAGTGCAGGGGGTACGACAAAGGTGAAATGAATGGAAGGGCAGTGGCAAGGAAACCTGTTCAGAGCTAGTCTTGATTCAACGACAAAAGAGCCAGTTCCGAGTTCTTCCCAAAGGGCACGTACACACTTTCTTGCAAAACTGTGTCACAGACTTATTTCTGCAGTCAGGGCAAAGGACAGAATCTTGGAATGAGTACATATGTACTTCTTAACTAGTCTTCTTCTTATTTCAGTTAAGACAGTTCTCTCTATGATAAAGCAGGATACCCAAAATGGGACGATATATTCCGATACACTACAACAACAGCCCTTTCTGTGCGTGAATTTCATACTTGACTAAGAACCGGGAAATTTACTCCGACATAATCTAAATTGCAATGACAATTTACGAAGAAAATGAATAGATTACCGAACGACCATTATCGTCTAAATATAACAATGGAAGAAGACGATTGAAGACAAAGGATGGATTCCTACAAAAAGTACAAGGAGAAAAACATGGAATAAATGCTGTTTTCACCACCATAAAACCGTTTTCAAATGTTCATCTGCAAGAGTCAATTGCATTATACTCAGTTATATCTTATACAACCTGCTGAAAAAACACGAAATGCAATCTGAACTCTGTAGTGTTTGGGAAAAGTGACATAAGTCAGTTTTCACAAACCTTTTTTGATAATTTATTGACAACTTACGTTGGTTTATGTCGATTTGATTTTTTTTCTGTATGAATTATTGTAATGGGAGAAATACTTATGTATTTTTTTCCAAGCGAGCAGATATTCCGTAAGTTGTCAATAAATTATCAAAAAAGGTTTGTGGAAACTGACTTATGTCACTTTTCCCAAGCACTGCAGAACTGTTCTTAGCGTAAGCATTGAAAACTAGTCGGCCTGGGTGGCGTAGTCGGTAGAGTGCTGGCCTTCTGTGCCCGAGGTTGTGGGTTCGATCCCATTCCAGGTCGATGGCATTTAAGTGATGTACTGTCATCTAAAAGAACTCCTGCGGGACAATTCTGGCACACCGGCGACGCTGATATTATAACCTCGGCAGATGCGAGCGTCGTTAAATAAAACATTATTTAGACTTAAACTATCAACACAATATATCCAAGCAATTTACTTAAGAGTTAGGTACAGTTTTACAGCAGTAAAATTTTAGAAATATTCAACATTATTTTCCTCCATTACTGCATGTTGTACAATAATGAAAATTAGTATGAGTAAAACCCTGTCCTTCTGCTATACGAAAAAAATATTTTTACTATTTAAAAATTAACTACATTTTTTTAATTCATTCCACTGTGTAGCAATGAAGGTTTCCCACATAACTAAAAAACTATCTAACATTCTGTGATGAAATTTTTTGTGTGTATTTATGCATGTCATATCTAAATATGATGCAAGATCAACCATCTAACTTTGTTAGATTGTCTGATAAAAGATAAATTCATTTTAAAATAATGGTAAAATATCAGTATTTTCTTCTAACGTAAGAGGAAATAATTTTTTTTAAGGAATGTAGTTGAAAGAACATGATATTGTAAACGTGCTTTTCAGGAATAAAATAAAAAAGAGAGAACATGAAAAAGTTAACAAGGTTATGAGTTATGAGGGAAACGCTTCATCACTGAACAGTGAACTGCCACCGTTTTGAATTTTGAAGTAAAAAAAAAGCCTATAAATATGTTTTTTTTAATCGTAAAAATATTCTTTTCATTTTTGTACAAGATACATTAGTGGAGGAAAAAAATGTTGAATATTTCCAAAAATTTTACTGTTCTAAGTTGTACCTAACCCTTGAATGGCCCCATCTCTACACCGGTGTATCCAAAATTAACACCAATGGATGCGTTGGAGTTGGCTGGCTGGCAGCTACTGTTCTTTCTATATAACGGCCTTTGATGGCAAAATACGAGCTATCCTCGCTGCCCTACAACTGTCGCTGTGCTGGGTCAGATCATTCTTAAACATAGTAATCCTGTTCAATTCTAAATCTGCTATTCAAGCCTTACGAAACCGGTTGCAATAAAATACAAAGATTGCAGAAAAATGTCCTTCCTATCGCAAGAAATTCACAGAACAGCTGTACTTCAACGGGTTCTATCGCACTGTGTTATCCACAGTGTGTTAAAACCCGTTGTAGTACAAGGAAGGAAAACCCCCAACAATCTTGCAAAAATAGTACAATTCTGCAAAATACAGTATCGCCATCGTCATCATCAGCAGCAGCATCATCATCATCATCATCTACAGGATGGTCCGTTCCGATCACAAGATCATCTCTCCATCTTCTTCTAGAATACCCCACATCACACTTCCCAGAACATCACTTGTTTTGTTAATCGTTCTGGACCCATTCGTAAAATACGATCTTTCAATTTTTACTTTCTGTCACTAATCAATTCTTCTAAATTAAAAATCTTTAATTCTTTCCTTATTGCGAGCTTACTAACTTCATCCCTTCGTGTGCAACCAGCTACCGCTCTTAGAAATCTCATTTCTGTCGACTGTGTGTTTCTCTTTCCTGATCTATTTAATGCCCAATTTCCGGACCCATAAGTCAGCATTGGAACTGCCATAGTCTTATAAAACTTAGTTTGTGTGTCTTTTCGTGCTTTTCTTGTCAAAGTTCGTTTTACTGTTACGCAAATCTGACTAAATTTGTTTAATTTGTTCTGTAGATCTGTAATGTAATGGATGTAACTTAACAGCTGTCACAAAATAAGTATTTGATAAAACAAGGTTATATATGGAAAAGAGTTACGAAATCAGACCGACAATCAATTTACAACCAATAACAGAGTCGAGTGGACCAACAGAGGGAAAGACGAGTGGAATAGGACTACTTATGTCTCACTCATGACAGAAGACGGGGTCCTAAAAACAGCCAGAGAAGGTATTCCAAACGAAAGAATCCCTGAAATATCCAGAAAAAGATGGGATGATTTCTTAACTGGAGGGAAGAAGCCGTTTGTCTAAATAAAAGAAGAAGAAGAACTCTCTCAGGTTCTTTTACTTGCCGTAAATCTACGAAAAGTGACGCTGGTTTTACTTCCCTCCCAGAGAAAGCCACGATAAAGATTTTATTGCTCCTGAACGAGTTTGAACTCACGAATCTCTGACCCAACGACCAGCGTTGTAACCAGTAGACCACCGAGGACATCTTCAATGGTACTGTCTAACTTTGCTTTTAAAAAAAATGTACCGGAACTTCAGGAGTTCCACATGAGGTATTGTTTCTACATGTGTATTGAACAAACCCTTATGTAAAATATACAGTTAGGCCGAGAGCTCGATTATTATTGTTAAGTTATACCTCAAAGACAGAAAAGAAATTTACATTAACTTCTCCTTCTCTTCGAAATACTGAACTCTTCTATTCCTCCGTACCTGTCGTCTCGCTTCACTTACCTTCCTTCTCGCCACAATCTGAACACACGTTCTCGCCATGAAACAATACAAGCAATACCATCTCATCGCACCTCCTTATACTCATCCTCTTTCACAATAGTCTTGCCAAGACTCTGGACTTCGCTGCCTACTACTAGCATCAGGGATTGTCGAAATAAAATTGAATTCAAACGCAAACTTACTAGGCACTTGGTCAGTAATTGAGACTCGCTCAGACATGGCTTCTTGTAAATAGGCTAGTTATCTTATTCTAACATAAAATATTTAAATATCCTGTAATTTAATCACTATATAATTTTATTATCCTAGGTTTAATTTGTACTTCAGTAAAACGATCTTTCTTCGTTCTTAACTTTTATAATAAATTGTCTAGCTTTTATTAATCAGGTAATCATTTAGTAATTTGACTTTTATTATAATTGTAAATTTAATATTAATTGTAATTGTAATTGTATTCTTAATATTGTAGTTGTAATACCCTGGTAGAGAAGGCCATGAACGAGGACGTACACACCAAATTATAAATTATAAAAACATGAAGCGCACATGAAACAGTAATGCAGTAAAGTTACATAACTTATTACGAGCCTTCACTTCACAGTAATTAATTAAACACAACTTATTCCCTATCACAGCCCTCTCCACATGAAGCCCACACGAGCGCCAGCCATGATGCAGTATACCTTATTTTATTTCATGGAGTGCAGTTTCATAGAAAGGACTTTGCCGACAGACCTTCTACTGCCCCCTACTAATTGGTTGTCATAAATAAATGTCTTCCTTACTGTGACGGAAATCTTGTCTTCTCTTCTTATTAACCAATCACAACCTTCGTTCAGAAGAATTGACAGGCTCCCCTCAAATCCACGTGGAGGCAGAGTTGTCGCATCGTTTCCGAATTCCAAGAATCCCGTCAGTCTGACTTCGATGGTCACCAGGATTGTGGCAACTGTGCAATCTTGGGACGAGGGGACAGGATGAAATTATCAGAGTTGTTTGTGTAGGAAGTCATAAATCTGTAAGCTGGTGTTCAAAGGAGCCACCGAACTGCACTCCTTGAAATAAAATAAGGTATACTTGAAAGATGAATGTTCGGTTTCCCATGATTCACAAGAAGCTTACATTCGTTTACACCAGTGGTGCAACTCGCATTCTTGTGACGTCTTTGTGAAATATCTCAAGCATGACGATACTGGAGTCTGTTCGCATTATTCTGGATGGTCCTTAAATACAAAAGCGATTTACCACCAAATACCCTGGTTGAAGAAATTGCATTGCCTAAATATCTGTGATATTCCGTTAGATTTTAATCGTCACAGATTTTGAAAGAAAGTAGACCTAACTGCTGTCTCATTTTATATGGCAGGCCTACTATAATTAAAAAACCTCACACTAAAGCACTATAGGAGACGCTTTTGAAATGCTAAAAAAACGAAGCCTGTATACTCTTACTTGTACAGTACAGATAAGAATATTGGGAACAAAGGATGGCACTTATGTTACTGACGTCACATAATAATAATAATAATAATAATAATAATAATAATAATAATACAGATTAATCAACGCTATCAAAATAAACCTAAAGGAATATAAACAGGCAGATATTCCAAGCATAGGCGGAGAGAGAACCGTTTCCTTGGGGGGGGGGGGGGCAAAAGCAAAACCATAGAATCCCGACATAACGAGGTTACGGGGAATATCATTTACTTCCTCCCCCGTTATAGCTTGACCGCGGTACAGTATATCGGAATATGATCATTTAATAAAAGTATTTTTGGGATGCATGTTTCTTACAGTGTTAGGCCTACATCAATTTCCACGATGTTTCGGACCGAGTCGTATAAGGCTTCAACTGTAGGTCTACTATAAATTATAATAGGGCATAACCATAGACAAAATATTGAATTCAAAAGACTTTTCTTGCTTTTGTTTATAAATTATATTATTTGTAAATGCTACCATGGTACCATCTTCCTTTCACAAAAAAATCTTTGGACTATAGTTGTTTTATGAAAACTAGGCCTACTCAAAATTTCCACTCCGTGAACATGGACTATGTTCTTCCCCCCCCCCCACCACTAACACCTAATTCAGTAGATGGCCGCTGCAGACTTCTAACACAGGAGTACAGGCTGTTACAAAAGAAACATTACAGTGCTTCCATTCCTCAAACGAGGTACAGAAATTCTTATACATTCAGAAATTTAAAATAACCATCAATTTAAGCAACAGAAACTTAATCATAAACAAAAGCAAGAAAAATCTTTTGCATTCAATATTTTCTAATGTTAATAGAAGAAGAAAAAAAGGGTTGAGACAAGTTTGGGGGAGCAGTGCCCCCCCCCCATACACTCCCGTAACTCCGCCTATGATTCCAGGCCATATAAGTTTTTGTGTCAGACACTCTTTAGAGAAACCTAACAATTGATTACAGTTCCCATACGTCCCGTAAAACTGTGAGAAAGCCCCTTTTTTCGGTAATTGTCCCTTTTTCCCCGAAAGAGGTCTTCGGGACATGTTTTGTCCCGTATTTAAAAATTTAAAAATTACTGACTGAAAGAACAATTGTATTTTATTATAGACAGGCCCTATTAGTCTTCAGCACAGCTGGTGATATTAAATTCGCTACATTAACAACATTGGAAGTAACACTGAATGTATACGATGTGTGTGTCCCCCCCCCCTTCACGTTGTTAACCCTATAGCATCTATTAGTGATTTATGGTTGTGCTAACTGACGGAGTTACTTGTCAACGTGACGCTGAAACTTGTGTTCAGGTTAATGACCAACGACAGTCCTGATATATTGTATTTTTACTCGTATATTTTGAATAGGGTCCCCAGACATATTAGAAAAGAATACGGGACACTTATCAGTTGTCAATGAGTAAAGTTTGCTACACAAACAGTTTACTAACTAAGAGTAAGTAAATAAATAGTAAACGAAACTGTTAGGGAGCATATTTGCATTAAGTTTAAGTTTCTTTGTGTAAGTTGCCTTCAAATTGCTTTTACTAAGTTATTACAGAAATAGCTACAAAATACTCGACTCACGTGACAATATTCTCATAAATCAATCCGCCTTGGCCTTGCAATATTTCTCTGAAGAATGAATTTCACTTAACAATTGTTTGTTTTGAAGAATCATATCATGAAAAGCAACACAATCCTCAATGAAGAATGATTTTACAACGAGCATTGATTTTACTGTTCTTACAGATAATTTATTTTTCTCATCAGTCCATAGAGCGTTCATGTGAGAAAATAATCTTTCGACACACGCATTTGTTCCAAGGATACATATAATGAACTCCACTACCCTCTTCAGATTTGAGAGTTCTCCTTCAGTACTTTTTAAAGATTCAAAAAGTAGATGCAGCATAAATAGTTTGAAAAAATAAACACTGGATGATATCCAAATACCGTCGAAATAACCCCTACTCGTACTACTTTCATATAAGCAAGCTGTAACTTATAAATTTTGTCAGATACTCTTCAGAGAAACTCTAAAAGTTACCTACGGTAGGCTATGCCTGAAATCGCTGTAAATGGACAGACAAATGAATATTACAAGCAACATAGATGCTGAAAACGTGTTTTCCATGAAACTCTCATGATATACCCTGTACAGACTGCGGTCTGGGGTCACCGATTCGAGAGACTGAAGTTTGGAACGCACGGAGTATACGTGACATCATGATTCATGGGGTGAAATGGTACTGTGAGAGTACAGTTGGTTTCGTAATAAATTAGGCCTACATTACCGCCTTACCAACTTCATGGTAACAATTCCTTGTTGATGAACACATCTCCAAACATAATGAAGATGACTGTATAAGTTAATAATATTGGTGGTGGTGGTGGTGGTGGTGTGTTGGTAGAAATAATGACCGTGGCAATGGTGATAATGATGAATGATGATTAATGATGGTGCTGTTGGAAATGAAAACGGTGATAGTGTAGATTATGACAGTGGTGGTCGACGTCGATGTCTATGATGAGGATGATTACCACTTCTTAATGCCTATTTAACGCTTACAGAACATCACAACTGAAATCAGACACAAACCCAGTGATACAAACATTGACGAAACAAATTAGTACTGAAGAGTTTGTTTACTATCGCAATACAAATGCGGGATGTAACTTTCTCAAATAAATTATAACCTCCTGATGAACTCCCTGGATTCTCTAAGCAGCAACCGGCGATAAACACGAATGGATGCGAAATTTTGGGAGTTTGTTAATGCGATTACCTGACAAATGGACGTTAAATGTCGCTACAAGTTTATGCACTGATATGACTTAAATACAAGACACAGGCAACATAAGAAAACAACTAGACTATAGGCCTAATAAATAAAAACAATTCATCAGGATGTTAGAGCAGTTGGACATGCCTCAGCTGAAGGATTCTCAAACAGAAACAAGAATTCAATTTAGGTAGGCCGCGGCCGGTTATATTTCTGTACAACACAGCTAAGGAGCAGGCTTTCTTCGAATATTTCCACGCCATCAGTTCCTCACTCACCATTTCTATTTATATTAATTTCTCAGACTTCGAAAAGAGTTTAACGTTTAAAACAATAGTAAAACATTAACCTATCAATTTATAGTTCTTTGACATACTCTTCGAGATACTCTATTGAATGCAATAGCACTGGTTTATCTATGTTTTAATGTAGAATCTATTTTACAGAAGAGGAAGCACGCTGAGTGCTCTGGTAATGTGTCAACCTATTTCATGCTTCTTTTAAGCCGTGAGCACATTCTAAACTAACATCGGGGGAATTTAATTATCTCCCATAAGTTGTACTTGATTATTTTTGATAACAGAAAGCTTGCGTATTACTTTTGACAAATCTAGTTTGTTTAAACTTTGAAAATTAAAGATACAGTCTCTACCGTAATTACATCGAAGATACAGCTACACTGAGGCCTTCAATCTACTTCTTACTCGCGGCAAAAATCGATCCACAATAAGCCATAATACTTACTAGTTTCAAGAGTGGGTTATTTTACGATCAACAGCATAGGTTATTTTAGCGTCTGAATGAGATGAAGGTGATAATGCCGGTGAAATGAGTCCGGGGTCCAGCACCGAAAGTTACCCAGCATTTGCTCGTATTGGGTTGAGGGGCAACCCCGGAAAAAAACCTCAACCAGGTAACTTGCCCCGACCGGGAATCGAAGCCGGGCCACCTGGTTTCGCGGCCAGACTAGTTGCAAGATTAATTTGAAAATGTGTTAATGTGGGGCATAAGTAGCCTACCTTAACACTAATACCAGGACCAAAAGCTTTGTTACCTGAGCTGGGAAAGTATTAGGTTCTAACCAAAAAAATTAATGATACGTTAAAAGACGCGTGACAGTGTGCTGGTTTTATACGAGGGAGAGTCAAAAAGTAACCTTAATAATTGTTTTATTTATTCAATAAGTACAATAATCATTAAACATTAAATCCAGACGTTTGAGATGGGCAGGACATGTAGCACGTATGGATGAATCCAGAAAGGCATATAGACTGTTAAGGCTGGTTCACAATAAACCGGGAACTGAGACGACAACGAGAACGAGAAGGAAAACAATGTTAAATAATTTATTTTAACATTATTTCCGTTCTCGTTTTCGTTTCCGTTCCCGGCTTATTGTGAACCAGCCTTTAGTTGGGAGGCCGGAGGGAATAAGACCTTTGGGGAGGACGAAACGTAGATGGGAGGATAATATTAAAATGAATTTGAGGGAGGTGGGATATGATGGTAGGGGCTAAATTAATCTTGCTCATGATAGGGACCGATGGCGGGCTTATGTGAGGGCGGCAATGAACTTCCGGGTTCCTTAAAAGCCGTAAGTATATGTACAATAAACTATAAACATTTCATCACTTTTCAACATAGTATAACAGGAACACTTGCATTGAACGTACTGTTGAAAAGTGATGAATTGTTTGTAGTCTTATATTGTACATATTCATTTAATAAAATAATGTTATTAAGGTTACTTTTTGACTCTCCCTCGTATTTAGATGAACCGATATCCGATTCTCGATTTGTGCTAGATGGACGTTTTACGTGGGATTTCCGTATTTCCGTCTAGAAAATGCTGCTAACAATGATTTTCAAACCACTTTTTGCTCGCCCAATAGTTAGTTTAGTTACCTTATCACCTTCAAGGGTACCCCTTAAAGAATAGACTATATTATGACCTCTACTGTTGTTACATAAAACGTTATTTAAACATACTAGATATACTACCTATTATAAAATGGTTTCCACAGCCCTTCAACAGCTTTGTGACAATTAGAAAAATCACTTTTATTTACTCTACAAACTCATAGTAATCAAGCTCTATTTTTATATTTTGCTACTGTTTAATTGTGCAATACACTCCGCTTCGGTTGCACGGAACAGTAGTTTGTCGCTGTAAAAAAACACTAGTACTCAATTCACACACATTAATACACATAAACTGTACGTTACAAAACAAGCAAAACAATATTTTTATAAGTTATTGCTATGTATAACAATTCCCCATTATATTCCACAAACCATCATAGGAAGTAACAAATTTTGGAGCCTATGAAATGGCCACCCTAACCCATTATCTCCCGACTTAGTTGCCTCATAAGGTATGCCTTATTGGTGGCACTTAAGAGGTTCAAATCTGCCTTCGGACAGTTGGCTAAACAGCAACAATTCGACAAAGTTTACCACATGAATGATTTTTTTTATAGATTACCATATTTTACATAATAGCCACTAGTCTAAAATAAGCTAGGAGAGAATGTCGTCACCTTATTTGTATCATACGTTGTTAGGGGCCTACTATTTCTGAAAACTACACTTTGTATTTCCATATTGCACATCGTTTGCATTACCATCCACTGACCTTGTTAACAATAAATGGATTATGTGGACTCGTCTGGATAAATGTAAAAATATGAGTTGAGTGAAAATGGGATTGTCACTTTTATATCTATATCTACGTCCGGCGTTCCGTGTAATGGAGACCAATGGAGTTATCACCGATACATTACATAACATAGCTTCACACATACACTTCTTTTCTAATTCCAGACAAAGGAAATTCCATTATACGAAGCTAAAAGTGACGAGGAAACAATAACAACTGCCTTCCAAACGAATAAACACTGAGAATGCAAGTTTACAAACTCGGGCGGATAAATACGGCATTACTTTCTCCTGTGTAAGAGAGAAGGAGACACTTGCCGATAAACACGCTCTGGTACGCCCTGGATTGAATGTCAAGTTCAAACCAGGTACAACAGCGTTACATACAGAAAAACCTGCAACTATGCGTTCATTAATGCATTACTATTACAAAATAAAGCACAGTGCAAATTACGAGATCGTCTTCACTTACCGTAACAGGTTGTCAATATCATTCATAGACATCCAAACGTTGTAGCCGGAGGGGGGAGGAGAGAATGTAAGCGCACACACACAAAGAGAGGGGGAGGGAATAATAATCACCAGGTCTAATGTATGGTTGAGATGCACTACACTTTCACAGAACGAAAACACTACACACCAATCACAGAAGAGTGAAATCCAAGACTTTCCACCACTTCATAGCAGCTGCTGGCTTAATCCAGTAGCGAGCGAAGAGGAGACAAGGCCCCCTTCTAAAACAAAGGACTACTGCAATACGCCGCGAGCAAGACACCGAACTATTACAGCGAAGAAATCACCAGTGATCACACTTGCAGCACAACAATAACACAAAGGTATCACAGCAAATAACCACAAGAAGAAGCAGTGTAACAAACCAACACTGAATGCCAGCCACCCAACACTATACGACGCAGTATCGTCGGTGACGACCGGCCGGCCGGGTAGGAACGATCTAGAGACGTGGAGGGGGGAAGTAGAGGGGCACAGAGAGTGAGAGGGGGGTCCTCGCGGGCGCAAGGCTGAACCGAACCGCGCCTGCCCTGATGCTGGTGCTTGCCTGCTTGGTTGCTTTGCTTGCCTGGTCTTGGGTCGAGACCACTTTAGACGGTCCAATTTTCTTCTTTTCTTTCTTTTTTTATTCAGTTTCACTGAAACGGTTTTAAGAAGCTATTCAAGTTATTCAGCGACGTTATTTACTTTCCGTGACTTAGACAACGGCAGCAAGTTCTTGTTAATTATCAACCGCGCCGCGTGAGGGCGATACACGCCACAACCCGGTGTAAACATCCCGACCTGGCCCAAATAGGAACAGAAACATAGCTACTGATATCGTGTTACATAACCCCCGCACCTAGTAACTAACCCTCTTTTCACTTCCAGTTCTTGTTAGATGTCACCTTTGAAATTAGGGATTAGCAGTGTGGATTCCAAGACAAAACATCGGTTATCTTCTCTTTATGCAATAATAATAATAATAATAATAATAATAATAATAATAATAATAATAATAATAATAATAATAATTTATTTACTATTATATATTATGCTGTACAACAGCCAGAGACCAATAACAGTTCAGCACAAAGCATAATAATTACAATATGACAAAATTGATGACAAAATAATAAAAAAAAGTCCACAAAAATAATTATTACACATAAAGACAATTACAATATTAATGACGATAATGACGATGAATGGACAGAATAATGGATGACTTTAAAATACATAATCAAGAATACTATGAGAATAATAGTGGTGATACAATGATAATTAAGTATAATGTCTGAAAGAATACATAAATGATAAATCATTGCCAAGAGCAAACTAAGTCTATGTAATGAAAGGATCGAATTCGCAGCCATGCATGTTGGCGTTCTTAATGCATCTGGTGAAAGAAATTTCGAATTTCTATTATAGAAAAGTTTGTGGGCTCTCATATCTTTCGTTGGAATAGGTAAGGTAATATTGTTTAAGAAGGAGTCACAGGATATATCACCTTTGAGGACCTTACAAAAGAACAGATAATCTAGCTCATGGCGTCTAGCATATAGGTTTTGGCAATTAAAATATTCACATTTTCTCTTATAACTATACCCGGAATTAATGGGCAGAAATCTGAATGAACATAAAGATATAAATTTTCCTTGTATATTTTCTAATTTAGCTGAATCTGTAGTTGTAATCGAGTTCCAAGCTACAGATGCATATTCGAGTTTCGATCGCACCAATGTATAGTAGAGCATTAAAAGAGAATCAGGCTTGGAAAAAGAATAAGTTATTGATCTATTATTCCCAACATTCTGATTGCGTGATGTAATCAACGTGACTATAATATAATTTACTGTCAATGAATATTCCCAAATCTTTTACACAATCCGTTCTGTTAATTGGAACATTATTTAGAGGATAATAATAATAATGACAATAATAATAATAGTAATAATAATAACAATAATAATAATAATAATAATAATAGGCTAATAATAAAGTAGTATCGGTCTTGAAAAGAATTCCTTATGCCAGTATCTTGTGAGGTCTCCTAGTTCTTTTTTATATTATATTTCAGATATTATTCTCATAGCGATTCTGAATTTGAATGAAGAGAATATTTTTATGGACAGAGAGAGAGAGCATGTACGTATTGTAGTTTTACATTTCCAATAACAACGCTGGTCAACAATGATTTTGTTAAATGTAAAATTTCTGCTCTTTAAGTAATTTCATCTGCGGATTCCAAAAATGAAGTTAGAATTTTTCTATCACCCGCCATTTTTTCTTTTTTGTAATTTTAGAAAAACATTTATTTTATTGCTAATTTATTTTTATTGCTGTATACAATTTTAATGTGCTATTGGAAAGAAAATATTTCAAATATTTCATTTTATTGCTTTAAAAATTGATTATAACTTTAGATCATTGTTGCCTGTGAAATCAGAATGCATAATAATGAATTTTATTCCTCATAAGACTGTGAGTGTTAGTATTAATTATCAGTCGAGTTAGAACTTACATTCATGAAACAAGTTTCATAATCTGTGTCTTCTTTGTCCTAATTTTAAGTATAGTAAAAGCATCTTATAAAGTGAAAAATACCTCGAAATATTGTCTAAATCACATAAACAATTTTTGTTACGTTTGTGGTTAGTTAACTTTGAAAACACACAGGCGAATTTTATTACACTAGTTAAAAGAGCTTACGAGTGTTATTTTGATTGCAAAATAGATGAGGACAGGAACTGGGCCCCTGCAATCTATTGTGCTACAAATAATTTTATAAACTGTTTGGCTGAAAGGATCCCGTCATATTCCTTTTCCAGTTCCAATGATATGCCGAGAACCTAAGAATCATTCAACAGACTGTTACTTTCTAGGAACCACAGATCGGAAGATTAAAGAGAACTTATCTGCGAGCTGATTCAGAACTATAACGTGATGGAGTGTAATATGTCTCTCAAAATAAAGTCTTGGATCCTCATCTAATTTTTTCTCTCCTCAAAACCTTCGGGTAGTGAACGACGAAAGTGAGAAGCGATTTCATCAGGATTTTTCAGAAATGGAAAGGCGATATCAGAAAGAATGGAGACCAAATATTCTGGCAGATTACTGCTAGACACTCAAAAAAGATCTTAGCATGTAGGCTTTCACGGCCGGTGTCTAGTTGAAATAGAGCTTCCAGGCTAAGATGCCGTGGTCTACTGTTGTGAATATTCCCAGACATTTAGTCTACTACTGCGGCAGACATCTTCAGTGGTTAAGTATTCTACAGTCCGCACTTCAGGAGAAGATCCGAGCAAGGAATGCGAATTTTTCCCTTCTCTTACAACCAACTCCCCAACATGGAACCGGCCAGCCAATGACTAAACCTTGTTTGTCCCAGCCAGCCAATGACACCATCCCCATCCACTTGCTCCTTCAGAGGAACAGAGTTACTAGTTAACCCTCTCCTCTTACCCCGCAAGGAGCATACCACCTCGCAGGTAACTTCTCGTGAAATTTGGACAATAGGTCGAAGTCTTCTGCCAGGGTACCTGTGGCAACTGATAACTTGACTGGTATCCTGTCCTTATTTATAGAGCGGGGGATGGCCTTGGTATTCCTTTGTCCATAAATAAGGACAGGCAACTAGTCAGGTTATCAGAAATGGGCCACGGACCACTTCCCTTCCCCCACTCTTTTATCTTCTACTATCACAAAGAAATTGCTAATTTCTTAGACGTTAGATGTTATGTTTTATTTATCGACGCTCGCAACTGCAGAGGTTATATCAGCGTCGCCGGATGTGCCGGAATTTTGTCCCGCAGGAGTTCATTTACATGCCGGTAAATCTACTGACATGAGCCTGTCGCATTTAAGCACACTTAAATGCCATCGACCTGGCCCGGGATCGAACCCGCCACCTTGGGCATAGAAGGCCGGCGCTATACCAACTCGCCAACGAGATCGACAATTTCTTAGATAATCCTACAATATGATAATAGGGGAAAAATAAATATACTGTAAGTTCACAGGACTAACGGCTTCGAAGCTGGGCATCTGGTTCTAATGAAGTGCATAAGTAGCAATATAACATGGGGGCATGAGATAGTTACTCTGCCTGCCATAATAAAATTCACTTCAATTAAATTCCCCAATGTAAAAAAAAAATAAATACATAAATAAAAGGTCAGGTTATCAGTCGCCACAGGTACCCCTAGCAGAAGACTTAGACCTAGGATACCTCACCATTGAAGATGTCTGCCACAGTAGTAGACGAAACGTCTGGGAATATCTACATCAGTAGACCATGGCATCTTAGTCCGGAAGCTCCATTTCAACTCAAAAAAGATGTTTTTCAAGCCAAGTATAGCCTAAAATCACACACATTTCAGGTAAGAAAATATGTTAGGTAAAATGTTACAAGGTATCAGTACTAGAAAAGTTTGAACTACATTTCATATAATTGCTCAAAAACCCTGGGTGATAGAGAAAATTTTAAAACAGATTAGAAATCAGCACGAAAAATAACTTACTATAAAAATCACCCATTACACTGGTCAACAAAATTAAACATATTTCTTGTTAAAAGACAAAGAATGGGTGATTCTTATAGCATTTATCGTGCTTAGTTCAGATCTGTTTTAAAAATTCTTGTATCACCCAGGTTTTTTGAGTAATTATGTGAAATGTACTTAGACTTTTCTAGTATTGATACCTTGTAACATTTTATATAACATATTTATTTACCTAAAATGTGTGTGAAGTAGATTTTAGGCAATACTTGGCACGAGAAACATTTCTTTTGAGTGTCCAGCAATAGTCTGACAGAATATTTTGGCTCCATTTTTCCTGTAGCGCCTTTCCATTTCAGAAAAATCCTGATGAAAACACTCCCCATGTTCGTCGCTCACTACCCGAAGGTTTTGAGGAAAGAAAAAATAGATGAGAATCCAAAAATAGATGAGAGACACATGACACCTCATCACTTCATAGTTCTGAATCAGCTTACTGATAAATTCTGTGTAATATTCTAATCTGTGGTTAATAGAAAGTAACAGTCTGTTGAATGATCGTTAGGTAGCCTATATCATTGGAACTGGAAAAGGCATATGACGGGGTTCTTTCAGCCACCATTACATGGAGTACAAAAGATTTCAAGGGCCCAATTCCTGTTTTCATCTATTTAGCAATCAAAAGAACACTCGTAAGCTCTTTTAACTAGTTTAGTAAAATTCACCTGTGTGCTTTCAAAGTTAATTAACCACAAATATAACGAAAATTATTTGTGATTTACACAATATTTCGAGGTATGTTTCACTTTATAAGACACCTTTACCATACTTAAAATTAGGAGAAAGAAAACATGGGTTATGAAACGTTTCATTTTGATGAATTTTGACTTCACATGCAACAGTTATCTAAAGTTATAGGTCAATTGTTAAAGCAATAAAATGAAGTATTTTGAATATTTTCTTACCATTAGCATGTTAAGGACTGTATATAACAATAAAAATAAATCAATTTTTTTAAATTACAAAAAAAAAAAAAAATGGTTGATGGTAGAAAAACTCTGACTTCATTTTCTAATCAGCAGATGACATTACATAAGAAACAGCAGAAATTGTACATTTAACAAAATCATTGTTGACCAGTGTTATTTATCTTTTGACAAAATGTATGTTTAATTGTGTTCACCAGTGTAATTAGCGGTAGTAACGTTGCCTCTCTAAGATGGCGACTGGTTTACATTCATGTTTCGGCTGAGTTTTGAATTTAAGCATCCTTTGTTTATCAGAATCCATGCTTCGTCATGTGTTAACCTTTCTTCAGATGGTTGTTCCATATGACAATCAAGTTTAATAACTATTTCATCTGTCTTTTCATTCCCGGAAATTCCCACATGGGAGGGAATCCATTGTAGGTTAATTAAATTATTCTCGGGCAGACTTTCCAATTACTTAATTATTTCCAGTGAAGTGAGATCCGTTATACCACAATAATTTTGTAGGTCGTGAGGAGCACTAAAACTGTCAGTTAATATCCATATGTGTGTTAGTTCATTCAATCAACGGATTTCAGAGAATAACATAAAATTACTTGTAATTCTGCTCTGGAAATATAACCTGTTATCTCGATTTCTCTTCTGAATTGTTTCACAATTTAAAAAAAATTCCTTGAAAATAATTAAACCACTATTACTGTTTACTACTTTAATGTAAATTTTCATAGCACATGCAGGTGTTTTGTTGAAAAATTGAAATTCCTATCCATTGTTAAGTTCTCGATTCCATGTTTGCTTTATTCGTTTCAGGTTGTAGATTAGACGAATTTTTACGGTGTGCAAAACCGTACAGATGTTTGTATCCAATAGGTTCAGATTCTTCCATTTTTCCTTGTTGTTTTGCTCAGGGGCGAATCTAGCTACTTGGCGCCTCTAAGGCAGAGAAAAATATTTCCGCCCCTTATTTCGCCCTATATGTGTCATTTGGATCAACTGAAATAATTGATTCCGCGTCATTATTACTGATTCTAATATCGGAAAAGCCTGACTCAGATAAACCACACACTCCACTATTTTCGGTACTGTTCGCCACATTATTACGCTATGATGTATCTGGACTCGAACTGGAACAAGCTGGCTGTGTTTGTTTTTAAATAGCACATCTATTTTTTCACTTTTTCTCACAATTTCCTCTGTTTTTATTGCCTTGTCTTTCAAGAGTTTTCGGTATTGTTGTTTAGTCAACTGTTCGAAGACAGGTCTGGATCCCACAAGTGACACCATCAAGGGATCACTCTTAAGACAACAAGGCCAGGAGATGGTGTAGGGTGACCAGTTCCTTTCTCCCTCCGTTGCATACATCGCTGACTAGCTACATATTACACTAATCAGATTGCAAATGCAGTTCATATCAGCCAGAACCTCAATCAGAGATGTTCCCGGTATTGAGAACCACTTAGCCTTTTCCGACTGTCTCTCATTATAATGAATATTAAAATATAACTGCACTCTTTACCGTTTCAAATCAGACTGAACTGCCAAGCGTCCGTCTGGTACAATGGCTGATGGTATTTTCTTTGAATTTAAATCTGAACGGGCATTACTGAGTGTTGATACTGGCTACTCTCATGACAGAGTTAGCGGCGTCTCTCATCACAAAGCTTATGATTGCGAGCAACGAGATTTGCCTTCCTAACGTATCGTAATAAGTTCTTCAATGTTATCACGTGAGACTCTCATGGTGAGAGGGCATAACATTGAAAAAGTGCTATGATCACATTGTGACACTATTATTGAAAAACTGTCCTTTTTCCGTTGGCAGACAGTTGATTAAATTTGAACTGTTTGTTGCCAATGTTATTCATATTCTTTTCATTGTGCGTTTAAGTTTATGTATTCTTTCAAAGAGTTATGAAAAAAATTAATAGTAATAGCTTAAAAACCGCCCCTCAAATCTGCCGCCCTAGGCAGCTGTTTAATCTGCCTAGGCCTAAATACGCCCCTGGTTTTGCTCAGTATAAAGATGATAATTTTTTTTAACATTTGTTTCCCTTCCCAGCCCAGCCCAGCCCATCCCTTGACATTTTTTTTTTCTATGTACTTTCTTGGATATAATGTTGTGAACTTGGCACCCGTATTTCATAGTAAAGTTTCATAAGCTTCATAGATTAATTTTCTCTTATCAGAGATTTAAAATATTAAACTAATTTCTACGCTGAAAATACTGTTCAATACAAATACTGCAGGTTGGAGTTTGCTAAACTAATAATGATAATAAATAATAACAGTAATGACAGATAGACATAGCACATAGTCTACATAGTCTTATACAGGGACATCATTTTATTTTTACTTCAATTTTTATTGTACCTGAGTTTTTGAATGTATTTCACTCCCACCTCTTCTACTAGTACTACATAGTAGCCTTACGGTCACAGTAACAGTACGTTCCAAAAATATGTTCGCGTTTTCCAGTGACGAAAGAGTTTTCAATATTGAATCATTTTCGCACAGGTACTGTCGTCCATTTGCCTACGTCGTATCCCGGTTTCCCCCACCAGCTTTTATTCGCCAGCTAGTGAGTGGACTGTCTTAGTTCTTTTTTGAGAACATTAATTTCTCTTAGGAATTGGACATCTATGTAATATTATACAACTGTTTAAAATAACTTAAACAAAAGGGCCTCGTTAAGTAATTAACTGTCACGTGATTTCCCCCCTTTCTATGACCCTACAACATAACCACTTGGACGGAGTAATTTTATCTTTTCGGATCGGGCAGAAGTGAAGATTGAATTTATAGTACGTAAGGTACTCTTTTATAGAGTAGGTACAGAATTATTTCAACATGAGTTACTAGTACGAAGGACGAAACTGGTAATTGGGATTAGGTACAATAGTCTATAGTGCGCTAATATGCACATTAGAACTGAAGGCTGTATCGAAATGAACGGCCACCATTTTCAAAAAGTGTTTAAATATCCATATTATGATTATTTTTCAATTTAACTTCATTCTCTATATTGTACGCTAATGTGCTATAGACAGTATAATATACACTGCATAATGAATACGTCCGCATGGACAGCTCAATTCGTGAGTAAAAACACTCATTGTTAATACTGTACTGTATTTTGATTAAACAAAAACCTAATGAAAATTATCAAACTCAAAAGCGCGATATTTCCTAGTTTACGTAAATGGATGAACTACTTTTCTTCCCTCCTATACCTAGTAAAGTGATTTGTTTGTATTTTACGCCAGTATCATCGAACTCTAGTCGTGGAAGGAGGTTAGCAAACGGTGTTGATCCAAAGGTATAGTCAGGTTAATATTAAAAATGTTAGTAAAAATAAAATGATGACCCTGTATAATAGGTACATTCATTCTAAGTCAAAATCTGTAACAAAATATTTCCAAACATAAGCAAGTTCCTAATGCTTCAGAGTTCGGAGAAAGCAGCACAGTGCAAGTAAAGCTTTAACAGACAAAAATAGGCTATAACCGAGCACATACCTCTATTTTAATATCCAGTATGTTGTAAAGCATCAACAAATTCTACATGATAGACAGCACAATGAAATTAAATTCACAAATATCAATATATTTGTGCAACATTAATGTAAATTCATTATCTATAAGTTACACATTGTGAGTGAAATTAAGCAAATTGAGATTTTCAAATCTGTATTAAGATTTCAGCTAGCTTTTATGGTGTTAAGACTTTTAGTAAAATGTGTTGATAATTTCATTCGAATGTCTATCAGCCAAAGAAGCTTATTTGATGCTCAACAGACTAATGAGAATCATATTACACTGACAGTCAAAAGCAAGGTGCTAACAGCTAATATTTGATAGTACTTTATCATATGTTAATTTGTTTAAGTCCAAGTTTTCTATCCCTCTCATCTCTGCTTTCGATTCGATTATTGCTCTCGAAGTTATTAGCGATTAGTACGAAGCGCTAAGTAAACATGGCAAGATTTGGATATGAAAATGTAGAAAAAAATAAATGAAAATATACAGGATTTAGCACTAACGAACACTAAAAGAAGTATAAGAGAGTAAAAGCTTCAGTGTAGGCCTACGGATTGCTTCTGAAAAGTGAAATGAGGCGCGGGTATCTCGCGATAGCCGAGATTATGCGAGAGTTTGTGCTGGTGGGAGAAGGAAAGCTGATTGTCGCTTGAGGTAGGAGAAAGAGGAAAGTACATTACGTAATGATTCATAACCATGAACATTTTCGACTGGAATTTTCGACCAGTACTCAGGACTGCCAGACATACTGGATTTCCTAGGAGTGCTCTGGATTTTAATGGTGTGTCCTGTGTCCTGGATTGAGTTATATTTGTCCCGGAATGTGTAAGAGATCTGAAAAATACAATTCTTTACACATTTCTATAAAATTAGTCTTAAAATTCCTTATTCATTTTTCAAGAACCTGTCCAACCTATAGAGGGTCGTACTGAAAGTCATGAGCAACCCATTACTATAATTCCAATTTCACCAAAAGTAACAAACACGACTGTATGACCATAATCTACAGACTTTACACTATGTATTGACATATTGTGATGTCATTAGCTTCTATCACGTGACCACAAGCAATGTTTGCAAAATGGTCAACAACGATGGTCCTTTTCGACAGCGTGCTGTCATTGAATTACTTCTTAAAGAGAAAAAACCTTCCACTGAAATTCACCCCAGACTTCAATGTGCATACGGAGATGTGTGCATTGGGGGCCAGCAGTGTTAAGAGATGGATGAAACATATCAAAGATGGGAACAAGAGCATCCAAGATGAGCCTCGTAGCGGTCGCCCTCCACGGAACGCAACAAGAAAAAAATTGATGAATTCTCGGACGCATTCTGGTTGAATTTCCTGAACATGCAGAGACCATAAATGCTGTCCGCTATTATCTAGACACTTTTGAAGCTCTGTCGTGCATTGCGCGAGAAACGACTGGAAAGAAGATCATCCTGCAACACGATAACAGCCTCACATTGGTCTGACATTTGGGTGGCATCCTCACTACAGTCCCGACTTGGCACCCTCCGACTACCAACTTTTCGGTTCTCTAAAGGAACAGCTTCAAGGTCAACGCTACGAGACGCTGGAAGACATGTGGAAAACAGTGCGTCAATGTCTTCAGGAAGCTGGAACGGACTTCTACCGCAAGGGAATTTTTGAACTTACAGAACGGTGAGAAAATGTGTGCAAAGAAATTGAGAATATGTTGAAAAGTGACAGAAAAGTCTGTAGATTAAGGTGATACACCTGGTTTGTCTAAAAAAATAAAAATAAAAATTTATAATAATGGGTTGCTGATGACTTTCAGTATGACCCTCGTATGTTCAACGTCGTTATCAATGCCGCCTGGGCCTTCTATTAAATTAATAAAGACGATAATGCTACATTATGTATTAGGTATTATAGTGTATATTTATTTTTTATTCTCTTTGGAAGTTGATTTATTATTGATAGGATTTAAACATTGCATCATGCACTATTTTCTCTATAGATCAGACTGCAATATGACTTCATCAATAATTCAAAAGAAATTTCACAAACTAGCAAAAATCCAGCAAAATGAGAAGTTTAGACCTATATAATTAGCCTAATTGAAATACATGAAACGAATGAAATCAGTACGAAATCAATATTTCCATTCCTCCGCAGAACACTTTCAAGGAATTTGGTATTTGTAACTCGTTTTTCCCGAAATCCTCACGGTGTTTCTGGTATGAGGTATAGCACTAGCTGTTTTGATGTGAATTATGTTGCGTAGTTTGGTTCAACTAAGTTAGTAGATTGGCTGAATAGGCATTCCACCTCACCATTCGAATAGGAAAGAGAAAGTATGGCCATAACGACTATAGAAAATTATTAGAGCTAGCTACGATAGAATATTTGTATTGGCAAACCTCAACCCAAAAATCTATACTGCACCATTTAACAGCGCCAAGACTTCGCCAAAGGAAAGATAATGCAGGGGATTACCCAAGATGTCATGATACGTTTGTGCACGGTTGTTCTTAAGAAGTTATGAAATTGTATGAAGAAAAATATTTTCTCTATGATAATAATCCTGAGAATAGTAGTTTAATATGTACTGAACCCATTTAAAAAGTTGTATACAGACAACAGCAGAAGAAACAACAGGATACACAGAAGGTGTGAGAATGAAGAATCCTTGGGTCACAGGGAAAATGTTAGAGAAGATGGAGGAGAGGAGAAAATGGAAAAACATCAACACAGAAGAAGGCAGAAGAAACTACAGGAAACTAAACAACGAACTAAGAAGAGAAACTGATAAAGCAAAAGAAGACTGGATGAAAGAAAAATGTGAAGAAATAGAGAATCTAGAGAGAAAAGGAAGATATGATTTAATGTACCGCGAATTAAAATATTTGGACTTCACAAAGAAGAACAGGAAATCCATGTGGTTAATAGAGGACGACATCGGAAATAAAATAACAGACAAACAAGGAATACTAAACAGATGGACGAAATATGTAGAAGAGTTATATGACACAAGGAAACGTCCAGATGACTTAGCTATAGAAGACGAAGAAGTCGTATCAAAAGACGAAAAACGATTTTCTATTTTAAGCGAAGAAGCTGAACTAGCGATTAAGGAAATGAAAATGGAAAAGCAACATTAGTTGGTGAAATCCCCATTGAATTATTGAAATGCTTGGGTGAAGACAAGAAGCAAATTCTATCTTTATGCAAGGAAATATATGAGAAAGCCCAATGGCCTGAAGATTTTAAGAAGAAAATGTTGATTCCAATACCGAAGAAAAATAATCTCAAAAAATGTAACGAGTTCAGGACTATCAGTCTAATATCGCAATCGGCGAAGATTCTGTTGCGAATACTGAATTGACGTTTATATTCTAACAATAAGATGGAAGAACAGATGGAAGCAGAGCATTTTGGCTTCAGGAAGGGTAAAGGTACGAGAGATGCAATTGGACTGCTACGGACAATCGGCGAAAGATACCTAGAGAAGAATAAAGAAGTGTATGTAGTATTTGTGGACTTAGAAAAGGCTTTTGACAGAGTGGATTGAAATAAACTGATGGGGATTCTAAAGAAAATTGGTGTGGATTGGAAACAGAGAAGATTGTCCATCAGTAATCTTTATATGAAACAACGAGTGAAAGTCAGGATGGAAGAAATGTCAGAAGGAAGTGAAATTGGAAGAGAAGTGCGTCAAGGATGTTCAACATCTACTTGGAAGATTTAGTAAAGAACTGTTTTCAGAACAGGAGAGGAGTGATAGTAGGAGGAAAAAGGGTAAAGTATATAAGATTTTCTGATCATACGGCGTTGTTAGCAGAAGAGGAGATGATACTGAAGGATATGCTATTGGAGCTAAATGACAGCTATTAGCAGTATGGAATGAAGATAAATGCAAATAAGACGAAGAGCATGGTCATGGCAAGAAAAATACAGAAGATAAACTTGGGAATTCTAAATGAGACAGTAGAGCAAGTGGACAGCTTCAAATATTTGGGGTGTACTATATGCAAGAACATGAGCAGCTGCCAGGAAATCGAAAGGAGAATAGCAAATGACAAAGAAAGCTTTTAATAAAAAAGGAGCATCTCCTGCGGACCTCTGGAAAAAGAACTAAGGAAGAGACTAGTGAAGTGCTTTCTTTGTATGGAGTGTAGCATTGTATGGGGCAGAAATATAGACATTACGACGAAGTGAAGAGAGGCGAATAGAAGCATTTGAAATGTGTATATGGAGAAGAATGGAATGTGTGAAGTGGACAGACAGAATAAGAAATGAAGCTGTGTTGGAAAGAGTGGGTGAAGAAAGAATGATACTAAAACTCATCAGGAACAGGAAAATGAATTGGTTGGGTCACTGGTTGAGAAGACACTGCCTATTCAAGGATGCACTGGAAGGAATGGTGAACGGGAGAAGAGTTCGGCGTAGAAGAAGATATCAGATGATAGACGACATTAAGATATATGGATCATATGAGAAGACAAAGAGGAAGGCAGAAAATAGTAAAGACTGGAGAAGGCTGGGTTTGCAGTGATAGGCCTGCCCTTGAGCAGAACACTAAATGAAATGAATGATAATAATAAAAATGTCAAAATATCGTCAAATAAAAATGTTACAAATACATCTTATTAAAAATTAGTTAAAATGAAAAAAAAAAAAAAAAAACGTAAAAATCGCTAAATTTCTCGCCAACTGACAAATAAAAACTTCAGAAAAGTCGATGGTCGTTATTTCGTAATTTTTGTCTTTAGACATCCCCTCAAAACCGCTAGATGTAGCACATTATCACTAAAGTTGGCAACACTGCTTTGAACCTAAGTTGATTTACTACTATGGGTGTATAAGAACTACAGTCTGTATGTGTGTTTGGCCGTCTCTCATGTATCTAGCTGGCGGCTCTTCTCTTCAGCCTTTGTATCCAAACCGTCTACTGTCGGTGCGTATCGAATTACGCGTGAGAAAGAAGAGGCAAGTGAAGTAAAACAAATAGTGGTATGAAGAAGGGAAATGTGGTGAGAAAGTATGGGATTAGTGCTTCCACTCTTTCCGCTTTCTTAAATAGCAGCAAAAAAAAATTGAACAAATTCTTGAGATCGATTCCATAAAACCAATGCGAAAAAAATGGGTGTGGCTGTATCAGGGTCACGGCTGTGGGTTTTACGTCATTAAGTCTGTCTTAAATCGACACATATAGACGAGATCTTTCATTTGACTCCAAAATCAGGGCGCTTACACATCGGAGTCTCGATCTACTGCCCATAATTTTTCCGGACCCCAAAATGGTCGCCAGTCGCCGCGGGCTCCCACAAAGTTCATGCTCGCATCGTAGTGGTATACCCAATCTAGCGAGACAACATTTATTTCAATCGTATTATTAGTCACGAAGTTATAGCGTAGGAATGGATCGCTCTGCAAACGTTATATCGCCGTTTCCGTTCTGGTAGCCCATTTCTCGGTCTGATTTTAAAGATGTATTTACGTCAAAAAACCGGGAGATTGTGGTTTCAAGACGAGGAAAAGCTGTCTATAGATGGTTTATGAAGTGTTGTGCATGAGCATACCTAGGCTATGTGTTTGTATTAAAGTGCTACTTCCGATTCCTTTAAAAGTTTATGTTACTATTTGTTCACCAGGAATCCTACATACAGAAGCAAGTATTCCAGCGGTGACCAAAGCGGGTGTCATGATTACATCGTGTAATCACAAGAGGTGGTTTCGTAAAGAATGAGGATAAGTTTTTAGTTGTTCTGTCGGACAAAATGTAATATGTTTATTTTGCTCAACGGTTCAATTAGGAGTATCTAGAAATATTAATTGTCACGCTGAATAATATATTATTTTTATTATTATTATTATTATTATTATTATTATTATTATTATTATTATTATTATTATTATTACTGGCCACTAAGTATGTGTTTCTATAATTCTTTTGTACGTGCATGAATGTTGATATTTTTAGATCTTCTGCCTAGAAGGATTAAATTACTAGGTTTTATCTCAATTTTAATCTTCTTAATCTTTAGTTGAGAGTAACTATTTATTAGTTATTAATTTAATAATAATAATAATAATAATATTGTAGAAAAACTGATTCAATATTGCGTGCTAACGAACTGTTAAACGCCAGGAATTGACATGTCTTAAATCATAGTCAGGAAGAGAAAGATGACATAAATAAATAATGTAAGGAAGTCAGCTATCTAATGGGGTTAGAAATTTCTTGTGCTCTAAGGCCTTTTAATAGAATAGAATTTCTCAAAAGAGTAATTATTAAAATAGCTTAAATAACTTGTCCATAAGAAGTTTTTAATTTTGAAAAATCTACGAATTTCTCAACCAAGTATCGAGAAAAGAATTTAGAAAATTCCTGATTATATTCAAGAGGAAGGTTAAAAAAAAAAGCATTGTATATTATTCACTGGCTCTTGATGACAGCAGAGACATTACGGATACAGCAAATCTTGAGATTTTTATCCGCGGGATTGATCAAGATGTTAGTACAGGAACCACCACTGGTTGTAGTTTTCATGCCAAGTACCTTTCCTCCATCTCCTTACTTCATAGGCTGTCTGTCGCATGTAATCACTGCAGTTCAAGTTTTGATCACCGCTGCTGTATTCACATGAAAATATTATTCAAATTGTACTTCAACGTTCGGTATGAGTTACATGTAACCACAATAACAATGTACACAGGGATGTTCCCCTCCCGGCCTCACAGAGAGAGAAAAAGACAATGTATTAAGTAGACGTATTTCATCTTGTGGCTAAAAACTGTTTAACCACCCAACATAAATTCAATGGTATATTCACGGATCAATGACGCTATTCATGCATAATAAGAGTTCAAATATTTCATATGCACAGTATTGTTTTATAGTTATTATGTTCTGGCAGTTTCCTTATTGTGGTGATTATGAGAAAAAATTGGTCAGAAAATTTCGGGAAATGCTATCGATGTCCGTAACTCGGGACAGAATGTTCTATTCCGAGACAATCCCTGTCATTATAGGACGGGTAGCAGTCCTATACCATATCCCATTTATTCGTATTTACTTATTAACCGCATGTCAGTATGTCTCAGTACGTCATTGGAAATGTCCTAACTGGAAACGCGATAGGAGGAATTCTCTGCCTGTCTATAGCAGGAGAAGTTGTGGCTACGTCGTCGCAGTGCTCATCTATTGGATGTCGACCTTTCCAGGAGATTTTAGTTAAGGATAGTCATAGAACTGGAAAAATGAGAGAAGAAACAGTTAAAAGGTAAACAATCGCGTTTTCTTGCTAGGGAATTTGGACTGTGAAGAAGAATCCATGCGAGGTTCAACCCTGCTGGCCAACTGTCTCAGATTTTCACAGTTCCGCCGAAGGAACTGAAGATAATTCTGAAAGGAAAAAGCTGAAAATGGATGTAGACTAATAGCTTACCAAGTAAGGTGGGGGAATGTCGCAAGCACGACTGAACAGCAGCAGGGCAGGATGTTAAAAGACTATGCAGAGCGATTGATGAGAGAGAGGCGTCACTATCCTCGCTAAACAAGGATCTGACAAGCAAACATTCTGATTGGGGGCAGATAAAAAAAGTTAAGTTTTTTTCCTTCACCAAGATAATAATGTCAAAAGAAGTGCTTGTTCAAATTTAGGCCACGACCTCAATTACGAGATCGTCCAGAAAGTGATTTTCCCTGGGCCCGTTTACAGAAAAAAAGCACAATTGCTTGGAAAGATTTATTCAAACAGATACAACAATTGTTGCGCTATTTGTCAACATATCTCTCATTGGAATTGAGACACATTAATCAGTCATTTAAGAAAAGGTTCAATGGCACGAATTCCAATTTTTCAGAAGAAAGAAAAAACTGATTATATAAAAACATGGCAATATACTTTATTGGGTTATTTTACGACGCTGTATCAACATCTAGGTTATTTAGCGTCTGAATGAAATGAAGGTGATAATGCCGGTGAAATGAGTCCGGGCTCCAGCACCGAAAGTTACCCAGCATTTGCTCGTATTGGGTTGAGAGAAAACCCCGGAAAAAACCTCAACCAGGTAACTTGCCCCGACCGGGATTCGAACCCGGGCCACCTGGTTTCGCGGCCACACGCGCTGACCGTTGCTCCACAGGTGTGGACAACACGGCAATATTTGATACAAAGTTACACACCTATCCCATAATAATCAGTGGTTATAGCATTAGCGTGTATGAAACACAAGTAAAGTTTGTTCCGATAAGTTGTTAGGCCTATACTGATTCAAAATTGTTAACATGGCGGAAGAAAAAAATTTAATTTTTTTATCTGTCCCCATCAGAATGTGAGCCCATACATCAGAAGAGTGACGATCGAGAAAGTTCGCTCTGAAGTACAGAAGGCGACAGGTGAAAATTAGGCTACGATTCGTGAAGGCTTTGTTTTGGAAAATTCTGAAATTCATTTTGGGAAATAGGCCTATGTGGGTCCACGGCGCATTCATTTTAGGGTTCATTCTGACATTGTTCTTAGCGCCTTAGGGAAACTACTGGCAGAGTGAGTTATCCTAATTTAGGAGATTAGTCAATTGGCTGTGAGTAGGGTTACCATCCGTCCGACAAAAGGAGGACATGTCCTCTTTTTTAGTCATTTTATCCTGTGCGGCAGACATTTAAAAAAAAATTGAAATGTCCCGCATTTCGCATTTCAACTAGAATTAATATTAATATTGAATAATGTGCGATAATATGCATAGAATATCTAAACAAATGGTGAAAACCTATGAAAGAATTTAACTGCTTTAAATGGCTGGAGCTGGAGCACATTAAAAAAAATATATGATGACCTATTAACATGCATTGAATTATTACACTATGAAAACTTCACTATTCATGATTCTATGCTATTTTATAAATTTTATTCTGCAATGTACAAAGATATGCCAATCAAGTTAATTTGGACAAAGATTTAAGTTTAGATAAACAATGGTGCAAATTCTTCAATTCCAATAGTTCTGCGAGCACTGAAACTTTCTCAGAACTCTTAAAAATATGTCAATTCACAATGGAAGTGCTGGGAGAGTATTTTCCCTAATATCTGTTCAATGGACAAAAGAACGAAATCGCATGCTAACGGAGACAGTCAGAGATATCATCATGGTGAAATATAATTTCAAGGACATGTCCTGTGAACAGTTCTATAGTTATTTGTTATACTCTATTTTATTTCAAGGAGTGCAGTTCGGTGGCTCCTTTGAACACCCACTTACAGATTTATGACTTCCTACACAAACAACTCTGACAATTCCATCCTGTCTCCTCGTCCCAACATTGCACAGTTGCCACAATCCTGGTGACCCTCGAAATGAGACTGACGGGATTCTTGGAATTCTGAAAAGATGCAGCAACTCTGCCTCCACGTGGATTTGACGAGAGGCTGTCAAATCTTCTAAACAAGTGTTGTGATTGGTTACTGACAGGAGAAGATAAGATTTCCGTCACCGTAAGTAAGACATTTATTTATGACAACCAATTAGTAGGGGGCAGTAGAAGGTCTGTCGGCAAAGTCCTTTCTATGAAACTGCACTCCATGAAAAAAATAGAGAATACAAGATATGTTTGTCTCTTCAGGCTCTTGTGCACAAAGTGGGCTTCACCGATAAAGTAGGGTACAGATGTAATACTGTTCAAGCAACTAGAGAGAAAACTAACTAAGGTGAGCCATTGTTTTTATCTTTAATTTTGTTGATATCAACTTTTAAAAAGTCCTCCTTTTTTCAACAATGTCCTCTTATTTTAGATTCCATGTCCTCCTATAGTATTTCTTCTCATGGTAACACTAGCTGTGAGGCGACTCTAATAAATTATGGCACGATCGACATTCAGAGCATAATGTGGGGAAGGGTGGGTATTCTAATCAAGGGAGAAAAGGAACGTGTGTTCCTCGTTTAGAGAGTGGTTTGGGGTGGGGCATATTTGTCATTCTCACTCTGAATATAAGTGATTCAGTTGCTGATGCCAACATTCGTCGCACTGGGTATTTGCAGCAGGGTATAGACATACAGGTTATAAATCGGCCTACAAGTGAATAAAATAGATGCCCTTTTTTGAGATAAGACACAAATGAATGAAGTATCTGAAATTATTAATCTCTGGAATACGAAGATGTTCATACTTGCTTACAGTTAGTAAGTTACTGTCAATCTTCCAAAAGTTTCATCCCTAGTAATCGTACCTTCTACAAAAAGAAATGAAGTGCAAAATGCATCGTTAGAATTGCTAACGCGTATAACAAGAGCGTAAGTTAACAGTTGCTTTCAATGTATCGATCCCTTGTCTTCGTCTGCAATCACAAATTCAATTGAAAAGAATTAAACCAGTATTGGTTACCAATTGACGAGGGAATTCTTGCATGAAGGGGATACAGCCACTAGCGGTTAACTTCGCCTGCTTCACACCAATATTATTTGCCTCTCAAACAATACGAGTTTTAAAGTAGGTTAAATGGAATGATGTTATTAAACAGCACTATTTTTCATTATGCCTACGAGCGTAAAACAGCACTACAATAACTTAACCTTATTTTTAAGATCACATTCTTCCAGACCCCGTCATTTGCATACTAATAATATTTCCGCTGACAAAATTTTCTACACTCTGTCACTCTTGTCCTAGAGATCTAAAACAACATCATATGCCACATCCAACAACGCTTTCCTCCCTCCACTGCTGCTGATCTAGAAATCTAGAGCGCTGAATAACGATATTCGCTAACCGGATTCTAGCTACGGAGGAATTGTACATAAACATTGTTAAGACTGGTTCACAATAAACCGGAAACGGAAACAACGAGAACGAAAACGGATATATTGTTAAAATAAATTATTTAAATGTGAGTATTCACAATAGTTAATAGTTAATTGTGAATGTTCACATTTAAATACATTTATTTTAACAATATTTCCGTTCTCGTTCTCGTTGTCATTTCCGTTCCCGGTTTATTGTGAACCAGCCGTTACTCCGAACCAATATGCTTTAATATACGAAAAGAAAAAAAAATGCCTTTTTCGGGAAACAAACCGGTTATAACGGGTGTACGCGCGGAAACAGGCTTCGCTTAGTACGGTGCCGTTCGAGAAGTGACATGGGCAAGTAACAGCCCTCTCACCTGTGACTTAGTTTGTCGGTTTTCGGCAATAAAATCTCACAGTTTATGTGAAAATGAAACTTATTGGCTTGTCTTATAACAGGGTCTAAGTGCTGGAAATATAGTATGATACTTTTATACGATTTTTTCGTAACATACTATCATAAATGAAGATTCGCTGTTCTAATGTGTACCGCATTGCCACGAATTAAACTAAATTTCACTCAATTGGAGACAGCTGTATGTTAACGCCCTAACTGCGACATAATCTTCGCTCTGCGTTATTCGTCCATGCTACACAATAGAAAACCTTGCTACGCTCTATCCAGGGGAAATGTACAGGCCCAGAAACAAAATTTTGGCCACTTGAATTTTCCAAGTTCAAGTTATACTCAGTAAGCACTGAACATGCGCAATATGTTATAACTAGATTTTTGGAAAATTCAGGTGGCCCAAATTTAGTTTTTAGGTCTGTACATTGCTTCCTCGGCAGCCGTAAAAGTCAGACAACATAAGTTAAATATGTAAGCGAAACCTTTTGGAGAAATAGAAGTCTCTATTGAACTAAAAACAATATTATTCGAGGAAAAACTGTTTAAATACTATGAAGAAAAGCCCAATAAATGCCATGGTCGCGAAAGGAAGTAGAGTAGGCCTACGTCCAATTCTAGAAGTTAAGGTTACGTTGTACTCTCATGTCATTGTAAAAGTCAATGAAGCTGAACTAAATGTGGCTATAAAATATTTCATAACTGAGCATTTGTATTAGTATTTAAAATACAGTACTTGAAAGACATTTACAAGAGTATTAGTTTAGCAGGAAATCTAAATTACAAACTGCACGTGTAGGCTTGAACCTCCTTTAGTAAGCATATACCTTCCTCGACAGAAAATGCAAAAATGTTATTCCGTATATATCTATGCTTTGAATTATAAATTATTATTATTATTATTATTATCATCATTATCATTATTATTATTATTATTATTATTATTATTATTATTAACATACCGTATTACTAAAGAAAAGTTAAAAAAAAAATTGGGGAAAATACAACTAATAGTCTATATTAAGAAAATAATCGAACATCTTACTACCTACTGGAATTTAAATATACATTTCATAAGATGATGTAGCGAAATAAATCACATTATTTTCGAACATTCTTAGTCACTGTATGAATAATCATAGCAGAAAGTGTAATGTGCTGTTTTTCCATACATGGATTTTTTTATGTGCCTAGAATCTTCGTAAAGACACGAGTTTCATGAAAAGCCTACGACATATGAAGGGTTCAGAGCCATAGTGGGCCAAGCACCATTTATTAAAAACGGAGAAATCAAGGATTAAAGTTAAGTGAATACCATAATTTAATGAAGATTGGCGTATCATTTAGTTTGAATGTGTATACTTTATATTACTGTACTTGCTACATATTTCCATTGAATTGTGATAATAACTTCATTTTAACACTTCTTTTCTACTGTTTTAGTAAATGGCGCTTGGCCCACTATGATTCTGAACGCTTCATATATAGTATTATCATATTTTAAATAGTTGTTTTCTATTGGCCACATCAAAAGCTTTCTCAGAATCAATAACTCTCTTTGACTTAAAGTAAACTGCCAATGTGGTGTTGATTTTTTTAATATTCATTATTCCTGCTCAGAACTGTTAAATTTCATATGCATTAATATCACACACATTCAATCCACTCACTCGCTAATAGTGAATATGGACAAAATTCATCCAATAGTTTAAGAAACATTGCTACCCATAAGACAAGCCGACAAGTTGTCGGACATTTTAGTAGCTATCAGGTAGCCTATGCTGAAAATTAATATTTCTGCGAAGATCTCCAAATTTATTTTTTGGGTCCTAATATTTTGTCTTTATACGTTGAAAAATGAAGAAATAAAGTCAGCAAAGAGAAATTTGATATAGAACAATCTTCTACAAATACATTTTCTCTGGAAACTGAGTGTTCTCGTACCATCTAGCGGTCTAATCCTTTTTGAAGTTTACTTAGTTTTAAAGCTATTAGAAAAGGTTGTGTTGCTAGCGTTGTTTCATTCGGAATACTGAAAACATTTTGTAGTTTAAATAAAGAACTCACTTTCACAGAATGAGGGTGAAGTGTTTAAAATAAAGAAACAAGCGGAGGAATCACAAAGGTGATATAGTAATACGAGTTGATTCTACAAGTAATACCAACTATGCCAACCAGCAGTTTTCCTCCACTAAAAATGTCCCCCAGGAGACTATGATTCACGCCACCAAGACATTCCCTATTCCGCCGCTGGATGGAGTTGAGAGGATAGCACGATCCTTTGGCCACTTAGCCTCTGAGATAACAGCCTGATAGAGATTACTTGAAGGGACTCAACTATCTTACCAACTAACTCTCCACGTGACATTACTTGGATCTCCCTATTTCGCAAGCCTCGTTTACGCGGGAAAGCAGACTGGAGTCAAGTAAATAGCGAACCCACATGCAGTAAACTTAAACTGTGTCTGTAAAATACAGTCACTTGCCAGAAAAGTTAAACCTGCGCAGAACACTTAAATACAACTACCATGGGGAAGGTCTTCTTTTGATGCACTAGAATACGTACCATACCACTATCAGCTGCAGCCGAATCCTAATGTTATTAGTAATTAGGCCATGGACAAGGGTGGGCAACTCGTGCTCTCAAAGTGTCAACACAATCTCAATGCAGGTAGAACGGACTCTGTACTGTCTGTGTGCGGTTCTTTCAAGACACAAGTTCGATCGCGTCTGCAGTAAGTGGCGGCTCGTTTTAAGTGAAAAACAATATAATTCCCAGATCATTTCCCTTTAGTTACGAGTAAAAAGAGAATTTTTTTCTTAACAAGAGAGGTAAAGCTTGTATTATGTTCTATTACAATTTCTTACGCATGACATTTTATGTTACAAATAAACAGTGAAGGTTTTAGTAAAGAAATACTGTCTGCATCTGCATTAGAACAGCTAAAGGTAAAAATGAGATATCAACAAGGTGAGACTGATATCAAATATCATTAGCACGTTGTGCGTGCTAGTTACAGAATTGCACGACATATAATCGACTATCTAAGAACATTTATGGATACATTTGAAATGTAGTAGTATCATGTAGAACATAGACAACTTCACTTTCTTTGATTATAAACTATCTTGAAGAGTGATAAGAAAATCTTCTTATCAAATATAAGACCTTACTTCAAGACGTACAGCAGAATTCACTGGTAAGTTTGGAGAAACAGTGACAATTGACAAGGAATCGAGATTTTTCTGAAATCCTTCTGGCTTACAGCCGATAGAAAATCCTGAAAGTTTATAGCTTGAATTGATAAATCTACAGAACAGCACGCCACTCAGATTCCAGCGAAATTAGGAATAGAACTGTTCGTAATGTTGCCTAAGTAGAATTTCCAAATATACTCTCTGCTTCCATATAATATACTGTATGTGTTTAATACAAGAAACAAGTGTAAAAGCTCTCAAAGTAAAGAAAGAGCTCAGAAGTAAGCTTATTTCATCTGCCGTGACATGTAAAAAATACTTCCTTGAATTTGTTATTGTTTGCGAATACAGACTATTACCTTTCTGAGAACAGAGGAATACTCTTTAATGTATAAAGACTTGTAAATTCTAGCATTCTACGTTTCAAATAAGATATATAATAAAATATATTAACAAATAGTGTAATAATAAATAAGTGTAGCGGCTATATTTGTTGTATCTTGAAAAGGTTGTATTCAGTTTGTGTTTCCAGTACTAAACTAATTTACATAGCTGGAAAATAATATAATTTTGTTATGTGTTCAGGTATAGTCTGTCTAAAGTTACTATAATTATTGTACCATGCGTCATTCTGAAATTCAAATCATGGAATAGATATCACGATCACCCGCATGAGCCGCCAGAGCGCACCGTGGCTTTTGCAGCGAAACTACAAACAACTTGTAACTGTTGTGGCTGGCTCCGTCTGCCTTTCTCTCTTTCAAGGTTTTTTAGCACTTTGGGAGCACTTTGCCCATCCATGGCCATGGATGAACGTAACTTGTGTCAGCCACCTCTCCACGCTACGGACATATGCGCGCCGAATTAGCGTAATATCTCGGCATCAACAGAAGCTATGTACCTATGCGACCGCCCTTTTGATTTGTAATCACGAGTTCTGCAATTTAAAGTCATAATAGATACGTACTGTACACGCTGAGTGAATCATAGTGAAAAATGTGTTGTGAAATGAGACTAATTTTCGAATATTGCTTCAAATGAAGAGAAAATACAGTGTGTTCGGATGAGTGTGTGACAAACTTTGAGGGCGATTGGTAGTGTAAAATGAAACAACTTTTACTCTTATAAACCCATATCCTGCGACGCTCGAGTAGAAAGCTACATAACCATGAAAACAGTTTTACCCATGACTATTACTCAATTTTTTCTCGTGTGCAGGATGGGATGCGTGGAACGAGGAAATAACTAGTGTTTCGTTGAGGTGACTCTCTTCATCTCTTCTTTATTTACAACTCAAGTGCGTACATGTTTTCACGGTTCACACCTGTGGAGTAACGGTAGCGCGTCTAGCCGCGAAACCAGGTGGCCAGGGTTCGACTCCCGGTCGGAGCAAGTTACCTGGTTGAGGTTTTTTCCGGGGTTTTCCCTCAACCCAATACGAACAAATGCTGAATAACTTTCGGTGTTGGACTCCGGACTCATTTCACCGATATTATCACCTTCATCTCATTCAGATGCTGCATAACCTAAGATGTTGATAAAGCGTCGTAAAATAACCTACTAAATATGTTTTCACATAGGCCTAATAAATGTACGACACAAATTACAAATGATTACATGTCGGTACATCTTTACAAAATTAATGTTCGTAGTAGCCTACATCGTCTGTGGTTTAAAGGCGGTTCTCAACATGGCGCCCACCCAGCATGTTGCATAAATTGCATCGTCTCATTATTGATTGTGGAACACGTTCAAGAACCCCTTAGTACTACACAACGAAAGATGGAGATACGTTCAACAGGTTACTGTAATTCCAGACATTTAATACAGAAAAGGATGAGTCCAAACTGTCATAGGAAAAACTCGCTGCTTTCAACGGCATTTAGCTTCGTACTGGAGCGTCGCCGGATATGGATTTGTCACCACCTATCACATCTCAAAGTTTGTCACACATTAATCCGAACACTCTGTATATGCATGCCCTTCATTAATTACTTGTCTTATCAAAGAGTCATACTCCCCATTCGAAAACCTAAAAAAAAAAAAAAAAAAAAAAAAAAAAAAAAATTAAAACATTCAAACGAACAGTAACTATAGTTTAATTCCCGGAACTATGGTCCGTCCCATGTATCTATAGAGTAGAAAGACGAAACAAGACCTCTGCGCAAGTGGTATGTGGGAGAGCTAGGGCCAATGATTGCTCTGGGGGGAGGTGTTGGTTGAATGAAGCTAGCAATCGCTTGCAGGGATTGGATCATTTCTATCTGAACTCAACTCTACCTTCTATCAAGAGAATCTTACCCCTTAGCGGCCTCGAGCTGATGGTGCCCGCAATACACTCCGACACAGATAGACTCCGCCCCCATATGCGTCAAGTTACTCTATAGATTCCCGGGACGGGCCATAGGTAATGTTTTCTATGTGCCGGTATATCCCTGATACAGAGCAGAATTAAAAAAAAAAAGTCACTTCCTCCTATTACAATTATCATCGTCATATTCTTCTTATTCTTTGTAAAACGTCTTACCTTTTGTCTGAAGGATTGAGGCTTGTTATTTTTACACATTATGCGCCTCATTTAGAAATAATAAACAGTCCGGCAGATAAGTCAGAGGCAATTATAGTGCAGGTATCAGTTCTAAGCTTCTGATAGAGGGTTTTTTTCTGTGCGGCATAAGAATAAGACACTTAGGTGAAGTGACGGCTGTGAAGCACTCTTTCAGTGGCTGTAATAAAAATGTGAAGGATTTTCCCTTATTTCTCTGAAGGAAGCATTCACCAGAAGTTCCGTACGAAATAACTTCGCCAATGTTAAATTGGCACGGACTAAATAAGACAGAACAATGTCACAGCAGATTTGTCACGTGACATTAATTCACATTAGGCCTACCTGTCACTACACCAATCGCTCCATAAGTAGTATTTGAAATCAGATGATATTCCAAACGTAGTATGAAAATATAGTATATGTTATTAGCATGGCGGAAACATATTTCCACCATGTGTTATTAGTAGACGTCGGATTTTTAGGCACTTAAAAATTAACTCTTAAGCACCTAAAACAGGCCCTGAATTTATCAATATAGACACTAAAAACATAGATTTAGGCACCTAAAATACAATTTCAAGCAACCAAAAATACTATTTTATGCAGCTAAAATGCAATTTCTATCCACACAAACTACAGTAACTACAAAAATGCAATTAATTTATGCGTATTAAGCATTTCGGTATATAGTGACAAAACAGCAAAAAAAAAAATATATAAATATATTGCAGTTAGACACTTTATTTTTGTTAGGTCTTAATTAGGAATACTACTGGTACGTAGATACGTAATTCTTAATAAATTCATCGGCCTCGTTGCTCTAAGGCTGCTAATATACAAGTGCTCATATTACAATGAAATTAATTAATTTACCAATGAATTTACAATTAAGACATTATTCATAATTTACATTGCAATAGATAACGTTTGTCTCTAACAAGTAAAACCCCGATTATACGTCACCGTATTAACCGATTGGTGGCTTATTCGACTGTTTCCCTCTCTCGTTCTTTTTGTTTTGCATAAAAAATATGAGTACTGTACATTATATTAGTACGAATTTTTTTCTACGGAGTTTTTTTTTTTTACAAACCTTTACCCTTACGCAGTATGATCTACTCTTCGTGTGGTCGTACTGTCTAACTTCTATGCAAAATACCTTCCACAGGTGTCAAAAGAAAACGCGTTTGCTACGAAAGAAGTGCAAGTAATTGAGTGATTTAGAAAAAGAGAAACTATCTCATCACATTACGAGATAGGAATTATAAATGTGGGCGATTTAATGAAAAACAAAATATAAAGTTCATCAAATTTGTAAATCTACAACATGAAACCACTACTATTCCTATCTTTCCACAGATAGTTGTCATAAGTAGTTTCCTTGGCCATTAAAAACCCGTCGTTGAAAACTAGATTTAAATTAGTGAACTTATGATCCAATCACTATCCAGCGTGTTATAAGAAAAGACCACGGGGGAAATGACGAAACTGTATTATGTACTTAATTTATGAACACTTTTATAGTACGGATTATCCGATTTTTTCGATTAACCGTTCACTCCACTCCCTTCATTACCACAGATAATAGAGGTTCTACTGTATTCTATTGTGAAACTTTGCCCTTCTTAGACAGAACCATCTTATAAGAAAAAAAATTCTTCCCAATGACACCGAAGCAATGAATGCATATTTAAATCTATCAATATTTGCCATGCTGATTTCTTTAGGGAGAACTACATCCTTTCGATTCATTACATTCCTACTGTCTACTCAAATGCTCAACAAAACCAGACACCTTTCAGGAATATCTTCAGGATATTTGAACCAAACCCAATCCATGACATTCAAAACTTTCTCTTCACTGCTACAAGAGAATTTAAAAATATAGTCTATACGTAACAAATAGAAATAGGCAATTTTAGGCTCTAAAACCTTAAGAATAGGTCTCAATGGGCAAAACAGGCATTTCTGGCACAATAAAACCGCTTTCAAACATTCACATTTAAAAAAAAAAAAGTAAAGATATTTAACTAGTTTTAGTTTATCCCTACAGATAAAAATAGGCATTTAACTTAAAATCCGAGGTTTAGTTATTAGCAACATGGGTCCTGAGAGCGATTGCGAGAAATTCCGAAGTTCTGAAACTTCATCTATGCCGCATCAAAGTTGCGCCGGAGGAAAGAAAGAACATTACAAGAAATTAATAAACTTGAACGCATGAGTTCTTTTAATTGTGACATGCAAATACAACATGCATAGAAGTGTTCAATCAGTCCGTGTATAAGGAGAAGATGCATGTGATTGTAAGAAGAAACGCTCTTCCGAGAACATCTTGGAACACGAGAGCAGAGAGTCGGGTCAATATACTCCGCTAGTAGTAACAACAAGACTCGTACCAAATTATAAGCAAGGCTGTTATTTGAAGAACAGCTTAGCGTATCAAATGAGTCCATAAAATCTTAGACGCCGCAACTTCGGAAAGAAGTATACAAACAGTTATTATCTTGATTGATGTGCTGTATCAGACGTCCATTTTGAACAAAAAGTTGCAGAAGGTTCAAGTCTTAATTACCATTACAAAGTGTACTGAAAAAATAACAATAATACTGAAAAGAAAATTAAGGGATTCGGGTAACTTCATCCCGAATGTTGGATGGATTGTTCAGAACTAAAATCAAAACCAGTCATGTAGGCTTACTTAAAAATTATTTTACAAGTCGCCATTCCGGGAAAACTAGGACTTCCAACGAAAAAGTATTTTCCAGAAATATTTGTTTATTATTATCGCCGCGGCCTCATGCTTAACATGTCGGCATCATACAATACCGTGCGGTGTGCTTTTAAAACATAATTTTGCCGACCGATTGTTGCTCTGTAGGTTTCACTCTAAGCGTCACGTAGTCACGTCTACTTCCTCGATAAGAATAAGCACTAGTTTGTTATATTGTTAAATGGCTATTATTATTATTATTATTATTATTATTATTATTATTTCATATAAGAGTACGTTGACATTCTTTACTCTTAATAATAACTCTTTAATAATAATTTTTAATCACATACCTTAATGTTCGTCCTCAGCACAAGACATTGCAACCTCGGTTTTAGTCCACGTGGATTAGACAAGTAGATGTAATTTAATAATGGAAGCAGCTTATTGGTTGCAACATTTAAATTGAGGCGAGTGATTGGAGCGGCGACATAAGAAATTTAAAATAATAATGCAATTAAATTTCAAAGACCTGCCGAATGTTATGCACGAGGCCGCTCAAAGACCTGCCGAATGTTAACCATGAGAGCGCGGCGATAATATTAGTGTAAGACATAGGTAAGACTCTACATTTAAATATCATAATGTTTTATTTTCAAAAGGAAAATATTTTACAAGTTATATGGGCATTGAATCTATGTGGTCTTGGCTGGGTAGCCCTAATAGGTACTGTTTTGCTTTCCTAAGTTTGCAGCACTTACTCATACAGAGATCAGCTGTTAATGTATGTTTTTCTAGGAGCAGTAGTTCTGTTGCCCGATCACCAGAAGCGCTAAACGTTTCAATGGGATTTTTTTCATTGAATGCTACTGAGAAACCGTTGTATACGAGATATATCTCGTACGTAACAGAAAGCCACACAGAACAAAAAAACAGCCGTCATATTTCTTTTGAGACGAGAGCCAGATGACTATTTTATGAGTCGTTTGTATGTTTATGTTATTTAATTAAGAAGATATCGTAAGTGAAAATTTCATCAGAACAACTAATATTTTATTTATACTTGTTCTGTAGAAATTTTTACTTATTATCTTAATTAAATAACATAAAGACACAAAAATAATATTCATCTTTAAAAATCTTTATAATTCGATCAACAAAACCACCAATATGGCGCTCAAATTTTCAAATGTTAAGCTTCACAGCCAGACCACCAGGAGCGCACCATTTCTTCTCGCCTTCCCTCTCGTAACATGCGCCGTGCACTTCTATTATATTGTTGTTCTGTGGTCTGCACTGTTAATGCCAGAGCTCCAGGATCAAGAAACATTTTACTCTGTACTATATTCTTCCTGCCATTTATTTTCAGTAGTTTAGGTTAACAACAATTAATGTTACAGTTCAAGTGAATATTCTGAATTATAAAATAATGTCATAGTTGTTTTGAAACTAGAAATATGAAGCACATTAACGCATCTGTAACATTCGTGACAAAATGTGTGACATGGAAGAAACAGCTATAAAATATTTACCGATTATGTTTTTGTGAACTAATTGAATGCCATGAGATTTGTACAGCTTTCACATGGACATTATGAGAATGAATATCTTTTTGCTTGTGACAGAGAACTGAGTTTTACACTTTTTGTTATTAAGGTGTGAAGTGAGTTCACAATATTGTAACGTCAGTGACGAAACCTTTTCTCTATTTTCTGCAACAATAACCAGTTTTATTCATCTTTTTTTTTTTTTTAAATATACTAATCTCTACATTGATTCTAATAATAAAATTTGACAAAAATCATTTCATTTTCATTATATAGAGGTTGAAAATAGTAGAAACGAAACATTCGCGACAACGGGAATGGCTGAAGTGTCATGAAAGACCTCTTTTTTCCACTTGTAATTTGCGTTACTTCTGGCCAGTGAAGAAATGTGGAATAATTTATACTTCTCTTTCGACTTACGATAACAAGAAAAGATGAAAAGCAGTGAAGAGGTACTGCGGTCTGTACCACCAGGAAGAGATTAGTTAACTTACAGCGAAGGATTCTGAGCTCATTTCCCGTCATCATCACCAACTTCATCCATCCTGCCTACTTACATACTCATGTTATCCTACCATACGGAGCGAACGGAATACGACCTAATGAGTGCCCCAACATCAAAACACATTCTCCAACATTCATTCATTCCTTACAAAGTTTTTTTGCCAAAGGGAAGGTCCTAGGTCCTTCATTTCGAAACCAGCAATCTCCGATCTTCACTTGTTTTCCTCCTTCCTCTTAGTTTTCGGGTACGATTCACATACCTTAACATTGTCTATCACCTGATATCTTTCTCTGCTCCGAACTCTCTTTCCGTTCACCATTTCTTGGAGTGTATCCTTTAATAGACGTTTCTTGTCAGCCAGTGACCAGTAAATTTATTTTTCCTTTCCTGATTAGTTTCAGCATTACTATTTCTTCACCCACTCTTTCTAGCACAGCTTCATTTCTCGCTCTGTCTGTCCATTTCACACGCTCTATTCTTCTCCGTATCCATATTTTAAATGCTTACAAGTTAAAAGAAATGTAAAATAAACATTTAAAATGTTTGTGCGTACGAAATGGAAGTAAACCTACCTATACGTATACAAAACTGTATGTCGATAAGTAAATGATAGCTAAATTCAACATTGTAATGTACTGGAAAAAAAAAATAATAAATAAATAAAAAAAAAATAAACAAATTTCAAATGTTTTATGGACTTTCTCTTCACTCCGTTGTAATGTTCATGTTTCTGCCACATACAATGCCACACTCCATACAAAGCAGTTCACTAGTCCCTTCCTTTAGAGATTCATCATTATTGCTAAAAAGAAAAAAAAAAAGCCACCATGGGCGCAAATGGTTACACAGCAATATGTGTGGAGTTACCAAAAATATGTATATTTGTTTACACATTGTTACATAACTATTGAAAATACGTGCAGCAATTTTCGATTATTCCTCATCTTCAATCGCTTGTTCACTTATGATTAAGGTAGGCACTACCTCTTTTTGTAACAACATACAATAATAATAATAATAATAATAATAATAATAATAATAATAATAATAATAATAATAATATTGGTTATATATATATTTTAAGTAAAATGTATTTATCTGTGGAAACGGACATGGGAATAGGTAGGGGAGAGTCGGGTAGAATCGGACATCGGGTAATATCGGACAGTGAGTTTCTTTCATCTACCACACGATGATAGTACCTGATTGACATGGTTACCTTTCTGTGATGTCGCATAGAGAAACGTAACCATGTCATTCAGGTACTACCATATGGTGGTAGATGAAAGAAACGCAGTGTCCGATACTATCCGATGTCCGATACTACCAGACTCCATGCATTTGAACGAAAATAATATTATTGAGGAACTATACTTTTACGTCGGATGACGTGAATATGTTAGGAGAAAATCCACAAACGAAGGGAGACAGCACGGAAATTTTACTTGAAGCAAGTAAGGAGATAGGTATGAAAATAAACCCCGAAGAAACGAAATACATGATTACGTCTCGTGACTAGAACATAGGTCGAAATGGATATATAAAACTTGCAAATTTATCCTTTGAAAAGGAGAAAAAAAACAAGCACCTTGGAGCAACAGTAACAAATACAAATGACACTCGAGGGAAAATTAAACACAAAATAAATATGGGAAATGGCTGTTAATATTCGGTTGAGAAGCTTATCATCCAGTCTGTTCTCGAAAAATCTGAAAGTTAGAATTTATAAAACAGTTATATTACCGGTTGTTCTGTATGGTTGTGAAACTTGGACTCTTACTTTGAGACAGGAACAGAAGTTAAGGGTGTCTGGGAATAAGGTACTTAGGAAAATATTTGGAGCTAAGAGGGATGAAGTTACAGGAGAATGGAGAAAGTTATATAACGCAGAACTGCACGCATTATATTCTTCACTTGACATAATTAAGAAACATTAAATCCAGACGTTTGAGACAGGCAGGGCATGTAGCACGTATGGGCGAATCTATGAATGCATATAGAGTGTTAGTTCGAAGACCTGAGGGGAAAAGACCTTTGGAGAGGCCGAGATGTAGATGGGAGGATAATATAAAATGGATCTGAGGGAAGTGGGATATGATGGTAGGGACTGGATTAATATTGCTCAGGATAGGGACAGATGGCGGGCCGGGCTTATGTGAGGGGCGCAATGAACCTCCGGGTTCCTTAAAAGCCATTTAGGTATTTAGGAAAATATTTGGAGATAAGAGGGATGAAGTTACAGGAGAATGGAGAACGTTACACAACGCAGAACTGCAAGCATTGTATTCTTCACCGAACATAATTAAAAAACATTAAATCCAGACGTTTGAGATGGGCAGGGCATGGAGCGCGTATGGGTGAATCTATGAATACATATAGAATGTTAGTTGGGAGACCGGAGCGGAAAAGACTTTTGGAGAGGCCGAGATATAGATGGGAGGATAATATAAAAGGATCTGAGGGAGGTGGGATATGATGGTAGGGACTGAATTTATATTCCACGGGATAGGAACCGATGGCGGGCTTATGTGAGAGCGGCAATGAACCTCCGGGTTCCTTAAAAGCCATTTGTAAGTTGTATTTATACTTTCACGCATTGTCACTCAGCCTGTTAGCAGAAATACTTCTACCAGTGACAAAGATATCCGAGATCCATATGTCATTAAAAGAAACGAAAAGCAGTGAATATTTATTTCTACTAGCATGACTATTGTTTAGGGTAATATGAACAACAGCTGTAACAATCACCGTGATCCCGAATTTCTGGTTAGATACTGATAACATGCTACTAGCCCCAGTTCGCTAATTAACTATTCCGAACAAAGCTGTGAAGAAATCGCAAAATTCTAAAGAAACCTACTAACAACCACTTTGTCATAAACGTCGGGGATAGAACTCCGAACTTCTTTGTTAAGTCCATCATGCTGAGCTATTGCCGAAGCGAACAATGGCGAGGCTTATGTGTTAATAAATCCGCTGCATAGCTATACGGTAGCTAAGACGGGAGGGGGAACATTGATTGGTGGGAGTATTTCATGATCTGTGGGGGACGGCACGAAATAAAGCGCTTCTGATGCCGTCCATTGTGACATGCGGCTGGAAATTATATCCCACCGACGAACAGCTTGAGGCAGGCTCTGACACGTGGAGCGACGTCTGACAGCCATCACTACAGAACAAAACAAGCTCACTTTCTGTGTTTTGTGAGTGGGGGACGGTAATTTTAGAGGTAAAGTGACAACCATGTCGAGCAATTTCGCAGAATATTGGCTATTTCGTGGTTAAAACGCTGGAATGTAGAAATGTGCCATAAAAAGTATTCTGTCAATTCTAGTAACACAATCCAACGGATTTTTTTTCCATAATGGTTTAATATTTCCAAAAAAAAGTTCTCGAATGAAAAATCTATTTTTGTACCAACCCATGGGATATTTACTTACGATACTCTCATTTGCCATATAGTCTTCCCCTATCATTGCCTACATCACAGAATGCTTTGGCGTATTCAAATTTACCCGAGATGGACGTGGCAGGCCCAAAATAAAGTAATTATACCGAAGTTTGAATACTATCCACCTACCAGTAAAGAACTCATTGTGTATTATTTATTATAGGTTATATTAATTTGTCCTACTGAATTTATTTGTAATATTGACACTTAATATTTAAGGAGAAAAATTCGCTCCGGCGCCGGGGACCGAACCCGGGTCCTTGGTTCTACGTACCAAGCGCTCTGACCACTGAGCTACGCCGAATTCAATCCCCGGCGGCGGAGCGAATTTTTCTCCTTAAATATTAAGTGTCAGTATTACAGATAAATTCTGTAGGACAAATTAATATAACCTATAATATTCTCATAGCTAGCACTGCATATTAACTGCGGATTCCCGGCCAACAAGTCACTCAGCTGAGTGCGCTCCTAGTATAATGACAGTTGACATTGGATACACGTCAACATATATTATATGCCTAACTTGGAGTCAGGCCACAAAGGGAAACATCAAAGGAGGAGGATTCGATCCGGTGCTGTGGATTGAATTCGGCGTAGCTCAGTGGTCAGAGCGTTTGGTACGTAGAAACAAGGATCCGAGTTCGATCCCCGGCGCCGGAGCGAATTTTTCTCCTTAAATATTACGAACTCATTGTGTTAAGGGAAGAATAAGGTGAAATTCCTTCAATTTCATCAAACATTCCCATTTTGTTTTCTGTTTTCATATTAATCCCTAATGCTTACGTAATAGATGCAGGGGAGAGTGGGGTAATTGCACGCACATAACTCCCTGTTGTTATAAATTCCAAGATCATTTTTAATGTAACACTAAAGCTTTTGGAGATAATAAAACAATTAGGTTCTAATAATATTTAAAAGTTACAAAATGTATTTTTAAACAACATTATTTTCTACTGATGATAAATGAAAACGTTGTAAAGAGTGCCACTACCCTACCAAATGGGGAAATAGAACGCAGACAGTTGGGGTAGTGGAACACAGATACAAACGTAATTGTAGGGCTTTCATTTCAAAACTTCCCAGTCTAAAAAACTAATTATTTAAATTGAATTCAATTTAACCAAAAAACACGTCAATTTAGATATTGAAGGGGAAGACTGAACACAGACTTAATTGCACTTTAAATTTCACTTCCCACCCACTTCCCCCACTTTGAAATTTCAAATGGAACACCCATATTTTTATACTTAAATATGAAAGAGCAATCAATTGTTTTTACACCTCATTCGTTTTCGCATCTTTTGTTTTCTATCGTCGCCTGGCAAACTGGATTGTTGTTATTGTTGATTAGAGCTGAAGAGAATAAAGCTACAAAAACCTGTTGAGCATTTCATGTAATAGTTGTGTTTGTGTATTAAATTATTTAAAAATGGTGCATATCCTTCAAGAGAGAACATAAATCATCCTTCTTGATTAAATTTAGGAAATTACACAAAATAAGCTGTCTTTTTATCCTACAATCAACTGATAACAACAAAAATACAGCTTGCCAGGCGACGATAGAAAACAAAAGATGCGAAAACAAATTAATGATGTTTATAAACAATTGAATGCTCTTTCATATCTTAATAAATAAAAGTGAATGTGGGTATGTATGTATGTACTTATGTATGTTCTCTATACAAATCTACACGCTTTGACCGATGTGCCAAAGTTTGCACATTTAACCTTCATACTCAGGAGCAAAGCATAGGCTACATTAAAATTGTGCAAAATTAAATTAATTAAAACTATTAAAAAAAAAACAAAAATAAATAGATCAAATATTCGGGTATAATATTAAAATGCAAAATCTTCTATAGTCAATTGTTCTTTATTATTGTCTGTTGTATTCAACATTGACTTTCATGAGGCCATGGAAATTATAACACGAAATTAAATAACATTGTTGATACATATCACGAAGGCTAAAACTAGATAATCCGTGCAATAAGTAGGCCCTACATATTGATTCGATGCTGAAACTGATCAGAAAGAGGAAAAGGAATCATATTTTCTTTGGGTTTTACTTTGCTCATAGTTTGATTTTTCTATTATCTTATTTGTATTTCTGGCGGTGTGGAAGAGAAGGCCTAATGACTTTAACTACACGAGAATGAATGAATGAATGAATGAATGAATGAATGAATGAATGAATGAATGAATGAATGAATAAATAAATAAAGTAAAATAAAATAAATTAATTAAAAAAACGGTTGAACGTCAGGCACATGATGACATGTTTTCTTTTCGGTGCCTGATTTACAACTGTTTTATATTGAGTTAACGCTGGCAGGCATTTCGCTAAGGAGTTCATCAATTCATGTAAGTGACGTTAAGTAAAGATTCATCTTAGCTTAGTAAAGACAAATTCGTTTTGGTTATCTATAGTTAGGTTTCCGAGATTTCCGAAAATGTAATAACCAGTTTAATTAAAAATATAAGCAGAAAAAAAACCCGTGCAACGCCGGGTGCTTTCAGCTAGTTTAAGTAGGCCTATAAAAATATAGGAGTGTCACTTTAAATTTCAAAGTGGGGGTGGCTGGGAGTGGGGGGGGGGTGATATCTAAAATGTAATTAAGACTGGTTTCAGTCTTGTTTAAATTGAATTCAATTGAAATAATTAGTTATTTAGATTGGGAAGTTTTGAAATGAAAGCTTTGTATATTAATTAATAGGTATCGAATCAATATTTAGCAACAATTAGCAAAAAATTAGAGAAACCTAACACTAATTTTCTTTCAAATGGATTGGAAAAGTTACAAATTTGAGGAGTTTCAGCAGCATTGCCATTCTTGTGAACCCATCCTGAACACAGGACACAACGATATCAGAGTTCATTGTTTTTACCGAATTCACCACAAAACAGGCACTTACTGTTCGCCATTAGAATATTTCAGCTCTGAATGGTCATGGAAAAAAAGTAACAGAAGACCTTTATACTCAAGTTTGCAAGTAATTCGTTGTACGTTTAGGACACACTACATAAAATCCAGGTCACTCAGATGCATATTATTTGCTTCAAACACAATGAAGCCACAAAATTATAAGAAAACTGCAAACAAATCGACTGATATACTGGAAGCGCTTGAATCAACAGTACAGCGCTGACACTCGGCTACATTGACGTTGTTGCCGCTAGACTAACTCACCGAACACGGCCATAGAGTGCTGCCATATCCTTAAACTTAGGTGGGTACCATTACCCGCTGTGAACGAAAACCCCAATCTCCCCTACATCAATTGAGCGCGAAGGGATTAAAAATAATAATTTGCGAGCGGAACTCTTAGATATAAACACATCAACTGCGCGCAGACTTTCTCGTTTTAAATAATACATCAATTGCGCGTTCACGATTTCATGCAAATAGAGTAGATTCTGCTTGGAACAAGGTTCGGATGAAAATAAAGCACTAGTGAAATTGGCAAATGGCTGCACTAATAGGCCTATTTGGTTTAACTTTTCTCACTCCCGAAAATGTCGATGACGCTTCAGATTATTTAGTAACTAATTTCATAGCATCTGATTCATTATTTCCTCTGGAAATTTGAGCTTCGGATACTATTACGTCTAACAGAACCATAAATGCATGCCAGAAGTTTTATAAGGCTTTTTTCGTTTAATTTTTAATGTCTCCATCCTCATATTTATAATTTTATTGACGGTATCGTTCAGACACAAACAAGTACATAAAAATAAGTGATAGACACACTGTTTAATAAATATAAGCAATATGTTACATTAGTAGATTATCTTTTTTAGTGTTTCTTATTATTATAATAAAAATGACCTGTACCAAATTAATAGTGTATTTTTAATTCTTTGATTACTACCTAATTAATGGTATGGGTAGTTTGAGTTCCTTGACGGGTACCAAGTTAATGAAGAGATTAGCAACACTTTAGCAACTTTCAATATACCTGCCAACAACGTCTTGCTAGTCAGAGAGTTCTAAGTCTCTGTAAAATTGTAAGAGAAATTCTGCGAAAAGAACTACCGCGCGCAAGTGGACAGCTTCAAATACTGTAAAAAAAACTAAGGAAGAGACTAGTGAAGTGCTTTGAATGGAGTATGGCATTGCATGAGGCAGAAACATGGATATTACGATGAAGTGATGAGAAGCGAATAGAAGCATTTGAAATGGGGATATGGAGAAGAATGGAACGTGTGAAATGGACAGACGTAATAAGAAATGAAGCTATGTTGGAAAGAGTGGATGAAGAGAGAATGATGCTGAAACTGATCAGGAAGAGGAAAAGGAATTGGTTGGGTCACTGGCTGAGAAGAAACTGCCTACTGAAGGGTGCAGTAGAAGGAATTGTGAACGGGAAAAGAGTTCGGGGCAGAAGAAGATATCAGATGACAGACGACATTAGAATATATGGAAGGCTGAAAATAGGAAAGATTAGAGAATGCTGGGTTTGCAGTGAAAGACCTGTCCTTGGTCAGAACATCGAATGAACGAATGATATAGTAACCAATGTTATACATGTAAAAGTGTAATAGCTTGTTGTACAATCAATGTCATATGATAAGTTAGGTCTATTCTGACTGAAAAATGAAGTACATATTATTTCATACTGCAGACTTATTGGAACAATTGTATCCTGAGGTGTTTGTAGTACAGTAAAAACTGAAGTGAAACAGAATATAATTTTTCTATGCATAAATCATCAATGTGTCTGTGCGATGCTTGTGTTCAGGGTCTGACACTGGGATTCAAACTAAGTGTGCTCTGTACTTCTCGATTGATACTACGTCACGTGTATTGCAGATTGCGTCCATTGATAACGTGAGTACAAATTTGCCGATGGCTGTTCTAAGTTGTGTTGTACAGAGAATTCATAATATCGGTCGATATCTTCATGTGGTGTCACCTACGCTTGTACGGTAACTTGTGCCATATATGTTGATGATATGAAACTATGGGAAAGCTAAGGTTAAATGCAGATTACTGGTGGACTGAAGTTTGTAATACTGAGGTAAAACAAAAAAGTGTCATTTCATCAACGTTGAGGATCGCATTCGAGTTCATACACTAGCTCCGAGCTAACAGAAACTGGGAACGACCTTCATTTGTAAGAAAAATTTACCGTAAAATGTCCCCTGCTATCACGTTGAAGGATGAAGTCGGCAACCTTCCTGTATATTTGGACGTTTCGCACTAATAACGACGAACAGATTACGAACATTGAAATAGAAATGTACAGCGAAGGTTATTTTTAATTATCACTGACAGCGTTATATCTGCACTCATACCAGTATAGGTTTTTATCGTACGCTAAATATTCTTTGGCGATATATACAAACTATAGGCCTACTAAAGTTAATGTCATGAGTCATAACTCATGAGAAAAGTACAGTCCATGAAATGAAGAAATGTACTCATAAAAATTTTACGCTGTCAACATGGTAAACTTTAATAAATACGAAAAAAGAAAAAAGATAACCTTTCATACACTTTACACGACACTTTCTGAAAGTCAAGGAAAGTAAAGAAAGTGTTCGATGCTAATTTCACAGTATAAAATTTGTATTAAAGCAAAAGGCAAAAGTACCGACACAAATGTTATATCGTGAAGCTAAAGTTAAGAATTAATGTCGTATAGCTAACATAGGCCTATACAGTCTCTCAAGTTTTTTATTCTTATTTTTTATATCTGAGGATTCCATGGTGACTATGGAATTACTCATTAATGAACGCCATGGCGAAAATTGTGAAGATAACAACAATAACACTAAACAACAAATTTTTACTTTTTGTCTTGCTCCGAAGTAAAAATAGGTGAATATTACTAATATGTGTGCCCTAAATATGGATTTAAAATTCAAATTGCTCCATCACGTACCATTTTCCGGGGAAAATGAATTGAATTTTTTATGACAAAAGTTATTTGTTTTTAATTTTTCACGGCTACTGATAAAATTACAACACACTAGGGATTCAAAATGCTTCATAATACTTTAAATAATGTGTACTCGTTTAGAAAAATTATGTTAGTTTAAAACACAACAACAATAAAAATATTTCTTGGATATAATGAGAAAAATCTCGGAATTTGAACGTACCATTTAAAACAACTTTCTGGATGACTTCTGTTTACACCTAGGCCAGGGACTGTTTTTACAAGGAACCAACAATAGTCTGCAAGCATGCTGGATGATGATCTTCCTTTACATCGCCTTTCCATTTCAGATATTTCTTGATGAAATCTTTCCCCATGCTCGTCGCTCATCACTCCAAGGTTAGGAGGAAAGGAATCCAAATGAGAATGTAAAACGTGTATTTTGAGAGACTTTTCTCATCTGCACTTAACATGGTTTCCACAACAAGTTCTATGTAATTGTCTGTCCTAAAATTTCCAAGGAAATTTGAGCAAGAATCTTTGAAAGAGCGTCATGCCATTTTTTCTGTAACGAAAAGTTTTTCCTCAAACAAAAAGTCAGCCATAATTTTGTGAATTTGTGGACCGATGAAAATGCCCTCTTTTAATTTGCCTTCACTCAAACTGGTAAACTTTTCTTTTAAATACTGAAAACAACAACCTTGTTTGTTCAATGCGTACACCTCACTTTGAACTGTTATGAAATTTAATGAATAGAAGGAACCAATATATGTTTATTTATTAAAAGTACAAAAGAATATGCCAACAACCATAAGAAACCGGAAATGTCATAAACTCATAAAATGCATTAGCATTTGTTATGATTTACAACCCCTAACTCGTGCCAGATATGTCCTGAGGGAGCGCTTATCGAAAAGTGAAATCATAGAATATCTTAAAACCCTTACGTGATAGGCTACGAAGAAAAGAGACGCATTTTCGGATTAGCGCACATTAAACCACAAGGGACATACTGTTTTAAGTCAAAGCAAAATTCTTGTTGTTCAGTGTAATTAGCCTACTTTATGGAAATGGATTTAGTTTGAAATGAAATGTTACGACAATAATTACGACATTAATACCATTTTAATAGGTGATGCCAATGTTTATCCTGGGAGGTTTCTTTAAGAAACAGATCCACAATTACTGGCCTGCAGAAAATCTACAAGAATCCACAAGACAGGTCAAATAAAGGTCTATTCGATTTTTGCTAACATTATATTTCATGTGCATCAATCCCGAATAAATACATACATAGGTGTACGACACATCGCTGTACACAGATGGACAAAGTATAGGATGCTAGTCCCGCGAAAACATCTAAATCGATCATTTCAGCATCAAATTTATGCGAAGTACAAAGACAAACTGACCGACGCCATGTTTCAGTATATAACACGCATTCTTACCAATCATACGTCTGTGGTCCGATTCCTGGTGTCGTGTAACCAAGTTTGTAACAAAATAAAAATGCTATCTGTAACTACTGTACAAAGTTCCATGAAAATTTGTTACATAGGATAAAGGTTATTAATTTTGTCTAATGTAATCTGCTCTATAACAGGGTAGTTTCTTTTACAAATTATGCTACCTTTAAATATTGTACAAAGTTTTATAACAGGAAATTACCTAGGAGAAAAAAAATTAAGTTGTCTATCTCTATTTGTCTATTTGGTTATAATTTCACATTTTGATGTTTGTCAAACAATTTTACGAATAGTTAACTAACGATCACTTTTTGATCTAATAGGCCTATACAATATTGGTTAATAGATTTTTAACATATATAGCACGGGTACTATAATATCGATTTCAGATTATCTCTTGTTAACTAAAATTTTTAGCTCATACACAATATGTTATATCATGTTATTTATGTGTTCAATGTAAGTTATTTTCTAACAGATTGATCTTAAGATGCCTGAACTGGTGAAAGCGCTTTGTCTTGCAATATGTACAAAAATTTTAATGCATTTATGATGTGAGCATGTACTGATCATAACCACAAAAAGAATAAGATAAGTCAAAGACGGAACCTTTCAATTAATATTCTAATATTCTTGTAATTAATTCATTTACACAAACGCACAGGTTTTGAACTGTCTACACAATAAATGTGTAACCTGTAGATAATGTAGGCTACATAGCTTCATGAAAATATGCTACATAGGACAGAAGTTATTAATTGTATTCGCTAGATTTTCGTTTTTCAAAACTCCCATTCCACGGAACTGGATGTTTGTGCGTTTTCTTGTACTTGCCCTGTGACTTCTTCGCGGTGGCCCTGTATCATGCTAACAACAAGATGAGGGAGGGCCACGGTGTGAGTCTAATGTTGGTAGGTCTACTCAAGTTATAAAACTGCGGTAAACTACCACAGAATATGAAATGACAGTGTAGAATACCAGGGTAGAATACGGCAGTTTTCCCAGTAGTATTGTAGTAAAATACAATGCAACCTTACACACACCAAGGTTCTGCTTCTTGCATAAAAAACAGGTGACGTTGTATTGTATCAAATGCCATTAAAATGACGATAGGATTTAATAAGCAGATTCTAAGGCTTAGTGGTCTAACGGTTAGCATTCGTGACTACAAATCTTGAGATCCCGGGTTCGATTCTCGTCTGAGCATGGAAATTTATTCTTAAAGAGACTATTTAATACTTTCATTCCTAGAGATCTACAAGGTGAGTGTATGTAAGAGATTACTGTAGATTAGGGCTGGGCACCGGGAGCGAATCCCGACTCTAAACGGGAACGCTTAATATTCATCCGTCACGGCTCCCCGTCAGAGAGTAGAATCCGCTCTTGGTGCCCAACCCTGCTGTAGATAAAAGCAACTCAGCGTTCAAGTGAAAATTCGCTGAAAATGTGCGAACTGTACGATACATTTTTATTTTATTTGGTTATTTTACGACGCTGTATCAACATCAAGGTTATTTAGCGTCTGAATGATAGCGATGAAGTTGATAATGCCGGTGAAATGAGTCCGGGGTCCAGCACCGAAAGTTACCCAGCATTTGCTCGTATTGGATTGAGGGGAAAAAACCTCAACCAGGTAACTTGCCCCAATCGGGATTCGAACCCGGGCCACCTGGTTCCGCGGCCAGACGCGCTGACCGTTACTCCACAGGTGTGGACCTGTACGATATAAGATCCATCAACAAGAAGTAGGTCAAATGCAAATATTATGCACTGGTTACCATAATGCAGTGGCAACTGAACACTTAAGTTATTCAAATTAACAAAAGAGTGTCTTATTATGTAGACCTGAACAATAAACGAATATGTATTATTATATTTATCATATTTAAGCTTTTTTGAGAGCAGACTGAAAAACAAATTTTCTCAACCGAATAATAACAGGCATTTCCATATTTATTCTGCGTTTAATTTCCTCCCGAGAGTCATTTATATCTGTTACTCTTGTTCCAAGATATTTGAATTCTTTCACCTCTTCAAATGATAAATTTCCAGTTTTATATTTCCATTTCCTACTAAGTTCTGGTCACAAGGCATAATCATATAGCCTACTTTGTCTTTTCAGGATTTATTTCCAAACATATCTCTCTACTTGCTTCAAGTAAAATTCTCGTCTTTTCCCTAATAGTTTGAGGATTTTCTCCTAACATATTCATGTCATCTGGATAAACAAAGCAGCTGATATAACTCATTCCATTCCAAACCTTCTCTGTTATCATAGACTTTCCTAATCGCATATTCTAGAGCACCCATCGTCAACTGGCCTGCATAATAGTTCGGAGCGCCGAGACGCTCGCTGAGGAGGTAGTAGTGTGCAAAGTTCAGTGTGTCGAGGCAAGCCATCACAGAAGCCAGCTTTCTGACCATAATTTACAATGTCTTCTTCGATTGTGTTCTACACGAGCGTTAACACCTAACATTGACCAGATAGTGAGGGAAAAACGAATTAAAAAATCCAGAAAAACCAATGCTAATGATCAGCGAAAATAATTTTTATCATTTGTTATTTACATTTTAATAAATTAATTTAGGCCTACTTCAGTCCTGTAACATAAACGACAATATGTTTCATATGTTATACATAATAAAAAATAATTCGTTTTGTGATATATAGCCTAGTTTCAGATACAAATAGATATTTATTTTATTTTATTTACGATACTTCAACAAAGGAATAGCATGACATGATTTAAATAATACTAATGGATTCGATTTAATATTTCGTAACAGTGAAAATGCAATAGCCTATAGATCTGTAAGTTCTCAATTACTTTAATATGAAAGAAAAATTATTTACTTTTAAAACCGTTACAATACATAACGGAAAAATACAACTTGTTCCTTGTCTTAAACTGAAAAGTGATTTAATTATTACACAGTTCCTCTTAAAATAAATTAAGTACATGCTTCTTCAGTGTTTATTTTCATTATAATTATTAGAGACTGATTAAAAGTGTTGAACAAGTGAACGAACGCCACTGCCATCACCTGAATCCTTCCCCTCAACTCCTGCTGCACAATCGATGTCTAAAGGCTGGTTCACAATAAACCGGGAACGGAAACGACAACAAGAACTAGAACCGAAATAGTGTTAAAATAAATGTATTTAAATGTCAGCATTCACAATTAACTATTGTGAATGCTCACATTTAAATATATATATATATATATATATATATATATATATATATATATATGTCATTATTTCCGTTCTCGTTCTCGTCGTTTCCGTTCCCGGTTTATTGTGAATCAGCCTTAAGAGACAGAACTGAGCTAGCGACCAAACTGTGCCTAAACTATAGTGCACGAGATGACGACTCCTGTTCAAGAGCAAAGTTAAAAAGTAACGTTGATAGTGCATCTCCTTGCTTTAGCCCGCAGTGAATTGGAAAAGTATCCGACAGAAACGGATCTGTACGGAATCTGCTGATTGGATTGTAAGTAGATAAGAAAAATGGAGGCTGTTAAACACGATATAGAAAGAATAATGATAAAGTAAAAACATCTGAGTAGAGATGGATGATTCTTCACGTTTTAATTAAAAAAAATAATAATAATTATCAGAAAGCCGCTCACCCTCACACTGTCAATTCCTCAGGTTCAGATCTTTCGTTTCCTCTTAAAAGTCATTTAACAAATAATTTAACCTACTAATTGCATCTGTAAAGTACGGAAAATGAACACGATTTTACTGAAAGATATCCCATTAGTCTTTAAACTAAGTGTCGGTTCAAAAGATAAAAGGAATATTCTTCCCCACTGCTTATATCTATCTATCCGCCATGTTTTATTCATTACTGTTCAATCACAGTCCGCAGTTTTAACAAGCTAAAAACGCCTGCATATCATTTCCCACGCTAGAGTCAAGAACTGGCTACAGCATCGGTTTTTGCTGAATCGATCCGAATCTGTTCTTTAAACGCATTAATATATACAATACAGCCGTAATAACGCCCACAACGCAACAGCAGAGTGTGATACGTCTCGAGGGAGAGGAATACACCTTTAATGTTTAATGGAAATGTCTCCGTCTCTCTCTCGTCTGCACAACGCAATCCAGTCAGCCAGACGATCATTTATGTTCATTTTGTTGCTGCAGTGATATAGCACGTATCTGCCGCTATGCCAGTAGGGTCTACCATTTCAAATGCACCGTAATACAAGTTTCAAATTTTCAACATCCCGCCAACACCACTACGGTCAACATCATCGTACTACTATAGTCATTAACCACCCTCTAATTCAATAGGTTATTTAATAGAGGTAGGCCTACTATCGACTGCACGATTATCTAAAGTCAATGGATTTGGTGATACGAGTGGATATGAGAGTTATGCTACAATGCTTCAACATTTACATTTTACTAGTTTGCAAATTAGACGAAATTGTCAATATAATAATAATAATAATAATAATAATAATAATAATAATAATAATAATAATAATAATAATAACAACAATAATAATGTGTTTGAGAATAAGGTGCTTAGGAAAATATTTGGAGCTAAGAGAGATGAAGTTACAGGAGAATGGAGAAAGTTACACAACGCAGAACTGCACGCATTGTTTTCTTCACCTGACATAATTAGGAACATTAAATCCAGACGTTTGAGATAGGCAGGACGTGTAGCACGTATAGGCGAATCCAGAAATGCATATAGAGAGATAGTTGGGAGACCGGAGGGAAGAAGACCTTTGGGGAGGGAAGAAGACCTTTGGGGAGGCCGAGAAGTAGATGGAAGGATAATATTAAAATGGATTTGAGGGAGGTGGGATATGATGATAGAGAATGGATTAATCTTGCACAGGATAGGGACCGATGGCGGGCTTATGTGAGGGCGGCAATGAACCTGCGGGTTCCTTAAAAGCCATTTATAAGTAATAATAATAATAATAATAATAATAATAATAATAATGATAATAATATAATGATTTATTTATAGGCCCTACTGGTAGAGTTAAGGCCATAGGGCCTTCTCTTACACTCTACCAGGTGACAAAGTATACAAGGAGCGAAAATTTAACAAAAAGTTAAAGAATAGGATATTAACATGTTACAAAAAATAAGAGCATAACAAAATCGACACTAGACAATCTGAAAATAATACCATAATAGCAAAAAAAGTAAAATACAGATCTAAAGATTGGAATATAATAAAAGCAACTCAGTTCGTACAGATAGTGAACAGGGCAAAACGTAAGGAAGGATATAACAAATGGAATGTAATAAAATAATAAAAAATTTACGAAATTTAAATAGAAACAAGAATAAAAAGGGTGTGATAATAAATTCACCTGGCGATTAAGAGAACAAACAAAAAAGGAAAAGAAAGAAAAAGAAACATATATTTTTACAAAACTATCGCAGAGAAAAGGGCTTATAAGCGAAAGGAATCTGAATTGAAAAAGTGCAACTTTAGTTTATTTTTTAAACTAGATAATGTCAGACAATCTCTGCCGTGTTGTGTTAGTGTGTTCCAAAGATGAGTTGCAGAGACGGTGAAAGATGAAGCGTAGGAGAATATTCTTTCTTTATAAAATTATTAACAATAAGTTGGTTTATTTCATTATGTAACATTATATGCACTCAAGCTTAATACAAAATTTCGAAATTTATTTTTCATACCAAGGGCAAATATTGAATCGCACAAAAATTCCCCGGTTTTCCAAATGTTACAATTATACAATAAATTACATCCTTATCCAAATGTTGTTATTTTCAATATGATTTTTTTTAAATATAGAATTATTTGTTATCATATTTTACAGAATATTGTTGTTAGTTAATTTCAAGCTACTTTCACACCTCATTTTCAATTAATTTTTTTTCTTTATATCTTTTCTATTTTGTTTCAGTTTTTAATAAGGGTATGTTTCCTTTTCCTTGTTTATGTTTTATAAATTATATCAATTGTCAGTCTTGAACATTGTAATTGAGCTTTGCCTGTAATGTTCAATAATAAATAAATAAATAAATAAATAAATAAATAAATAAATAAAGCTATAGCTCGCGCAAAGAACGATTACAGAAAACCAATGGTGGTGTTACTGTTTGTTTTAACATGTGTATGTAGGCACGAGAGAGGTGCGGGGCGATAGAAGTACTCCCTCTTCCAAGAAGATGAACAGATGGGGGCATCGCCTGTGCAAATAAAGAGCGTAGCAAGAGAACAATCCGAAGTGAATTAAACGCACAACATATGTTTACGAATAAAATAATGATAACCTGCGAGAGGAAAGTTCCATCACTACATATTATAATAAAATAAACGCACTTGAAACAACACATGTATTCACATGCAGTGGGACTGAATAACACAGTAATGTAACTATCAGAACGCAAGAGTGATTCTATCGATGTAATTTCTCTTTCGAATGTATTCTTGAATGTCATTCAGGCTATCTCGTGACCTTTCCTATCGTCCGCTCTTCCTTATCGCATTGTTTCGTTCGCATTCCTGCCGTCGGTATTCCCTGCTTGCAATACCTATACCGAGATGAGTCATACAATTCGTTACAGAATTACACGACATTCGCCTCACAGATTGCGAGAGCTTCGAAAAAAAGAACAACCGGGTAATCAGCCCAAGACAGATCCGAAATCACGCCCGAGTACAGTTTCGGAGTACGAGTTCCGCTGACTACCACTAAATAACTTTTAGATCACAGCGGTGCCACAGTATTCTACTAACTTATCTTAATCATTTTCATCACTATCCTCAATACCGTCACTTTTATAATTTTCCATTTTCTCTGTTTTCACCTTCTATCATCAAAATCTACATCGCTTACACTTTCATAGTGTTCTAGTAGAACGTTATATTGATTTTTTTTTAATCTACCAGATCTCAATGATACATCATAACGTACGGAAGCTATAATCAATTTAACACTTTCATTTTTATTAACTTCATATTCACTATTTTGTATCTTAGCAATCTGTTCTCACTATTAACTTCTGTAATCTTCACTAGCTTCATTACCCTTATTTTAAAATAAGATAATTTGCAAAATTGTTTCTTCCACCACCTTCTTTTGTAGAATACTTTAATTCGTTATATGAAGTTTTCAACTTAAATTAAAATACCAGACGCATCTTAATTATTTAAATCATCTTATTCATATTCTGCATACTTATCTTCATCTTTATCATGGAGAACTTCATATTAATCATTTGCAACATTATCATAATCATCTTCATCCCCATCATGCAGAATTCTATCTTCATCATCTACTCATATTCATCGTCATCATGCAAAATCATTCTCATCATACATCGTGATTTTTGTTTATATCGATAGAAAATCTAATAAAGAATAATTTATCCCTGTGGCATATTTCAATAGCGTGGAGGATTTTCGTGTAAATTTAATTTAAAAACCACTAATTTCAAGCCATTGAACGATGCGACCAGGTTGTAAATCGTAGTCAGAAATGGAGATGGGAAGTAGTTCGATAAAGCAGACAGACCTGACTTCGTTGACCTCTTACATCTGTAAGAGAATACAGAGCTGTGTGTTAGCGGTGATGTTGCCGGACTGCTGAAACTTCCAACTAAAGTTTCTAATTAATCGTGCATTTAATCACAAAACGTAATATACGTTTTCCTACATTAAGTTTAAGTGTTCCCTATCGTCCCTTTCATTCTGCAGGATTATTTCACTTCCATCCTGTATTTATTATTTTCATCAATTATTCACCACTTCGTTAAGTTCTTCTTCACTGCCCTCTTTATTATGTTCATTATATTCGTTACCTCTTCTACGAAACTTTCTTCCCCATCACCACCTCCTTCCTCGCCAGTGTCTTTATATTCTCCTTCCAACTAATGCGTCATCTAAAGGTACTGTATTAATCGACCAAGGCCAGGGAAGTCCTGCAGCCCGGAGCCGTGGCGCTACTGCTCCTGCGTTCGTAATACCTCATCGCGATAGTTCACATTACGCCCGCGGCTCCACTCGCCTTGGTCGAGTAATATATACTTTAATATGTACTAAGATTGTAAAAACAACAAGCAGAACGAAAATTCTAAATAAACGGTGGTTCTTCTTCAGTCCTACATCCTACAAATTAAGAACCTTGACTCTTCGGAAAACCCGCCCACAGAGAAATAGGTTGTTTCCTGTGAAGCTGTTTCGATTAAAAGGAACATTATTCATTTGTTCACCTACGCTCTGCATGACGGAGATAGTGATCGAGAAATGTGGGTGAAATATGTAGGCGTGTTTAAAGAGCGAAGGCAACGTAAAAACTACCTATCTCGTATAGATCTACGATAACAGTAATTCATTTTCAATTCACGAGACGCTAACATTTTTATTGCGCATGGATGAAGACTACAAATATCCGAGCTTGATCGCCGTGGAAGGATTGCTATGGCTTCCACTCCATCGTCTATAAGTACTGAGTCTTAAATCCCTGGGGATATTGAGTCACAACACTTCTTCTCTTGTTACTGAGTTTACAAAAGCATGAGTGTTCTAGCTTCTGCCATGGCGTGCATAAGAAAAGAAATTTTAGATTTTATCTACTATGAATGCTACCAGACAATTTTCACACTGAAATATAGAGCCTACTTAAAACATTTTGTTACCGGGCTCACGACAGAAATGTATTACTGGAAGAAAGAGAAGAATACGTCATTTAAAAGAGGAAAAAAAGTGTCACAACGGTGACACATAGTTTCTCATTATACGTTTCATGTGTTTCGTGAAAATTCAGTACCTTTATCATGTTCCGAATTATACCACAGTTATCTTCTTGAACTCTCATTTAGAGAACATACAAATTAAATTACATATGCAGAAATATAAGAGTACTGTTTAGTCAACTGTCCGAAGACAGGTTGGAACCTCATAAGTGACACCAATAAGGCATCACTCATGAGGCAACTAAGCCAGGAGATAGTGGGGTAGGGTGGCCGTTCTTTTTACCCTTTCTTATTGTGGATTACAAATAATATGCGTTCTTCATAAAACTCAACTTAATAAAAGGTTTTAGAGAATTAAGGGAAAAATTTAATAATTGTCCATAATTTATATACAATCTTAAAAATTCTGGCATTAGCATATTACACAAAAAAAAATAGTATTTTGTTTTTGCATCACCACCCATTGCCGTAGCCTCATCTTAAATGATGAATGCATCCAATGTTTTGTTCTTGAACATGTAACAGCCTCTCTTCAATGTAGTAGTCTATACAGCACCTCTGAGTTCGTGTTCTAGAATATTTGCCAGTGTGTGCGACGAGATCTTTTACTCCAATTAATAACCAATGGTAACCATAACAAGTAATTCTGTAGGACCAAAAAATTAATTTTTACGTAGATCATAATATATTGCAAAGTCCCAGTCACCAAGTCATTCAAATGAGTGCGTTCCTTGTGCGATGACTGCTGACTTAATATAATATATGTGTCAATATAACACTTGGAAGAAGAGCAGTTTGGCTTCAGAAAAGGAAAAGGTACGAGAGATACAATTGGACTGCTACAAACAATCGGCGAAAGATACCTAGAGAAGAATAAAGAAGTGTATCTGGTATTTGTGGACCTAGAAAAGGCGTTTGACAGAGTGGATTGGAATAAACTGACGGGGATCCTGAAGAAAACTGGTGTTGATTGGAAAGAGAGGAAACTGTTCAGTAACCTTTACTGTATATGAAACGAGTCAAAGTCAGGATAGGAGAAGAAATGTCAGAAGGAACTGAAATTGGAAGAGGAGTACCTCGAGGATCCCCTTTATCACCTACTCTATTCAACATCTACTTGGAGGATTTAGTCAAGAACCGTTTTCATAATATGGCAGGAGTGATAGTAGAAGTAAGAAGAATAAAGTGTGTAAGATTTGCTGATGATATGGCGTTATTAGCAGAAGAGGAGATGACACTAAGGGATATGCTACTGGAGTTAAATGACAGGTGTGAGCAGTATGAAATGAAGATAAATGCCAACAAGACGAAGACCATGGTCATAGAAAGAAAAGTAAAGAAGGTAAACTTGCGAATTCTAAATGAGGCAGTAGAGCAAGTGGACAGCTTCAAATACTTGTAGTATACCATAAGCAGTAACATGAGCTGCTGCCAGGAAGTCAAAAAGAGGACAGCAGTGGTCAAGGAAGCTTTTAATAGAAAAAGAAGCATCTACTGCGGACCTCTGGAGAAAGAACTAAGGAAGAGACTAGTGAAGTGCTTTGTGTGGAGTGTAGGATTTTATGAGGCAGAAACATGGACATTACGACGAAGTGAGGAGAAACGACTAGAAGCATTTGAAATGTGGATATGGTGAAGGATGGAACGTGTGAAATGGGCAGACAGAATAAGAAAGGAAGCTATGTTGGAAGGAGTGGGTGAAGAAAGAATGATGCTGAAAGTGATCAGAAAGAGAAAAAGGAATTGGCTGTGTCACTGGTTGAGAAGAATCTGCCTAGTGACGGATGCACTGGAAGGAATGGTGAACGGGAGAAGAGTTCAGGGCAGAAGAAGATATCAGATGATAGACATTAAGATAATGAGACATTAAGATATATGAATCATATGAGACAAAGAGGAAGGCAGAAAATAGGAAAGACTGGAGAATGCTGGGTTTGTAATGAAAGACCTGACCTTGGGCAGAACACTACGAATGAATGAATGAATGAATGAATGAATGAATGAATGAATGAATATTTGTCGAACATGGCCACTTAGGAAAAATACGAAAAAGAGAAAGATTCGGCCCGGTGCTGTGTATTGAGCCTCGGTATAGCTTAGTGGTTAGAACGCTCAGTTCGCAAACGGGGGGTCCCGGCTTCGAGCGAATTTTTCTCCATTAATATCCAATAGTAACCATAACAGGTACATTATGTAGGACCAAATATTAATCTTCATGTAGATCATCAATAATTGTCGTAGGTTTGCTCAAGAGCACTCAATGCTTCAGACTGCCCCACAATACAAAATCTGCTGGGTTAATATAATTATGACGATCTTCGAGGCCAAGTTACAGAAAAGTGCCTATTGATAATAACACAACCAGAACAATCAGAAACAAACAAAACTCGTCATGGTGATGCATAAAATCCCATTTGTGCAGAAACTGTAAGCAATTAAATTTATCTCTTACTTTTGGAAAATCCCACATATTTGGCTTATTTCATTAAACTGTGCTGCATATATAAATTTAGGTTATATTATTAATATTCCACGAATTTATGCAAAATAAGCTCTAGGCTACATCTTGTAATCATTTCTAATATAATTTTGTCTTATTTACGAAAATCGGAATTTAAAATTGATATGAACGCTAAAATATATTACTACTGTATTTCATAATCTGACTCTGTAAGTATACAGAGGAAATTCTACCTTCTTAATACTTTGCTTTAGAGGTTCGCAAACGCGTAACAAATTAATGTTTTCACCGCTTGTAACTGTAATCCCCTCAAGACGGCTGTACGTTAACGCATGGAGAAATAATTATTAATTTGCTAATATTTGAACTGCAGACGCATAGGAAGTTGCAGTCATAGTTTGATGTAATATTTACAGATATAATGGATTATTTTGGAATATTTTAATGTATTAACGGTAACTTTTAAGCACATGGTTGTTTTTTACTCACTAGTGCCTATTATATATTGTGCGAAAAAAACATTAAATTGCATGTCTAGATATGGTCTCAAAAATAGATTAAGTTACATAGGAAGCTCGTCTTTTTTTTTTTTTTTTTTTTTTTACTGCTAGCTCTTAATAAGATATATTTGGAGTAGATTACTATAACATTGTTTCTATGGTTAGTTATGTTGAGAAAGAACATTTGCTTATCAAAAATCCCTCTATTAAAATTATTACATTAAGATCATAATAATCAACTACTGTAAACGTACTTTAAACCTGAAAGTCCACACATAATTTCAGCGTCCTAACAATTTGTTTTAGAGATAGACATGCACTATACGCAATTTAAACACATTTCTCCACATCATTTGTAATAGTGAATAAAGAAAACACGACGCACTTAAAAGTTATGTCTCCCATCTTCAAATATTCCGAAATTATATTATATTTAACGCTGTAAAAATTACACCTAATTATGGGTGCAGATTTGTGCATCTGCATTTTAAATATTAGAAAACATATGATTTTTTCTATGCCTTAACTTCGATAAATTCGTTGATAAAGCATCCAGATGGGCCTGGGGTCCACTCACCCTCCTGTCAAAATGAGTACTGGATATTTCTCGGGGTAAAATGTGGTCGGAATGTAGTGTCGAGATCATGAAAACGTGAAGCACTACCTTCATTCCCCCATGCGTCTTCGTGGCAAAGAAAGAGAAAACCTTACCTTTAGTTAAACAATATAATATAATTGTATAATTGGGAATAACATTCATATCAGAAGTGACAATATAATGCCTCTAATCTTTATATTACTGGTAGGATACTCAGTATTTGTTAATCATTAAACTTGTTAATGATTCTATTTTATATGCGAAGATTTGTAAGCTCCCAATTCTTATATACAGTAACTAACATTAGAAAATTATATTCATATAGGTTCGTCACCATTTTCATATAATAAAAGAATGAGACTTCTGTTACATTTCGCCCACACTTTTGCAAAAATGTCGAATTAGCAATACACAATCACAAGTAATTTCCCGGACTCAACATTAGACATTCACAAGTAATTATCTAGACTCAATATTAGACATTCACAAGTAATCTGGACTCAGTACTAGACATTAACAAGTAATTATCTAGACTCAACATTAGACATTCACAAGTAATTATCTAGACTCAATATTAGACATTCACAAGTAATCTGGACTCAGTACTAGACATTAACAAGTAATTATCTAGACTCAACATTAGACATTCACAAGTAATAATCTGGACTCAGCACTAGACATTAACAAGTAATTATCTAGACTCAACATTAGACATTAACAAGTAATTATCTAGACTCAACATTAGGCATTCACAAGTAATTATCTGGATTCAACATTAGACATTCACAAGTAATTATCTGGACTCAGCACTAGACAATCACGAGTTGTGATCTGGAATCAACACTAGACAATCACGAGTTGTGATCTGAAATCAACATTAGACAATCACAAGTAGTGCTCTGAAATCAACACTAGACAATCACAAGTAATTATTAATTACCTAGACTCAACATTAGACAATAGCAAGTAATTATCTAGACTCAACATTAGACATTCACAAGTAATTATCTAGACTGAAGATTAGACAATCACAAGTAATTATCTGGACTCAGCACTAGACAATCACAAGCTGTGATCTGGAATCAACAGTAGACAATCACAAGTGCTCTGGAATCAACACTAGACAATTACATGTAATTATTTATCTGCACTCAACATTAGACAATCACAAGTAATTATTTATCTAGACTCAACATTAGACAATCACAATTATCTGGATTCAGCACTAGACAATCACGAGTTGCGATCTGAAATCAACACTAGACAATCACAAATAGTGCTCTAGAATCAACACTAGACAATTACAAGTAACGATCTAGAGTCAGCATTAGACAATCACAAGTAGAGATCTGGAATCAAATACAGACAATCAAAAGTAGCGATATCAAGTCAACAATAAAAAATCACAAGTAGTAATATGGAATCAACACTAGACAATTACAAACAGTGATCTGGAATCAAGCCTATACAATCACAAGTAGCGATCTCGAGTCAACAATAGATAACCACAGGCAGTGATCTGGAATCAAGTCTAGTCATCAGTAGCCATCTCAAGTTAACAATAGATAATCACAAGTAGTGATCTGGGATCTATGCTAATTACAAGTAGTTAGCTGAAATCAACACTACACAATTACAAGTAATGATATGAGTCAACACTAGACAAGAAAAAGTAATTATCTGAATTTAACGGTTGATAATCATAAGTAGTGGTATAGACTGAACACTAGACAATCACAAATAGTGATCTGGAATCAACTCTAGACAATTACAAGTAGTGATCTAAGTCGACACTAGACAATAACGATTATCTGGACTCAATACTTGATAATCACAAGTAGTGTTATGGACTGAACACTAGAAAATCACAAGTAGCGACCTGAAATCAAGCCTAGAAAATCATAAGTAGCAATATCACGTCAACAATAGATAGGTATAAGTAGTTCTTCGGAATCAACACTAGACAATACAAGTATTAATCTGGAATAAAGCCTAAACAATCAAGAGTAGCGATCCCAAGTCAACAATAGACAATTACAAGCAGTAATTTGGAATCAACACTAATACAATACAAATAGTAATTTGGAATAAATGCCACACAATCACAAGTAGCAATTTTGAGTCAATAATAGACACTCGTAAGTAGTACTATCCAATCAACATTAGACAATCATAAGTAGCGATCTGGAATCAACATTAGACAAATTACAAGTAATGATCTGGATTCAAGCCTAGACAAACACAAGTAGACATGTCGAGTCAACGTCAACAATAGACAATCACAATTAGTACTCTTGGATCAACATTAGGCGATCACAAGTAGTGATCTCGAGTCAATATTAGACAATTAAAAATGGCAGACTCTCCAGTAATGTGGCCAGTAAGGTGCAAGCGTACCACTTGAAACAACACGGCACAAACATAAGATGAACATTCAGCCTGGCCCATGGAATTAAAATGAATCTTAACCTCATTGCCTTGAATCGAAATCGGACGTGTTTGATTCGTTGTTATCACTTCAAATAGGTCTAAAACATAGCACAATATTCACATTCAATACAATTGGATGAAATATGGAGCATTAATACATGTCAAATTAAGAATGAAAACATAAAAGTTCATCCATTATATCAATCTATCTGATAGAATCAACAGCAATGAGAAGTTCTACACATGGACAGCTGCAGGCACATTCATCTCAATTACTCCTTGATAATTGACTGGATGAATATCTCGTTTTTATGTAGACCTATGTTATTCTTTTAGTATGGTCTCACGTCCGTAAAAGTTTAAATATCAAAATTTATTTACACATTTCGATTAGGCACTTTTAACATTTTGTATCACTTATGAAGAATAAGGATGGACCTCACTAGTTCAGAAGATGGCTGATACGAAGTCGAAACTAGTAAAGTAGGTAATTTACAACTTAGTTTTTCATTTTAATACATGCAAATTGTTATAACCATATTCCTTAAGTGAAAAATTTGGTTGATGGACTCCTAAGGCAATTGGGATGCAGTTATTTTTCATTACAGAACTTCAGCGAAGAGAAAACGTAAAATTCAACGTTTCAAAAGCGACAAAGACCAGAATTTCAACACGACGAAATTATCTTCATTGCTCCTAGAATTACGTTATATTAATATATGTTTGTACAAACATGATTTAATGCAATATTTTACATTCATGAATACCATAAATTTAATGCTCTGTCAAAAAGAAAAAGGGAAGGTAGGAAGAATTTTGTAGTGTCTGCTAGACAACATTCGTTTGTTTGCCGAAACGAACCACTTTCCCTCGCATTCGTGAAATGGAATGAAATGATGACGGTGATGATTATGATTATGATATCAGTTTTATACGTAATAAACTCTCACAACTTATGACTGTATGGTACACGAGCACAAAACGTATGTCCTTTCGGTTAACGACTTAACAGTGATGAACTAGACGAAAGCTACCTAGAAAGTCTAGAAGAGAATGTAGCATCTCAGCCAAAAACGGCCGCGTGGTGAAGTCACGGGCGTGGACTATATTTAACCTGAGCTTTTGCAGAAACCTGTCCTTGCAGAGCCCGGAGTTCCGCCCGGCGACTGGGAAGTCCATACGAAAACAACTTGCTGAGAATCCCTACTCAATCTTCTACTCCGGTGGTGGAGAACGGAGAATTCAGCCTTATATTACTTCACAATTTAACGAGTTATTGCGATCCTTGCTTGGAATGACAAATTTAGTTTCCCGAGATGCAGTGAGAATTTTATTTATATGAAGTATTTTTCTCCCGGCCAGGACAGGCCCAACGACCTATTCCGAAGATAACATTTTCCCCTTTATCTCTCGCGAGGTCGTAAGATACAAAATTAAAGATTAACAAAAGATAGAAATGTTATTTTAAATCGACTGTCTTAATATTTTAATAAGAATAAGTTTCCATTATTTCATGTAAGAAGTGAAATCTAGGCATCGTATGTTACATAAGTCACTACATTTAGGACAATTTCTAATAGTGGTACATTTTTATGTGACGAGATGTTTGGCATTTTACAGAAAATGTATGTATGTATGTATGTATGTATGTATGTATGTATGTATGTATGTATGTATGTATGTATGTATGTGTGTATGTATGTATTATGTAATATTATGTTATGTACAGGAACATCATTTTATTTTTACTTCAATTTTTATTGTACCTGACTTTTTTAATGTACTTCACTCACACCTCTTCTACTACTAGTAAACTTCCCACCTTCCTCCACACAGAATCAAGGCACCGTATGCAGTCAAAGTCGCCTTACGAGTAAACAGTACTGAGTTAGTGAGTACAGTACGTTTCAGAATATGTTCGCGTTTTCCAGTTACGAAAGAGCTTTCAATATTGAATCATATTTTCACAAAGGCACTGTCGTCCTTTTGTCTACGTCGCATCCCTGTTTCCCCCGCCCGCTTTTGCTCGCCCCTCTGTAAAGGCCAGTAGCTGGGCTGTATTAGGTCTTTTCTGAAAACATTAATTTCTGTTAGGAATTGGAAGACTACGTAATATTATACAATGGTTTAAAATAACTTAAACTGTCACGTGATTTGCCCCCTTTCCACGACCCTGCAACAAAACCACTTGGACGGACTGTAGATAGCATTCTGAGTAATTTTATCTTTCGGATTGGGCAGAAGTCAAGGTTGAATTTACAGTACATAAGGAACTCCTTTATAGAGTAGGTACAGAATTATTCATCATGAGTTACTAGTACGAAGGACGAAACTGGTAGGTCTAATTGGAATTAGGTACAATAGTCTATAGTGCGATAATATGCACAAAACAACTGAAGCCTGTATCGAAATGAACGGCCACCATTTTAAAAAATGTGTCTAAATATCCATATTATCATTATTTTTCAATTTAACTTCATTCTCCATATTGCACGCTAATGTGCTGTAGACAGTACAATGTACACTGCATAATGAATACGTCCGAATGGATAGCTCAGTTCGCGAGTAAAACACTTATTGTTAATACAGTAGGCCTACTGTATTTTGATTACACAAAAACCTAATGAAAATTACCAAACTCAAAATCGCGATATTTCCTAGTTTATATAAATGGATGAACTACTTTTCTTCCCTCCTACACCTAGTAAAGTGTTTTGTTTGTATTTTACGCAGTATCATCGAACTCCAGTTGTGGAAGGGAATAGTAAACAGCGTTTCCGGTTCTCAAACGTTAATCCAAAGGTATAGCCAGGTTAATATTAGAAATGTTAGTGAAAATAAAAAGATGTCCCTGTATGTATGTATGTATGTATGTATGTATGTATGTATGTATGTATGTATGTATGTATGTATGTATGTATATGTAGGCTATTTTTAAAGCAAGAGAGAATATGGAGAAGAATTTGGCAAAATATGAAAATATGAAATAAACAATACTCCCTACAATAGAGCTCGAACATCCCAAAAGTTTGTACTGTCCGTTACTCAGGAGAAGACGAGCGGAAAGAATGTGACCTTCTTGACTATCGCTGTTGATTGTTATAATTAAACATCGCTTAGATAAGAATCCCAGTAGCCAGGTTATTACTCGTGCAGGATACATGAGTAACAATGCGTATGGAAATTAAAGCTAAGTTGAACAGAAGGAGACCTAATGTTTCCGCTTACTGCAGTACAAATATTGCATGTGTTGTCTTACGTTATCTGTTCACATCCCTTCCTCCTCAGTCCGCTTTCGTCTTCTCCTGAGTCACCGACAGTACCATTCATGATAGTGCATATTTCAAATAACTTTCAGATTCATTGTCTCAATTATCACCAATAATTTCAAGGATTAGGTCTTTTGGTATGTGCCGTCCATCCTTGTGTGAAAATTTTTTAATCAACTCTAAACATTTATAACTGTCAGTAAGAACTCTCTGTTTAGCATGGTATAAGGCCATCGCCCAAGATAACATCAGACAAATACCACACAACTGGCACATTCCAAGTTCATGTGGAAAAAGGATAGATTTCCACTACCATGTAGGGAATTGATCTCGGGCGCGCTGAATTGTAATCCGAAACCACTACACATAAAGCAACAAAATGAATGAAACAACGGACTTTCACAAAACATAAAAGAACAATGCGGCATGACGTGCCGGGGATGCAACTCTGTCCTTTTGCTCAGTTGAGTGAATGAGTTTCGGCCGCCACGACAGAGGGATGATATCAGTTGAATTCGGGGCTCGAACCTGGTACACAATTCAATATTCAGCATTGATTCGGGGAAATATCTGGTGGGAGAGGAAAGCAGCGTGGGGTGGGAGAGTGGATCCGATATCGCAGTGACCCACTTTGCATTAAAAGAACAATGTCGGGCCAGAGGGTGACCTTTCACATACAAAAGGTACAATGAGTTCCCAGACGGATTGCTGAATCATATATAACATTGTCCAACACACACAAATTCGGAGCTCTTTGTGCTACCATCTGTATTTTCGACAAAGTGAAAGCAAATTATTACGTTCAATCACTGTAATCCATGTTGTTAATCAAACTCAAATGCAAATCCGAAACAAGGAGGAAAATATAGAGATCTATCTATTCAGTCAGTGTTCTTTTATTATAACCCTATTGGATTTTGCCTAAATACTAGAGCTTTTTGAAGTAAATATAGGGACTTTCAAAAGTAAGAGGTAAATTTAACTGCACATTCTTTCTTCATTTTCTACACAATCTTAAAAATTCTGGTACTTTCATATTATACAAGAAATGGAATGGATCGGTGGATATAACGCAAAATTTCTGCACGGAAATATAGACTAATATTATGTACTTCGGTACAATATGATATGACGATGGCTGAGAACCAGACTGTTCTAAGTTCAATTTTTTATAAGAAAGAAATCTGTGTTTCATTGTGTTCCAGTTCTAGTCTGCAAATATGAATCGAACAAAATTGTAAATGTTCCTCTCCATAAGGTTGCTAAGAAGCTATTCCAAATTGTTCCATGAAGCTTTAAATGTCAGGAGTTTGAAATAGCTCTCCTGAAAAAAAAAAAAAAAATAGTAAAATGGACTTGGAACAGTCTGGTTCTGGGCCGTCGATGCGTAAAATAATCAATTAGTGGTTTAAGACGGCGCTGTCCACGGTTGTGGCTAAGGGGTTGGCGAGTCTAACTCAGAACCCAGCGGTCCCGGGTTCGATTCCCGGATTCCCGGTCAGGACGAGTTGCCTGGGTGAGGTTTTTTCGGGGTTTTTCTCTCACTGCTATGGATGAATATCAGGTAACTTTATCAGGCGATTGGAACTCCACTCATCTTCGCCACTTCCTTTCCTCCCCCATCATCCTTTCCTCATCATCCCGTTTCTGGTTTTTCAGATCACTCTACAGGCGGCCTCCCGGAACTACTGGCTCTCTCGACTAGCCTCCGTGGAATGCAGCTCAACGATGTTGGATGGCTTCTGCAACGAGGACCCGAGGCGGACCTACTCGGGGGAGGTGTTTTGCCTCGGACCGACAGGGGGGCCTTGGGGGAAGTTGCCGAAGCAGGAATGGTATATGAATTTCTGTTGGCTGTAGGGACCGGTCCTTAAGGAGTCATGTGGTTGAGTCGGTGCACGTATAGGATCTATGGCACGCAACTCATTCCATATTGAGGGTTAGCGCAATAGATCTCAACAGGTCGCAGTGCTGGGCCATCCGTGCCACCCTCACTTAAATTCCAATTCCAAATTCCATAAGACGGCGCTCATTCCGTCGGATCCCGGCCACTTAGTTACTCGTAGTGAGTGCACCTCTGCACATTAGTATGTTGGACATTGTGTCAACGTCACACATCTGTGACACAGTATATGAGGGTTGGCCACTAAAGGGAAACTAAGAGGTGGAGCTTAAACCGAGAGGATTCAATCCGGCATCGGAGCTGGAATCCGGTGTGGCTTAGTGGATAAAGCGTCAGCACGTAGAGCTGAAAACCCGGGTTCGAATCCTGGAGACGGAGAGAATTTTTCTCTGCTCTACCGACCATCATATGATAACGCAGAATTCCTGCACGAAAATATCATACGTACTTCGGTACATCGCAATAATAAGTAACAGCCTGCTTAGCAGTACAAGCCGTTTCATTCAATTTATGAATATCTTGGATACACCTGCTGTTGAGCCAACTTTCTTAACGATTTTATGAGAAACTGTTCTAGCCTATACCCTATGTGATCGAGTTTTTCTTCGGTTAGAATGCGATTTATGTGCCTTCTTTTTTATTTTAATAAGCCGGTTTCTCCCACCTTTTTCGTCAAACTCTGAACTGTTGAATAAAATGCTCGCTGGATGCCAGGATATTGCTATAGATATTTAACACGACACTTCCTGTATATTCTAATATGCACTATATTGCCACGAACTAAACTGAACTGTATTTACTGGCAAGTCAGCTGTATACTAATGTTCTAACTCTGAGGTCAATTCACACTTGTGTTATCTGCCCATACAACTCCACGCAAAAGCTCCAACGCTCGATCCAGAAGAAATGCTCTATTTCCTCAGCAGTCGCTTTCGATCTGTAACAGTGAAATACAGACGACACCTCAGCAAACCTGTTTGTTGGTGAACGCTCTGTAGATTTGTGCAGCATGGTAATAAATAATGACAATGAGAAAATAAGCCAAGTATGCTGTTTTTTCTGGCCTTCCACGACGTAAATTTTATAAACTATAGTTCCTGTACAATGAATTTTTGGACCTCAAGGCTCTTGTACAAATTATTCACAAACAAGGTAAATCATGATAATGAGTTTGGTTTATTTTACGACGCTTTATTAACAGTGATGGTTATCTAGTTTCTAAGTGAAATTAAGGTGATAATGCCAGCGAAATGAATCCAGGGTCTAGCACTGAAAGTTGTCCAGAATTTTCAACATTTGCTTTTAATGGGTTGAGGGAACATCCTGGAAAATACCTCAATCGGGTAACTTCTCCCAACCAAGATTTGAACCTGGATCCGCTCATTTTCCTATCAGACATGCTAATCACTACCCCACAGCGGTGAACATGATGAGAACGAAGTTAACTCGTTAAGAATAAAACATTAAAAATTCAGAAAGAACTTACTAATATCATTTAATAAAGATATGGGGTAAGCAATGTTCGGCTGTATTCAAAATTATTGCTATTACACTTTTACTACGTCATACTACTTTTGACCAATAAAACGGTACGAAAGGACGTATTTCAACCAATCATGGCTGCTTATCGCACAATTTTATCGCGTCCCTAGCATCTGTTTCTTTGTTTGCCAACATTTCAAACTGCACTGGTTTGGACGTAAAAAAAAAAAACAAACAAAATTACAAACCACTCCAGTCGATGCACAGCAGACTCGCATTGGCATTCAAGAACAAGAATTAATAAAGATCACTGGTCATACCTATGCATCTTCCCTGAAATCCTATTTACAAATAAATGAAGAGCACCATTCGGAAATCCTGAATAAGTTGAGGAATACACCATGTAGGCCTACATCAACGAGTTCCACTTCTTTTACGCACACGTCCAATATAACATCAACTGAACCACCAACCACTAAAACATTCAAATTTGAAAATTGTACATTCAATAATTATTCCTTTTAAAATTATTCATGTTTATTTTTTATGTCATCGTCGTTAATTAAAACTTTTTTAACACTTGTATTTATTATTTAGGTTATGTTATAGATTCTACTACAGGCTATGATATTATGGATAATCACGTCTCAGAGATTGTTTAATATTAAGATTTATTGAAAATCATCTGTCAAGTGACGTTGATTACTGGGATCCGGATAATTGAAGTGGAATGCAACTGTTTTAATAAAAATGAAACTGAATCAACAAAGCCTTCTTGACTAATAACACTGTCATCGTGATCTAGATCGAGTTCTACAGAGTTCAATGAAGATTCCATAGTTGGCACAACTGATAGCAAGATAACAGCTAATCCAACGAGTCAGATATCTAACTCGTTGAGCTAATCATAACACACTACTGCCATCTAGCATGCATCTACCGTAATATTTGTAATGTTGAGATGGTACAATAATACATTTGAAGACAGTTGTATTTTCGTAATACGAAATATTTTATTGTATTGGAGTACTTCGTTCCTTCTAATTGTGTAATAGTCAATTAAATCCCACTCGAGTTTTGATTTTCTCTAGATAAATCAAAACCTCTAGTGAGATTATTGTTGATAATGCCAGCGAAATGAATCCAGGGTCCAGCACCGAAAGTTGTCCAGAAATTTCAACATTTGCTTTTAATGGGTTGAGGGAAAATCAAGGAAAATACCTCAATCAGATAACTTCTCCCAACCAGGATTTGAACCTGGATCCGCTCATTTTCCTATCAGACATGCTAATCATTACCCCACAGCGGTGAAAATGATGAGAATGAAGTTAACTCGTTAAGAATAAAATGTTTAAAAATTCAGAAAGAGCTTCCTAATATCATTTAATAAAGATATGGTTAAGCAAGGTTCGGCTGTGTTCAAAATTATTGCTGATGCCCTAGATCATATATATAACAGATAGGTCGGCCTTATAGGCTTTGACGTTAACAACGTTTGTCAGGTTTACTACCTTGCCATCTAGTTCTTACATAAGGAGTCACGTCATAATTCCCATTTGAATTGCATTACCGACTGTACTGCCATCTCGTGTTCGTTTACGGCGGACGGGTGGTGATTCTGGCGGTTGTTACCTTCAAAGTGCTGCGATTTTAACATAGCGATGAGTTAACTGTTACATATATGATCTAGGCTGATGCCCAGTAACTACTTAGTATGGAAATATATAAAAGCTATGTAACCAAATAGTATGTTTATTAAACGTATATAGCCTCAGGACTTACGCCACCTTTTGCACTATCTCCTAACTGACTAACATAATGTAAATCCTATAAGTCTAAAAACATTACAAAAAAAAGACATTCTGTATTGTAGTTTATGGAGGTAACAGTGTAACGGAAACTCACGTCTTGGACAGTAAATAAGAAACAATAAAGGAAAACGAACACACAAAAATGCAATCGAATAATGAAAGAAAGAGGAAATGAAAATAACTACAGAATGGAACAAGATAAGGACAGGAAGATTGTAAAAATGGACTGAAGTAAGAAAGACATAAATCAAACTTAACGCACCGTAGCAAGAAGAGCACCTTCGCTGCAGCCTCCCGTGGATCAGTACGGCGCGTTATGTGCATTATACATATAAATCCTTTGCTGTGCCATCCAATCCGAATTACAAGAGAGACAGCGCGCAGCAGGCCGGCACAATGCAGCCCCCCGCGGGCACCCGGATTGTACTTTCCAATAACAATATTAATTGTTTGCAATGCAACACCCGCGCCATGGTCCAGACTGATTCCACAGAGCAGACGATCAGAGTCTGTGTTACATGGGCCGCTTGTCATATTCCGCCCCATGCATACACGTATGTATGTATGTATGTATGTATGTATGTATGTAATATAAAACTTGAAATTATGGTTTATTTAACGACGCTCGCAACTGCAGAGGTTATATCAGGGTCGCCGGTGTGCCGGAATTTTGTCCCGCAAGAGTTCTTATTAGAGCTGAACAACGATCGAGAAAGCAAGACAAACAGCGCCCGCAAAATAGAAAATCCACGACAATATTGACTACATCGCGTCTCGAACGTCAAGCAGCCTTGAATCGTCACAGTTGTTTATATTCACAGACCAGATTGAACTTTTAGCTGTTTTGGAAACTGTTATAAATGTATAAACTATCAAGTAGCCTATTTGAAAAATCATCTCTACATTTCAGTGTATAATAATTCGTTCCCCAATCTTTATATATTTACTAGACCCTTATTAAAAGGCTAGGATTTTTCTTTTCGTATGTTTGAGATCAAGCATACAATCTCAAGTAAAGAAAAAATATTAACGATTTATTTAGCGTTATGTTTTATGTTTCTTAGAAATGCAATTTATTGGATTTTTTTTTTCTATTTATATAACCTTAGGTAATATCTGATAATAGAACCAGAATTTTTGATAACTACGATACTGTTTTTTTTTTATTTTTGTCTCAATTAAACATTTCTAATGTTATTTATTTCAAATAAGTATGTTATTCAAAGTTACGAAATCTTTCCACGCTGACCTAATGCTATTTCGAGCATGATGAGCAAGACTCGAAATGCACGAGAATGACGAGACGAGACTCGAAAGACAAATGCAAAAAACACAGCGAGCGAGAGCGGCAGTTAGTTTTGTTCATCTCTAGGTCTTATACATGCTAGTAAATCTACTGACATGTGCCTGTCGCATTTAAGCACGCTTAAAAGTCATAGACCTGGGCCAGAATCGAACCCGCAATCTTGAGCGCAGAAGGACAGCGCCATACTGACTATGCTAGCGAAGCCTATGTATGTATGTATGTATGTATGTATGTATGCATGTATGTATGTAGGTAAAGAAAATCATTTCAGTTATTTTAATGAACATCTTATTAACAATAGTTTTATAACTTTTGTGATGTGTGTGACAAGGTATTGTACGAACATGACATACAACCTGCGAACTTAATTACATAGCAAGAATAAGGATGTTTATTGCAATCCATACCTCTGATTGAGGTATATGTATATCTATTATCAGGCAGTACATCTCACTTGACGATATGTGTCACAGGAAGAACAATTGTCTGTATGCATCTAAAGTCTGATTAGTGGAATATGTAGCTAATTGGCGATGTATGCACTGGAGGAGGAAAGGAACTGGCCGTCCTACCCATTATCTCCTGGACTAGTTGCCTCATGAGTGATGCCTTATTGGTGTTACTTATGAGGTTCAAACCTGTCTTCGTACAGTTGACTAAACAACAACTACTCCAATCCAGTGCATTTCATAAATGCTCTATTATTTTTTATTTCGTATAGTGAAAAAGTGGACAAGTATGAGAACTGCTTTTCATTCACCAGACAATTAACTGTTTAATTGGCATACTGTAACAAAGGACACAAGAATTTCCGTTAATGTGTATTTTATTTATCCATCTGTATGCAATACCAACCTTGTAATGACTTTCTGCGTAGACGCATGTATTGTGCATACGTCTGTTTGGCGCCCATGTCAAAGCACAGCTGGATAATATTTTTTTATATTGCAAACCCCTCCCCTCAATGATAATAATAAGCTCTTTCAAATAAGAAGCTACGTAACATTGAAAAATATGTGGACTCCCCTTGCGTACAGGAACGGACTAATTCACTCTGTTCATTTTATCGGATATGACGTAAGCATTTCCATGGCAACCGAAAACGAATCTCGTTCCATAAAATCCTTTCATGTTTTTATTAGTGTAGGCTGAATATAGACGTTACACTTCAAAACACACTACGAATAAAAAATAAACAAAAATCACCATTTTGTACAATTTTGGTATAATGATTTGCTATATTCTCAAATAATATTAGAAATACAACTAATTTATTTTGTTCAATAATTTCCATATGAATTAGCCAACATAATAATATGTTCAATAAGAAACAAAATTAGTTCGCAGGTTTTGGAGGAAAACTGCAGCACATGTAGTCATCGACAAAGAATCTAAAAGAAGACCGGAGTTCTGAAATACTCTTACAGTAGGTCCTAAGGATATTTCAGACTTTTAAGTTCGTAAAATTACGGAAAAACAAGCTTTTATAGAATGACTATTCTTGCTCTATAATTCATAAAAATACTAAGTAAAATAAATGTATCAAATCTGACGCCATATGTTAAGGATTGTATCTAGTTCGACTCCAGGCATCTGTTCCCCATTGTTCTGTCCTCCTCCTATAAACTGCCTAAGTCAGGGGGCATATTAATAATGGATTATGTGTCAACACGTAAGGCCCAAATACAATGGGAGAGTGATGTGCGAACAAGCTGAAGCAAATACCGGGATAACACCGAGACTGCCCTTCTCCATCCCAACCAAGTTATGCAGTCTATATGGGGTTTGGTACCGTGGGCAGGCTATTATACATTCAGAGTTGTAGGGGTGAGTAGCTTTCCAAATAGATCAAATCCCCTTGTTTGACAATCAACATTTCTTAGACGTTGGTGTTTTCTGAAGTTAAGGGAAATAGAAAACGCGAAAATAATGATAATGGTAATGGTAATGGTAATGATGATGATGATAATAATAATGATAATAATAATAATAATAATAATAATAATAATAATAATAATAATAATAATAATAATAATGTCATGGTTAAGCCTTTAACTTTGCCAGTAATCGGCCTGACTCTACGAGCGTGGATCGCTACTGCAGAGAAGCGTAGACCACATATTATTTCGTCAGAGACTACCCAGATAGCACCACAGGCAGACAGTCTACATAGCGCTCGTAATGAATTATGGGGAATTTTTGAACGTCACGGGGAAAACGGAGAACATGGAGGAATATCCCCGTGTTGCCTGAATCACGAGTCTGCCAAAAATTTATAAATTCCAGAATGATAGATAGGGATTTGGACCCGAGATCCCTGGTTTATAAGTCCACCAATGACAGTAGTATAATAATAATAATAATAATAATAATAATAATAATAATAATAATAATAATTTAAGGATGTAAAAGTAATGTACTAACATTCGACATTCACATATAAAGGGATTTTCTACTCAAGTGTTCCAAATGACATAAGACCACAGATTAAGAAACCAAACGTGACCTGAAACGAGCGGGCGCGGGTTCAAATCCTAGTTGAGACAAGTTAACTGGCTGAGATTTTTTCCGGGGTTTTCCCTCACCCATTAAGAGCAAATGCTGGGTAACTTTCCGAGCAGTATTCTGGACTCATTTTGCTGGCATTGTCACCTTCATTTCACTCATAAGGAAACATTCTCATGGGGGCAGAAAAAAGCGTATTTTTTTCCTGCCCCCATACTAATAATGTCAATACATGTGCTTATACAAATTTTTGGCCACTCGAGCATAATTACGAGGGTTTGTAAAAAAAAGTTTCCCTTGGGCCTTTTACAGAAAGAAAACACAATTTCAATGAACAAATTTATTAGAACAGTTATAGAAACTGTTGAGCTATTTTTCAACATATCCCCCACCGGAATTTGAGACATTTGTTTTACCGTGGTATCAACAGAGAGGTGCAGACGGCTGTCACACACTGATTCCGATCCCAGGCGGCAGACTTCTACGACACAGGGATACAAACGTTGATACCAAGATATGACAAATGTCCCAATTCCGGTGGGGAATATGTATAAAATGGCTCAAAAATTGCTGTATCTGTTCCAATAAATATTTCCATGAAATTGTGTTTTCTTTCTGTAAACGGCCCTCGTAATTGCGTTCGTGTGACCAAAATTTGTGTAAGCACTTGTTTTCACTGTATTAACATGGTGAAAGAAAACAAAATATCTTTTCTTATCTGCCTCCATGAGAATTTTTGCTTGTCAGACGTTAGATAACATCGCAGATGATAAACAGTCGAAAAATAAACCAATTAAAAAAAAAGCAAACAACGAATAAATGGAAAATTAATACACACAGAGTTGTCCCAATGGTATGGACGTATGTTACTACTTTCTTCAGGAGAGCAAAGTCCTGGTTGTCCATTCCTTGTTATACATACTAGTAAGCATGCCACAGCATAAAGGGTTTGTCCTCCTATTATGAAACGAGTGAAGACATTTCGATGCTGTATTCAGTTACTGGTTTTAAATATCTAAGCTCACTGATAATGGAGAACAATAATATGAGAGAAGACACAAAAACTGGAACAGCTGCTAGCAACATATGTTATTTAGCCTACGTAGAATTTTTAAGGCCGGAGGTCTAAGTAGAAACTCGAAATTAAAAATACAGGGACATCATTTTATTTTTACTAAAATTTTAATATTAACTTGCCTATACCTCTGGATCAACACCGTTTGCTACCCCCTTCCACGACTGGAGTTCGATGATACTGGCGTAATATACAAAAAAATCACTTTACTAGGTATAGGAGGGAAAAAAAGTAGTTAATCCATTTACGTAAACTAGTAAATATTGCGCTTTCGAATTTGATAATTTTCATTATTTTTTTGTTTAATCAAAATACAGTACAGTATTAACAATGAGTGTTTTAACTCACGAACTGAGCTATCCATGTGGACGTATTCTTTATGCAGTGTACATTATACTGTCTACAGCACATTAGCGTACAATATAGAGAATGGAGTTAAATTGAAAATAATCATAATATGGATATTTAAACACATTTTTTTTAATGTGTGGCCGTTCATTTCGATACAGGCTTCAGTTCTAATATGCATATTATAGACTATTGTACCTAATTCCAATTAGACGTACCAGTTTCGTTCTTTATACTAGTAACTCATGTTGAAATAATTCTGTACCTACTTCATAAAAGAGTACCTTACGTACTGTAAATTCAATCTTCACTTCTGCCCGATCCGAAAAGATAAAATTACTCAGACATATTATCTACTCTCCTTCCAAGTGGTGATGTCGTAGGGTCGTAGAAATGGGAGAAAATCACGTGAAGTTAATTACTTAACGAGGCCCTTTTATTTAAGTTATTTTAAACAGTTGTATAATATTACGTAGATGTCCAATTCCTAACAGAAATTAATGTTCTCAGAAAAGAGCTAAGACAGCCCAACCACTAGCTGGCAAATAAAAGCTGGTGGGGGAAACCGGGATACGACGTAGGCAAATGGACGACAGTACCTGTGCGAAAATGATTCAATATTGAAAGCTCTTTCGCACTGGAAAACGCGAATATATTTTTGGAACGTACTGTTTACTATGACCGTAAGGCTACTATGACTGTATATGCGGTCTTGGATCTGTGTGGAGGACGGTTGAACTTCATTAGTAGTAGGGGTGGGAGTGAAGTACATTAAAAAACTCGGGTACAATAAAAATTGAAGTAAAAACAAAATGATGTCCCTGTATATGGAAGTGTTGTCAGATCACATCTTCGGAGTTGTAAAAAATGACGAGAAACAAAGAATAAGAAGTAAGGAAGAACTTAAATCTCTGTATAAATAACCTGGTATTGTAAATGAGATCAAAAATATTGGCCCGACAAGTTGTGAAAATGCCTGAGGAAAGTTGAATATGGGAGGTCCTATATGGAAATCCTGGAGGACGAAGATAGAGAAGCAGCCCTAGGAAAAGGTGGATTAATAGTATGGAAGGGGATTTAAGGAGGATCGGAGTTAGAAGATGGGAGAATCAAGGCGACCGATAGAGAAGGGTGGTTTATGACTTATTATTGTGCTGGTGGCCAAGGGCTGTAGTGTCAAGAAGTATAGGTTATAGGCCGCGCCACCGTTTTTGGCATGTGAAATAAGTAACGGGTACCTTAAGTGCGAGTGTCTTACCTTTGTAGCAATCTATGGGCGATATGTGATTGGCAAATTGTTGATATGACGTGTATTTAGGAGGAGATACCGTTCTCAGCTGCAGTGACAACAGAAACTCACTGACTGGACAATGTACTCAAGGACATACCGCAGAAAAGTTAAGTGTGAATATCTTACTAACAGATGCTCGCAGACTGTGCATTGCACACAAGAACACGCGCCAGAAACGCTGGCGTCAGCAACAGAAACAAAGGTTAGAAACAAAGAGGAAAAAAAACACTAAGGGTAGCGAACACACAATTGTGATGCAACACTTAGCCCTCAAGTCAGCTCAGATGTTAGTAATAACTAAGGTTCGGATAGCTGTATCAGAATAGGCATCCTTGGTCCGTGCGTTTTGTTTACAAACATTAACTAGTCGCGTGTCCCCCAGCCGACAGTAGTGACGACGTATATTCAGTTCCTATTCACTGATGTTTTAGTTAGGGGATGGGGAGCGCTCTTCCCAGCAGGTAGAGTTTTAGCTAGTGGAAGGAGGTAGTGTTTACTTAGACTGAAGCAAATGAAGGTCCTATCCTATACAGCTATACTTGGCATGCTCTTAGAATGGTCCCTCGTATCAACTAACGCACGTGGTCGTTTCTGATATGCCCTATTATGGGTGGTTCATTCGCGCGTAACATTTCTGGTAACACACAGCAAAGTATAAGCAGGTCAGTGTTGAAAATGGACGTACATTTAAAAATAATACACATAATTATAGTAGAAGTAAAAGATTGTAAATTATAAATACAAATATACCCACCCAAATCCTTTTCCTCTTCTTAATCAGTTTCAGCATCAGGACAAGCGTATAAAGTTCTATAAAACAATAGCTATTTCTCTTTCGACATACGGACCTGAGAATTCGGATTAATGAATTTAAGTCTTGTAATAGTTCCAAATTTCTACTACACAGACTTTCTAAGAAAATATTCCTCAAAACTAACAAATGTAATATTAACGATACTTAGCCTACCAGAACCTCGTAAAGCGAATAACCTATCAACTTTGACAGGTTCTTAAATAAAGATCTCCCTGTTTGCCTATTACTTTCAATATAGATGAATGGGAGACAGTTCAGTATGAGTAAAATGTAGGTAAGAATTATATGTCGATAAAGCGGAAATCTATTATAAAGAGAGCAAACAAATTATCTTATTTCTCTTCTTTCTGTTCCATGTTAACACCACCATAAATCAACACTATATATTCTGGTTGCGGGAAGTTTGGAGTTACTGCTGTAAACATACAAAGTTCTTCCGTTTCCTTGAGAAGAAAGGAGACGAATCTCTTGTCAGGATACAAAGAACTGGCTGTTTACTGCATTCCACACACAATGCGTCCCATCGATCATAACAGCCACGTTTCATAAGCCAATGATAAGGAACAATGATACGTTCGTATGAATTATTTAACACGTTACTAAAATTAGTTTCATTAATACAGCACATTAATCGAAACTATGTAAATTACTTGGAGTAAATGAATGTGACTGAAGCAAGGTTCAATCAGATTGAAAATTCAGCACGAATGGGCCTCCTGCAGAGCGATTAATACATCGCGAGTCTCTGCATAACGTAGATTCTACATGTGCATTATTTATCAAGATACATCTTCTCTTAGTAGACTATTAGTCTGTTTTTCGTATTATCCATCTTGTGAAGGTGTGGCGGTAGATCACAATGCTATCCAGTTTCATTCTAGATGCCACTGACGGTAGTTTTATTGTATCCACGGAGGTTCTTCTGCACTGCAACCAATTAATTTATCAGAGAGCCTTCTAAGCAGTGGCGGCTGATTGGTTGAGGCAAGTGAGACCCGGTCTCAGTCATTTCGTTTAATAATAATAATAATAATAATAATAATAATAATAATAATAATAATAATAACAATAATAAATTAAGCTTCCTTTATGAAAAGGTTGCCTAGTTTGACAAAGCGTAATATATAATTTGAAGAGTCCACTGCAAGAATGATGGCTGTCACTTTCTTGTCGAAAATGAACCAAGACTGTCAATGCACAGCTTAAGACATATAGAATGTACATAGAGAGTTATATGGCATTAACACTGATAGTCAATGTCCAGTAATGATAGGAAAATCACAGTTAAGCTTTGAGCGCTAAGCATTTCAAACTTTCAATTGCTTCTCCTGCAAAATGTATTCCAAATGACATCCATCATTCTTGCAGTGGACTCTTCATTTGGAAAACACACCTTGAAGGTAAAATGATTTATATTTGAAACGGTTAGGGGATATAAAATATAAAACTTCAGAAAAATGCACACCTAAGTAACGTATATGCTCATTTGCAGTAAGCAAGGGATAGTAGTATCATTAGAAACGTTAAAATGATTTGAATGTCATATACAGCGAGAAAAATAATAGCTACGGATTTATTGACATTGATATCCAAACCAATCAAGAGCCATCCGTTAAGATAATATATTTCCATTACCACTCTAATAGAAGTGATTTCTCAATATCTGAATCGATCCTCTGAGGGCACTAATGGCTATTTCCTTCACAGTGCTGTGTGTTAGGCCTAGGTTTTTACATTTGCTGGCAAAGGAGGATATGGTACCTCGTGCTCCCACCATCAGACCTATTACATCAATGTGGGATAGGCTATATTTATCTTTATAGAGCGAGATTGTTGGTTCATAGATGCGTTTCTTTTCACTGTCCACTTCATGCGGTTGATCTGCATGTGTCTCAAATCTGATGGTGGGATCGAGAAGGTATGCCGAGTTGTTCTTAATGGCAATGATATCAATTCGCCGAACACTTCCTTGTGTGGCTAATCCTTGCACCTCTTGATGGACAATAAACCCTACCTCCTTAAGTGCCTCGGCCAGCATAGAATGGACAGCATGGTGACAAATGTACCGAAAGACCTCATATAACTCAAATTTGGTTAGCGCAATAAATCGTAACAGGTCCAGTGCTGGGCTATAATGCCCTCCTCCCGTAGCTTCCATTCCATTCTATATATTTTTATATAACACATTATTAATTTTCCTATTCATAGACAGGTCTATTGTCAATGCTCATCTCAAGGGTTGGATGGGCTGAGGTGACCGTCTTCCTATATAGCCTGTCATAAATAACGTAAAAATTCCTGCTGTCTAGCAAGCAACGAGTCCATATTGTTCTCTCCCCTTAGGTCTCAGTTTATAACTTATGCGAGGTTGTTGTACTATTGTACTTCGTACTACAGTAGTGAGTATGGTTCATTGTTATGTGTTTCGGGAAAGTAGAAGCCGAAAGAGATGCGAACAATAATGATGATATAATTAATTCATTGTTAAAGTAACTCTTTTCGTGAAGAAATTATATTGAAAGAAAGAAAGTTTTAAATAAAGACAGACCTACACCGTCTCTGATAATTTATTTTTCAGAAGAAAAAACGCAAGCTATCAATGCATCTGATATGGGCAACATAAATGGTTATTTGACAATGTGGTGCGAATTAAACGTTTCTGTTGGCCGTGCTTGTTGCTGTTCTTGGGGGGGGGGGAAGAACAGCGAGAGCTTCAGCGACCTGACAAACATTTCCAGGGGAATTCTAACATTATGCTTCTTCAGCTGAGCGTAATACACGTTGCTTCATCGCACTGAAACAAACTCACATTGTAACTTATTATGTGAGTGACACTTTATTATTAATAATAATAAAGTAATAATAATAATAATAATAATAATAATGAGGGATGAAGTTACAGGACAATGGAAAGTTACACAACGCAAAACTGCACGCATTGTATTCTTCACCTGACATAATTAGGAACATGAAATCCAGACGTTTGAGATGGGCAGGACATGTAGCACGTCATGCGGGTTCCTTAAAAGCCATTTGTAGTAAATAATAATAATAATAATAATAATAATAATAATAATAATAATAATACAGTGTTGCCAGAAACTTTAGGAACATCTTATAATTCTTATAAAAATGTTGCCCTGGCCTTAAATTATTATTAGAGAAACTAACAATGTTTATAACTGTTGATTAACAATAGGAAATACTAATTTTTTAGTTGCAATACGGTATTTATATATGACTGTTAGTCCTTATTACAGAGACTTAGGCTAATAATTTTTTCAAACAAAATAAAAAATCTTACATTTTCAATACTAAAGTTGAAAATGAATGAGTATCTAATTAGTGCACGATTCTCAACTGTTGCTGGATCATGTAGGATATATTACTCTTTAAATTAATAAAGATCAAATATTTGTAAAAAAAAATTCTTTGTGAATGTCCTAGCAATAAACAAAACTTGTACCTATCTGTATACAAGACGAACGTAAAGCAATACTTTACCAAATGCTCACTTACAAATCAATAGGAAAAAGGAATGCCTGAAGACCAAAGACAAAATGATATGAACATATAGCCTAAACGTTGAAAACGGAAGAGACCACTAGGCCTAAACCATATGTGGTTGAAGAAGAAGAAGAAGAAAAAGAAGAAGAAGAAGAAGTAAGAAAGGAAATTTTAAAACTCTGTGCCTTATTCCAAATTTTTTTAGCGCCTGATTTAGAAATGTCATATCACTCACTGCAATTATGAAAAATGATGCCGATGTCTTTCCGGGCGTTAATCTTCATTCTTCAGAGTATGTGGATTATCATTGTATATCTCGTATTTTAGAGATCCCTAGAGGTAAAGTCACTAAGGTTAAATTTGGGGATCGAGGCAACCACACGTCCCTATTGTAATACATATTTTCGTAGTTGGCGCTGGTAGAGTGAACAACAAGGAACAGGAGGATAACGAAGTCAAGAATAATAAGAATAAGAACATCACTATGTGATAGTAGAGTTTTGGTAGAGGAAGAGTGTTGGAGGATTCCAATGTATTGGGAGAAACCAAAATACCGGCAGCTCTTCTTTTTCACCACTACCGCTAATTTAAAAACCGATCCGATGTTAATCGAATCTGGAAATTTATTCAGGCAAGTCAACTGTTAACTATGATCAAATATAGACTGAATTTTTAAGGTGGAAGTCGTGGCCCATTTCAAGGTAACGGCGTACGCCTGGAAACAGGTTTCACTTTGTATGGCTCTGTTCGAAAAGTGACATGGGCAAGTAACTGCCCTGTTAGCGGTGATTCAGTGCGTCAGCTTTCGGCAATAAAATCTCGAGACTTACACATTATACTACAGATCTTATGAAATTTATTCGCTTACTTTATAATAAGTGCCGGAACTGAAGACTATTCTATCCAATGCACATTTCACATAATTTGAAAAAGAAAAATAATCTAGACATACGATGCACTTCGCCTCTATCCATAGGCTTGAACCCTTGGCATATGGTTCGTTTCATTTCATTTATGAACGAGTGCAGGAATAAGGCTATCATTTTAACAATTTCGTAGTTTTTCAAGCTGATGTCTTGAACACATGTGTTGGGCTAACTTTCTTAACGATTTCGTGAGAGACTGTTCTAATCTACAGCCATGGGAGCTTCCTTCGGTTAGTACGTGATGTATGTGCCTTCATTTGTTATGAAAAAATGAGGTAGTTTTTCTAACTCCTTCACCAAATTCTGGATTATTGAATTAAATAGGGTTGTTGAACGCCAGGATATTCCTTATGAATACAGTACGACACTTCTTGTACGACTTCTTAAGTAATATATGTATTATAAATCCTGTTCTAATGTGTATTGCATTGCCACGAACTAAACTGAAATGCACTGAATGAAAGGCAGCTGTATACTGATGGTCTAACCATTACGTCCCTTCAGCCTGTGTTATCTGTTCATACTATGTAACACAAAATCTTCCTACTCTCAATCCAGGGAAATGTACATAGCCTATTATATCCTTATTAGTCAGGTTTATTCTATTAACAATAAAAAGCGATAGCATCTATCTCAGCGAAACCTGTTTCCTGGCGAAATCTCTGCACTACTATAAAAAGGAAAGAAAACAAACATAATTAATTAATTATTGTTCCTTTCCGTGATGTTGAAAGTACAGAATATAAAAGAAATAAAAAATACATCTGAAATGAATATCTCTAATAAGTTTCATACAAATAAATTCAATTCTTCACTGATAAAGTAAAGGTAAGAGTTATAAAGATATAACAGATTAGGCTTAATATTTCCCTCGGTAATAACCCACAGGTTAGTTGATTCTGTTCGTTTATGCATTTAATTCGGAATGTAATAAATGTGAAAGAATTCCTGCTCACCTGATCTATCGTTCAGTTCGCTTGGGATACTGAACAAAGCCTTCATTACAATGTCATGCATGTCATAGACCCTAATGAGTGATGCAACAAGAATTCTCGAGCTTGCTACAAAAGGATTGGAGGTGACGTCAACTTGCAAACAGGTGTCGATGAGCTACGTTAAGCTACTTGAATAATAAATGTTACATTGCTAACAAAAGATAAAGATGATGATCACCATCACCAACTTCAAAGATGATTGGTTTGTTCTGATTTTATGCAATCTTATAGTGAGGATCACGTAAGTGTAGTTCCTAAAAGTATAATTTGGCCGTCTCTTCAGTGTTGCCAACTAATATCAGTTATCACCAAAGAGGGAAAAATCACAATGACGTACTGAAATAATAATAATAATAATAATAATAATAATAATAATAATAATAATAATAATAATAATAACAGTAGTAATAACAATAATACAGTAATTAACAATAACTACATGTCTTACTTATTTACCACATCTCATCTTTATGTTGCGAAGTGTTTTCTACATGATTTAATAATTTATGAAATAGTATATTTTCTTTCTCTCATATTATGTTAGTAATTAGGATGAGTATGATCTAATATTAAAATTTATTTTGTCTGGCAACATGAAATTCGTTGCTTTAATTAAATAATTTACGATTCACGAGACCTAATCTAAAAATGTAGTTTGATCATGTGAAATGATTAGTACGAATTCCGAAAACAGAAAACCACTTTAAAATGAATAGCTTACTTAAAATACTTCAAGTACTTTCTTTCTTGGAGAAGTCGCTACCATGCTATTTCCTCTCTTGCACAGTTTAATAAAAATCTAAACACGAAAGAATTTCATTAAAATGTCAATACATTTCATGCATGTTTCTTACCAAATAGGTCTGTAAGTTATTTCTTATTTAATTACACTTACCCGAATATAGAGTTGAATTGGAATCACAACGAAACAGAACTGAATTGTGTATTGATATTAATATTAATACTGGTATTACTAATTAATTATTAATTCACAAGCCTAGGTACTTGCATTTTCATCAGTTTACTTTATTGCAAACCGAAGTTATTGATGTCAACTTAACAGTTATAAAATAACTGCCTGTTGTCGTATTTGTCAGTACCCGAAATTTCAAACGAAGTTGGTAAAAAAAATTCAACCTGAGAGCTAGAAAATTACTATAATCCACTAGCATATGTAGTAATAGGGGAAAAATGGTTAGGTTTCACTCCTAGGATATTAAGTAAGCTGACCCGGACTATAAAATTGGTCTCTCTAATGCTTTGTGGACGTTTTGAAATTTTCTCCAGTCTGCTTTCTACAGTAAAAAACAGGAACACGTCCATCGTCCATTCATTTCAAGCATTTCAGTCAATTTGTCTGAGAAGAGAGGGTGGAAGTAATATAAATGTGCAAATTTTAACAGCTTATTCCCAGGACAGAGTACAACAAAAAATTCTAATACTATATTAGTCCCAAATGAATACTTTTCTCAGAAAAAAATAATTTTTCTCTAAATTTAAACACTGTTTTCCTTGATAAATACTATCCGTACCATTCTGATTTTTACTCTTATCATTAGAGAAACGGATAAGGGATAATTGATCCCTTTGCAGTTTTTCAATAAAATGGACGACTTTCTTGCAAATTAAATAAAAACATATACATGCACGTATCGTTATTTCCAGCCATTAGGAACTCTGACAACCCTACTTCAGTAACTAAGGGGCGGACTGCTGCTATTCAGAGTATTCACGGGTAAGTCGGCAAAGCGCTGACGTCAAACTACGCAGAATTTCAGCCTCTCAAATTAATCATGCACTTAATTATAAAACGCATAGGCTAATAAGTTTCTTTACTTATTTTTAGACACTGGTTGCGGGATGACTTATCGTTGAATATAAGTGCACATTTACTATATTTTAAATTTTTTTCATTCAGACCATTCGCTCAACAGGTTTTAAAAGTAAACAGACGACGTCAACATGATACTGTATCTCCGTACAGTCAGAAGGAAAAGAAAAATAACGCACTGAAGTACATACCTTGCAAGGTTCAGTCCTCGTCATCATTGATGCAATTACCAGCGTTGCAGTAAACGACGATATATTCTCGTAAGTTGTCGAAGCTGAATCGTCTTCGCCTATCGCTTAAACAGTTTTTGTATCGAATCACTCAATTTCTTTAGAGGAATATTTGTACTGAGCATCATGTTGCACGTGTCGTTACACCCGCACAATTACTTTTAGTAGAGCCATCGATGTACCTCAGTTGGCAGACTCGCTGGGCTGCTGATCCAGAGCTGCGTTCGGGCTTGGGTTGGATCCCCCTTTGGTCTTTGGTTTCTTCCGAGGTTTTCCACAGCCGTGGGACTGATGCCGGATGGTGTATGGCGAGTCCTTGGCATCAACCCCTTTGATTAGATTACCCCCCTTTGATTCGATTACCTGGTTGGGTTTTTCCGAGGTTTTCCCCAAACAAAAAGGCAAATGCCGGGTAATATTTTGGCGAATCCTCGGACCTCACCCCATCTCACTACATCTCGCCAGAATATTGTGAAAAATTGCACAAAATTGTAAAAATTGTAGAAAATTACTAAATTGTAAAACTATATAAATTTGTAAAAATTGTAATTGTAATATTGTAAAACCTTGACTTGTTCCACATCTTAAAGCTTCATTGCTCATGTAAGATCTATGGAATAAAATGAATGAATGAATGAATGAATGAATGAATGAATGAATGAATGAATTATGATGGTGATGATGATGATGTAGATGTTTCCTTAGATTTCATTTCAACACATTTCCTGTGCGATGTACTATTGCAATGTTTCTCTGTAGCCTGAGTTTTTCTGGTTTTTATTTCAATTTTACTGTATTATCGCCGCGCCAGCCGGAGTAACGACCGGCGAGTCTTTGATATTTATAAGTCATTGTTTGTCGCTTGTGATTGTGGTTCTTTTAGTCCCACGGCTCCAATCATATTCTACAAAAAACTGTTGCCGCCAATGGCAATCCAGGATTGAATTTTGACGTGTACATATCAAGTCCACGTGGAGTAAAAACCAAGGTTGCCATTTTTAACAACAAATGTTCGTTCAGTTTAGTAAAGCATTTCAAGTGGAAGTTATAAGTTGGTGTTAATATTTAAGATGTGGAGGCCGTGGGAAGGCAATGATGAAGTTGGAAGTAATGTGAATGCGCGTGTTCCTTCAACTAGTAGAAGTAAGACAATTACAGGTAGCAAATGTATGGGGACATTGAATAAACAGTCTCAGAAAATAATTTGTAATGTGTATGCCTACGTCAAAAGTAATAAATTGGTCAAGGGACCGATTACAGAGACCGCAAAAGCTGTTGGATTAAGTAGGCAAGCCGAAAGCAGAGTTGTAGAAAGAGGTCCTAAAACACCCAAAAAATGTAAAAATTAAAAACAGAAATTTGAAAAACTTGATAACTTCACCTGCGATCTGATTCGTCGAACGGTGTATGATTTTTTTAAAAATGGACAGTCGCCAACAGTTACTGAAATATTAATAGAACTTCAAAACAAGTGTGAATTCCCCTACAAAGAAACAACACTGAGAGAATTATTGAAAAAGTTAGGATTCAGGTTTCGAATTCTTAACAAAAGACGCGTGATAATGGAGTCATCGAGAATAGTAACGTGGAGGTGCAAATATTTGAACACACTTCATTCTAAAAGATCAGCAGGCCATAAAATTATATTTTTGGAAGAGACATGGTATGACACCCATGATGTCCCCAAAAAAGTTGGGATGATGGGAGTTGCTCATGTGCCTTCAATGCCCCTGTATCTCGCGGAAAACGAATTATGGTTTTGCACGCAGGTAGTAGTGACGGCTGGGTTCCAAATTGTTTGTTCCTTTCAGCTAGAAATATAGGTGACTCCAAAGCAGATTCACATGATGAAATGAATTCTGAAATTTTCGAGGACTGGTTTACAAACAAATTAATGAAAAATCTTCCAACAAGCCCTGTATAATTGTAACGGATAACGCTGCTTATCATTCCAGGCTACAGTTTAGGCTACCAAATAGATCCACAAGAAAGGATGATATTATTAGCTTCATGGTACAACACAATCTAGAAGTACCCAATCCACTCCCCACTATATCTGTATTGCTTGAACTTATAAAAGAAGCTAATATCAGTAGAGAGTTTGTCATTGACAGAATTGCAAGAGATTTCGGCCATGAGGTTTTGCGGTTGCCCCCATATCACTGTAATTTAAATGCTATTGAACTTATTTGGGAGCACTTAAAACATGAAGTTCGAAAACGAAATGTGACTCCATCACGTAGTGACAGTGTATGCAGAATTATACGAGAATGTGTTGAACTATATAAATTCGGAATTATGGACAAAGTGTGTTAACAGGACAAGAGAAATAGAACGCCAATATATTGCTCGCGATTCTGAAAACGACAGAGACTCGTTCATTATAAGCGTAGGTGACAGTGACAGTGAAGGAAGCAGTTCAGATGAGCTAGGATGTCAGGTAATTAATAACTGTAATTTACATATTTATTTGATTAATGTAGTTAGCATGAAATTATTATTATTATTATTATTATTATTATTATTATTATTATTATTATTATTTATAAAGTAGTCATGTTTCTCGTTTGTACGCCCTGCAGTTTGAAAAAGACGCGACAACATCGCTTTAGAACAATATACAATCGACAGGTCTGTTATTGTTGTTAACCTTTTTTTTGATCTGCCAGTCGTTACTCCGGCTCTTGCGGCGATAATACATACATTACACACGATTTGGTCCCGCGCCGTGGCGTCGCGGTCTAAGGCATCCCGCCTAGGACTCGCGTTACGGAATGCGCGCTGGTTCGATTCCTCACGGGGGAAGAAATTTTCTCATGAAATTTCGGCCAGTGTATGGGACCGGTGCCCACCCAGCATCGTGATGCACTTGGGGAGCTACGATAGGTAGCGAAATTCGGTTGCGAATACCAGCTATAACGGCTAGGGGGATCATCGTGCTAACCACACGATACCTCCATTCTGGTTGGATGATCGTTCACCTCTGCTTCGGCATGTGGGCGTGAGGCCAGGAGCCGGCTGATCGGTCTAGGCCCTTCACGGGCTGTAGCGCCACGGATTATTATTATTACACACGATTTGTCCATTAATACATAAAATGTCACTCTCATACTTCTTAATTGCACTTCGTATCTCTGAGCGAATTTAACGTTTTGCCATTATGAATGGATCAGCACAACATATTCAACGCGTACTAAATACTTGAGCAGGATAACACAACTGTACACATTGCGTTGCAATGTTACTATGAACAGATCGGGGTTCATTCGTTTTGTACGCTGCCAGGTACACAAAAGACGGACGGCGCGGCACGTGCCATATACTCTGATACGAAACAACTTCACTTTTCCTTAAGTCATTCCGCAGCCACTGTCTACTTATTTTGATGCATTCTACTGTCCCTTTCAATCTGCACAGTTGTAGGCCTATCACTTTCAACCTGTATATTCACCTTTTCAAATTTTGTTGTCGAACATAAATAAATAGTTCTCATAATCAGGAAAACAATTTCGAACATGACTGTGTTGTTTCTTCTCCAGTGGCAATACTCGGCTTGTAAATGGATTAAACACGACACACTTCAGAGGGCGGTGAATGCTGCAGCTTGCTCCTACTGGATGACTGTCTTGAGACCAATTACACTGACAATGGTTTCCTCAATTTACACGACTCGAAGAATTCACCTCGAAAACTTAAGTATACGTACAATAAAAATGATTCGCTTCTCTGAATCGTTGATGGTCTGTAAGATTGTAAATCAATGTTCTCCTCCCATAAGGAATACTGTAAGTGAATGTTGAATGTTTGTCACCAATATTGTATAATCTCTGAGAAAGGCGGTGAGAAAAATTATTGATAAAGCAGGTTATATTCCTACAACACAAAGTTTACTACTACCACCACCACCACCACCACCACCACCACCACTGCTACTACTACTACTACATGCCGACAATAAGGTAATTATGTGTTATTAAAATTCGGGTATTCCTTTTGAACAATACTTCAAATGATTTTGGTGGGAATATCTCGAAAAATGTAAAACAGTAGTATAGAATAAATAAATGAATAATAGAACAGATTTAACAATCTCGGATGTCAATTTGTCAAATGATAGCGTAAAAGATTTTCAAACAAAACTAATTGAACATCAACAAACATTGGGCATATTAAACTAAAATTTCAAACCAAATCAAGTTCAAAAGGAAAAAGACATAAAGTATACAATATCCTAGCAGTTCCAAATTTGCTGTATGTTCGCGAAATTATCCATTAGATCAATTATGCAAATTTTCAACTCAATCGGACTGCTAGCTTAGAAGTTGATTTTATTTCAATTGTGTAAATTAGTGACTATTAGTTTCGAAGTTGATTTTATTATAATTATGCACATTAGTTATATAATCAAAATATTCCATGCGCATTACATTTAAATACTGCAAGTTAATAATTTTTTTTATTATGGACCCTGAATCAAGGGAAATATTTTAACGTTGAGAAATTCACGATATCTACGTTACTTTAAGCATAATGCAGTTTTGAAATTCATACATTTATTTATTAACACTTTCATTTACATAATACTTTTTAGCTCTTAATTGTGAAGATATTTAAGATTTCTTAAAGTTAGGTCTCACATAATACATGCATGAACATGTACGAATATTTCCATTGAATTTTGTGGAAACTGCATGCGCATGTAGCATTTTGAACGTCTAAAATGCTGTTTCGAGAAAAAGGCAAATTTGTGAAACAGGATACAATATTAACGTATGAAGCAAGCCTATATAAAAATCGCTCTTGTAGCTCAAAGAAGAGATAGGCAAAAAAACCTCTTAGGAAGGTAACGGTGGCTAGGGGCTGCTTAGGGACGACCCTTTGCACGTCGGCCATACTGAGGCCTATTGTGCACCCCGAATTTATGGGATGGATGAGGTGTACCAGCCCACCGCCCGTAGGTGACACCTCACCCGGTCACACAATGGGGGCCCACTACCTCCTTCTGCCCTAAGTTTATTCCGAAAACATTTATAATAAACAAAATGAAATTATAAATTCATTAACAAAATTATACAATCAGCCAACACATTTAATTACAATCATACTAACTTCTTATCTATTTCTAACACTAATTGTAGTAGTAAAAATTACAAATATTAAAATAAAATAAGACAAAAAATAATTTATATAATACATCAGATTATACTGAGTTGCACGATAAAATTATTCAGTGTAAATGAAGTTCTTAACTTAAAGATTTAATCCGTATTAATTAATATCATCCCAGCCACACCTTCCGGTACAACCACTATGTTACGACTTATCTCAATTAATAAATAATATAAGGTGAACAAGCAGTACAGGATCCATTCCAACGGCCCTTCCGAGGTATCGAAGCGCCCTAGGAAGTGCTCTTAAGGAATTAATCCTTACAGAGATATTGCGGAAGGCTGGAAATTCAGGAACGGTTGCGGAAAGGACAGCACCTCCCGTAAGCGGACGAAGACATGCGTCTTAACCTAAATATGTCCATGGAATGAGATAAATGATATGAAATCGAAATTCTTTTTCTACACGGGAGGGGAAGGGAAATGGACCGTGGCAATTAAAATTTCAACCCGGCATTTGCCTAAGTAACAGTAGAAAACCACGGAAAAATCACAGTCAGGTTGGTCGGTCCGGGAATCGAACCACGGACCTCTCGAATGCCACTTCGCTCGGTAAAAAAAATGTCTTACCATCAACTTCCTTACTGCCAAAGGAATATTTTCATAGAAAAAAAAATTGAAAACTGATTTGTTGACCTTTTTTTTTAACTCAGTCTAGCGTCCCTTAAAGCCTTGCGCTGTGAAGAGTAACTTGGGATTTTCAATCGTGTACTGAAATTTACCGTCTTTGACGTTTCGATACTACAAGATTCATCATGAAGATTTATCACTTGAAACCTAAAGTTTCGCCTACTGTGTTGGATCCGTTATACTTAGCTAGATGCCACACAGCTGGATACGTCGATTTCATACTTATCTCCTTACTCTGGATACTTTGTCACCACAGCTCAGATAAGATCTGTTCGCGATCGCACTCAGCTCCGTTTAATAATGGATGTAGAACGTTGTGTTGAATGGGTGGATGCCAGTGAGAACTTTCTCACCCGCAAGTTGGAGCAATCGCAGCGCATTTGCAACGCGTTTCCACATTTGCACTGTGCAGCCACATAAATGCTAATTGCATTAATTCAATCTGCCAAGTTAAAACCCGCATCTATAATGATTCGATATATCCACTGTTGGCCTAAGGCTCCATAGTGACGCTACCAACACATTATCACTGTTTATACGTCAAATTGATTAACCATAACAAGCAAACAGCTGTTGGTCGATAGGCTATAGTTGAACTATCTCATTTAGAGCCCACAACACCAATCAAAATCTCAACATCGCTGTTTCGGTTATTTCACTTTCTCATTATGAAAATCAGGAAGTTCGAAGTGACGTTAGACTCGCATTCAGAAGGTTTCGGGTTCAATCTCAGAGTCGGCCCATCTGAAAGAGGTTTTCTGTAATTTCCTCAATCCTCTAACAACTAGTAAATAGTTGTTCAAAAGCCAAACACCGAGTTGTTTTCCATGTCCACAACAAAATTAAAAATATAGTCGTCGCGGTGAATTAGTTTCCTGGCGGCAAGCTTTGTGCTGGATATACACTACAGTCATTTCTCATTACTATGGTCCTGCACCACAAATATGGTCCACGATATAAGTATTCAAAGAACATCGTAGAAGCAACGTAGACCGTTAGTAGATAGCTGCAGTGACTTGACTTCAAACTTGTCCAGCAAAAATATAGATAAACAAGGTACTACGTTATGGGCCATAGTTGTGTTCTAGGACCATAGTTATGGGAAATGACGGTATCTTTTTTTGTATGCACCGATACTTATAATGTAAAAGCGGTGTTGTCACGTTTTCGTTGTGAAGATTATCCCTAGTATATATATATATATATATATATATATATATATATATATATATAGTATTAGTAGTCAGTGGATAGCACGAAGGACATATTAATTGCTATTTTGCGCTGAATTTTACAGAATGTTTACTTTAACCATCATTACCCATTTTTTATTTACACCACTTCTGCTCTCAACGGCTCATATATATATATATATATATATATATATATATATATAATAATTGAATAGCTGAGTGGAAAAACGTTGGAAGCGCGAAATTACAAATTTTAAAGGAATTAAAAAAAATTGATGTTTAGCGTTGTACTGCTTTCGACAACTTCTTAGCCGTACTACTTGTTTTTCCATTTTCAATGAACGGAATTCGCTACAGTATAAAAAAGAATGCGAGAAACGTGTTTCCATTAAAACATTGCATTAGGATAAAAGAAAGTTCCCTTGCAACATTTTTCCGCACGAGTTTTCAATTATACAATTTATTACCGATATCAATAAATTTTTTCTATGACCACCAAACATAGTGAATAAATTTTAGAATATAACATGAATTTTAATTAAAATTAAAATTAAAATTAGCCGTCATCAATCAACGTGATATGACAACGTTGTTTATATTCCACGTCGAGTTGACAAGAATATGTAGCCTAATTGAAAATGTTAACTAATAGTTGCATAACATGCGTTACAGTTTTACCGCTTCTTGTGATTGGAGCCGTATCTAAGAAGGCTTATTTAATAAACAAACTTTCACCTTAACCTTCAAAGCAAAGCGCCCGCTTTGTTTGTCAATAACCAATAACCAAAAATATACTTGAAAATAGGCTTAAGGACTTTGCTAATAGACGGTAGTATATTATGCACACTATTTACAGGGTGTAATTGATGTTTTGTTATTTTAAGTGCTCTATCAGTGAAGAAGTGTGTTGTGTCAGTGAAGTGTGTTTATGTGAGTGAAGTTTTATTGTTTTTAGTGGTAGAGCAAAGTATTTGGACAGTGAAATGTTTTTGAAGTGTTAGTGAAATCAGGACAGTAGGCCTATCAGTGAAATGTGACGTAGTACACGTGCAGTGAGTTGACAGCGAAATTAGAGTAGTGCTGAAAGGTACTTGTGCATGTATGAACATATCTGCAATGCTTGGGAAAAGTGGTATAAGTCAGTTTCCACAAACATTTTTTATTAATTTATTGACAACTTACGGAACATCTGCTCGCTTGGGAAAAGAGACATAAGTATTTCTCCCATTACAATAATTCATACAGAAGAAAATCAAATTCACATAAACCAGTGTGAAGACAGTTTCTTTCCTTCTCCTGTAAAATTAACATTTTTGACTTGTGCCACTTTTTCCGAGCACTACAGATATCATACTCATGGGTTTTAGTTCGAAAAAACAGAATTGAAAGTTCAGTCCAATAAGGGTAGTGGGTGTGGCAGGTGAAATGAATACAAATTCTTATTGGTTATCCATCAACGAATACAGTACTGTACTTACATTTCCTGCCCGCCCCGAGACTCGTGTATGCGCTTCTAGTACCACAGTGGGTTTAGACAATTCCGTCTCACAAACTGCACAATTCTCAAATAGAAAAAGAAGAGTTCATTAATTTAAAATCAGTGATTAAATATGGATGTCCTAATCAATAAAATATTCTGTTTTCCTTTAATAAAAGTATCACTACAAGACATATAACCAATTTCCATTCAAATGGCAAACTCATTTCTTAGTGCCCGTATAGGGGCGTGTCTAATTCTCCTTCGTAAGCAGTCGAACTATAGAATGTCGAACTTAAGAGCTTCCACTGTACTTGAAAAATTGCACCCTGATTTTGTGCAATTTTTAACTTGCATGTAATTTCAAAAGTGGCGTCGTGTACACAGCAAAAATGACAGTAGTTTGAAAAGTTTAGATAATGTTTTGCACAACTTTATCACATCAATGCGCTTGGATGCTGCACATGTGTTTGGTAAATAGAATGAGTTTCATAAAGACTACTGTGATTGCGTATACAAACAATACTCTTGTTTTATTTTCAATAGAACGAGTGTGTGTGAAATCTAGTACGATTTTTTCAGTATTTCATAAACAATTTCATACATTTCATACACAGTATACGGCCGAAAATGCACAATGAACACAATATATATTCGTATAAAAAAGATGATTTTTTATAGAGTCAAAAGAACGTTTGTGGGAACTTCAATAGCAGACTACCGCAATAAACAAAAATTAAAAAAGTGTTATTAACGAAATTGGAGTTAGGATTAACAAATCACTAGTCCACCGCTGTGAAGTAACCGTGAAACGAGAGGGTCGGGTTCAAATCCTAGTTTGAACAAGTTATCCGGTTGAGATTTTTTGCGGGTTTTCCCTCAACGTATTAAGAACAAGTGTTGGATATCTTTCTGCGCCGAATCCTAGACTCGTTTCGCTGGCATTATCACTTTCATGTTACTCAGACGCTAGATAACAATAGTACAATGATCGTTTCGAAAGTATTGTCTCTATTTATTTTCATGGAAACTACAATAGATACAGAGAGCATAATAAGGCAGTTTAAGGGTATATGTACGTGAACGACCACAAATATTATAAGAAAATGCAGGCTCTATATTTCTAAAATTTTGTAAGAAAATGAACTCACAAGTGGACAAAAATTACAAGGTACCACAACAAGACTTATTAGAACTTAAATATCTGATAAAACTATAAAAAGTTACTAATAATATATTTCAAACCAGTTTCATCAGAGTATGAAAAAAAAAAAAAAAACAAAAAAATTCTTCAGTTGCATTATTTGGTAATCGTAACATTGTTATGGTCTCTCTGACATCTTTAATATTTTTCCTGCATGTAATTAACACTTATTTCTGAAAAGTAGACTACTCTCAGACATGTAGAGTTGTTTATTTTAATACGTACAATTAATTCTTTATTTGTTCTATATAAAATATATTAAATTTACATAATATTTTGTGAGCTAAGAAATGGGCATTATTGTATTGTATCGTTTGCATAAATGGATGTTAAATCACTGTACAAAATTTCAGAATTCTATCTCTAATGGTTCTGGAGTTATGAAATAATGTGTGAAAATGTTCAAATTTTGGAAAATTTAATTTGAAGTAAAAAGTGAATTCTTAAAAATATTATTGGTAACCTTTTTTTATACTTTTATCAGATATTTAAGTTATAATAAGTCTTGTTGTGGTACCTTGTAATGTTTGTCCAATTGTAAGTCGATTTCCTTGTAAAATTTTAGAAATGTAGACCTGCATTTTCTGATAATATTTGTACATATATCCTTAATAGAGCAAGGTTTAAGCTACATACAATTATTTTCCCACATTGTCACAACCATTCTGCCAGAAATTAACGAGAGTCTGCATGCCGCGCTCGTAAAAATTTGAACCACAGAGACACTTTATTACAGCTGCGATTACAGCATTCTTGTCAGGAAAATGTTGTCCACGTAGTCCATCTTTCACAGACACAAAGAGATGGAAGTCTAACGCCTCTAAATCCGGACTATACAGTGGATGTGGTAGGCCAGTCCAGTCAAATTTCGCAATGTGCTCTGTGGTCGCGAAACTGTTATGGGGCCTGGCCTTATCGTGTTGCAAGCGAAAGGTTTTCTTCTCTGATGTGACTCTGAAAATTCAGGGTTTCAGCTTAGCCAGCATCTGCTTGCAACGTCACTGTGCTCGCATCCACATACACCTTTCACAAGCGTCAATCGATGTCTTCGGGTGCAATTTGTTCGGCAGTGAGGAATTAAATGACATCTCTGTTCCTTACACACCTCTATGTAAGATGCCATTTTGGTAGACTGCCCTGCTACCACTATTTGTCGCACAACAACCAGACTAACAGGATATTAGCGTGAAGGTTCAACTTTTACTACAACGCCACTAACATCCGGCGCAGACGTTACAGGTCAACACAAAACAATAGGAGGCATTACCTTCGGAACGACCCTCGTAGTTGATAAAGCGTCGTCAAATAACCAATTAAAAAGTCACGAGAACATATTAAACAAAAAATACACAAGTTAAAGTACAGTTCACAAACAAAGGAAATAAAATGAATTCAACAAAATCAGAATGCGGCACGAAAGACGAACATAACGCAGAATGGAAGTTTCTTGATGCCTAACACATTACTTACTTACTTACAAACAGTAGCAAAGCGTGACAAAAATTTTGGGTAAGCTGGGCTGAAGGCATGGTGATCTAGGCCGTGCTTTACGTCGCTAAAAGGTCGCGGAAACGCTCCTGCTTTTAATTAACTAAATTGTAAATTGATCTTGACCCTTCTTCGAAAATGTTTGGGAAAGCTCAGCTTACCCTCCCTACCCTGACGCTTCGCCACTGGCTTTTAAGGAACCCGAAGGTTCATTACCGCCCTCACATAAGCCCGCCATCGGTCCCTATCTGTGCAAGATTAATCCACTCTCTACCATCATATCCCACCCTCCCACAAACCCATTATAACATTATCCTCCCATCTACGTCTGAGCCTCCTCCCCAAAGGTCTTTTTTCCCTCCGGTCTTCCAAATAACACTCTATATGCATTTCTGGATTCGCCCATACGTGCTACATGCCCTGCCCATCTCAAACGTCTGGATTTAATGTTCCTACTTATGGCAGGTGAAGAATACAATGCGTGCAGTTCTGCGTTGTGTAACTTTCTCCATTCACCTGTAACTTCATCCCTCTTAGCACCAAATATATTCCTCAGAACCTTATTCTCAAACACATTTAATCTGTTCCTCTCTCGAAGTGAGAGTCCAAGTTTCACAGCCATACAGAACAACCGGTAACATAACTGTTTTATAAATTCTAACTTTCAGATATTTTGACAGCAATCTAGACAGTTTGTCACCCGAATAATAACAGGCATTTCCCATATTTATCCTGCGTTTAATTTCCTACCAAGTGTAATTTATATATGAATTTTTCCACCTCTTCGAAAGATAAATCTCCAAGTTTTATGCCTAATACATTATAAGTCTTAAATAAGAATGCATTGTCTTTAAGTAGTTTCCTTTCAAAACGTCATAAATACCTTTACACACCTCGGATATTATAGATTAAATTACGTAGCATGGTATAGCAACCAGATACATCAGTGGCTGATAACTGTTACTTAAAGGACAATTCAGATACATTAGATTAATAAAAAATACGAATGTTTTTATATGCATTCCACTGCTGCACGCCGATTAGCAGTTGTTAAAATTGTCAATGTTACTAAAATGCGTTCTATCTGTGATACGTAAGTCGTCCCATTTCATTAATGTGTCTTTCTTTTGTACTAACGACAAAACGTTTTCCAAGAGACAATCGAAATCTTTCCCTGATATTTGTATAATATGTTACAAACTGCTTGGACTTCATCATACAAATCGTGGAACAAGTCATTAACAATTGTACTAGCTTGAAATCCATTCTCTTAACACACATTTTGTCCCCACCACCCATGTACCTTTTCCTTGCCGTCGGAAGAGACATGGAACAGCTAAGAACTATGAAAGATAAAGTTGCTTGTATATAATAAAGAAGTTGCGTCACGTAAATAGCGTGTTGCGTGCAAACATTAAATTCATTATTTTTGTAGTCGTGCAATTTTCAGAAAGTCGTGCAACTACGAAAATTGCAAATTCCATGCTACAATCCCACAAAAAACATTTCAAAGTGCGCAGAAATCAAGTGCTCCTACGGGTCACACTGGAATGGGGATAAAGGGGAGACGGATTAGAAATAACATTATGATACTGATTTCGTATAACTTTCACATTTTTTGACCTAGAACATTGAAATTTGAAATATTAGTTTATTTTTATTTATTTTACGATGCTTTATCAACATCTTAGGTTATTTAGCATCTGAATGAGATGGTGATAATACGGGTAAAATGAGTCCGGATTCCAGCACCGAAAGTTTTTATTTTATTTCAGTAGGTTATTTTACGACATTTTATCAACATCTTAGGTTATTTAGCGTCTGAATGAGATGAAGGTGATAATGCCAGTGAAATGAGTCCGGGGTCCAACACCGAAAGTTACCCACCATTTGCTCATATCAGGTTGAGGGAAAATCTCGGAAAAAAAACCTCAATCAGGTAACTTGCTCCGACCGGGGATCGAACCCTGGCCACCTGGTTTCGCGGCCAGACGGGCTAACCGTTACTACATAGATGTGGACAATATTAGTTAAAAATGGATTTTCTTTACCTTCAATTTTTTTCAGAATTTATGAATAATAGTTTTTATTTTTCAAACTTATCATTTAAAAAAATTAAAAAAAAAGATGTACCTTTTTCCAAAAAAATTGCCAAACCAATAAACCTAAAACTTTGCACATGTGTTCCCAATACCTAAAGTAGCATTTTCTCTGCAACCAAACATTTTATTTAGGTATATGTTATTTTTTTTTAAATATTAGGTATGAAACACTTTTTTTTTTTATTTTCTTCTAAGTTTTGTAATGTATAAAACTCACAAACATTAACACATAAAAATTTTGTTGCAGGGAATTATTCGTAGATAATATAGTTTTAAGCTTGTATACAAAATGTCATATTTTTACTCCTAATGGTTGCAGAGAAAAAATGTAGGCCTACATAAGCAATGAAAAATGTAAGTTATGGAAAAAGATGTTTAAAGTTATAGTACTGTTTACCTATTATCTCATCTCATACAGTGCACTCTATGTTCTTCATATCCATAAGGAAGTAGTATGTCACAGCCTTCCTAGCACTGTCAGATAGTTTGCCTGTCTAAATTCCAAGAAAATTTCTGTAACACAGAAACTCCAAAATGCCTACTGGCACGTTGCGCCACGCTGTGGTATTTAAATTTTAAAGACCACTTAGGTCCTTCAGACAAGCAAAATATTTTAGTACTTAATACAGAAAATTATGAACTATTTATTAAAGCAATACAAAAGATTTCCATTTTTGTCACAATTTTGCGTCTGTTTACCCTTACGTCACGTCATGAAACTCTTGAAGAGTTAGGTTCTGCTGCTGTGAAGTACGGTTACTCTAGATCATTGGCCGTCAGCACTCGCTGAAATGAGTAAAGGGTAAGCGCAGCAACGTGATATGCCCCGTTGTGCAGCAGGAAGAGGTAAAGAGCATACCCACCAGCAGTCACGGATGCACCATAGTGCAGTCTCTTCTCCGCAGATAAGAGACGCTAGCCCGAGGGTGCAGTGTGCTATGACCACTGCTCTAGATAGTAAAGACTATATGCACTGTTGTATTCGTAGTATCTTAACGTATTTTTATTTATTTATTTTAGTAGGTTATTTTACGATGTTTTATCAATATCTTAGGTTATTTAGCGTCTGGATGAGATGAAGATGATAATGCCGGTGAAATGAGTCCGGGGTCCAGCACCGATAGTTACCCAGCATTTGCTCGTAATGGATTGAGGGAAAACCCCGGAAAAACCTCAACCAGGTAACTAGCTCCGATCGGGAATCGAACCCGGGCCACCTGGTTTCGCGGCCAGACACGCTAACCGTTACTCCACAGGTGTGGACCCTTAGCGTATTTCAGGTCAATCTTAAAGTGTACGAGTAAAATGGCCTACCTTTCTGTCATGAGTTAGTGGGCGTGGAAATATTGCATCATGTGATTAGTCTGTTGTTACTCTACTTATATTATTGACTTACGTGTAAACGAGAAGCATAACGTCTTTTGCTTCGCAACCTTTGCAAGTTTTAGTATAATAATTACATTTTAATATCATGCTATATATCTTTACGTGGGTTCAATACTACGAGAACACTGGGAATATATGGAGAATTAGGGGAACAGAATTAGAACAAGGGAAATAGGCCTATAAGAAGAGAAAGGGCAATACAAGTAGAACAAGGGAAATACAAGGAGAACAACTCGGGCACGGGTTCGATCCCCGCTTGGGCTGATTACCTGGTTGGGTTTTTTCCGAGGTTTTCCCCAACCGTAAGGTGAATGCCAGGTAATCTGTCGGGCTTATCTCGCCAAATACCATCTCGCTATCACCAATCTCATCGACGCTAAATAACCTCTTAGTTGATACAGCGTCGTTAAATAACCAATTAAAAACAAGGAGAACAAGGGAATGCAAGGAGAACAAGGAGATTGCAAGGAGAAAAGGGGGAATGCAAGGAGAAAAGGGGTTATACAAGGAGAATAAGGCGAATACAAAGAGAACAAGGAGAGATGATTGTATTTTTATGTGACAGAAATTTCCAAGTTACCCCCCCCCCTTTATTTAAAGGGGAGAAAGACGTAGTCCTACGCCAAAAATAAGGTAAATAAAGCAAATATTTCAAATTTAACTAAATGAAAGTATTTTTTATTTCGCCATCTTATCCCACTTTCCCCTACTACGAACGAAAGCAAGGTCTCTTCTCATAAAAAGCAGTCAGATGATGTCTACAGCTAGAACTGAACCAAGAGACTGCTCGGTAATGTGTGCATACGAAGAGAAACTGGTTGAATCACAACTGATTCAAACCCAAATGCATTTCAAATGCAGTGACAATAAGAAAGACAGTAACGTGGAGAGAGCTCCTTGAAAGCGAGTGCTGGCAGATATCTATTCAAGGCACTTTGAGAAAATGTAAATGCATCCCTCGTCAGCTGCGCTGTGCTCTACACTCAAGCTGTCTTGCACTGCAAATTCATGTTGATACCATCTAAACAAACCAAGAAATGAAACTCAGTGAGATGACGGCCCGCTTAGCTTGCTACGAATGCTTCCAAGCCACAGTCGACTTCTACGTGGATTTTATCTGTCACTGCAGAAGGTACAGAGAACATTAAACAGGGAAATCAGAAAAAAATACATCTAAGATGGTGATTGCTCCGGAACTTCTCTATGAATGAGAAGCAGAGCGATTTTGTAAATGGAACCTGAAAACAGCAGATATTAAATATCTAACAGCATTTAAGAATGTATAAACAAGAAGGAAATTAAATGGACCCAGATGTTAAAACAGTGATTTGCAAGCTTCAACAAATTTAATTTCAGTGTATATAACTGATAGTCATCAATGCGGTTTAGACGTAATAGATCGACCATTGATCAGATTTTTTTGTATTCGACAGATATTGGAGAATAAATGGGAGTATAAGGGTACAGTACATCAGGTATTCATAGATTTAAAAAAGGCATATGACTCGGTTAAGAGACACGTTTTATATAATATTCTTATTGAATTTCGTATTCCCAAGAAAATAGTTCTTATATTTCTGCAGTGTTCAGGAAAAGTGACATAAGTCAGTTTCCACAAACCTTTTTTGATAATTTATTGACAACTTACGGAACATCTGCTCGCTTGGAAAAAAATACATAAGTATTTCTCCCATTACAATAATTCATACAGAAAAAAAAATCAAATCGACATAAACCAGTGAAAGTTGTCAATAAATTATCAAAAAAGGTTTGTGAAAACTGACTTATGTCACTTTTCCCAAGCACTGCAGATTTAAAATGTGTCTCAGTGAAACTTACAGCAGAGTCCGTGTAGGCCAGTTTTTATCTGATGCTTTTCCAATTCACTACGGGCTAAAGCAAGGAGATGCACTATCACCTTTACTTTTTAACTTCGCTATAGAATATGTCATTAGGAAAGTTCAGGATAACAGACAGGGTTTGGAATTGAATGGGTTACATCAGCGTCTTGTCTATGCGGATGACGTCAATATGTTAGGAGAAAATCCACAAACGATTAGGGAAAACGCGGAAATTTTACTTGAAGCAAGTAAAGTGATAGGTTTGGAAGTGAATCCCGAAAACACAACGTATATGATTATGTTTCGTGACCAGAACATTGTACGATATGGAAACATAAAAATTGGAAATTTATCCTTCGAAAAGGTGGAAAAATTCAAATATCTTGGAGCAACAGTAACAAATACAAATTACACTCGGGAGGAAATTAAACGCAGAATAAATATGGAAAATGCCTGTAATTATTCGGTTGAGAAGCTTTTGTCATCTAGTCTGTTGTCAAAAAATATGAAAGTTACAATTTATAAAACAGTTATAGGCCTATTACCGGTTGTTCTGTATGGTTGTGAAACTTGACTCTCATTTTGAGAGAGGAACAGAATGTGTTTGAAAATAAGGTTCTTATGAAAACATTTGGGGCTAAAAGGGATGAAGTTACAGGAGAATGGAGGAAGTTACACAACGCAGAACTGCACGCATTGTATTTTTCACCTGACATAATTAGGAACATTAAATCCAGAAGTTTGAGATGGGCGAATGCAGAATGCATATAGAGTGTTAGTTGGGAGCCCGGAGGGAAAAAGACCTTTGGGGAGGCCGGAGGCGTAGATGGGAGGATAATATTAAAACGGATTTGAAGGAGGTGGGATATGATGATAGAGAGTGGATTAATCTTCCACAGGATAGGGACCCATGGCGGGCTTATGTGAGGGCGGCAATGAACCTGCGGGTTCCTTAAAAGCCATTTGTAAGTAGGTATATAATTGATACATTTTTATATAAAGGCACACAATTGGATCACACCTTTACTAATTGTCGTGCGACTACGTTAACAAAACATGCGGAAGATATTATGCAAAATAATAGCCGCAGTTAACAAGGTGTATGCATGTGTGGGGTAGAGAATCGGAGAGCTTATCTCTTCCAAGGGCTGAGCGATGGAGCAGCTACAGTCTGTACTGGTATTATTCCTCAAAACACTGGTTCCCAACCTTTTTTAACTGACGACACACTTCACTGAACGCACACGATATTGCGACACACTTATTTGTTATTATTATTACAACCAGTGCTTTTCTTCTGGAGTAAAAAGTGGTGGAACTCTGTGTAGAATATTTTATAGCGAACGGGGAAATGATTACTGTTCACTGCACGGGAATTTTGTCGTTTTTAAGCTCCTTTTCGTCCAACTATGACTTTCAAGATCTAAGCGGAATTCAAAGAAAAATTATAACTTATTAATATATAGTTATTCACACATATTTTGGTTCGATGATGAAAAATGCAACAAAAAGGTGCCGGAACGCAATTCCAGGGCGTTCCGCCAGAAAAAAAGCACTGATAACAACCACACTCTAGTATATACAGTCACGAGGCTTGAGTTGTTGAGGGTACTAGAAACAATAGACTGTGCCGGTACTATTTCGCATTTCTGTAATGGGGCGATAGTAGCGATCCTAGTGGTTAGCAACTATCTATAGATGCATATTTCCTACATACTGAGTTTCATGACTGCATATACTAGACTGTGTAACAACTATGTACTGTCGGACATCCAATGTTGTAGATAGGTCGACATTAACACGCAATCGAAAAAAAAACGGCAACTTGAGTGGCATTAGAGAAAACAAAGGTACTGTATGAGTAAAAAATCCCAATCTATCTATACTGGATGCAACATCTTGTAATGTCAACCAGAACTTTAATTTCCGAATCATATGGACTGTGAATATTTTCCTATGAACTTTATCGTTTGTTCTGTAAATTATGTAGCCGAAAATGTTTAACGAAGCCTCGTTTGTGTGAAAAAATTATGAATACAGCTATCGCCTTTCCAAAACACATATTCGACAAGAAAAACACGTTCTTCTCAAAAAAAAAAAAAAAGAACAATAGTGTCTACTCGATAGAACACAGCAACTGCGACAACTGTTGCTCTATGCAGGTTGCCAACTGATAAAGTTAAAAATACTGTAATTCTAGCAATTGAAAGAAAGAGTTTCTCTGGCTGGGTGATACAAGTGCACAGTGACTTTCCGAATGTTCTGTAGTTCTTAAACAATACCTTCCTAAGTGTCCGTCTCTTTTTTAGAAATAGGTAGATATTTCTTAGCAAAATAACTTAATTAATTAATTTGTTTGTGCAATGTAGTTTCATTTTCTTCTTACACCCACAAAAACTTTAGTGCTATTTCTTTCGGAAAGGAAGCAAATCCAGGGACCCCACGTATTAGATATATAGGAAACAAAATAAATAGTCTTTGAATGAGAGGTTTCCAGAGGGAAGTGACTGGCTGTATCGAAGTATTATACACTTTGAGACAGATCTCCGAAGTCAGCATTTCTTTAAGAGTTTCTGTATATACTATAACAACAGGGAAGTGGAACGGAACTCTCAAACCCCCCATCCTATGTTCTTTCCGCTTCACTGCCTTGTAAGCAAAAGCACAGTGGGCACTGTACATCAGTGTTGGATTTCAGGCGACCAGCGACAGCGAAATTCGTAAAAGTCATGATCCAATCCGTCGCTGAGCAATGCTTAACTGTCGGTCTAGTCGTCTCAGCCGGGAGAGGTGGAATGAGGAGTTAGGGGGAAATCTGCATGACTCAATTGAGCTAATAGCGCCCAGGCCTGTACTAAAGAGTTTATACATATGGCTAATCAATTCTTATTGGTTGAACCACAAATCATTGTTCACTTTAATCATACCATATTTAGTCTAATCATAAAATTAGGCCTAGTTCACAGGTGATTTTAAATTATTATGTTTTATTACAAACCACAAGAACAACAACACTCTTTAATTTAATATCCGTATTGGATCCGATAACCTGTGTTGATTTATCAAATGTTTTTCACAAAAGACCGTCATAAACTTATCTCATTTTGATATAATAGCACAATATTTTTATTTCATTTCATGAAAACGTTTTCGGTTTTTTAAAAAACCATCATCAGATCATCATTAACCCTTAAATTGAAGTTGTTACATTATACACATTGAAAGACAATGGGTTAAGTACATAAAAGCAAATCATGTTGAAAATGTAAAATTGTGCAAAGGAATGAATATCATAAAACATTAAATGTATATACAAATTTAAAATTGTTAAAATATTAAAATCAAGCAGTAGGTCCAATATGAAAATTATGTGGAGTAAACAGCACGCGCTTCCTTGCGATTATATGTAAAAGGTGTCTTGTAATTGTATATAATAGATGTCATAATGACTACATTTACAAGCCATATAATGATGATCTGATGATGGTTTTTTAAAAAAACGAAAACGTTTATCATGAAATGAAATAAAAATATTGTGCTATTATATCAAAATCAGACAAGTTTATGACGGTCTTTTGTGAAAAACATTTGATAAATATAACACAATATTGTGTTTTTAGTGCTGTAATGAAAAAGTAAAAATGACATGTGAATTGATGTGAAAATTAAATATGTCACGTTTAAGATATGCAAGGCTATATGACTCATTCCGCGGTACAAATTTTAAGGCCAAGCAGAATAAGTCAACAGACTGGGATTCAACCCAAACGGGTAGCTGACTGATCCTCACAAATAACTGGCTAGGAGATAGAAGAATGTTAACAAGCATTTTTTAAAACACATTCGGCGTTTGTCTATTAAGGTATCATTTATATTTCCACGAAGAGCAATACATTTTACGATGTTTAAGTGATACCGAACGGTATCCACTGGTCACAAAAACGACAGACTTCATAAAATTTTACTACATGCATTGGAAGTAATAAAATATAATGCTATGTTTACTTTTAAGCCATCAGAAAAATAACGTGACAATATTTTAATTTATTTAACAACAGTTTCTTTGAAGCATTAATAAAAATTACCGAATTCCACATGCTTACAGTACAATTTTAATGCTTATTAGTAACGTATGCGCAGAAGGATATTTTACTTTGAAGATTTTCATCGAAAAACATAGAGAATTTAATAAAGAAACTCACTTGGCTTTTATTGATTACGAAAAAGCTTTCGACCGTGTTGACAGAAATAAGCTCTTTCAAATTTTAGCAGATGATTCAGTTCCAAACGCAATTATAAGAACAATTTACGAATTATATAACCACAATATTATCAAAATTACTATCGGATCAGAACATACCGAATGGAGACCGATAAACTGTGGAGTTCGTCAATGATGCCCCCCCCCCTCACCACTTCTATTCAATATATACATCAACTCCATCATCAGACATTGGCGACTAACAATTCATGGAAACATCCCGTTCCTCCGAAATTGTACTCTAGATACATTATTATATACAGACGATCAGGTTCTTTTTGCTACAAATGAAGAAGAGCTGCAATACTCAATATACCACCTGAATATAATAGCACAAAATTTCAATATGAAAATTTCCCCAAACAAAACAAAAATTATGGCGTTCCAAGATAAACAGCCAGTTATGAGTAAAATTTGCATTGGAACCCATACGTTAGAAAAGGTAAACTCATTTAAATATTTAGGTTGTAATTTGACATATTTACCTGTTACTGATATAGGCCTTTCTGAAAATATTCAACATTTTAATGTAGCCTTAAGAACCATCAACCAGGTTTTCACAACCACGAAAACCCAAAAACATACCAGGTTAAAAGTTTATAAAGTTCTAGCAAGACCTGTCCTCATGTATGGTAGTGAGGCCTGGACTGTCCGAAACTCAGATGTTCAACGCCTAACAACTGCGGAAATGAGATTTCTAAGGAGGACTGCCGGCTACAGCTTGCTTGACCACAAAAGGAATGAACTAATTACAAAAGAATTGAAAATTACGCCTATTTATGAACGTCCCAACCACTATAGACAAAAATGGCTTAACCATGTCAATAGGATGGACCGTTCCAGACTCCCAAGACAAATTCTCCGCTATATACCACATGGAAGACGATCTTTGGGACGCCCCCTGAAAAGATGGACGGAGACCGTAACAGGCCACTAGGCCTTAAGGGTACGAACACGTTGGTGCCTAGCTTTAAAGCTAGCAGGCTCCGCTAGCAGTGTTTATGAAAGACAAGGAAGCTTGGTGTGCACAAATTGGAGCTTGTTTGCAGGTCGCTTTAATCTGTCAGCTGACTCACAGCTGATTAGGTCATCTCCTTGGAATCTCTGTGTAGACATGATATCGCAAGGGATTCAAGTAGTGAGGACGAATTTGATTTATTAGACAGTGCAGAATCAAAGTGATTATTATTACAAGAAATCTTTTCTCGAGAGTGTTCCCTTCATCCTATAAATAATAAAGGGTTGCGTTTGGTGAATATTATCTTTTTAAATATCTGCGGAACTTTCCAGAAAAATGCATTAGCTACCCGAGAGTGGAAATCGAAACTTTCGATTATCTTCTCTATTTAACCAGAGATTTCATACAGAAGGCTTGGAAAAATTGCCAGGGAATCCTATTTTGCAGGAAGAACGGCTTATACTCACACTGAGGTAAACTGTACAATTCTTACAAAATAGTGCCTAGTGAACATTCTCAATAATTTGATTGATATTAGTTATTATTTATTTGTTTATTTTTTATTTTTCGTGGTATTAAGGCACATACAGAAGAAAGCGATTAAACTCTTGAAATGAGGTCGAAGACTGCAAATCAGGTCTATTGGTGAACGACGATGTCCATTCATCCGAATTCATTAGTAGTTTGTAATAAAAAAATTAATTAAATTCTACCTCCAGTATTGAATCTATACGAAAAGTTAATGTCGTGGCAGGTCTTTCGAACACACGAGCAATACGTTTTTCTACATCCAATGTGTGCAGTGTTTTAAAACTTTACAACCACTGACACAGGATTCCCGCCACGAGTGAAGCAAGCGGTATGCTCAAGGCGGAGCTTGACAGGCCGCTGGCTGATAGATAGTCGGATAGCCAAGAATGATATTTCCCGCTCCGTTTAACTTATCACGTCGTAGCACCTATGATATTCAAACAATCGCGCTGCAATTTTTTGTATTGATAGTTCAATGTCCAAGGGAAGCATAGAAAACAATTCGAAGTCAAAATATTGTTTTTAAAAGTGAGAAAAAAAATACTAACTTTGAAGTGATCTGCTCACAGAAAAAAATTTTCGGTAAGCGGTAAACTTTTTTGTTTTTCACGTTAGATGGGGGGTCAAAGCGAGAAAAATGTTGAGTAAGAATGGAAATTCGTTTTAAAAGTTACCGCTCCTCAAAATCTTTACTGGTTACCGAGTTACGGCCAATTGTCAAAACTAAATCACACGCGCGTGGTTTAAAATAGAATACAAATTTGTGTAAATTAAAAATCACGAATTACACAAATAATTGATAAAAGTCGTCTCTACTAATTACACAAGTCATCATTGACATCTAGTCCACAGATCACCTCTCCAATGCCTCTCTGCTCCACGCCGAGACTTGCGCTGCAAGCTTGAAATAATGACTGAAACCATTCTTGGAGCTTACAGCGTGCTGGAAAGCTAGCAGTAAAGCGACCATCCATGAGTCAACGTGTGCGGTGTCATATGATTCTAGCGATTCATTTCCCCCACTACCGCTAACAGCTACTCTACCAGCTAGTCTACCATCGTCAACGTGTTCGTACCCTAATACCTGCTAGGACGATGATGATGATTAGTAACGTACCTGAGTATTTGAAATGAGTTAAATGATGTATAGAATTAAAGTGAAGTGTAGTGAAATGAGATCAATTGATCAAATTGAACCATCGTCAAAATCCCAATACAATACAGAACTGAAAGAAATATAAATTTTGAATGTGCTGAACTTTAGTCGACTTACCTCGTGACCTATTTGCAATCCCACTGTGGCAAGCTATTCATTCTGACAGATGCTGCGATCCCAAATCAATAATACATACTCGTAGTAGTAAGGCTTACCTGCAACAAACGAGAACACCGAATTAAAACTTTTGAGCAAAGTAAAAATTTCTCTGGCTACCAACATCATGTTATAAAATTAACACTGCGTATGACCACCTATTTTTAACATTCATGTCGGAAGATATCACATTTAACACAATGATTTCCATCTCATCAACTCACGCCAGAGAGCGCTTCCCCTTTCCGAAGCAGTGGCAAAGAGTAACAGAGCGCGGGAAAGAGGGAAATGTTGTGTACGCAGAAGAGAACTTGTGGAGTGTTAAATTTATGTAGAACTACGATAATAAAAATGTTTAGTTAAATAGCCTAGGTCTTATCTTACTTCCGGACAAGCACAGGTATTTAGCAACTTCATCCACCGAAGGGTTGCACAGTAGGGTGGAGTGAATCTATACATGAAATTGCTTTTTATCTGTTTTCTAAATGTAATAGTTGCAAAAATCTGTATTTTCACGTAACTTAGGAATGTGAAAAATATGGAGTTTCTATATTTAATTTTTGAGGTGCCCCAAGGGCTTTGAAGTTTCTTAAAATTATAAATTTTTTGCCTCTTTGTATATTCGTTCTATTATTTTGTTTTTTTGTTGCATAGCTAATGAATTGCTGTAAAATCACATATTTAAACTTTATTTGGAAGACTCCAAATTGGGGTTGCAATATACAGTATTTTTGAGGGGATCCGAAGGGACAAAATATATAGTATTTTACATAAAATATGACAAAAATTCCACTTCAGCCCTTTTATTTTTTAGTTGAAATTTATTTTTGATTTCTTTTTCATTTCTTTCTGAGTGGTAATTAAATCAACACGTCCAATTATCATCCTTCTTTCTGTTCTTTGCTGTAGTAAAACATTCTTTTTTGTTTCGGAACACGGCGGTCTTTATTACAATTAGACCTACAGTATTAATTTTTTTTTTTTTGCATTTGCAACTGCATATATCAAATAGTTTGTTTGCTTCTTCTTTGAATTTTGCAATGTTGTCATTTTAGTTGTCGTCACTATATAATTTCTTACAAGGCTTCATTAAGTTTGTGTTTTGATCATGGGAAGCACGAATCAATTGTAGGGTAGAGTTGGGTAGTATCGGACGTCAGGTAATATCGGACAGTGAGTTTCTTTCATCTACCACCAGATGATAGTACCTGAATGACATGGTTATGTTTCTGTGATTTCGCATACAGAAACGTAACCATGTCTTTCAGGTACTATCATCTGGTGGTATATGGAAGAAACGCACTGTCCGATATTACCCGATGTCCGATACTACCCAACTCTCCCCTAATATTCTTATAAGACTGAATTTTGGAATTTATGTCCTTAGTTTTGATAGCAACTCTTTCTGAAATCTCTGTTTTGATTTGAAGTCCGATTTTAATTAATTTTCGACGCATTACGTCATGATAGGTAATTGTGATGGATTCAGCCCCTGTGGCATTGCGAATGCAGTGTAGAAAGTCGGATTTTTTGCATTAATTAGAGATATTCTGATTTAAATTCCCTGCAACATAAGAAGAATGAATTTCAATTAATTGTATTATATTAATTATATCATACCTAAGAGTTTTGTGATTATTCTCAATTTTCTTATAAATTGAGGTTTTTGTGACACTTCAAGATGAAACAACATGCAGAGTCTTTTAACATGTATATTTTTAACATGTTCCTGGTATCCTGTTCAGATTAAATCACTGCAGAATGTTCCCTCGCTAAAAAAATCTGAACCTCAAAATTTTGTGAAAATTTCAAAATATGATGGTCTTGGGGCACCTCTAAATGTTAATCTAGAGAAAATATATGTTGCATTATCCTTTATGATATCACCCAACAACTTTTCCTTGGTATTACATTTGGATTTCATGTACTTCATATTTTCACTCCTCCCCTAATGCACAGTGAGATTTAATTCTCTCCACAGCAACTAGACAATGTTGCGTTCATTTCCACTGCCCAAGAAGAAGAAGGTAGGCCTATTTATTATTATTGATGGCTACTTGAAGAGTGGGTGAACACACAACTACTGCTCTGTCGTGCTTCATCCCCCCCTCCTCATGTGGTAGCTACTAGGTTATGTCCACTTTCGGTCTCTCATTCAAAATTCTCTATGTTCCTTCATATGGAACGGAGAAAATCGGAGTGAGACAAGTGACCAACAGTCTTGGAGCTCACACAGACACTTCTCAGTCCCAATTTTTCCTGAAAGAACGCGTTTTGACGTGTCTTTTAAATGTTTCTCACCCAATTTCCCCATCCATTCATCTATTCATCGATCCATCCCCCGCCAGACTTTTAACACGGTCTATCTGCCTCCATTATGCAATTATTGGATAGGGTGTACTCATCCTGCCTGTGGTAGTATTTATTTAATCCTTAAATTCATCCTTACCTTACATAAAAATTACATACTAAGAATAAAGACGTTCAACACAACCAAAGGCAGAAGCAAAATGTAACGACCAATTGGACGGAGTTACGCAATAACAGACCAACCGACAATTAATAAAAATAGATATTTGCACAAATATGTTGATGGCAGGCTAATTTAATTTGGAAAAAATCAAGAATGCGATATCTGAAATTTTCTGCTATTTATAAGCAAAAATTCGTTGATTGCATAAAATTCATTTAACTTACTTATTTTGCTTTGAACTATTAATTCCACTGCTGGTCTCTTATTAAAAATCGGTTAGCCTTTTTTGGTATTATTTGTGCTATGTGTTGTAATAGTATGAATGTTATAATTCTTCTTGCATAAAATGTTTTATAAGAACACTTGGTCTCTTATTGCGTAACTCCGTCCAATTTATGCAGCCTGCATGACGACAAAATGACAAGGTGGGAAAAGGTTTTCTTTTTCGCTTGGGCGGTAGCCTGACTTCACGGTGATCACAGAGTTTGCTTTGTGATGCAACACACATTTCGCTCGCCAAGGGATTTCATAAATTCCCCGTAATTTTTGGTATTCAAATGTATTAAGAATTACGATACAGTCTCCCTTGTCCGCGGGCAGAGGTTTTTTATATTTTAACTGCGTTTCAGAAAATGCAGAACATTTTATTCGTATTCTGTTGGAGATATATTGGGTTTTTTGAGGAATAAGGTAGAATCAACCTTCGCAGCGCTATAGCAATGAAAAACGTCAAAATTATGCCTGTTCTAATCCACATAAACGGTATGTGATGTATAGAGCCCTGCGTTTGGTTATCTTAACTACAAGTTAGATGTACATAGATCATACTAGCTTCGCTCTGCGAGTCAGACCTGTTCAAGCTGTAGCCTACTGAAGCTGCCTCCCCACTTCGTTTCTTGTGTTTGCATCTGCTTATTTGTGTGTCTTCCTGATGCACTGCACGTGGATTTAATGACAAACTAGATATTTATTTAACGCCACCTTACGGACAATAGATAGACCTAATTATTCTCACAATAAATGAAATGTATCTACAATCTAGATACCTTCTTTTTCATAATATATTTTACATACAAAAATTAATAAACAATGTTCATTATTTTTGTCATATTTATAAAATTTTGAATATTTAAATGCACATTTTACTGCAAATGGATGTATTAAATCAAAGTGAAAATGGGTTCAGAGAAGTAAATAATTATTGAAAGTGAATATTCTCAATCGAAAATGAGTTTATATATATATATATATATATATATATATATATATATATAGAGAGAGAGAGAGAGAGAGAGAGACAGAAAAAACAAGTAAATGAAAGTCGAAACATTTCATTTACTTCTTTTTTCTGTCTCTATGTATTATATATATAATATATATATATATATATATATATATATACATATATATATATTTCGGCCCTGATGTTTCGACTTTCATTTACTTCTTTTTTCTGTCTCTATGTATTACCGTTTCTAATGCCAGAATGTACCAATTAATTATGAATAGGGTAAAGGTTGGTAATATTGTGATACGAGTAATATTGTGATAGTCTTTTTTGAGAATTTATTACAGTTTTACTGAGCGAGAAAAGGACCGGTTTTGTGCATAAACTTGTCCACGAAAATTCCCTTAATACGTTGACACAAAAAACTGATCTTCCTCTCGCTCAGCAAAATTGTAATAAATTCTCAAAAAGGAACTATCACAATATTACCAACCTTTACCGTACTTGTTTTACATGTGAACGTTGTAACTGGACACATCCTATACATGTTGACATGAGCAAATAAATGAATGAATGAATAAAATTAAATGAATAAATAAATAAGTCATCATCATCATCATCATCATCAACGTCATGGATTAGGCCATTTCGGCCTGTTCCGGCGATGTCTCAGCAGGGTGTCCATCTCTTCCAGGGTCTTCCCAACTCACGTTTGCCTCTAGGATTATAATTTAAGGCTACTTAGGCAATCTGCTGTCATCCATTCTGAATAGATGTTCTGTCCATTTATGTTTATAATCATGGATTTTTTCTTCCATACTATGTATCTGCAAATTTTTTCTTATTTCTACATTCTGTATTTTGTCCATGATATTACTTCCATTCACATATCGTAGGAATTTCATTTCGGCAGTCTGTACTTTTCTTTTATTTTCTGCGCCCATTATCCATGTCTCACTTCCATAAAGGAGTGTTGGTATTGATAATATTTTATACAGTTTTAATTTTGTTTCTCTTCTTGTTTTTCTTCCTAGAGTCCTTTTGATGGTCCCGTTTATAGCCTGGAATTTTGACAGTTTGATATACAAATCTTTATCTTTCTCATAGCTTATGTAGCATCCCAGATACTGAAAATCTGATATTTGCTCTATTGGGGTCTTCCCTATTATTATTTTTGATCTCACTGGATTTTTCCCTCGGAAGGCCATCACTTTTGTGTTTTGAAGTGATATTTTACAATTATATTTTTCTGAGACATTCTGAAATTTATATATCAACTCCTGGAGGTCATCTTTATTCCCTGCTAACATGACGATATCATCTGCAAACAGTATATTGTTTAATCTATAATTTTTACTAATTTCTATTCCTTCATCTGTTAAAAGATCTTTCCAATCTAATAAGATTTGGTCAACATATAAATTAAAAAGGATGGGTGAAAGAGTACATCCCTGTCTAACCCCTTGATTTATATAAAAATATTTGTGTTCCTTCTGCACTGGTGAATCAATACATCAGCATATGCTGTGATATACACTCTTCACACTTTCTATTATTTTTTTCGGTAATCCTTTATTCTCTAAAGCATTCCAAAGAAGTTTCCTGTCAACTCTATCAAAGGCTTTCTCCAAATCTATAAATAAGAGATGTGTTTCTAGATTTCTTTCTCTTCTTTTTTCTACTATTTGTTTAAGAGTAAAAACACCATCTATGCAAGACCTTCCCTTTCCGAAACCATTATGTTCTTCAGATAATTTTTCTTCTACAATGTTCTGTATTTTCCTGGCCAGAATTTTTGCATATATTTTATAGCTACTATTTACGAGACTAATTCCTCTATAATTCAATGGTTCGTTCCTGTCTCCCTTTTTATATATCGGAACTACTTTACCTTGTTTCCATCCTGATGGTATGTCGTGTTTAATCCAACACATATTTAAAAGATGTAAAAAAACGTAGTTTGAAGAATGTGTTCCCATATTTTATCAATTCTGCATTTATATCATCTGGGCCACTTGCTTTCCGGCATTTTGTGTGTTTTAATGCTTCTTCCAATTCTTCAATTCCAAGTAGGTCAACATCATAATTGTCTTTTGATGGTTGTATTTCGTCTGCATTATTATTGAACCATAAATCTTGGAAATATTTAATCCTCTGTTCTTCTTTTATTACATTTGGTATATATGCTGCGTCTTTTTCAGTCTTATTAAGGTGTTTGATTATTTTATAAGCTGACTTTTGAGTTCCGTCAGCTCATAAAATAATCAAACACCTTAATAAGACTGAAAAAGACGCAGCCCTCGTAAGGCGGCCAGATGAAAATTATTATTACTGAAAAGCGATGTCGAAATAAATAAGTAAATAAAGTAAATAAATAAGTAAATAAATAACTAAATAAATAAGTAAATAACTAAATAAATAAATAAATAAATAAATAAATAAATAAATAAATAAATAAATAAGTAAATAAATAAATGACTAAATGAATAAATAAATGAATAAATAAATAAATAAACAAATAAATAAATGAATAAATAAATGAATGAATCTATACTAGGCCTAATAATAAATCTGTAGCCGAAATTTTTCTGGTAATTTTCGATTTTCCAAAAATAATTGGTCCTAACACATATAATTAACCACCCTGAAACCGAAAATCGCATTTTTGAAATTTTTGTTTGTATGTCTGTCTGTATGTTTGTTACCTTTTCACGCGATAATGGCTGAACCGATTTATATGAAAATTGGAATATAAATTAAGTTCGTTGTAACTTAGATTTTAGGCTATATTGCATTCAAAATACTTTATTTAAAAGGTGGTTATAAGGGGGCCTGAATTAAATAAATCCAAATATCTCGCTTATTATTGATTTTTGTGAAAAATGTTACATAACAAAAGTTTCTTTAAAAGTGATTTCCGATAAGTTTTATTCTTTACAAAATTTTGATAGGACTGATATTTAATGAGATAAATGAGTTTTAAAATTAAAATAACGCCATCTAAGACGGTGCAATGAATTAAGAACAAATGACTTCGTCTATAAGGGGCCTTGGACAACAACAATCCAAACAGGGGCCTTGGACATCAACAATCGAAAGCCTACAGAGAATGTTTCTGTGTTTGTATGAAGTAATATCAGAAGCTAAATTAACCGATTTGTATAATTAATTATTATTTCACCATTGGAAAGTGTAGTTTCTCTAGATGGACATAATGCTATAATGTTATTACAGTAACGTCTGAGTAAATCGAGGACAGGTAAGATTAAAATAGCTTCTTATGCACAGAAAATTTGATAGGCTATTTTGTACATTCGTTTTCTGTATTTCTTAAAATAATATTTATGTACACTCATTTTAATCTCAGAGAATTAACGAACAACGAGAGTGTATTCATTTAATATGCAGTAATAGTACGTTAGCTTAGCAATCCATTATTTTATAATTCAAATTTTAACTATGCTCAATTAAATCGTGTTAAAATACATAAAATACATATGCAATAAATGCAATGCAAAAAAATTGGGTAATGAGCGAAGCAGATTATCTTGCGCTGTTGTAAAAGTTGTTCCCTGGATCAAACGTCCTATTTCAATTATGTAATTACTTTATATTTAGTTCTAACAGGTGCAACGGAGCGCACGGGTACGGCTAGTAAATAAATAAATAAATAAATAAATAAATAAATGATAAATAAATAAATGATGGAAATTGCAATAATGCTATTAACCACAGTAAAAACGAAATTATTTACACAGATTACTTGCTTCTTTTTTCGGTATGTTGACTGTCTTCCTCACTGAACAGCGGACCTGAATTGTGTGTCTGGGGTTCATTGCCACTACAGTACGATTATTTAGTTCTGATAGTCGCCGACAATGTGCGCCTGGGTCAGGCGAGTTCATTAAGTTACGCTTAGATGTTCAAGTTAGTCAGTCGCTTGCTTTCAGAGCGATCGGATGTCACGCATGCGGTAAAGCGGTGTGTTTCCAGTACAGTTAAGCTGTATTGCATTTCTTTACTGATGGCTCGCTCTTATCTCTACTCCGGAACTCTCTCCACTACTCCTATTACTTCCCCTCTTTCGCGTCGCTGAGCTGTCAGGACTAAATAATCGGTCTGTACACTGTTGAGAGTTGCTTGGTGACTCTAGGTAACTAAACGGAGGACTCTAGTGACGTCATAAGGAAACGATTCAGACCCCATGATCACATAATAAAATGCTTTTATTCAAACCACATATTACCCCAAAATGTTATCTAAGATAGTTTTTCATTATATTTAAACATATTGGTTCGTTCTGAAGTTTTAATGTGAATTTCAGTCAAGTTTTTGAACTATCAGTTCTGATTTCATACGTTTTGTAAGAAGAGGAAGAAGAAGAAGAAGATGATGATAATGATGATGATGATGATGATGATGATGAAGGATTCCTTAAATAACATCAAGGTAGACAAGATTAGCTCAAGAAAGTCTTCCTCAATACCGTCTTTGCCTACTAGGAATTCCATTTTGAGATCTGGATCCAGTAACCAGTGCAAACGATACACTATTCGGTTTATTAACGCCGAGCCATTCAATAAGTTTGGTTAAAAAGGTACGACCCCATTTTCCCAATGAATGGTGTCATGTCACAGAAATAAGGTTATGTCACGGTTGCGTGACTTACGTCACGACGGAGATATAGCGACTATATAGGAGCTGGCCTAGTAGCATTAATCAATGCGAACCAAACAAACACCTTCAAATTGCCGCAAGGGAAACACTACTAACTATCCACAGAATAGAAATTAGCTACAAGAGAAATTTGTAAAGGAAAAGTAACACAAAATTATGAACGTCGTTTATTTACGTCAACTTGCTTCATTTTACTTCAGGGCATTATAGAACCTTAGGAAATTATTTGATACTTAATTGTAAATTATTGAAAGACAAATTTTAACTTAATTTGGAGCGCGAGGAACAATTCCCAAATCTACATGGGAGATTCTCAGAAAATTAAAAGTTCCTGAAAAGAGTATTCAGACAATTGCATCAACCATTTTAAATCTTCACGGAACATCATCAATCACCATCTCTATTCATCTTTATAATATATGACTGTATATGATTTATTTTCAATAAATTGATAGCTACCACATTTTGTTGTAGATCATTAAATTTCTTTATATTTTATTATACATATTTCTAACATTAATTTACATTTTTTTTTGTTCATTTAAATTGATTAGAATGCCGATATTTTAAATCCAAGATTTGGATGGCTATCAATATGATGATACTACTGATCTAACTATTTTTATTGTTTTTTTTTATTTTTATTTATTTAGCTAGCGAGTACAAATTAAAATTATAAAACAAAAATGTTTCTAACCACTATCGTAAATGCCAGGCTAGTGTACGGTGTGGTTTTAGCCAATAATTTTTAATATTATTATTACTACACATATCAAAAAAAGTTTTGCATCACCTCGGTCCCAAGAGTTTCCTCAACCTTGACGTTGAATACTTATATGCATCAATAACATAGCCCCTTAGACTATTCATGCAATAAAGAAAGCTGATATGTTATTTTTGTATATCTGTCTTCCGTTTTTATGTAAAGGTTCAGGAAGTTTTGGGACCGAGGTGATGCAAAACTTTTTTTGATGTGTGTATTCTTTTTATGGCAAGAAATTAATGTTTCCAAGACTATAGGCACCGTGCAAGCTCCTCTGGTGGCGAGTGTTGTTACTAACTGCGGGACAGCAGCGATAGAGTTGTGTTTGAAGCGTATGAATATACTTAACATCACAGATTAAATTATTAGAAATATGGATGATCCTAAAAAGCGGAAAGGTAATGCAAATTGCTGTGTTCTTGAGTGTAGTAATGCTTATAGGAACACACCAACCGATATTGTTTTTATTCATTCCCAAAACAGAAAACCGAAGCGCGACGACGCTAATTGTGGATCCATGCAGTACGCAGACGAAAGTAAATAAGACTACACTGCTTGTAATCATAGTATTATTATATACTAGGCCTAATATAAAAAATAGAATGATGATAATATTAAACTGCCCCCCCCCATTGAGGGTAGCCCTTACGGACTCAGTATATCCTCAAAAAAATTATTATACATAGTATTATGTTTATAAATAACCATTAAGCTAACAACGACAGGAATTTATCACTTAAATTTAAAAAAGTACATAATTACTGAGTTCTTTACATATATATATATATATATATATATATATATATATATATATATATATATATATATATTATGTATAATATTAGCAACAATAAATAATAATATACTTATTTTTAAATGTATTCATTTTGATATTTAATTCTTGATATCAAGTGCTGATGGTTCACCTTGGAAACCAACACCCACAGCAAGAATTTGCGGTATTCATTTCATTGGGAACGAGATCAGAACACCCCCAAAACTAGCATACCGTTCCCAGTATTTTTATAAAAGATTACAAGAAAAAGACTGCCTCATCTCAACTAGCTCCGGAAAGGTACGAAAGAGACGCGTAAAGAAGAAGAAAAGATGAAAATTTAAGTTTTATGGAAGGCGAAAAATGTAGTAGCCATACAGGCAGAAGTAAATGAAACCATTCTTAGTGATTTTGTTTTTTCTTTCACAATTGAATTGTGTGAATTGTCTACTCAAGTGTCTATTCCATTACATGCCGAACTGAAGTCACATAAGAAATGTTATGACAAGCGTTCAGGAACAGATGATAAGCTATGTTTAATGAAATGCAAGGTTTCCGAAATTATTCTACAATAAAATATGAGACAGAACTACCAGACTTGTGGATTCGAATATATTGTTAAAATTGCTGCCAATTGAAACACAATCATACCCATAGAATCATAATAAGAAATATTTACAATTCTATCATTTAACCCAAAAATAGCTACCATAGATAGTCGAAACGCCACAAGATGTAGATCATACATATTATTTTTGCCATTTTTATTAGTGAATTTCACATCGAAAGCTTTCGAAAAATTCTGTTCAAGAGTAAGATTAGTAAAGAAAATCGTCTACTCATATTTTCCAATTAAAATGAAAACTGGGTTATCGTATTCTGCTATGTTCGGAGTTAATCGTACAATTATAATTATAATGTATTTTTACCGCCACTTTAATGTTGTTGACACCCACAATGGTTACTGTAATTTTGGGTTTTGGCCTAGCAAAGAAAGTATTCAGGAAACAATGCCTGCAGTATTAAAAATGTAGAGTGACAATTAATTGTTCAGAAGTGGAACAGCCACCCAACGTGGATCAGATGGTGGCCTTCAAATCTAAATGCTACCGAGTCAGATCGAGTGACACATTCATAACAACTGATTGCGGATTATTGACTTCATTAGAAGGTGGTGATGAAGTCAGGTTTTCCCGGAATAATAACAAATCTCTCCGATAAAGGGATTATTGTTATTACTCCATCGTATCTGCACGATGGTATATTAACAGCTGAAGAAGTCGAAACTACTTACAGCGTTTCCAGTGTTCGAATTCATGTTGAAAGGTGCATTCAGCGAATTAAAATATACAGTATAACATTTTACACAAACTATCAATTGAACTGCTTCCGCATGTTGATCTTGTTGCTTATTAAACTGTCTAAAGAGAAGTCTGAACCTCATAACTGATACCAACAAGGCACCACTTATGAGGCAACTAGGCCAGAATATCATGGGGTAGAGTGGCCAGTTCCTTTTCCCTTGCTTTGCATATATCGCCGACTAGCTACAAATTACACTAGTCAGACTTCATATGCATACAAACAATATTGTTCTTCCTCTGACATATCATCAAGTGAGATGTACAGCCTGATAACAGATGTACCTATCAGCCAGAACCTCAATCAGAGGTAGTATGTTGATGATATTGTTCTTTATGTGTTGCGTTTTAGAGAATTTGCAGTCGCCCATTATTCAGGAAGTGTAATTAAGACTACTTCTAGAATTAAATCACATTAAAATACGTAATTTATAGAGACATTATACCCACAAATATTACACACGTCATGACATCAAATATAAGTATACCAATGTTTTCGTAATATGCCTGTTCACCCTCATTCAATGGTCTGAAATCTGATTTAAATGGCAAACAACTTCACTGATATTTCAGGAACTTTGTAGTTACTCGTACATTTTTACACTCCTCTAGCAGTACTGAACTTTCCACTGAGTCTATAAAATAATTAAAGACTGGAGATTGCTGGGTTTGCAGTGAAAGACCTGTCCTTGGGCAGAACACTATGAATGAATGAACCCATTCTTACTAATATTACAACTTTTTATCGGCAGAACGCCGCATGTAATTTCTACATCACACATGACTACTGAATGACTGCGAGCCTGTAGTTAATTAGGAATTGAGACACAGCGCGGCGCCACCAGTACGATTTTGAGACCCATGCACGGTGCCTATTGTCATAACAAGTAACAGACAACATATGAAATTTCATAATCTAAAATTCTAAAGCATTCCTGCTTGCGGTATGGGAACAAGGATTTTTATGATTCAGGATATGTGGAAAGCAATTAAAACCAAAAATTTTTCGTACTTAAAAATTTTTTGGTAAAATGTTCGTATTTTCTAAAAACTGTTATACTTTTTAATATTTTGCCTGATTTTTCCTTTCGTTAATATTCCTATAACTATCACTGAACGGGGCTTTCCAGATATTGTACTGTAAGGAGACAATAGAGATGTTTACCACAAAACACTTGAAAAACACCCAAACGACCTATTCCAACAACATTCCGGGTTTCCCAAGAGCAAGTGAATCTCCAAATACCCATTTAGACTCATTGAACTCATAGCGCAATGAATTCGAGAAGCCGAAACAAAACAAGTATTCTTATTCCAGCCCTGCTCATTCTTTCAAATCCAGTAAAAGTCTTCACAGTATTGCTGTGTCTACTTATATAGGTTACTTAACGTTTTGAATTTCAACCATAAATTTTGATGTAGGCTTATTCTTAATTTATCCTCTTCTTGCAACTTTATATATATTTCATTATACAGAGGGAGTAAAAAGTATGGAACAACGCTTATAACTTTCTTATTTCTAATTTTATGAGGCAACTACAGTATTTATACAAAAGTTTTAGGGTATGAAAGAAGGAATGTTTTGAACATGTTTTAAAATACTATACTTTTCATTTATGAAAATTGTGCCAACGAGTCTGTTTTTTTTAATGGCATCATGTACTTATTTTCCCATTTTTGGATTCTTTAGGTCTCAGTACGTACAATTTTTTTTCGCTATTTATAAACTAATGTTTTATAAAGATTACATCTTTTGATGACGATGTGTGTGTACAGAAGAAAGGGAAATTTTAATGCTTCAGTACATCAATTTGAGGAGGCTTTGGATTAAACAATTAAAACTTTACTCAATGTGTTACACTTACTTTCATTTCTGAGATCTGTGATTTTGGTTCTATTTGCATGTATTTTAGATCCATTTATAATGTATTCAGGAAAAGTATCGCATTGGTAAGCTGCAAATTCCTCATAAAGTCTGTCACGTTCACCTTCAACAACCGAAGAAAAAGAAAAAGAAGACGGTTCATTATATTTAAGCGTCAAGCCTGTTTAATTTTTTTACACATTTATTTATTATGTTTCCTTTGGAATGTACCAAAAAGTTCTTTCGTATTTCTTCGTGTTTAATGTTGTCCATTTTGTACCACATTTTATTTTGTTACTTAAATTTTTATTCACCGGATGACGATGATGTTGATACGGAAGATAGCATTGAAAATGATTAAACTCATCGAACTGATAGAGGTTCAAATAACGGAAAATTTGCGGTTCAAGCTGTCTTGATTTCCGTCGTGTGTAGACCGAATTTCCAGGTCGAGGCACCTCAGATATTTACATTAATCTTCTCGAACTGTGAAGTAGCGACGGTTTGTGCAAGTCACCAAAGACGGAATGGTAGAACTACTCACGATCACCTTCTTTACATTGCAGCTCAAATTAATTATCATACCTCAACGTCGCTGCATTCTCGAGTTACACCGACAGCAGATGCACAACTTGCAATAAGGATTAGTCTCTCACAGATAGCAATATTATGTACAGAAAGAAAGAGAACGAAGACGAGACGAGTCAAAAGAAGGGAGGAAAAGACAGAGGGGCAGAAGATTGAAAAGAAGTAAACAAACGGGCACACGGAAGGGATATGAGAGAGAAGAAAGTAGAGATAATAAAATAGGTTAGGGGAAACGAGAAGAGGGGAGAGAAGACGAGTAGAGGGAAGAGGAGACGAGTAGAGGGAAGAGGAGACGAGAAGAGAGGAGAAGAAAACAGAAGAAAAAAGAAGAGGAATGGAGAAAGGAGAGGGGACAAGAGACGAGAAGAGGGTACAGAAGACGAGATGAAGGAACAGCAGACGAGAAGAGGGTACAGGAGTCGACAAGAGGGACAGGAAACGAGAACAGGGGACAGGAGACGAAAACAGGGGACATGAGACGAGAACAGGGGACACGAGACGAGAACAGGGGACATGAGACGAGAACAGGGAATAGAAGATGAGAACAGGGTACAGGAGACTTAGTATAGGGATCAGGAGACGAGCACAGGGGACAGGAGACGAGAATGGGGGACATGAGACGAGAACAGGGAACAGGAGACGAGAACAGGGAACAGGAGACGAGTACAGGTGACAGGAAACGATAAGAGCGGACAGGAAACGAGAATAGAGGACATGAGACGAGAATAGGGAATAGGAGACGAGAACAGGGGACAGGAGACGAGAATAGAGGACATGAGACGAGAACAGGGAACAGCGGAAGAGCACAGGGGACAGGAGATGAGAACAGGGAACATGAGACGACAACAGGGAACTGGAGACGAGCACAGGGGACAGGAAACGAGAACAGTGGACAGGAAACGAGAACAGGGGGCAGGGGACGAGAAAATGGGACAGGAGAAGAGAACAGGGGACAGGAGACAAGAGCAGGGGACATGAGACGAGAACAGGGAACAGGAGACGGGCCAGGAGAAGGAAGATAAGAGAGGAAGAGGAGACGAGAAGATAGGAGCGGAGACGAGATAAGGGGACAAGAGGCAAGAACAGGGGACAGGAGACCAGAACAGAGAACAGGAGACCAGAACAGGGACCAGGAGACGAGCACAGGAAAAGAAAGATAAGAGAGGGAGAAGAGACGAGAAGAGAGGAGCGGAGACGAGATAAGGGGACAGGAGACGAGAACTGGGGACAGGAGACGAGACCAGGGGACAGGAGACGAGAACAGGGTACAGAGGACAGGAGATGAGGACAGGGAACAGGAGACTGTAAAACAGAGCAGGAGATCAGACCAGGGGATAGGAGACGAGAACAGGGGACAGGAGACGAGAAGTGGAGTGAGGAGAGAAGGGAAGAGATGTGAAGAGGAAATGAGGAGAGAGATGAAGACACGATGAGAGTGGAAGAAAAACAATATGCTTGGAGGGGAGACGTGAAGAGAGAAAGAATAGAGGTGTTCTAAATAAGAGAGGTACAAAACTAAAGAGAAAAACGTGAGAGGACAACAAGAGCGGGGGTGATGGATAGGTGATGAAGAGGTGATGGATAGAAAGGAAAGATGAACTAAAACAAAAGAAGAGTGAGAGAGAAAGGTGCAGAAAAAATATGAAGTTGAACAAAAGAAAGAAAACTGTGAGGAAAAGGTGGCTAAGGATATTGGAGGAATGATAATATATGAGATGAGAGAAAAAGTGAAAAGGAGAAGAGGATAGGAAAATAATGTAAATGAGAGAAGAGTAGAGAGGTAAGGAAAGGGGAAAAGGAGAGAGGTAGGGGAGAAGATAAAGAAAGGATGAGGAAGTAGAAGTGGGGGAACAAAAATGAAGAGCAATGAGAAATACAATGCAATAGAAATTTAAAAGAATGAGATAAGAAGAGTAATAGAAAAGAGAAAATGTAAAAATATGACAGTAACATGATACAAAAGAGTTCGAAAACAACGGGAAAGAGAGAAAATAGAGGAAAGGAGAAAGGTGAGATAACGAATGGAGATAAAAAGAACAGAAAAACGTAATGGTAAGAGGGATAAAGGAAAGAACATATAAGACACGGGCTCTATGTGGAAAGACGAATAAATACTGCGTTACGACTTATTTAGGACATTTCCCCGCCTACTTCTTTTCTTCCGCTGCTTCAGTTAAAAGCCGCAGGCTGAACAGCCTTCACGTGAAGAAAGAAAGTTTCTGGTTCATTTTTAGTACACACACATACACACACAAAGAAAGCATTTAGTTTATCACGTAATAGCGTAGACTTACCCCACACAGAGATAGGGGAAGTATATTTTATAGTACACATAGCGAACAAGTTAGTATGTGATAAACCGCCTACAGAAAGGAATTAGGTGCGAGTGACAAATCATTCGTGTAGTAATATTAATCAACCTTGTGACGGGATTATGTTGTCACACAAGCCTTGAGCACAAGTTGCAGTGTTGAAAACTTGCAGCAAACTACATATAAATTACTGACAAACATATCGAAACTTCTTAACACTCCTGCAAACTTGTTCGGAACTCTGATCCATATGAAACGAATAGCAGATAATGCACGGCAACTTCGTAAAGAGGTGAGAAACTGCGGAGAATTTATGCTACATCCGACCTTCAGTACAGGCAAGGATTTTACTTTCTTTGCACTACTCTACACGCTGGCTGGCATGTGAATAATTTATATGTACACAGCGGTTGAGACGCGGCTTTAATATCGTAGGGGAGAACGGGCCATGGACTCCAATTCAGCTCAGGTTATGAGAATAGCTAGGAAGTTGGTACCGAAACTATTAAGTTGTGTGAGTTTGGACTATATCTCTACCGAATGAACAGTAATCAAGCGATTCTGAACGTAAACAAACCCGCACAAGAAACATGGTGGGTGGTAACCAAACTTGTCTTTGTGACAATAGTCCATGGGCACAGAACAAGAAACACAATAAGCAAATAGCACAAAAACTCACTAATTGCCTTCGTAATTTTCAGTCTAAAATAATTTACGCATACGTATAAAAGTAACAAATCAAATATATATTGATATATATTATTTCTTAAACTTAAGCTCCTAGTTCACATTTAAATTTGGCTCATCTATCTTACTGTAATCATTACTATTCTTATATGTGTGTTATTCTGTGTTTTTGGCAACCCAGGATGCCTGGGCAGACTATTTCTTGAAATAAATTATATATACAATATTAAATTATGTATATTTTAATTTTATCAAAAGAAATATTCCTTCTATGTTCAGAAAAAAACAACTATTCCTATTCGGAAAATGCTCGTCTGTGGTGACAAGACGTGACGAGCAAATCTGAAATATGGTACGTACAATATTTCTTACTATAAATAAAAAGTTAACAAAAACTTTGTGAATCAATTACTGCATATCGTATATGGCACATCATATTAAACCCTTAAAATTCTCATCAAGAACAATTCATATTTGCTTTAATGATTATTGCGACTTCTGTGCATTGTTATACAGGGTGATTCACGAGATTTACCGTCACTTACGGAACTTATTTCCGAAGAAATTCTGAGCAAAAAAGTCATACAAACATTTGTCCTAATTTCAATATTTTCAAAGTTACACTAATTTCAAGTTGTTAGTAAAATACCTTTTTTCTTAAGTTTTAAGAGTAAAATAATATTACAGATAAAGAATGAACCATTCAGAAGTGTCATTTCTTTAATTGGCTAGTGTTCTGAAGCTAAAATTGTGTTTTCAGTTGCTTTGTACAGATTTTGTTTTTCAATTTTTAACTAATAATGACATCATTCTTACGTGCTTATCACAAAAATTGTTACAAATCATACGACTTTAGAACCTTGATTCTTTACAGTTCAATTATGCATCCTAATGTACAGTCTTGAAGAATTTACAAGAGTGGCGTGATTTGTAACAATTTTGTGATAAATGCGTAAGAAAATGTAATTTTGTAGTTTAAAAAAATTCTGTACGAAGCAACTATTGAATTCACAATATATTTTTATTACCTAATTAAAAAAATGTTACTCCTGAATGGTTAATTCTTTATCCGTAATATTCTTTTACCCTTAAAACTCAAGAATAATGGAATTTTACAAACAACTTCAAATTAGTGTAACTTTGAAAATATTGAGATTAGGACAAATGTTTATATGACATTTTTTGCTCAGAATGTCTTCGGTAATAAGATCCATAAGGGACGGTAAATCCTCGTGAATCATCCTTTATATAGGCCTATACTTGAACAATATTATTCTTCCACATTATCTCACGGCTTCAGTAATTTTCACATTTCTATACAACAGGAGAATGATTGTTAAAGATAATTCATTTGTTGAAGGAATAGTGCATCATACCAACAGTATAATATATTATATCGAATAAGATACTTCACTTAGGTTTTGAAAAAGACGCATTCCGCGTGTTTTTTCATAGCCCAGTGTTCCTCAACTACTAATAGTTTTATATAAATAAATTTCCACATTACATAATTTCCAGTGAAATATTTCTGCATTTTTAATACGTTTACCACCATTTTTTTTTTTAAATCTTGCATTCAACTTCTTGTGATTGGAGGATTTAACTTCTGTCACGTTGAAAACCGCTCATTAAACTGCACAACTTCATATGAATGTTAGTACGTAATGAAATTGTTTCTCTATTGTGTATATTATTATAATGTAGTGACTAAACTCACTAAAGTGCTGATGCACTGTGAGTTTTTTATTTGAACAGAGTATAGAATACTAAGTACAGTAGATCTATATGCCTGGTTGCAGTCAACCTGAAAGCAATGTTTTGGTACGAACTTCCTAAAGCTGTAAGCATTCGTTCATATTCCAGGTGGCCCTCTCGAACGTCCTTGGGTTTCAACCGCCTCTCAAAACAGAAAGGAAAATGCGAGTCCAACTAGGACGAAGAATATCCAAACGATTCCTGCTCTATTTCAGGCCAGGTTCTCTGTAGTATATCTGGTGTGATAGTTCCTACTGCTTACACCAGCCCTAGGCATAAGAGGGGAAGTGAAACGGACGGTGAAACCCGGGCCCATGTCCTTTTTCCTTCCTCTGCCTTGGCTTGATTTCTAGAACAATTTGTATCTTATAGGGGTAATTCTTATTTTTGTTATGTAATTTTCGCATTGACAGACAACAATCATAAGTATCATACAAATCAGTGACGAAAATATTTTTCACTTCCCAATAAAAATTAGACAAATTTCCCTGCGCCTGTGGTCTTCCTTTCAAAGACAAAATGAGGGAAATTCTGTATAATCTGTATTTTATCAAAGTGTCGACTACACATTATGTGAATCTGTGTCCTTTCAAAACAGAGATGAGAAGTTGGAGGAAATTTCCCCTCTTTGCCATCGTTTATACAGAAGAGAAAAGCTATGAAATAGTCAAATTAAATTATGATTATAGTGGTTGGTTGGTGGTTGTGATGTTGGTCATATGAAGAAATACAGAAATTAATACTTAAGACCCATGTAAACTGTGAAATCGTCTAAATCGTCTTTAAACAATTACGCGTTCGAGACCTGAATATTAAATGAGGGAATCTGGCGAAGTGCGGCGTTCTAGAGATCAGCAAAATTTCGGGAAGCGTCCTATCTAAGTACTGGAATCTTGCTTCAAGCGTGCAGTAACGTACCAAGATTTAAGAGAGATTACGAGAGGTTAGTAGCAGGGAAATGGGTCTGCTTTCTCTCTCGGGATATTTCTTCCCTGATACGCAGTCCTTTCACAATAGTCCATCTCTGCGGACACCCGTTGTCTAACATGAACGATTAGGCAGGTAAACATAATGTTAGATACCGATAACTGAAATGAGAGACTAATTTGTTACTATTCAAATATTAAAGCGCACTCGTGGAAATAAATAATTCATATAGTATATATATATATATATATATATATACAGGGGTCCCATTTATCTTGTGCACCTACAATAAAAGTTTTTTTGTTTGGAAAGGTATTGGTATTTTTGTTTTTGAGAGTTATGATAGAACGAGGGGCTAACATGAGTGTAGAGATTTGGTGCATGTAACTACAATATGGTACAAGAAACAAGTGACGTCATCAATTTTTCAAATAGCACTACATACTTTAATCATGTTACATTGATTACACACATTAAGACGAGTTTAAAAATGTACCACAATGTCACCTTCCCAATCATAACAACGGCAAATGCAAAATGAATGCCATCAGAATGTGTCGTTTGTTGTAGTGCCCCATTCATCTTGTGCATTAACTTACACAAAACAAAAGAGGACTGACGTATGTACACATCGCGTGTTGTGTGTTTGCTGTCTTAACATATAAACAAATCACAACTGTTGACGCCACAATCCACGTAGTGGCCTGCACGTTCTCCGTACCTGTTGCCACTCGACTTCTTCCTGAGGGGAACTGTAAAGGACAGTGTGTACCAGAACATTCTGACAACACCAGACGACATGCAGCAACGCATTCCACAGGATTGTGTGTCCATTCAGCCAGCAACATGTCGGCAGTCATACGGTCTTTCGGGGACGCCTTCGAATGTACATTAATATGAATGGTCACCATTTGGAACATCTTCTGTGACTCTCAACGCATAACATTATCACATTGGAAGTACGTTTTTATTTCGTGTTGTTGTTATTGATTAGGAAGGTGACATTGTGATACATTTTTGAACTCGTCTTAATGTGTGTAATCAATGTAACATGATTAAAGTATGTAGTGCTATTTGAAAAATTGATGACGTCACGTGTATCTTGTACCATAATTTAGTTACATGCACCAAATCTCAACACTCATGTTAGCCCTCGTTCTAACATAACGCTCAAAAACGGAAATTCCAATACGTATTGAAACAAAAAAGTTATAACAGATGCACAAGATAAATGGGACACCCTATATATATGAAAATAAAATAGATAATGTACGATATTTTGCACACCATGTATGTAGCTATTTAAGTTGAAGTTAGAATAGTTGGTAGTGAAGTCTTACCTTTTACAAGTTACGAGTAAAAGAACGAAAAAAGCGAGTAAGCGAATGAAAAAAGCGAGCAAACGAATAAACGAATGAAAGAAGCGATAAATGAACGAAAGAAACGAATAGCCGAAAGAAAAAAGTGACTAAACGAATGAAATAAGTGATAAATGAATGAAAGACTAAACGAACGAAAGAATCGATTAAACGAATGAAAGAAACCAGTTAACGAAGTTAGAAAACGAGTATACGAAGGAAAGAAAAAAGAAAAACGTAATACAGGGCGAAAAGTATACAAGGAAATAAAAAATAATATAATTACACAAACAAGTTAACAAAGACACTGCGAAAAAAACTGAGATACAAAAAGAGGGAACTGGAAACAAAAACGGAAAAGAATTAAAAATGCTAAAAAGGAAAAATATGAATGAAATAATATGTGAAAGAAATAGAGTAAGAAAACAAGAATGGAGAAAAATAAAAATAAAGGGAGCAGTTAAAAATCAATACTGATGTCGATCATCAACCTAAAGAAAGTGAAGTAAAAGGGATTACTTGCTTCAAAAAGACGATCTGAAGCACAGTGAATATATAAGAGGAAGTTTCCCGCGGGTACATGGCATGTATAATGTATCTGTTATTCAAACAGTAAGCCTACATAGAGGGGAGTTTTCACTCGTCCTGCTCGCTACGCTGTTTTATAGTTGTAATAGGTGGGATTTACCGAGAATAAAGAGGATGAAACTTGTGAAGGTCAGGTACAAACTTTCCAACTCGTTTTATATCTGTTTAGGAAAGAGGAAAGTTCAACAAGTTCCACTACGATTTATTCTTCTGATGGTGAGTGCAGGAAATGTACACGTCACTCTCTACTCATACTCGCATTAACTTGGTAAATTATTGTACTACTATACATCTATTTTCAAGCAAACATTCCATTGTCACACATTTCAAATTGAACTTAGAAATGCAGTAACTAACCGTTTTTTATCTTCGGTGATCTAATGGTTAATGCTGTTTCCATTATATCATAAATGTCCAACTGTAACTCGTACGAGGTAACCCCTAGCGTAAGCAACCCGCAGAGCATATTTTTTAAAGTTGTTTTCCTATTTTATATGGAAAGTTATTGACCTTAGCAGAGCATGCAATATCTCCTGGTTCTATAGGCGTTTGGACACCCATGCATTAGATCCAATATCTAGAGCAGTCATATCAACTGATGCCCATAGGCGCAAGCGCGCGCTTTAGAGCTCAGGAGAGCCTGAGCGCTTTACAGTGGAAAGGAAAGAGACAGACGAAAGAGGTAGTATATGCCGCTTGGTCCAGCTATATACAGGGATGGCCAGCACTGATTCAGTGGATAATGGGAAGAAAACTTATTAAAATTGTATCCAAGTTAATTTTTATATTTGTCTGAGAATTATAAGTGTAAGTTTTAAATTTAATCTCATTTTTCACAAGTTTGCATTTTATTCAAAATGAATATTTTCTCAACTTTTTTTAAAAAAAAGTGAAATTTTCAGATGTGTTTATTTAGTAGCCTTACAGGTACAGAAACAATGTCTTCGTAAATCTAATATATCGTAAATACGTAATATTGAAGATAGTGTATTGAAAATTTTGAAAATATTCGCATGGAAAATGTTTGTAAGGAAATGAATTAACAACGCAACTACTGATACGTCATAAACAAAAAATATGTGTCCATGTGTTGTAAAAACGTCAGCTCTATAGCTTCAGCAGATTTCGAGAAAATAATTTAATATTCTGATGATAGGAAGTTGCGCACCAATATCACCTTAAAAGCATAATGCGATAAGTGTTTTCTTATGTAATATTAGTTACATACTATACACCTAGGTAACTTTGCATTGTACTATAATATTGTTTTGATTAGTTTATTTATTACTTTTATAAGGCTAAAGACACCATCAATATCAATTCCAACATCATGTCATACTTAATCTCTTTCTTTTGAATATGAATGATGTGTTGGATTCACTTACTATAGTAGCCTATAATTGTACTACTATGTTATTAACATTTAAAACACAAGTGCAATATTAAGAAATTAGTGTTAGTACTTTTGTTTTACAGACAATAAATAAAATACCAAACAAAAAGAAGCCATATAAAAATAACGACATAAAATTTCACGTTCCGTTCGATGTTTGTGCACCAATGTCTTCTTAATCCAAAAGGCTGCTTATTCATATACATAATTCTTCCTCCTTCCATCCCTAGAACTTGATGCCCGTGCACGACGTCAAGATCAGGAAAATGCGGTTGCTTTGGCATCATTGATCTAGAGAATGAATTTTAAAGAAGGGAAGAATAAATCCATCGAATGGTAACTTGACCCCATACGAAAATGCATAAAAAATTTCTCTTTTCCATTTCTTATAGCAATAAACAAGAATAAACATATAAAAACAAATCACTGTTATAGTAATCAGCAATACGTACAGATACGGAATTAGAATTTGGAGCAAGTTTTGATGGGAGTCCACCTGTATGTAGGCACAATTTCACACGACTGTCCACAAGTAGCATACACAGAGTGGAAGAGGACCGATGCACCAAAATTTAAGAGTTTATTCTATATGTTAAATATAACAAAACTTTCATTACACTCTTCCTTCGATCAAGCACTGTTAGGAGCAGGAAAAAAAATAGTCTTTGCCCAATGTTTGCAGCGCTCTATTAGGGTAACGACCCGAAAGAAATGGCTGATTGCGATACAAGCAGATGAGTAAAAATAATCTGAACTATTAATATCTCTAATCTTTTTTTTTTTTTTTTTTTTTTTTTGCAAATTAAACTGTTTAGCCATTAATTTAAATTCAATAATTGCGAAAATAGTTAAAATAAATCTTGAACGCAGATCACTGTCGCATGTTACCGACTTATACAGCAGAGAGGCAGGTGAAGGTAAGAAGTGCAGGCCGCGCTAGCTAGAGTTATTGCAGTAGCGATAATGTTGCTAAATGCTTCATAGCAACATAATTATTTCCTCTAAAACGGTGAATATTAGAGAAAAACTTATTTACATTTTTCAAATCTCTCCTCATGATCTATTATAAACCTGGTAAGGTTTATCTTGTCTCAGTAGAAATAAAACCAAGTCCCTTCAAATGAGGGTGGAAATTATAGGAGGGTTGTAAATTTTCAGGATTCCTTTCTAAATCTTGTTATCGTACACGCTGTCGGAACTCAGTTTCTTGAAAGACAAGCTTAGTGACGGAACTACACAGTACGAAGAGAGATATTTCGTTATTTTATTTTGCGCTACAGAATGTATCAACTAGTCCCTTCCGCCACTGGATGGATGGACGGCATCGCTCCACTCCTCCATTGCCATAACAATACAGACGAAGTAAGACATATCTCCTTTCTCTCTCCTTTCACAGTGAGACAAGATACATCACACAGCCTTTACTAGTTTCATTTTGGTGCAGAAGTTACCATCCACTCTGTATTCAGAGGCTCTTGTTTACTGCACATGCGCAGTGTATTTTAAGCGAAACTTATACAGTAAGGGAGCTACAAATTTTATTTCCGTATCTGTACATAATTTATAGACATCCTCCATCCATGTCATAGGCTACATTAAATTTAGGAACTTTTGTACGTTCTGATTCATTGTCGATAGGATCATAAGGTACTTCGTATATCGTTTAGAGGCACGCACACGCACTGGAGGGGGAAAATAACTGGCCACCCTATCCCATTATCTTCTAGCTTAGCTGCCTTATGAGAAATGCCTTATTAGTGTCACTTATGATGTACAAACTTCTCTTCGGACAGTTGACTAAACAACAACAATCTTCAATAGAAATTTTGTTTCTAATGGGCCCTCGATCTCGAAATGCCATGATTTTTGTTTTTTTATCGATATGTTTGGTGGTTATTTTACAAGTTCTTTGATGCAATGCGCGCCGGTTGTTGACGACCTTTACCCCATTTGCCCATAACTTCATTTTCTTTATCGAAGCTTCAATTTCTCACTTAGAAACCATCCATCAATACTTCTCTCTTTTGGTCCAAATAAGAAAAAATTTCCGCAAAATATACTACTTTGCATAACCAAGAAAATCACATAGCTTGTCACTCATTTTGAATTCCTCATTTTTCATGTTAAAATCCAAGACAAAAGTGTTCAGAAGGTGTAACAAGAACGGTAAATGCGGTTCTGACATTATTGCCACATTAAAAGAATTAAACTCTTTTTGATAGAAGAAAAAATTTCTCTATCCAGAATATTCGTGGAACCCCAGAATGAGCTTAGGGGACCACCGGAGGTCCGCGGATCCCACTTTGAGAACTACTGGTTTAGTCGCATTGCTTTGCCGGCATTAAAATAACTTTGTCAACGTCTTTGTAAGAAAAATCTTTATTGTACACGGCAACAATCTACGGGGATTAAAATAACTTATAGTGGGATACTGTTCCCCAACAAGGAGATTAACCGTGAAAGGAATGTGCTTACTATTGCGTCATCTATTGGAGTGACGTAGATAATAATAATAATAATAATAATAATAATAATAATAATAATAATAATAATAATAATAATAATAATTTATTTTAGCTGGCAGAGTTAAGGCCGTAAGGCATGTCATTCCCCGAGACTTTCTCCTGGTTGGAGTACAGTACAATGACACTTATTGCAAGTGTCCGCAGTAACAGCGTAATGAGCAGATGAGAACTCAATTTCTCACAATATGCATATGTTTGGTACTAAAATTATAGTTCAATGGTTGAGTTGTTTGGAATTTTTCCATTGCTAATTTTAAAAAATTGTAGCACAACGTTTCGAAGAGTGGATCTCTCTTCGTCGTCAGGTGAAAACCTACTATGGGGATCGTTACAAACAGCTAGCCTGTCTGACTGACAGCTAGCTGTTTGTAACGATCCCCACAGTAGGTTTTCACCTGACGACGAAGAGAGATCCACTCTTCGAAACGTTGTGCTACAATTTTTAAAAAATTAGCAATGAAAAAAGTCCAAACAACTCAACCATTAAACTATTCACCGTTGCTCTCCCCCCCTTCATTCAGATCATTAAAATTAAAGTTGTAAAAACAACATGAAATTTTACCATATTACAGTGCAAGTTGTTGAACGAAATTATAAACATTTAAGCATTAACTATGGACGCAATGCTACATGCTACGAGTTATGAATTCTCTTACTTGTAGCATAATAGGCTCATATGCTTGAGTGCAGAATGTGCTTCAACGCTCTCTGTGACAAAAGTCGGAGTTCTGCCTGTGTAAGTGTCCCAAAGCGTTGCACAATTCTTCATGTAAATTATAGCGACGAGAAGGCTCTTTTCCCTTGATAACAACCTAGAACGACTTGTCCGGCGTGGTAAGGTCAGGGCTATGTGGTGACCATAAAGGAGTCTGTGATAAACTGAGAACCGTGGCCAATCCGGCAGCATGGAAAATGCATGTTCAGGAACTGCTCTTCAACAGTGCAACTACTTCTTTTAAACCGAGTTCACGGTGCAGCTGCTTGTGTGCAGATGCTCAGAGTAGGACAAAAGCGGGAAGGGAATCCTATTGATTCCTCTAATAACCAATAACTTTCATTTCAATAGATCGTTGAAAAGTAAAATCAACCTTAGAAAAAGGTAACTAATAAAATAAAAGCACAAAAACAAATAATTTCCCTTTTGTTTTAGGCCTTTTTCATAGCCTTGTACTTATACGGTTAGAGAACTCTAATATTAAATTCGTAAATGCCTAATGTTGGTTTAAAAATTCTTCTACAATTAAGAATGGAACGAGGTAAAAGTTTCAACTTTAAAGGACTGTTCTATTTCTACAATGAATGATTATGTTGATGTTGACTATAAAGATGATGGATGATGATGACTGTATAATACAATGCCGGACCGTTATAACATAATCTAAATTATATAAACAAGTGTTAGAAAGTTTTAATTAGGGATGATGAAATAAAAAATAAACATGAATAATTTTAAAAGGAACAATTATTGTAAGTACAATTTTTAAATTTGAATGTTTCAGTTGCTGGTGGTTTAGTTGATGTTATTTTGGACGTGTGCGTAAAAGAAGTGGAACTCAATGTATATGGTTTATTCCAGAACTTATTCAGGATTTCCGAATGGTGCTCTTCATTTATTTGTAAATGGAGTTTCAGGGAAGATGCATAGCTACGGCCAGTGATCTTTATTAATTCTTGTTCTTGAATGCCAATGCGAGTCATATTTGAAACTGTTGTGCATCGACTGGAGTGGTTTGTAATTTTCTGTTTTTTGACGTCCAGACCAGTGCAGTTTGAAATGTTGGCAAACAAAGAAACAAATGCTATAGGGTAGTGATAAAAATAAACAAATGCTAGGGAAGCGATAAAATTAAACAAATGCTAGGGACGCGATAAAATTGTGCGATAAGCTGACAGACATTCTTTCGTACCGTTTTATTGGTCAAAAGTAGTATGACGTAATAAAAGTGTAATAGTCACCATAAAATTGCTCACACATCTATACATATGCACAGAGACCTCACTTCCCATAACCTATCTCTCTGATTGTTTGTCTCTCACCTTTTTTTGAACAGATCTTTTTGATAACCTACATAGACGTATCGTTTCTTCTAACAAACACCTCTCTGAATTCTCACACGTTCATCTCTATCTTCCCCATCATTAAATCGCTCACACATTTATCAAGATCCAAAATCTCTGACCACACACACACCTTTCTTTCCTTTACCTATTTCTCTGAATGTTAGGATATTTGTCTTTCGTCTCTCTGCCAGCCTACACAGTAAGTTATCTGAACACATCCCATGCCTTTGTTAACACATGTTTCCATATCCGTCATCTCTGATAGCTCAAACACCTATCTAACCAGATAGGCCTACGATCTCTTTGTTCAAACATCTCCCTCTATTTACATCTTCTTGACTGCGCAAAAATCTCACGCGCAAGTAGGTACGGACGAAGTCAGTTACAGCTATATTTTGTGTTGCGAGCCTCGGACTGTGGCCCATGTGGGTGTCGGTCGCACCGGAAAGCCGTGCAGTAACGCTTGACCCCACCCCTCTCCCCTGACACTCCGGTGTCCTAGCCTCGGGCACAGGTTAATGACACAGGCAAGTGAATGAATTAGAAGCCCTCTGTGCTAATGTATACTTACCGCGACTGCTCAAATTCGCTCAAGCGAAGCAAAACCGGCCATAATCCACATCTCGAGCAGACCGCGATATTCCAATCTCTACCGAAAAGCTTCAGTTAAAGTGGAATATGTTCCATTATCTGGCCAAAACCTATAGTTGAAGTGGAATATATTAAGTAACTTCTTAATCAGCATGTTCCTTCTTACAGTTTGAGAACATCCTCCAGTCCCTGAAATTAATTCTCTTAATTTGTTGAAGATTCTGGCCATTTTTCTCCCACTTACTGCTTAATGTTCACAATTACTTATTTAAGGTTTTCAGAGGTTCATTGCCGCCCTCACATAAGCCCGCCATCGGTCCCTATCCTCACCACGATTAATCCAATCTCTACAGTCATATCCCACTTCCATCAAATCCATTTCAACATTATCCTCCCATCTACATCTCGGCCTCCCCAAAGGTCTTTTTCCCTCCGCCCTCCCAACTAACATCATATATACATTTCTGGATTCACCCATACGTGCTACATGCTCTGTCCATCTCAAACATCTGAATTTAATGTACCTAATTATTTCAGGTGAAGAATACAATGCGCGGAGTTCTGTGTTGTGTAACTTTCTCCATTCTCCTGTAACTTCATCCCTCTTAGCCCCAAATATTTTCCTAAGCAACTTACTCTCAAACACTCTTAACCTCTGTTCCTCTCTCAAAGTGAGAGTCCAAGTTTCACAACCAAACACAACAACCGATAATATAATTGTTTTATAAATTCTAAATTTCAGCTCTTTTGACAGCAGACTAGATGACAAAATATTCTCAACCGAATAACAACAGGCATTTCCTATATTAATTCTGCGTTTAATTTCCTCTCGAGTATTATTTATATTTGTTACTGTTGCTCCAAGATATTTGAATTTTTCCACCTTGTCAAAGGATAAATTTCCAATTGTTATATTACCAATTCGTACAATATTCTGCTCACGAGACATAATCATATACTTTGTACTTTCGGGATTTACTTCCAAACCTACCTCTTTACTTGCTTCAAGTAAAATTCCCTTGTTTTCCCTAATCGTTAGTGGATATTCTTCTAACATATTCATGTCATCCGCATAGACAAGCAGCTAATGTAGTCGAACGTTCACAATTACTATGTGTTTTACATTTTTAAACTGAGCTACGAGTGAATCACAAATCTCTTTTGATAATTTAAACCAAATTTAAATATTATTATAGTAAGTGCAACGATAAGTTCCTTAAGAGTTCGTTTTCCGTTTCTCTACCTAAAAACTTGTAAATGTTTGCATATTGAACTTTTTTAAGTTGTTCACTGGTAGCATGCAACGTGTAAGTCCTCACGATAAGCGAATACAAGTTTCGCCTGTCATTTTGTGTTATTTCTTGTTATTATTTTGCTGAGGCGGAAATGCACTTCGGGATATCTACGTGTAGGGCTAGTTAGCCATAAACTGAGTAATTGTAAATAAAATCAGGAATTTCAAGGAATTCAATGTTAGACGAAAACATTAAAGAATAAGAATAAAACACTATTACAATACGATGAAAGAGTAATGGAACGGAGAAAAATTCTCTCCGGCGCCGGGATTTGAACCCGGGTTTTCAGCTCTACATGCTGATGCTTTATCCACTAAGCCACACCGGATACAATTCCGACGCCGGTTAGAATCGTCTCAGATTAAGCTCCAACTCTTGGGTTCCCTCTAGTGGCCGCCCTCTGCACTACGTCATAGATGTCTATGAACGCAGGACCGAAGTCCACACATGTGCTGAGGTGCACTCCATATGAGAGACTAGTTGGCCAGGATCCGACGGAATAAGCGCCGTCTTAAATCACGAAGTGATTTACGCATATCATATATATTATTTTAATGTACCGAAGTACATATGATATTTTCCATGCAGATATCGAGTGCACCTCAGCACATGTGTGGACTTCGGTCCTGCGTTCATAGACATCTATGACGTAGTGCAGAGGGCGGCCACTAGAGGGAACCCAAGAGTTGGAGCTTAATCTGAGACGATTCTAACCGGCGTCGGAGTTGTATCCGGTGTGGCTTAGTGGATAAAGCATCAGCACGTACAGCTGAAAACCCGGGTTCAAATCCCGGCGCCGGAGAGAATTTTTCTCCGTTCCATTACTCTTTCATCGTATGATGACGCAGAATATCTGCATGGAAAATATCATATGTACTTCGGTACATTAAAATAATATACACTATTACAATAGCCTAATATTAGTAATATGTCGGCATTCAGATCAACTACAGTTCTGCGCGACAGTTTATTTGTAATCGCGAGTAATGCAAATTCAGAGTCATAATAGACAGGCACGATATACTTTGAGTGAACCATACTGAAAAATATCTTGTGAACTCAAGACTAATTTCAGAATGTCGCTTCATATGAAGAGTAAATATATTCCTTGCACTTCATTAATTACTTCTCTTATCATAGACTCCTAACTTACTGTCTATATATAAACAAAACTAAAACATTCAACGCAACATAATTGTACGAGTACTTTCATTCTCGAAACTGGTTGATGCAGCCTATTCTATGTGCCAGTGTATGCATGATACAGCACAAAATTTTTATTCTTTATAACAGATTTATGTTTGATAACAATTGAAGAGTGTGGTCCCAAAACGCGTTTAGTCCATTTTTATGAAAGGACTGGACTAATTTTTTTTTATCCACCCGTCTAAACACTGAGCGAGTTTTCAAAGTGACATGCACAGTAACTAGGCTTGCCAACTTTCGTAAGTAAACATTAGGGACACAAACGTTACTGACAATTTTACTGCATTAATTATTTCCACCCATCAATCTACATATTCAACAGTAGTACTTTTATATTTATATATATTAGATCAGATTTATATATCTTCTCACCATTCGTGAGCTGCCACAAGGGACAAAGAGTACTTAACCATAGAAATTTTTACAAGTTCATGAAAAACCATTAATTTTGTTTTAACAATGAAATTCTTACAAGTACAGAGCTGCAATTTTTTTTTTTTTTTTTTTTTTTTTGAGATTAGTGGAAATATACCTATTTTTAGAAAGGTAAGTGTTACAAAAAAGTAAAGAATGCTACTGAACTTGGTTTGATTTCGAATATAGGTGATTCTTCAGGAGAGCAATTGATCCTTTCAATGCAGCTAAGGTTACAATCGGAATACAGTATATGCTATATATTAACAGAACTACCTCGATTCATATGCAAAAAAATTACAAAACTTAACGAAATCACCACAAACAAGTTGATAAACGTATAAATTCCCTATAAAAGAAATGTTAACTCGTTGGAAACTAGGAACCTATCATATTGATGTAATTACCAACCTAATATAAACTAAACTAACTTATCGTAACCTGATCTAACACGAACTAACCTAACCTACCTATACAAAAGATTTCAGACATTCTTCTCGGAAAACACAGAGACGTTTACATGATTTATCACCAGGGCTATCAGATCTTATCACACTTGAGGGGTTACAGTATTTTACAAGTCTTTGTTGTTGTCCTCGTTGATATCTATATCTATCGTACGTAGAAGTGGTTGTATAAATTTGTCTTTTTTTTTTTCACTTTTCCGCCGAAACCAATGAATGACGCATCAAGTGGAACAAAGTGGACATAATACTGAATGGCGCCAAACTAAAGTAAAGTGCATGAGATGAGCACAGAGAATAGATGATTCAGTAAGTATCCTGTAGGCTGTGATCAAACCTGCCCTAACCTGTGTATTATCATCATTGCACCCGTCACTCTGTTGACACATCAATTAGAATTAAATGTCTGCTTTGAACATGAGTGCTAGAGTCATTTCTCCATTTCGTCAGATATTATTGGAAGCATGTCTGTATGAGACTGTGCGGAAATATCTTCGAATCCTGACTAAATCCAACAATATGATAGGAACGAAAATCAGCTGTAAATGTCTAATATGCCATGAAATGGGACATTTTGATGTATGTGCAAATTATTTCGGGACGCGGGACGCAATAGTCGAAATCAGGGCTGTGCCGGGAAATACGGGATGGTTGGCAAGCCTAACAATAACACAAACTTTTAGACAAGAATTGGCGTTATTCTGGAAGAAAACAAACTTAAAATATAATGATAGAGGTCTCAAAAAATCATGTAGGAGCCTTTATGTATAAATCATAAAAATGCCAAATAGATTGAGCGAGTTTTGGGACTACACTCTTCAATTTCAATTGTTTTTAAAATAGCTTATGTTGCATTCAATCTCTGCTTCTTGTGTTCCTCCATTATATTTAAAATCAACTAGCAACGAAATGATATTGCCTCGTATTTCGCGCTGCTGTTATATGTATCTATGTAATCTTAAATCAGCACTAAATCAAAAACCAAGTTTACGCAATCTAAGGTAAGTGTTACTTACACGATTTAAGTAGAGATGAAACTGTTTATCTCCTGATCTTCGACCAAAAGTGACTTCATGTAGCGATGATCATTCATGCTAGCGGGCTTTACAGACAAAACTGGTGTAGAAATCCTATAAGAGCCTACATCAGTCTAAAGATCTTTTCAGAGGTAGACTTTAACATCTCTTTCAATGGGTGATATTTCAGTATTAAATGTGGTAATCTGCTTCTGTCCATTCGATGAATGTGTTTAGTCCAATTACAATGGTACTTTTGAATTCTCTCCAAAACTAAGCTGACTTGAGAGTTCTGGCATTTCTTGGTTTGTTTTATAGACTTGCGATGTATTATATGTTCCAGTTTTTCTTAAAACATTCATTTTACTGCCCTTTCCCTAGATTTATCTTGTTCTCTATCTTATTGATCTAATCTCGCGTTCATATAAAAATGTAGGCACAGCCGAATTGTTGTATACCTACTTTCAATTTGGTATGTTTCAGAATTTGGGATAGTTTAAGAGTTTCGTTGTTTATACCTGTTATTTGGAGAAACTTTGTAATTTTTCTTTCTCTGTACCTTTTTAATTCAGTATGAAAGGTATTTAAAAGTTTTTGTTTGCTCAATTATTTTATTATTTATTATAATTTCACTTCTACTTTGTTCTTATCCCCGAAATCCACTGGTTTCGATTTAGAAGTATAAATGTTTACATAATAGCTAGATGTTATTCTTTCTAATATGTGTATTGATCTTTGCAAAGTAACCTCCTTAGTCTGCTATTATAACGTGTTCATCTGCTAACAAAAGTCTGAATTTCTTTGTTTCTTCAAATGTTTATAGGCTATATTTTACGTCGCTTTCTTTCCATTTCAATGGGCTATAACGGGTGTAACTCTTGCCCCTATTTTTTTTAAGTTCCTTACATTCACAGACAGTGCCGTAAATACGAATATCTTCTCCTTGAGCCGGTGTGCGTAGGTTATCGCTTATGGAGGCAGTTCTGTACGTATAATTAACTGTTCTCTTGTTTATCAAAGTCACCATTAGAGTAGGGGTAAAACGTCTATCTTGTGTGCAGGGAGATTTCTCTCTACGAAGATCACATGAATTCCAATATCATGGCATAAAATTCAGTGTTGTCTACATTCCGCGAAAAATAGAGGCAAGAGATACACTCGATATATAAATACAGAGTGTTCTGTAAGTTCATTAATTTCATGGGGTTATTCTTTGAGATATTTCAAACAGAAAAGCTAAATACAAATTTACTCATTTTTGCTTCCTTTTCGAAATAAATGTTTTTTACATGACTATTTCATAGTGTGTTTTGGGAACACCACTGATTTAATTCTTAATATGCCAGCCAATTTAAGAGAGCATTGTATTATGATAATAATAAACGGTTGAAAAAATTTTAGTTTCGTTCATTAACTCTGCAGAAATTTGAATTAAACAAATATAATTCTCGTTCTGCAAAGGAATTTTACAAAGTTACATTTCTTCGGATCAAATTTCTGCATATTTAAAAAACAAAATTAAAATTATTTCAATCAAATATTATTATTATTATCATTATTATTATTATTATTATTAGTATTATTATTATACGCTACTCTCTTAAACTGATTTAGCATATCAGGAATTAAATCAGTGGCCTTCCCAAAACATACAATGAAATGTTTCATACAAAACAATTTTCGAACTTGAAAAGGAAGCAAAAACGAGCAAAATTTTATTCAAGTTTTTTGTTTGAAATATCTCAAAGAATAACCCCATGAAATTAATGACATTACTTACAGTCCACCAGACATAATGTGTTAAATAAAGTAGGAGAAAGTGTAAATCTTTGACGTACAGTTTCGATAATTCTTATAAAATATATCACCTATTTTAAGTTATATTCTATTTACACACATTTTAATTATTGAATAATAATAATAATCATAATAGTAAGAATAATAATAATAATAATAATAATAATAATAATAATAATAAATTTCAGCCACGTTGAAGTCGGAACACTAAACTTTGAAGAAGAAGAAGAAGAAGAAGAAGAAGAACGTAATTATAAAAATAATCAAAAAAGCTTTCTCTCTTTCCAAGATACCAAAGAGTCAATGTAATTTAGGCATGACATGGCTTCAGGGTTCTTGCAAATGGGTTAAACGTTAAACGGTCCAGCATTTGGAGTCGACTCTGTGATAAAAGTCAATTGAGGCCTGTTGTAATATCTACACAGTTTACTACCGGTATATCATAATGTTTCGACAAAATGAAGCAATTTCCATTAATTCAGCGCAAAGGTTATGTCAAAAGAAGTCGTAACGGGGCAGCCAGGTCACAAAAAAGTGACGTGATGCACCCGGCTGGAGCATAAATGACTGACTGTCCGCTGGGATTCTAAAGAGCGCCCAACGGTGCGGTGAAACAAAAGAGAAAATGCTCATTACACACTTTATGGAGTAACTAATAAAACCGCGTTATTACAGAAACTTGCATGGCATAAATTGTTGACAAAAGCTTCCCATTCAATCCGTTCCTGTTAGTAAATTCATAACTATCACGTGAAAATAACCAAGCTAAATAACCACCGATGGTAATAAAAAAAATGCATAAGCTTCGGTGATTCTATCATTAAATTTCTGGGTGTTTGCATTATAATCCCACTCATGCTTCCAAATTATTTATTGGTTCCAGCCTACAGAGTGCCAAGCTGTTAGGATGGGATTGAAAGTAATTCCGAAACGTTGGAAGGCTCATATTTCTAACTTTCGAAACACGTTAAGTAGAGAAGCGTTGTTCTTATTCTTATTCAACCAAATCAAGTCAGATCGAATAAGGGCAAAGGGAGGAAAAAACAACAGAAAGGTGCGAGCACTAGAGCCTTGAAGTACGCGGAAACTGCACACTTTGATCCCGAAAGTGCTCACCGCTTTTCGAGGGACCCATTAATCCTATCCTAGTTAATGCAATTAGTAAGGGCAGAGGTCTCCAAAAAGCGTACCGTCATTCGTGCTCTCGATGCTACCCGCCGAACACAGTGTGCTGTAGGGGAAGGGGAAGACACCCGTACCTCAACAGATGGGAGCGATCAGTGGGGAATCGCGGCAACGGTCTGCTTAGGTTTACAAATACTGTAATAACATCAAAAGAATAAGAAATATCATACGTTTGTATACGTTTATTTTGACATACTATGAAGCTGGAACCCCTTCTGCTGCTATTGACACAAGTCATTGCAAATTCAACCTCTTCTGTTCTATGATACCTTCCAGTGCCTGGAAAAGATCTTCTCCAGTTATATTTTGTAATTACATCTAGAAGACATTCAGACACAGTAAAATGTTCATTAACTCCTCGAATGAAAATGGCTAGGTGAGCTTTGTCATTTCTATCTGTGCTTTCGTCCAATGCAAGTAAGCTACAAACTGGTTAATTGTGGTTTCGACTTCAGATTCAATTACATTTACAATCTTGAAATTCCTTCTCTGAACTGTAATTGGAAAGAATTTAATTTTCTTAAACTTTGACTTTGTTCTGGACACAGTATTTTAGTAACGTCCTGTATGCACGATTTTACAAATGATGCTTCTGTAAAGGGCTTCATTGATTTTCCAATATTCCAAGAAGCTTTTTTTGTTTAAGACTGAAAACACGTGTATGATTTGTGTTTGTATTTTCTTGTTTTATATTTATAAAAATATTTGTAGGCCTAAGCATTTCACCTAAAATTAAACAAAAAACTATAAGTATGTCATGCGGAACTGAGTGCAAACGTATTGTAATATACTGATTATTACGTATAACCAACATTTATACAGATAGCCCCGAAATAAATTATTTTCAAATGTCCAAGATGCCTGTCTTCTTTGCGAAGAGTCGAGTATTGTCGTCGCATGTTGAATTTTAACACACCCTTAAGAATTTTCGAACAAATTAAACATTTCATATTCTCCCCACTATCACAAAAAAATATCTTTCCATTCATCCTTGAATGTACTACGTCCATGATTAGAAGACATTGTGAAACGGTGGAACACGCCGACCAACACAATAATAATGGCAGTCCGCCACTGCTCTTCGTTTGCGCATAAACATTGAGTACAGTACAGGTGGAGATGGGTGAGCCGCAGCGCGCTCATTACGTACTGGCTTCGGTTCCGTTCAGGGGCTTACTCGCGAGTAGGCTTTTGGAGACGTCTGAGTAAGGGTAGAGGGTCTATATGAATGTGTTAATTTTGTGTGTATATACTGTATATTTTCAGTTTTTTTATCATTAATCTAACATGCCACAGGGAAAAACAGGCTGCAATAAAAGGAGATACTACTACTATTATTAACAATAATACTAATAATCACAATAATAATAGCTATAATATCATTGTTTTATATCATATATAAGTTTTATGTAATTTTCATTTTTTTTCCTGTCTTGTCTGTGTATTTTATATAACATGTCAATGTGTTGTACATGCATTTGTATGTCATGTGTCTATTTCATATCATTTTATGTCATATATGTCCTTAAAAGTAATATGTATGTTTCTACGAAATGCTTACCTATTTTTTTAATGTAACAAGCCTGTGCGTGATGTGTCCTGGGAAAGTATGGTATGTAATATGTCTGTGTTTCATATATTGTGCATCTACTTCTATGTATTATATCTATTTTATCTCATATCTACGTATTTGTATATAATATAACTATGATTTTTATTAAGTCATACACATTTAATGTAATATGTGTATTTTATATCATAAATAAGTATATATTTTATGTAAATATTTGTACAGGGCTATGATATGTATGATTTAACTACAGCCCTAATATACCTTCGGGTAAAATAGGGTTCTATAAACTTGGAAATTCAAAATTCAATAATAATAATAATAATAATAATAATAATAATAATAATAATAATAATAATAATCCTGCCCGAATACTGCACACTGTTTCACGAGGGTTTACTAACCCTACAGGGAACTGCACAATTTACAAAATATGTTTCTTTTGCATTTGGCTGACTTTACGTTGAAACTTCGCTTACTTACTTCCTTCCTTCCTTCATTGCTTTGCAGTTTAGTATAAGTCTTAGTTTGTATGTCCACAAGTTGATCCACGAATTTATACAATAAAGAATGACTGCTGTAAAAACTGACATTAAAATGTTTGTGAAATGATTCACAGCCATTTGTTGTGCGAGAGATCAATGCAATCATGGCTGCCCATACAGTAGGAGAAGAAAATTGCATCTTCGAAGATGTACGTTTCTACTAAATAATCTGCAAATTTTGTAAAATCTAGTATCTATCAGTTTTACCTCAGCCAGTTCCATAGCGAAGAAATCCCCTACTTTCTCTGGATTCAAATACATTATTCCAAAAACCATCCTGAGCCACTGTCCTATATCATTATCTTCTTTGTACTCCTTCGCCAGCCCTACACACTGTATTTTACGCCACCATGCTTGCGCAAGACTGAAGCGGCAATCTACGAATATAATAGTAACGCATTGTCAAGTTTTCACCACTGCAGCATGTATAGCTAATTCAAAGTCTATTAGCCTACTACAATAGATTGTGTGACTCTCATGTTGCACGCTGCACATTTATTGATAAATATCTGCAATACCTTTTCATACGTTTGAACACTTTTGTAAAATAAAGTACTAGTACAAAAATTCAAAGGGGCATATTGATCGTTCTCTTCATCGTGAATTGTAAACATTTGGTATGAAAACTGAAGACAATAACGAAAAGTTCCGTCCATATTCCATCAAGTACTACACATAAATAGGCCAGGTTGGAAACACAGGTAAACAATTCTTCCACTGTCTTTGTCATTCAAAAGAACGAAATCTTCGCCTCGGTTAGTAATAAAGTTTAAGTGACTCAGTCTGTCATGAACTTCGGGTTGCGATTTAGGTAGAACAGGCTGAAGTTTTCTCCGCGATCTGTATAAGTTATCTTTTATTCGAGATACTTCACGCACTTTCAGGTTTTCTATACATAAGATTTGACAAACAGCATGAAATATTTTTGATGGCTTACTATTAACATCATCGATGGCTTTTTTTCGTAGCTGTATTAATTATTTGGCGATTTAGTATGCTAATGTCCATCACATGTTATGCTCACCGCGTTCTCTAATAACTTCCACAATGCTCAGCAAGCTATAAATTTTCGCACTGCATTTTCCAACACAACACCTCCACATTACTTCATAGTTTTTTTTTAATTCCTTGGCTTTATAACATTTACAGTCCTCATATATCAGCATTAAATTTCCCCGTTTATTTTCAGGTGTAACAAACGCTCCATTTCGAACAAAATTAAAACAGTTTGGCAAATTAAAACTATGTATATTATCGGCTAAGCAGGTAGAAAATATTTTGGTGTGCAGTTTTCATATGGCCATAATCCAGGTAGAAAATGTTAGTGTGTAGTTCCTATATGATCGAAATCCAGGTAGCAAATTTTGGTGTGCAGTTTCCGACGCCCGGAGCCTTGCAAGGGAATTTAAAAATAATCGCTTATTTCCATCAGATTGACCGGTTTATTACCGGTTATTTTTGCTTACCGGTTTGGCCTGATAACCGTTTATTTCATCAATAATCTAACTACGGGTTATTTTTTAAAATTTGCATTAAATCAAATATATTTTGAGTGCATCTCAAATGTCAGTCGAATACCGTTGTACTCTATATAATCAGATGTCTTTACTTATCACATGAAATCTTATTAAAGAAATTAGAATTCTATGGTATAGGAAAATTTATTTATTGCTTCATATTTCGGCAACAGAAAACAAGTTGTTCGTTATGGCCATCGTTCCTCATCTATGGATGTCTCAACTGGGGTTCCACAAGGTTCTATCCTCAGGCCGTTTTTATTTATAATTGCTATGAATGATTTGCAATTTTGGTTACCTAAACGGACTATCTTGTATGCAGATAATGTCACTGTGTTTGAAGTTTCCCATGACTTGATTGTTGACAATACTAATACTATGAACTAGTTAATATTGCAAAAAAATTAGTATCAATTTGACAAAGACTCAAACACTCAATATTACTTCGGAATATGTATTATATGTTATATGTTACATGTTAACCAGGTACAGTAAAAATTAACACGAGAAAGACATATAATACATATTCCAAATGATATAGTGTTAAAAGTTGTGTAATCAATATGTATACTCAATATTAGTCTCAGACATAATCAGGGATCTGATCTAGCTGTTCAGCTTGTGTAGTTTTTCTTTTTCTCATTCTTCTTCTTCCTATCACATATTAAGCCTGGTGACCTGTTACGGTCTCACTCCATCGTTTCAGCGGACGGCCCAAAGATGTTACTAAAGGGCGGTAAGTTAGTGCTTGGCGTGGTATGTTGTTCTAGGTTTTTTTTTTATTGATAGTAAGTTGACTTGAAAGCGACATACTGAAGAGCTCTGTAGCAAATTGTCAAAATTTCTTTTAAAGAGGCTGAAAAAGTGTGTTGGTTTAAATACCTTAATCGGTGTTTATTATGACTTCTTTCATAGCCCCTTTACGTTATGCAATTCTGTTATGGAGAAATAGTAGTGGCTGTAAAGATTATTTATACTACAAACGAAGGCTATTAGAATTTTATTATAACATCGTCTCCACCTACTGTCTCATGTTGCCACAGGCTATACAATGTAAATGTCCGATTTATTAAGGAGTCCTCTGAAGTAATATATAGGCATAATTTTCGACAGTCATTTCAAATGGAACCAACACATTAATTACGTTTGTAATAAATTACGGAAAATAATATATTATTTTGATTTATTGAGGACTTACTTGTCAATACGTTTATTACACACTTTATACTTAACTTTATTTCAATCGGTAATTATGAAGGGAATTATAGGATGGGGTAGCTTATTTAAAACCAATTTTAATCCACTTTATTTATTACAGAAGAAAATAATTAAAATATGTCTTCATAAACCTTTTGATTTTCCATCTCAAAATTTGTTTTTAGACTTTAAAGTTCTTAAAATCAGACAAATTTATTATACTGTATTAATAAAATTCATACATAAAAATCGAAATAATTTTGAATTGTATTCTCATAGTTATGAAATAGAAGATATGAATACTTTGATTGTTTGAACCAGAATGCAACATTGCTACAGTATTTAATCATAGTAGTAATTTAGCCCCAAGAATATATAACAAATTTATATTTAAATATCCTAATCTTGTCAATTATAATAGTTCTAGTATTAAATTAAAACAGTTATGTATGGATTTTATAAATAATGAAAAATTGTAAATTTAGATTTATATGTTCTTATTGCGTAGTAGACATAAGACAAGTTGTATTATATACTTCCTAATTTCATTCAGGAATGTGCCCCTGAGCACGAGTTCTACTCTTTCAGGGCTGAGCTTTAGTTTTAATGTTTTTATTATATTTTGTTACAATTATTAGCTAAATAAATAAATAGATAAATAAATAAATAAATAAATAAAATAGACAACTCCATTTTGACTCTCCCAAGTATGTACTGTATATCCACGAGTGTGTGAATTATGTTCATCTACAGAAATCTAGTTATATGACTGTTGAAGATGTTCATGGTTATAACATTAGAACGAGAACGAATTTAGTAACTCCCACTTGTAGATTCACTAAGACACAGAATAGCTTCTTAACATTGAGTATAAATCTCTATAACAAATTACTCAGTACAATTAAGCAGAGTCGGTATTTTACCGGTTTTAATCTTTCTCTTAAAATATTTTTATTAGATCACAGTTTTTATGGTCTTGACGAATTATTTAATATGTAATATGTTTCTGCTTTTAGTTCCTATGACAAAGCCTATTACATGTATGTTTAATGACCAATAAAGTTAGGCCTACTATTATTATTGTTATTTTTATTAATATTAGTATTACTATTATTATATAATAATAATAATAATAATAATTATTATTATTATCTGTTGGACCATTTTTAGATTGGGGTATGTGTTACTGCTTTAGTTACTTCATCTGTCCACAGACGGCAAAATGAAGTTCGATTCCGATCCAACTGTCAATTCAAGGATTCAGAGCCATAGTGGGCCAAGAGCCATTTATTAAAAACATTGGAAGGCTCATATTTCTAACTTCCGAAACACGTTAACTAGAGAAGTGTTGTTTTTATTCTTATTCAACCAAATCAAGTCAGATCGAATAAGGGCAAAGGGAGGAAAACACAACATAAAGGTGCGAGCGCTAGAACCTTGGAGTACGCGGAAACTGCACACTTTGATCCGGAAATTGCTCACCGCTTTTCGAGGGACCCACTAATCCTATCCGGATACTGCACACTGATTCACGAAGGTTTTACTAATCCTACCTGGAAACTGCACAATTTACAAAATATGTTTCTTTTGCATTTGCTGACTTTACATTGAAACTTCGCTTACTTACTTACTTAATTCCTTCATTGCTTTGCAGTTTAGTATAAGTCTCAGGTTGTATGTCCAAAAGTTGATTCACGAATTTATATAAAAAAAAAAAACTGCTGTAAAAACTGACATTAAAATGTTTGTGAAATGATTCACAGCCATTTGCTGCGCGAGAGGTCGATGCAGTCATAGCTGCCCATACAGTAGGAGAAGAAAACTGCATATTCGAAGATGTACGTTTCTACTAAATAATCTGAAAATTTCTCAAGTCTAGTATCCATCAGTTTTACCTCAGCCAGTTCCATAGCGAAGAAATCCCCGACTTCATCTGGATTCAAATACATTATTCCAAAAACCATCCTGAGCCACTGTTCTATCTCACTGTCTTCTTTGTACTCCTTCGCCAGCCCTACACGCTGCATTTTACGTCACCATGCTTGCGCAAGACTGAAGCGGCAATATGCGAATATAATAGTAACGCATTGTCAAGTTTTCACCACTGCAGCATGTATAGCTAGTTCAAAGTCTATTAGCCTACTACAATAGATTGTGTGACTCTCATGTTGCACGCTGCACATTTATTTATAATTATCTGCAATACCTTTTCATACGTTTGAACACTTTTGTAACGTAAACTACTAGTACAAAAAATCAAAGGGGCGTATTGATTGAACAAGGGTTAAAGTTAAGTGAATGCCATAGTTTAATAAAGATTGACATATCATTGAGTTTTAATGTGTATACTTTATATTACTTGCTATATGCTTGCATTGAATTATGGTAATAACTTCATTTTAACCTTTGTTTCTACGGTTTTAGTAAATGGCGCTTGGCCCACTATGGTCCTAAATCCTTCAATTCTGTGCATATCTTAATGCCGAATTTCTTCTCATTGTCTTAGCCGACATACAATAGCGCGGGTACTACAGTATTTCAAACGGCGATAAAATTTGATTTCTCTGATTAGCTGATATAGCCTAAAAATACGGGTTACTAGAACATTTCAAAAGGCTTGCAGTATTTACTGGTTAAAGAAAGACATACTGCTTGTTCGAATGTATCATAATAAAAAAATAAAGATTACTATTCTAAAAGTTACATAATGTTTATTTATCTCTCTCTACGATGTCTACTGGAGAGTTTTTTTGCGAAAAAAAAAAGTCTAGGTAGTTTTGTCCTGGGTAAATTTCTAGGTTCTTTGTATAAAATGTGCGGGCATAGACTAGGGAAAAATCTTAATTCCATACTTGGCCGGTTTCGATTTCATAAATTGCAGAAAGGGACATCTTCCTCGAAAACTTTCAAGCGTATCATCGACTGTGAAGTGTTCATTCACCCAACATACTTCTGACATCAAGCATCTCATGGACTGTGACGTATTAATTCATCCGACATACTTCTGACATGATTCAATGAATTCCATAAATGTGAGTACGTCTCTTATAGGGACAAGTCTGTCAATTTCTTTTCTAGTTTCTCTTGTTCTGATGTCATCGAATCTCAGGTATCGAAGAATGAAGCGAAATGTTTTGACGGGCAATAGCATGGAAATACTCAATACCAATGTCATCTGTCGCCCAAAGTCCTTCTAAATTTATGTGAGCAGACAGATTGATTCCAGCCCAATAGAGTAATTGCTTCTAATTCAACAGGTGTAATTTCTATCGCATCACGCTCTCTAGAAAGTTTAGGTCTTTGTTTCTCAGAATACATATTTGCTCAGGTAACAGTTCTATTTAACGTGTTATTTAACTATATAAAAGATCGACTCTATATTCTTGGGCTCTTCACAAAAAAAGAATAGTAGCAACAAAATGTTATAGCTTGATGAAGGAACAGAAGCTATTGCGGACATGAACGCTCTGGGACGTTTCAAACAGTCTGGCCAAAGAGTTAAAGAAAAAAGACGGGGAAAAAGACCGACGCGCGCCTCATTAAGGGATAAAAAAGATTTCTTTATAGAGCATTTTAGAAACACATAATTTAATGCAGGTGTTTTAAATTACAGTAGACACTATCTTAGGAAAATAAAGAAAAAGGAGGCACGAATGAGAAAAAATAAAAAGAAAGATAAACAATTTTAATGAAAACACAGTAACAAACACAATCAAAGAAGAAAAGAAATACAACAGAAAATACAAAACACGAAAACGAAACAAGGAAAAAATATATAATTTTTCAGTCAGATAATGAGACAAAAATTGTTTTGAGATACTGTAAACAAATATTATTCGAATAATAATAATAATAATAATAATAATAATAATAATAATAATAATAATAATAATAATCATCATCATCATCATCCGTGGCGCTACAGTCCACGAAGGGCCAAGACCGACCAGCCGGCTGTTGGCCTCACGACCACATGCCAAAGCAGAGGTGGACGATCATCCAACAAGAATGGAGGTATCGTGTGGTTAGCACGATGAGCCCCCCACGTTATAACTGGATTTCGCTACCTATCGTAGCACCCCAAGTGCATCACGATACTGAGTGGGCACCGGTCCCATACATTGGCCGAAATCTCATGATAAAATTTCTTCTCCCATGAGGACTCTAACCAGCGCGCATTCCGTAACGCGAGTCTTAGGCAAGACGTCTTAGACCACGACGCCACGACGCGGGACATAATAATGGTTATATATAAGGTTATTCAAAAGTAAGTTCCCATTTTGAAACAGCTGTATCTTCTGCACATATCAGCAGTTTGGTTTCATATAGGTACCATTACTGTTTAAAAGGTTTGGGTTTTTATTAATCGATGCGTGTTTCGTTGTTATGGTGACTGTGTCACGCTTGTATAAACTATAATTATTGCTTAGATTACAGACGGCAGTAGGAGCTGTCTAATAATATTTACAATGATTTTACCTTTACATGATATCAAGATTACTGTCTGGTGTGGTTTTACGTCACATTCCATAATAGGACCTTATTTCTATGAAGAAATTGAAAATTGACAAACAAAAACACTGACGGTAACGGGCAGCGATATTTTCAAATGTTGCAATACCAGCATTACAGAATCACAGTACTCGCACCACAACTTCTTAAAAATTAGTCACCTTGTTTCAGTGACTGCCCTGTAAAACTCGGAGAGAGGAGGCAACTTCCTGGAATTTGGCTAAGATAAAGGAAAAGAGCATGCAACCAAATGAAGGTTTTAAGGGAAAATTATAGATTTTAATGAGGGTTTACAATGGGTTTCAATCAGGGGTGGTCCATGTCAATGCCTTAATTCTCCGTCTCCTCCTCCTTCCGCGCTTCAGTTTTGTTACCAGATCTTCCAGACGAGGGAGTGTGAATGACAAAACAAATTGTGGGCGCAGCATGCATTCTTGCAATCTTTGTGTCAAAAATACTATCTACTACAGTAGACATCCCTTCCGAACCATGTTGGGGACATAACGTCCTGTCCAGGACACTGTGAAAATTTCCCCCCTTCCAAACATAAATTCTAAAGACACACTCGTACCGACAAAAGAACAGTAGCGGTCAAAACCATCACTTAAACTAAGCTGTTGTCAAGCATTTTATATTACTTCCGTTGTGTGAAGTGAAGCCTTTAGTGAAATGAGGGATGGAATTTAGAGTCTGTTCTAAATTATAAAACTCAAACTTCACTGTTATTCACTTAGGCTATTCACTGACCTATTTGCTTAGAAAATTATTTAACAGACCTATCGGTAGAGAAGAAACTAAAATGCATTCCAAATGATCTAAAAGTTCTTAAAAGTATTAAAAATGACCAAAAAAGCCGAAAAAATATAAAAATGACCTGTTAGTTCAAAAAGTAAAAAAATGCAATATAAGAAATTATTTTTTTATGTTGATATTAACATAGAAAGGATTTCTATATTAATAGGCATCGTTCCTAACGTGAATAATCAGAAGCTGACTTTTCATCAACATCCCCCCTACTCATTATTCTGCATAATTCATCCGTATTATTAGCATTCAGTTCATAAATATACTTTTCGGTCTCGCACTGTTTAAACAAGTACAAAACAAAACAACTTTATTCATGTATGCAAGACTGATGTGGTTTTGTATGAGAGTCAGGATGTAAGAAGCATAAAAAAAAGACAAAATGCTCGGATTAATATTTCCTATTGTAGACATTATGTGCTTCTACAAACGATTGATTAAAATGCTTTTAATACATTTCTTTTAATTAGACCTACCCTTAATGTCAAGTCCTTTTCTTATGTATCGAATTAGATATGGATTTACTACTTCTGATTTCGCACCCACGGTAGAGGAAACATAAAAACAATGCGTAGGTTCCAGCAAGGCGTTAAGCCCGGTGTTAAACCAGGAACCAATATATCTCTCCTTGGAGAAACAGTAATTAACAATAGAAACCTGGCAGTAGACCAGAGGATTGTGAAAAATCAATTTGGTTGCTGAGTTATTAAAATCGAGTCACGATCCCATTTGCCACACTGCAAATAAGAAATTAAACATAATAGTCAGTACAGACTTTACAGATAGGATCATATATCAGCCGCTACAGCGTCTATTTACTTCAAGGAGTTTGTCGAGTCTGGCTATTCACGACGAAATTATAACATCGCCTGCTTTTTCATCCCTCATTACGTTTCTTCCGTCTTCCTGCAAACCTTGGCAAAATCTCCTGTTCCTAGACGAATATAGCCCGGCGTGGGCTGATGTTTCCAACGCTTGCCGAGGAAAGTAGATCGATCCCCATAGCTAACAAAAAAGTGTGCATTTTGTTCCAAGCAATATTACGAGTACGTATGACAATAGGCTATCATTAAATTTTAATAAACCAATTGAGTAAAGACTATGAATATGCTGCTTGTCGCTTTCCTACTTTAAATTTTATGAAGAAATTCTTATAGGCCTACACCAAAGTTACAAGGGGGTGGAAAAAAGGAATATTTTGAACACGTTTGAAGAATTACGTTTTTGATTTACGAAGAATGTGCCAAGGAATCTGATTTTTAAATAGTTCCACGTATTTATTCTCAATTGACATAAATGTTACTGTGTCACAATGCTAGTTAGTTTTCGCGAAAAGTAATAAATTACCTGCACTTTTAGAATTAGGTTTATTTTTGTAACTAATGGTATATTAGAATATGCCATTAGGAAAGTTCAGGATAACAGGGAGGGTTTGAAATTGAACGGGTTACATAAGCTACTTGTCTATACGGATGACGTAAATACGTTAGGAGAAAATCCACTAAAAATTAGGGAAAACATAGAAATTTTAGTTGAAGCAAGTAAAGAGATAGGTTTGGAAGTAAATCTCGAAAAGACAAAGTATATGATTATGTCTCGTGACCAGAAAATTGTACGAAATGGAAGTATAAAAATTGGAGATTTATCCTTCGAAGAGGTGGAAAAATTCAAATATCTTGGAGCAACAGTAACAAATATAAATGACACTCGGGAGGAAATTAAACGCAGAATAAATATGGGAAATGCGTGTTATTATTCGGTTGAGAAGCTCTTGTCATCCAGTCTGCTGTCCAAAAATCTGAAAGTTAGAATTTATAAAACAGTTATATTACCGGTTCTTCTGTATGGTTGTGAAACTTGTACTCTCACTTTGGAAAAGAAACAGGAATTAAGGGTGTTTGAGTATAAGGTGCTTAGGAATATATTCGGGGCTAAGAGGAATGAAGTTACAAGAGAATGGAGAAAGTTACACAACGCAGAACTGCACGCATTTTATTCTTCACCTGACATAATAATTAGGAACATTAAATCCAGACATTTGAGATGGGCATGTAGCACGTATAGGCAAATCCAGAAATGCATATAGAGTGTTGGTTGGGAGGCCGGAGGGAAAATGATCTTTGGAGATACTGAGACGTAGACGGGAGGATAATATTAAAATAGATTTGAGGGAGGTGGGATATGATTGTAGAGACTGGATTAATCTTGTATAGGTAGGGACCGATGGTGGGCTTATGCGAGGGCGGCAATGATCCTGCGGGTTCCTTAAAAGCCATTTGTAAGTAAGTAATAGAATATTAACATCTAAAGACACCGTATGATTATATTATATTTTAATCGGTGTTTATATTGCAAGTTTTTAGATCAAAATTGAGTTTAAACGTAAGTAGGCCTAGTATTCTTCTGGCGCTGCTGTAGGCGATTAAAAGTTAGCAAATAAAACCACAAATCAATAGTAGTTCCATTAATAACAAAACTGATGAATAAACAAACTATGAAAATGATCATGTCCAGGATGTTAGATGGAAAATTTATAAAAGAGAACAAAATAGGGAGGGAAGAGAGAGCTCGGAGAAAAATATGGGTCGACTAACGAAATGGAAACATGCATTTCACCTAGTCCTTAAAATGACGCAGTGGCAATGGTAGTGGTAGTGGTTAGGATGTAGGACAGTACAATGGGCAGCATATTAAGAGAATTTCATTGATAATTTTAACACTTTGTACCATAATATACACACCAAGTAAGTTGAATAGAAAGCCTCTTACCAATTTAACTCTTATTTTTAAAACCCTCCTTATAACAATACATCTCTTTGTAACAATATTTTTCTTTGTTCCCCTAAATATCGCTATATAGAGATTTGACTGTATACTGAAAAATTACATCCATAATGATTTAAATATTGCTTCTATTGGCGCTGCGATCCAGCGAGTTTCTTGTATACAAGATACACGAAGAGGCTACACCAAGACCAAAATATCGAGATATAACTGCTCGACAATAGCAAACTAGTGAGACGGTTAGACAGAACTAAGCCGCTCGAGTTGTGCCAAGTGACTGATATCACAAGACCAAAGTGATTAAGTTTATATTCAAGTGCTCCGCTGGGACTTTACCCAACAGAGAGTCAAAACTGAGAGAACAATTTTCAAATGGATGTAGTCTCGCTACGTATCGCGCCGTGGCGTCTAAGTCTAGGACTCGCGTTACGGAATACGCGCTGGTTCGAGTCCCATGGGGGAAGACATTTTCGCATGATATTTCGGCCAGTGTATGGGAGCGGTGCCCACCCAGCATCGTGATGCACTTGCGGAGCTACGATGGGTAGCGAAAATTCGGTTTCGAAAATCAGCTAGAACGGCAGGAGGGATCATCGCGCTAACCGCATGACACCTCCATTCTGGTTGGATGATCGTCCACCTCTGCTTCGGCATGTGGACGTGAGACCAGCAGCTGGCTAATCAGTATTGGCCCTTCATGGGCTGTCGTGCCACGTATTTACTTTTTAGTCTCGCTGCAATTATTATTAGAGGAGAAAAATTCACTCCGGCGCCGAGGTTCGAACCCGGGTCCTTGGTTCTACGTACCAAGTGCTCTAACCACTGAGCTGCGCCGAAGTTCAATCCACAGCACCGGATCGAATCCCTCTCCTCTAGTGTTTTTCTATTTTTGGCCTGACTTCAAGTTCGGCATATATGTTAACATATAGGCTACATACAGTATTAAGTCAACTGCCATTATACAAGGAACGCACTAAACTGAGTGGCTTGGTGGACGGGATTCCACAGTAATATGCACTGTTGGGCGAAAAATCTTCGTAAAGAATAATTTTTGGTCCTACAGAATATATCTGTTATGGCAATAATGATTAGCTCAATGGTTAGAGCACTTGGTACGTAGAACCAAGGACCCGGGTTCGATCCCGGCGCCGGAGCGAATTTTTCTCCTCTAATAATCATTGTTACTATAACAGATAATATATTCTGTATAATCAAAAATTAATCTTTACGTTGTCTCGCTGCAATTGTTTACGCTTAACGGCGTTTCCAAATAGTAACAGCATAAGAACATGCCGTTGAATCACACACAATTTCTTAATAAAATCATGAAATAACAGCGTGCTCAATTGTACATTCACTTTCTTCCACAGGCACGAGTGTGTGTTCCTGATTTTGTAATAAAATTATCCTACCGTCGATGCGGTGGTCGGAAGAATTATTTTCAGAGGGTTTTAAAGATTTGTGCAGGGATTTTTGAACCTCCGTGTGCGGCATCACGCTGGAAAGAATGCCAATTGGATATAAATATTAACAGCTATTGGCCTTTAATTATCCAATAGCAAGAAAGGAAAAATAAGTTGAAAGTTGAATAATTTCAAGGAAAAAATTGTTCCGGAGCAGGGTATCGATCCCGGGATCCTTCGCTTAGCGCACGAATGCTCTACTGAGTGAGCTACCCAGGAACTACACCCGACACCGTCCCAATTTTTCCCTTTATATCCACACAACTCAAGTGGGCTGACAAGGCGCCAGAAACCCAATTTTGAGCGCACACAAACTCTGTGTGACTTGAATTGTGGTTTTTCTGTTAACGTACCTACAGCGACGTATTATTATGAATAAAATAAATAAAATAGAACATTGCCGTCTAAAATTTTAATGCAAATAATTTAGGCTATTTTTACTATTTCCACAGTTTCTGCTAGAACTTGTTCAGTGCAGTGTTGTAAATATTTTAAAATTGGAAAAGGAAACAAGAGTTTTCAAGGTCATTGGGAATACGATTCTCCATCCTAGCAAAAAAAAAAAAAAAAAAAAAAAAAGCACCATCTCAGTATCAAGCATGATAAGTATTTGCTCTTTAATCTTAACACACAATATTAATCCCAGCATTACCAATCTATTTTAAATGACATGCAGTACCAGCGCGGGAGGGGGGGGGGTTACTTGGTGACCACTGCAAAGATGTTTAATTTTGAACAATTTTTTAACATTTGTAATCATAAAATAGTATGTACTATAATAGAAGAGAAAAATTGAAATGTCATTCTATATTTTCGATCAATTACAACACTCCAGAAAATGTTACGCATCACTTTCTTCACACTCGTCCTCACATAATGAACCACAGTTTTACTACAAAAATGCTTAGGCCTAATTTAAACAATTTTTTAACATTTGTAAGCAGCAAATAGTATGTACTGTAATAAAAGAGAAAAATTGAAATGTCATTCTATATTTTCGAACAATTACTTCAACACAACAGTCTGGAAAATGTTACGCATCACGTTCTTCACACTCGTCCTCACATAATGAACCACAGTTTTACTACAAAAATGCTTAGGCCTAATTTGAACATTTTTTTTTTTTTACATTTGTAAGCAGCAAATAGTATGTACTGTAATAAAAGAGAGAAATTGAAATATTCTATATTTTCGAACAATTACTTCGATACAACAGTCCGGAAAATATTACGCATCACATTCTTCGCACCTGTCCTCACATAGGCTACTGAACAGACCACAGTTTTACTACAAAAATGGTTAGGCCTAATTTGAATAATTTTTTTTAACATTTGTAAGCAGACAAAATAGTCTGTACTGTAATAAAAGAGAAAAATTGAAATGTCATTCTATATATTCGAACAATTACATCAACAGAACAGTCCGGATAATGTTACGCATCACCTTTTCACACTCGTCCTCACATATTGAACAGACCACAGTTTCACTACAAAAATGTTTAGGCCTAATTTGAACAATTTCTTAACATTTATAATAATCAAATAGTATATACTATAATAAAAGAAAGAAATTGAAATGTCATTCTATATTTTCGAACAATTACTTCAACACAACAGTCCGGAAAATGTTACGCATCACGTTCTTCACACTTGTCCAGACCACAATTTTACTACAAAAATAGTTAGGCCTAATTTGAACAATGTTTTAACATTTGTAACTATCAAATAGTATGTACTATAATAAAATATTTTCGAACAATTACTTCAACACAACAGTCCGGAAAATGTTAGGCATCACGTTCTTCACATTCGTCCTCATATATTGAACAGACCACAGTTTTACTACAAAAATGCTTAGGCCTAATTTGAACATTTTTTTAACATTTGTAATCAGCAAATATTATGTACCATAATAAAAGAGAAAGACTGAAATGTCATTCTATATTTTCAAACAATTACTTCAAGACGGGGGGAGGGATATTTTTTGTCCATCTAGACATTTTATTTATTTTAGTAAAACTATTAGTGAAAACGATTAAGCAATAACATAACAGGTACAAGGATTCGTAACTGACAATAAATAATATTTTCACATTTTTTAAATAACAATCACATATTTAAAATACAAATTTTTGGAGAAGGTGGGCACAAAGTACCCCCTCCCCAGTCGGCTGGCATTGCTAGGGTTAATAACGTGCAATTCATGCCTGTGGAGTAACGGTTAGCGCGTCTGGTCGCGAAACCAGGTGGCCCGGGTTCGATTACCGGTTGGGGAAAGTTACCTAGTTGAGGTTTTTCCGGGGTTTTCCCTCAACCCAATATGGGCAAATGCTGGGTAACTATTGGTGCTGGACTCCGGACTCATTTCATCAGCATTATCACTTTCATCTCATTTAGACGCTAAATAACCTGAGATGATAAAGCGTCGAAAAGTAACTTACTAAAAATACCGTGCATCCAAGTTTTAGTAACAAGTATCCAAAATATTCTCAATCAAAGTTAGAAGAGCTGAAAATGTTAAAAATTTCCGTAGTATCAGAACAGAAAATTATGGAGGAGAGGCCGTAAGAGCAGCAGAGTCCGCCATTCAATTTCAGAACACCAGTATTATTTAACCGAAGAACTTCGATAGCATTAAAGTACATACTGTATATTGCCTTGAACTGAGTTCGACCTTTTCAGCCCCTGATCTAATGGAAAAATTTACGCATATCATATATATTATTTTAATGTACCAAAGTAGGCCTACATATGATGTTTCCATGCAGATATTCTGCGTCATCGTACGATGAAAGAGTAGTGGAACGGAGAAAAATTCTGTCCGGCACCGGGATTTAAACCCGTCGGATCCCGGTCAATCAGTCACTCGTAACGAGTGCACCTCCGCACATACTGTATGTGGACATTAGTCCAACGTTCATAGACATCTATGACGTAGTGCAGAGGGCGGCCACTAGAGGGAACTCAAGAGGTGGAACTTAAACCGAGAGGATTCGATCCGACACCGGGATGGGAATCCGGTGTGGCTTAGTGGATAAAGCATCAGCACGTAGAGCTGAAAACCCGGGTTCAAATCCCGGTGCCGGAGAGAATTTTTCTCCGTTCCACTACTCTTTCATCTTATAATGGAAAAACGCTATTTTATTACTGACAACCGCAATGTAAAGTTAGAATTTGCTTAATATGTATTTTACTGACTATTTTATTCGTTTACATACTGAATGACTCATAAACTGTTATAAAATTCAAAAGAGTTTAGAATGTCGAAGCAATTTTTTACAATTGTACATGCAAAATATAAAAATTGAGAAATTTGAAACCTACATTCTGAAGCGTTAAAACTGTGACGCAGAATATAGGCTATTTAGTCTTTGTTCAACATTAATATTTTTCATGGAAGTCTTGTTCCTATTTATGGCATGGTACTCATGCCAGTATTAAATTAAGATTAAAAATATAACGGTGTTGTTGCATATAGTACACATCCGTAAAATAATAAACAATTTTAAATCTGTTTTATTTACTCTTGCATTCTCGGAAAACAAAATGCATCAAATTAATGAACTTGTTGCTCTTCTATAGATTTAATATAAACTGTCCTCTCATATCGCGATGCTCGTCCCCAGCGACAGTCACCGAGGCAATCTGCCTGCATAATTCATGTGAGCACAAAACAAATTTCTGTGTTTCTTCACAAGCAAATGGATCGGGGATTAAAAGCGATGGGAAGCAGTAGTATCACAGTCTAGTATATACAGTCACGAAGCTTAATACTAGTAAATATGCATCCATAGATAGTTGCTAACCACTAGGATCGCTACTATCGCCTCATTACACACAATGCGAAATAGTACCTGCACAGTCTATTGTTCCTAGTACCCTCATAAACTCAAGCTTCGTGACTGTATATACTAGACTGTGGTAGTATAATCCGCGTCAGCTTATTTCATACCGTAAGGGTGAGAACATCTTTCCCCCATTGCTGCATAGCCTATGCTAGTGGATTGTGGTGATTTTCTAGTTTGCAGGTTAAATTATCCTTTACCAACTTCGTTTCGAATTTCGATACTCACAAATCCTGCAAATGGTAGTTATTTTGTAACTGGTACGTTGTCAGTACTGGAGTTCCATAAAATTAAAATTGTAGATCTACTACATTTCTGAGCCGGTTACAAGCTAGTGAAATTTGAACAGACTAATTAATATCAGTATTAATACTAATACATAATAACTATTATATGTGTTGCGTTGTAGTTATAATTCAAGACTATAGTCAGGTAAGTTTTCGGAGTTACTACTAATAATTTCATGTAGTCAAACAAAATACATTTTTAGGTTAGGTCTCGTGAGTCAATTCTTTAGTCAAACCAATGAATTTCATATTGCCAGACAAAATATCTAACATGTTGATCCCTTTCTCGTATAATTTGCCTACGAAAATATGTTACAAATTATTGAATTATTTAGAATAAACTTTCAACATAAATATAAAGTACGGTAAGTAAATAAGTCATTCAGTATGTAGGATCGTGTGATATCTGGAAACAGTTGGCAACACTGGCAAGATAGCAATATTTGCTGTTTAGGAACTGTTCTTATGTGACCCTCACTATATAGCCTATTCCAGCATAGGTCTACCTATTTGTTACTCTCTTCCATCCACAATGCTTTCATTACTTTCCGTTATTTCCATCTTGTTAACTTTATTATTTCTTTAGTCTTCCTTTAATTCTTTTCCAATTGTTACATTATGCAAGCTCTCCATTTTTACTCAACACTACCTAAAGAAGCACCTATTCTTTTTTTCAATTTACCGTAACACTGTCAGCATTTATACAACTTCTTACATAGAATGCACCACTTTTGAAGGCTTTTATCAATTCTATGGACAGCAGAATCTTTTGAAACCTAATTTTGTAAGTCTTTACAAATCAATTTTATTTTTATTTTCTTTATATCCCACACCAAAAACATAACCTTTCTAAATCATGTCTATAAAATATAGCTAGTATTAGAATTGTGATATATCATCGCATGTCATGGGACGGTCTTAACTAAATTTCAAATATATTTACAAAAATATTCCCTTTCATTCTCACTATTACCGTCTTTTTTTTTTATCTGATTCACCTACGATTTCTTTCCCTACATGGATTCCACTTTGGAGTCACATCCTTCATTATTTTACAGGTATATAATATAGAATGCGATTATCCATAGCCCAATAGTCTAATATGTCTGATAGTTCATAGGCGAGGGCAATATTACATTCTAAATCCTTAATAGTGCTAAAGCTTGTTAGGAAAAGCTTTCAGCACACAATAATTCAATAAATGGCATTATAACTTCTCAGAAATAACAGCAACAGACAGTATTATACAATTTCCAGCCGAGACAAAAAGAGGCAATGACAGAGAAAGAAAACAGGGAAAGTTACAGAGAAAGAGAGAGATAGAAGTACAAAGAGAAAGCAAGAGATGGAAAGACAGACAGCAAGCGAAAAGTGTGAAAACTAGAAAGAAATCACGAGGTAGAAAGAGATACAGCAAACGACAGGTGGAAAAATAGTAAGCAAGACGTTGAAAGACAGTGAAAAAGCGAGACGTTGACATTGAAAAGGAAGAAATAGAAAAACAGAGAGAAAGCCAGATGTGGAAAGACAGTGAAAAGTAACAGGTAGAAAGACACAGGGAAAGCAAGAGGTGAAGAGAGAATGAAAATGCGAGAGATGCGAAAGACAGAGAGAAAGCAAGAGGTGAAAAGACAATTAAAATGCGAGAGATGGAAAGATGGAGAAAAAAAGAGGTGGAAAGACGATGAAAATGCGAAAGATGGAAAGACGGAGAGAAAGCATGAGGTGGAAAGACAATGAAAATGCGAGATTTGGAAAGATGGAGAGAAAAAAAGAGGTGGAACGACGATGAAAAAGCGAGAGATGGAAAGAAAGGGAGAAAGCGAAAGATGAAAAGAAAGGGAGAAAGCCAGAGTTAGATCATAGAAGAAGCGACAAATGGAAAAATAAAGAGAAAGCCAGAAAGAAGTAGAATGACAGAGAAAGCAAGGGAAGTGGGAAGATACATATAGAAACAGAAATGGAAAAACAGAGAGAAAGATAGAAACTCAGATGGGAAGACAAGGAGAAAGGGACAGTTGGAAAGATAGAGAGAAAGCGTGAGATGGAGAGAGAGAGAAATAAAACGAGAAGTAGAAGTATAAAAAGCGAGAGGTGGAAATACGGAGAGCAAGAAATAGGTGAAAAGTTGAAAGCGTGAGATTAAAAGACAGAAATCGAGAAGTGGAAAGATAGAAAGGAATAGGGGGAAAGATAGAAAGGACGAGGTGAAGTTGGAAAAAGAAAGCGAAAGGTAGAGAGACCAAAGAGCAAGCGAGAATTGGAAATATCAAAGAGAAAGCGAGAGGTAAAAAGACACTGGGAAAGCGACAGGTGGAAAGACAAAGAGAAAGCGAGAGACGGAAAGACAGAAAGCGTAAGATGGAAAAACAGACAGCCAGCGAGAGTTAAAAAAAGAGACAGTAAGAGAGAGTTGAAAAAAGAACAGCAAGCGAGAGGTGAAAAGACAGAGAAGAAAGAAAGAAAACGAGAGATGCAAAGATACAGAGAAAGCGACAGGTAAAAATAGAATAAGCAACAGATTGAAATACAAAGAGAAAGCGTGAGATGAAACGTGGCAGAGGAAGAGGAAATGGAAAAACACAAAATGAGAGGGAAAGACGGCTAGTGGGGAAAGACATAAAGGAGACGACACAGGAAAAACAGAGAAACTGAAATACAGGAAGGAAGCAAAAGAAAGACAGAGAAAATGGTAGAAAATAAAAAATGAAAAGAGAAGAGATACAACCACAAAGAAAATGTGTGAGAGAGAACTTGCTCGTAAAATGGATATAATTTTATCGTCATGTACAGTATTATATGCCAGTGGTCATCAAATTGTTAAATTAATTAATGTGAATACATTATAAATTATAAAAAGTCAATATTACCTACAATAGTAATTTTACACTGTATATTCAAGCTATAGACTACTTGAAAAATAAATAGAAATCCACGAAGTAAATTTTGTTAGAAGCTTGTTTGATATATAATCAATAGCGCACAATTGAAGGTAGTCAACGCTTGGCTGCGATAACAACGTTATCCGCACAGCAGCATCGTCTTGGCGCCGCTATCGGCTTTAAAAGTGACAGAATGTTGCAATAGCGTATTGAGATAATCTTCTATTGACCGTCTGAACCCGGTTTCATGTTGCTTGCCCCTCCCGGCAGGAGGGAGGGAAGGGGCGGGCAGGAGAAACCACAAGCGAGGCAGCCAACGAGAGACACCCCGCGAGCGACGCAGACAGATCGTCCCTGCAAGTGCTGCCACCTGGGCGGCACTCTTGTAATCTGCAGGTGCGCTACTATAGTTCCCGCCCGTAGGCCCGTGGAACAGGTGGCCAGCTCAACATGGACCTCTTGCGAAACGGATTCACGACTTGTAAAGTAAATACTACACAATTAGCTGGTAATGGCGGTTATGGTTATTCCACAGTTGATCTTTCAAATTAAAATGAAGTGCCTGTAACTTAAAAATAGAGACTAATTGTGTTTTGAAATAAAAAAGGGCAAGCAAGCAAACAAATTAATAAAAATGATAAAACGTGTTATGTTATGTCATTTACCATTCATCACCTGAAACGTGAGGAAAACATTCATGTACTCCCGTGAATTAAAAACAAACAAACAAAAGAAAACAAATAATAAATAAATAAAATAAATAAATAAAACTTTCTATGTGTAGAATCTACTCTTCACCTTTTACCACTTCAAGCGAGAATATACATTTCTGTATTCTCGTGAAATATATTAGTAGGCTTAAATATCGTACAATAATAAAATTTATATTTGTAGAAACGAGAACAACATATTGATGTACTCCCGTAAGTAAATAAATAAATAAATAAATAAATAAATAAATATACTCGTACATAAATGTTAAAAATAAACAAATAAGTAAATAAATACAGTATTTCATAGGCACTCTCCAAATTGTATTACCTGAAATGGTAAGAATCGATTTCTGTATTCTCGTGAAAATAAATAAATAAATAAATAAATACGTAAGTAAAATTAAATAAATAAATAAATTTTATATCACTAGAAACAAGGAGAACGTATTGCTGTACTCCCGTAAAATAAAAAAATTAATAATAAATAAATAAAGAAACAAATAAATTACAGTAAATAAGTAAAAAAGTACCCTTTTTTAACGTTTCGGTTTAAGACTAGAGAACATATAAAATATCGGTTTGATACCAGAAAAATATTCTTGTAGCAGGCAACATTGGAATCTACAACCGTGGTTTTCAATGATGCACCTAAAACGTAGCAACTTTTGTAGATAATCCAGTACTGTTTTAGAGCTTACAAAATGAGAGAGTTCTGTACTTCTTCATTCGAATATTATAGCGTATTATTTGTATCAGTTTTGTATATTTATAGTGGAATAACCTACTTAAACATTTCATATTGTTCAGTCAAAAAGAAACCTCCACAAAGAGAAAATCGCATATAGTAGCCTAGCTGTTGCCAATGCAGACACTGAGTATTATTTTTCAGTATTATTTTTCATAACAATTCAATTGTTACTCATCGGACGGCTTGCGCGAAATAAGATGCTATTGTAACAAGTAGTCTAGTGTGCGTCAATGTTGAGCTATGGAGTGTTTCAAGCACTTAACGAGTAATAAAAGATCATGTTATGTGTGAATTATTATTAGTAGTATTTCACAGGCCTACTTTCAATTGGAATATTTTAAACCGTAAATATTAATAAAATGTTGTAAGAGCAACTAGCTACGGACTGGAAGGTCCCAAGTTCAATCGCGGGTGGTACAGGGATTTTTTTTTCATTGCCAAACTTACAGAACGACCTTGAGATTCCTCAGTCTCTTATCAAATTGACTACCGGGGGACAAAAGGTGATCGGAGCGTGTTGTCGATCACATCTCATTCTAGTACCGAGGTCAAGAAAGCATGGTGTTCTACCTCCAAGTCACCCAAACACCTTCATGGCGTATGTAGGATACTTTAATAAAATGTTAGAAATATCCCATTATTGGTTTTAAATGAACTAATAATGCTTTGTCGGTAATTATCCGTAGCAACTAAGGTAACCGGGGGTAATAAGGCCCACCTAAGGAATAAAACGTTCTTTCTTTGAAATGGAGACGTTTAGCAATTTTTAAATAATGGAACAGCATACTTGTACAGTTATCCTATAATATTTTACTTCAAATAAATATTCAAACAGACACATAAATGCTGTGAGCAATGACAATTAACATCATGTCACTGGGCCTTATATCCTGCTGTGACAGGTAATAAGGCCCACAATAAAGAATATAAGTATTGAACACAATTTGGGCATACAAAGTCTTAATTTTTTCCTCAGTGAGACCTACACATTCATCGTGCACCCAGCATTCACAAGAGACACACACATGTATATCTACAACAATTCTCTTCGCAGACAGAACACATCCGCGTCCCCTGGATGTTTACAAATCCTGAAATTGATGGTTCATCCAATGCTCTTTCTGCATTAGGAATTGCCAATCTTTCGTTTGTGTCATTTCTTGCAAAAAAGATTGTGCTTCAGAGTTTGAACTTTATAGTTCAGGGACGTCTATGAACTTGTGGGCGTTTCCACGTATTTATTTCATGGGCCTTATTTCCTGCTCTGTTACTTCGCGCCAATTTTAATTTATGGAGTGCTCATATGCTCATTAGCGAAAGTTTCACGGTAGCCCCAAACTTCTTAATGTTTACACAATAACGTGCATTTAATATTATATTAATAACACACAGTAACACGATTAAATATCAACTTAAATTTTGCAGAATTTTTTAATGAAAGCAGAAATAATCACACATAACTTGTTGCCACCAGTCAGGTACAAACAAGAACGAGAATCTAATTTCTTTATACCTCACTCGAATAGAAGAAGAAATAGGTCTTAAGAGGTGTTGCTCTCTTTTGCAAAACTGTATAACTTAAAGACAAAACTAGGTAGTAGGCCTTATAACATGCTGGGCCTTAATACTCGCAGGTACCTTAATAGGTGCTGTTGTGTGCCTAATTTACCATATAGCCTATTTTAACAATAATCAAATACGAAAAAATGTATCGTAATAATAAAATCGTCTTGATTTACTAACACCTTTTTACGATTTTTAAAGCAGCTGTTATGACCTACTTTTTACAGAGTTATGAAATCATAAAATGCATGTCTAAGAGCAAGCTATTTTTACTACACAAGAATACCTCTGGTAATAACTAAATACCGAGTTGTTTTAATGAAGGTACATCTGTTTATTGTAAACGAGAGTTCTTTCCATAGCTCAGAGAATATTAGTCTGTTTTTGTTGTATGTGTTCATGTGTTCACAGGGGATAAAAATTTGTACCCAGTCATAAATGTTTTCACATCCAGTATTCTAACACAGAGAAGCCAGCAACACGTTGGATAAATTTCATTTCATTCTATTGTTTTCCTTTCTTCAGCTTCGTTCAACGTTCGTACAATTCTCACACATAGGCTTAAAGACAAATTAATTAAAAAACCGAACAAAGTAATTTTATTGTAAGTCTTATATGTGTACGGTATATATCTCACAAATTACAACCCTTAACAACGCGATATTAATGAAATTATACAGAGCGAGTCAAACGTAATTTATCTGGGAAATCTCAGACCTCGAGTAACATTTATTAGGACTATTTCGTGAATAAAATAAAAATGTAAATAATATATCCCGAAAATTCGATCACAAAATGTTAATAATCGTATATTAACGAATACTTAACCTATTCAGACATTGTGAAGTTGAAATACTCGTAGATGAATATCGATTACTGCAATAAAGAAATTCGATGTTATTATTCAGTAATGCCAATTGCGAAAAGCGAAATACAGGTTTTAACAATGTTAATTACATATACTGCACTTTTCTCTTATTGTTATAACATAAATACATTTTCATTATCTGCTGAAATCATAATTTAATTCAACAGTAACAGTGGGAACAGCTATATACCAATGCTTATGTATTCACAGTGAGACATGTTGCTACACAGTGAAGCCATCTCTGTATAGATAGGCCTAATTAAAACACGAATTTCATTACGCCATACGGAAGGCAGTTTGATCAAAGACATTATTACTATGCAAGATCTTTGGGTTTGATATGCGATGATGTTGCATAAATTTTAACACCTGACTTTCTATTAATTGTTTCATTTCAATCACAAAATACAAATTTTATAGGCTACAATTAGGCTCTAGGTTAAGTTACCTGTGGGAGCAGGACCAATGTCAGCTTGCCTTATTTCGACCGTTACAATCAGTGCTACACGAAAGCATTTTTATAGCTCGACAAACGCATTCTCGCTGTAGTGTGTAACGGAACCAAAGCTGCATCTACACAGTTCGATATTGTAATCGTGTATGCGTACAATCTGGGATGAATATTGAAAGAATCAAGTTTAAAACGTACGTTCAATTAAGATGCATGAAGATTTTGTGTCTACATGGTGCGCCGTTTTGAACGTCGTCTTCACTGCGTAAATATATTAATTAATATTAAATATCAATCTTGCATTCATCGCTTTAAAGTTGAAAGAAAAGTCTAACCGTGTAGTTGCATCTTAATGTATTCATGATCATCAATTTACGGGGAAACGGTTGGCGACAACGACTAAACAAAATAACGACCATGCGATAAATTGATAGCGATAAATCTAGCTGCAAAAATTATCGCAAAGTGTGACTGTGATTGGTTGGAATTCAAAATATCATTACACTTCATTCGTCGAAAATGGAATGACGTCATATAAACGAAATAGTCGGTATATTTACCGAGCCACAAGGTTGCTTTTTGACGGGCAACGCGTTGGGTTTTCCCGGTTAATTTCTTCCTGTAAGCCCAGCGCAGGACACAATGCGTGAATTTTCCTTGTTAAATGTTAAATGTTGGTGACACAATTCTGCTGCACTTTGCATTGTCACTCTCTTTAGTGAGTCTCCTGAATTGTGTTGAGAAAGACTATTTTCAATAATGGTTAGAGGCATAATATAAAAATTCGCTTTCCTCTTCGAACATATAGGCCTACCGCATTTTCTCGAATATCCCGCGCACTTTTTTTTTTCCAAAATACACAAGTAAAAAATACGCCTGCGCGTCTTATTCGAAATGCAGTTAGTAACATTGCACGATTTTCCTCCCACGCAACTCCTAAGGTGGTAGCGCATACCTATCTTCTCGCACGGGAATTTCAATTGTTAGCATTATTAAATTATGAAAACAGCGCAGAATGAAGAAGTTACATAGTAGTTGTAGCAGGTATTTATTATAACAAACTACGTAGTATCGTATAAAATAAAGGTAATTAAATTTACGAACAATTGATGAAAGATACCTAGAGAAGATTAAAAAAAGTGTATATAGTAGGCCTATTTGTGAACCTAGAAAAGGCGTTCGACAGAATGGATTGCAATAAACTGATGGAGATCCACAAGAAAATCGGTGTGGGTTGAAAAGGGAGATACGAAATGAGTCAAAGTAAGGAGAGGAGAAAAAATGTCAGAAGGAAGCGAAATAGAAAGAGGAGTAGGCCTATGTCAAGGATGCTCCTTATCACCTATCCAGTTCAACATTTAGGATTTAGTGAAGAACTGTTTTCAGAACATAAGAGGAGTAATAGTAGGAGGAAGAATGAAGTGCATAAGATTTGCTGATGATAGGGCGTTGTTAGCAAAAGAGGAGATGATACTAAAGGATATGCTACTGGAACTAAATGACAGCTGTGAGCAGTATGGGATGAAGATAAATGCAAACAAGACAAAGACCAAGGTTATAGGAAGAAAAGTAAAGAAGATAAATTTGCGAATTCTAAATGAGGCAGCAGAGCAAGTGGACAGCTGTAAATACTTGGGGTGTACTATAAGCAGTAGCATGTGCTGTTGCCAGGAAGTCAAAAGGAAAATCGCAATGGAGTAAGAGTATGCAGGCTACTTCTAGGGTCGTTAAATTTGTTACAAACGGAGTCTGTCACGTCGATATTGCCAATTTTTGTAACTACACCAAGGATTTATTTATTTTTATTTTAGTAGGTTATTTTACGACGCTTTATCAACATCTTTGGCTATTTAGCGTCTGAATGAGATGAAGGTGAAAATGCCAGTGAAATGAGTCCGGGGTCCAACACCGAAAGTTACCCAACATTTGCTTATATTGGGTTGAGGAAAAACTCCTGAAAAAATCTCAACCAGGTAACTTGCCCCAACCGGGAATCGAACCTGGGTAACCAGGTTTCGCGGCCAGACGTGCTAATCGTTACTCCACAGGTGTAGACTGTCTTATGTCGTAGAACGAATATTTTCAGAGTACAAATATTGCTTTTCTCTCTGAACATAAAGAAGTACTATTTCTTTTGATAAAATGAAAATGTTCATTGTTATATTGAAGCTAAAATCATAATTGTATACTTTGTATGCTATTTTGATATGAATGGGTAAATTATTTTAGATTGTGAGTTACGAAGTTTATAATTACAAATTATTGTTTTTTTATATTATTCGTTTATTGTTTTCTTGTTCTAAGGCCGTGGACAATTGGAGCCCAAGTTTGGTTATCACCCGGCTGTATACGTTTGTCGTTCTGGTTCACTGACATTGAGAGCTGCGCTACAACATTTCATTCGGTAGAGGCATACCTCACACAACTTAAAAGTTTCGGAACGAACTTCCTAGCTCTGGTGATTATTATTATTATTATTATTACTATTATCATTATCATCATCACACATCTATTTACAGATCACGGGATTAAGGGGAATGAACAGGATGAAGGAGAGATTTAACACGTAAGCAATTAGGTACACAGCTCGTTCAAGTTAATAGGACACTCAGAATTGATGATCTTCCTATCCCAGTCGGCCAACATGCGGTGTTATACCGAGTTTACATGTGATGTCATGCCCTTTCCAGGAAGCGGCATCTGCCAGACGCTAAGGCAGGAGTAATGCAAGGGGATCAGTTATTTGGAGTGAACGGGATGACAGACTGACTGACGGACTGATTGAATGATTGATAGGTATAGCGAAGCTAACATCACTAGTGGCTGTGTTATCCAGAAGCCGAACAGAAAATAAGTGATTATATTCTGCGAAGGGAAAATATTAGTCCGACTACAACAATGAACATACAAAACGTTAATAAACCATACGTACGTGTTTTTGTCCCCGCCGCCAAATTCGGTACTGTCGTCGCTGTATTGAGTATCATATCTCGTCGTCGCATTCGATGTAGTTTTCTTCGTCGTTTTCATAGTCAAATTCGATGTTGTTCTCTTCGCTGGTGCCGGCATGCATTCGATTTTATAATCTGTGTCGGTATCGTTATGTTAATGTTTTATTAACGCATTTCATATTTTATTTTCGCCGGTATTGTCGCATTCAATATCGTTATCTTTATCGATAACGTCACTTCGAAGTCATTGCTTCATTCGTGAAATCCGCCATTCGATGTCGTCTTCGTGTCTGTCATCGTTGCATTCTACGTACAGTGGCTCTTACAATTGAGCGTACATATATTTTATGTTAAAATGTACTGTAATTATTACAGATGGGTGGATTTTACTTACGGAAGAACACACCAGTATATTTTGACTTTTTCTTATCCCCGTAACCAAACAAATTATGCAATCTAACACTTTATATGATGTGTACACCTATTTTAATTCCGCAGTGTACAAAACTGAAACACAGAATTAAGCGTACACCAGTGATGTCAAAGCAAGCGCATTTTTCTGACCTTGACGTCGTGCGCGGGCATCAAGCGCTATGTATGGAAGAAGGAAGAGTTGTGTATATGAATAAGCAGCCTGTTGGATTAAGAAAACGGTAGTACACAAACTTCAAACGGAACGTGAAATTTTATGTCGTTATTTTTATATGGCTTCTTTCTGTTTGATATTATATATATTGTCTGCAAAACAAAAGTACTAACACCAATTTCTTAATATTGCAGTTGTGTTTTAAACGTTAATAACATAATAAAGAGTTAAGAAGGAATATTCACATAAATTCCATAGTAGTTTAACTATACTGTACTAAGTGGAAGAAACATCATTCATAAAGAAAGTGATATCCCCCACCCAAAAAAAAAAAAAAAAAGAGATCGAGTATGACATGATAAGTTGGAATTGGTATTTATTGTATCTTTAGCATTATAAAAGTATCTGAAAGGCATGTTGGTCCGACAAGTTAACAAATTTAAAGAAACAAATATCAAGAGTCCTTCAATAACTGTCTATTAAAAATTACAAAATATTACATAGGTTGCAGGAACATATTCTGACTAGCGCTTTCGCTATAATAATAGCATCCTCAGGTCAGACTTTTGCGATGTTATGCTTTTCATATAAAGACATGGATAGACTAGTAACGTCGAAAAATGTTAAAGTACATGACGTAAAAATATAAAAATATGAAAAATACAATGATAAGAGAAATAAAAAGACTTATGAACAGTCTGAAATATATATATATATGGTAGAAAAACCTTCATGAGGTCTCAAAAAATACATAAAAATATTTGACATGTGTGGAGGTGATAGATCACAATTTGGTAAAAAATATGCAGCTTAAAATAGCGACACAGACAATAAAAAGAATAAATTAAAATATTGCTTTGGATCAGTCACCACGACGTAGCAGCACATTGTAAAATCTGCAAAAATCAATAATAAGTATTTAGTAAGGGATCAGTGTAGGACCAGAAAAAGAAGTGAATTGACGATAAAATACTTACAAGGTCTTTGGTCTTGGCGTAATAAAAGAAAGTGATGTTGTCTGTTCTGTGGCGTGGTGGTGACTGGTGCAATGACACAGTATGAGAGACACGTCATGACGTAAGTGGAGGGGGGTACGTGCCGCAGTGAGAAGAGTTTCTATTGGCTAATTTAAATAAAGGATTACCGGAACTAGGTAATTGTTCATTAATTAGTGGAACTGTATTATTAAGCGATTTAGCTATGTAAAATTCTTCAGCAACTAAATTAAAAACTCCATTACTGATGGGTTTTAAAATCTGTAAAGCGTCGGACATATTTTGAAGCTCGTGGCCGTTCTCAATCAAATGGGTTGCGAATTTAGATTTATTACGATTGTGACGAAAATCTGCTTTATGTTCAGAATATCTAGTCCTAAAATTCCTTTTGGTTTGGCCAATATACTTTTTTGGGCAATTCTTACAATGTAGCATGTACACTCCACCACTGGCATATTTATCAAAGTCACAAATATTGTTTGAAATAACATTATTAAGTTTATTACCTGTTCTGAAAGAGACCTTTACATTTTCTTTTTTGAAAAAATTATGCAACTTGTATGATACATTATTATAAAAAGACATTGTGTTCCAATATTTAGATTTTTTAGTATCAGTAAAGGGCGTGAGCGTAATATCTGAATTCTTGTGTAAATGAGACTTTCTTTTAGAAAGAAGTTTATCTATCAATTTTCTGTTGAATCCATTTTCTATTGCAAGTCCTACTATATATTTATATTCTTTTAAATAATTTTTCTTGGAAAGAGGGACATATAGCAATCTATCAATTAAGAAAACAAAAGTACTATGCTTATGAGACTGGGGATGGCTGGATTGACAGTGAATAGTATGGGTGGTGTTTGTGGGTTTTCTAAAAATATCATAATCAAAACTTTTATGTTTTCTGATAATTTTCAAGTCTAAGAAATTTATAGATTTGTTACATTCAACTTCTATGGTGAATTTTAAGTTAGGATGTAAACTATTGAAAGATTGCAAGATACCTTCATGGGTGTCAGTTATTGAAGGACTCTTGATATTTGTTTCTTTAAATTATAAAAGTAATCAATGAACTAATCAAAACAATGTTATAGTACAAATCAAAGTTACCTAGGTATATATTTCAAATGTAACTAATATTACATAACAAAACTTTTATCGCATTAAGCTTTTAAGGTGATATTGGTGAGAAAGTTCCTATCATCAGGATATTAAATTATTTTCTCGAAATCTGCTGAAGCTATAGAGCTGACATTTTTACAACGCATGAGCACATATCTTTTGCTTATGATGTAACAGTAGTCGCTTTGTTAATTCATTTCCTTACAAACATTTTCCATGCGAATATTTTCAAAATTTGTAATACACTATCTTCAGTAATACGTATATACGGTATATTAGTTTTACGAAAACATTGTTTCAGTACCTGTAAGGCTACTAAATAAATAGGTCTATATCTGAAAATTTCACTTTCCTATAAAAAAAATTCCTTTTGAATAACAAACATACTTGTGAAAAATGAGCATTATAATTAAAACTTACATTCTTATAATGCACTTATACTTCTCAGATAAATCTAAAAATTAACATGGATACAGTTGTAATAAGTTCTCTTCCCTTTATCTATTGAATTAGTGCTGGCTATCCCTGTATATAGCTTGACCAAGCGGTATATATTACGTCTTTCGTCTGTCTCATTCCTTTCCGCTGTAAAGCGCTCGGGCTCTCCTGAGCTCTAAAGCGCGCACTTGCGCCTATAGGCATCAATTGACATGACTGGCGTACACTGTAATGTTTGTTTACGTTTTACGTTCATGGTGAGGATAGGGGACTCGAACCATGTCTGTCACTACGGCCTTGTCATTACTCTGGGAGTACTGTGTTAGGCCTACAGATGAAAAAATGAGTGGACGCAAACAAACGACTATAGCAGAACGAAATGTAATAGTGAAGTTAAGCTCTAGAAGGTAAATCTTTTAGAAATATCGGACAGACTGTAGGGAGAACACATTATACGATTTAAAAAATTGTGCATAAATTCAAATTTGAGGATATTGTAGAAAATAAAGAAGGGAGAGCAAGAAAACCCATCCTCTCTGAGAGAGACGAACGAAATATTGTGCTGCAAGTGAGAAGACAGCCACGACAAAGCTGCAAAAGTTGCGTCCGATACCGGAAAGTCTGTCTCCAGCGAGAGTGCTCGCAGAACATTGCAGAAAGCAGGTTTCAATGGACGAAGATGTAGAAAGAAGCCCTATATAAGCGAAGTGAACAAACGTAAGAAATTGAGATTTGCTAAACAATATATGAACTGTGGCCCTGAATTCTGGGATTCGGTTATGTTAAGTTCAATCTCTTCGGGTCAGATAGACAGTTTTGTGTGTGGCGGAAACCCAACACAGCAATAGAGGAAAAACATATTCTACCCCACTGTCAAACTTGGAGGGGGATGTTGTGGGGCTCCATGTCTGCTGCAGGCGTGGGTAATCTGCAGTTTATTGATACCACCATGGATAAATATACTTATTTATCAATTCTATAGAATCGCTGGAAATTATTAAGGAAAAAAAGAGACTGTATCATCAGTGGTTAAACTCGAAGAGAGAAGAATATTTAAAAAACTATAGAGAGTGTAAGAAACAAGTAAAGAAGGTTATAATAAAGTGTAAAGAAGAATCATGGGAAAAGGTGTGTGCTGAAATTGATCATTCATTAGGATACAGAAGATCTGCAGAGGCATGGAGAGCTATAAGGAGGATGAGGACAACTAATAATCCATCACCAGCCCTAAATCTTGTCAGTATGGAGCAATGGGAGAAACATTTTGAAAATCTATTAGTTGAGAGAAGAATGGAACAGCAAGTCTCTAGGTTTACTAATAATACATCGTCATATATGGAACCTATTTTACAGGAAGAAGTGAATCAAGCATTAAAAAAAGCAAAGAATGGTAAAGCCAGTGGTCCCTGTGAAGTAATGACAGAATTGTGGAAATATGGACCCCCGGTTACTGAAAAGACTCATTTGTAAATTGTTTAATCAGATTTTGGAAGGTGATGAGATACCAAAGGATTGGTGTATGTCATATATAACACCTATATATAAGAAAGGAAACCGTAAAGATCCTGGAAATTACAGAGGAATTAGTGTCATGTCGTCTATTAGTAGAGTTTTTAGTAGTATTATTACAAACAGGCTTGAACACATTATAGAAGGGAAAATGTCGGAGGATCAAGCAGGCTTCACTAAAGGAAAATCATGTATGGATCACATTTTTAGTCTGAGACAGATAACTGAAAAATCATATGCAAAGGGCCAAGAAATTCGTTTAATATTTGTTGATTTAGAAAAGGCCTATGACTCAGTGCCTATTATCAAACTTTGGGATGCAATGGAGGGTATTGGTATTGATTTACCAATTATTTCTCTCATCCGACGGATGTACCAGCAGTGTCAGGCATCTATTAAAGTGGGGAAGAGATTGTCTACACCATTCAGAACGAATAAAGGACTGAGGCAAGTGTTGTAGCATGTCTCCTACTCTTTTTAACAACAAATATTAGAACAATGGAATCAGTCTTGTGGAGGAATGGGAATACCAGTTCAAGGTGGCACAATACATTCATTAATATTTGCAGATGATCAAGTGATAATGGCTCAATCTCGTGAGGATGTGAAATATATGATGAGAAAACTCCTGGATTCATTTGAAGCAGGTGGATTGCAAGTAAATATGAAAAAAACTGAATATCTTGTAGTAGGTGGAAACGGAAGAGACATCTCCTTACACCAAGGAACTATTAGAGCTGTTCAAAAATTTAAATATTTGGGGTCATATATTGATGATTTAGGGAGTTGTAACTCCGAAATAGATAGTAGATTGGTGCAAGCAAGAAAAGCCATAAGGATGCTGAATGGAGTACTGTGGAGCAGGACGATATTGAATGACACCAAGAAGAGGATTTTGACGGCGGTTGTGGAAAGTATAATGACATATGGCGCAGAGGGGTGGACATTGGTAGAAAGTAAAAAATCTAAGATTTTGGCAGTGGAAATGGACGGAATACGACGTAGTGCCAGAGTTTCCAGATTAGAAAGAAGGAGAAATGAAGAAGTGAGACGGATGATGGATATGGAGGAGACAGTGATGGACAGAATTGAGAGACGAACTCTTCAATGGTATGGACATGTCAGAAGAATGGAGGAAAGTAGGTGGCCTAAAACTCTTTTGGAATGGTCACCTCATGGTAGAAGGAAGCGGGGTAGGCCAAGAACAACCTGGAGAGGACAGATCCATAGATTGATGAGTGACAGGTCTCTGGAAGGAGATGAATGGCTTGACCGGGAAGATTGGCGAATGGGAATACAGGGTAACCGCTAAATAGTGGAGAAACCCTCAAAAGTAAGTAAGTATCAATTCTAAAGAACAACGCAAAAGAAAGTGCAGTTAAGACTTGGGGCAGTCCTATTATTTCCAGCAAGGTAATGACCCCAAGCACACCGCCCACATTGTGCAGATATGGCTGTTATATAACACTCCAAGACGACTCCAGACGCCACCATAGTCACCGGACTTAAACTCCATTGAGAATCTGTAGTAGGATCTGGAGAAAAAAAAATACAGAAATCCAAAGTTACCAGCAGGTCAGAATTGAAACGGTTCTATAAGAAGAGTGGCTACAGATGGATACTTCAGTGACAAGAAAATATACATAATCCATGCCCAAACGATTAGCTGCTGTGATAAAAGCGAAACGAGGTGTCACTGGATATTGAACATGAAAATGTGTTGCAACAGATAAGAGTGTATGCTGAATTTGGTGACTGCCTAAAGTGACACTTATTGTTTGTTTATATTGTATATAGCGTCATACACAAAGAAATTAATTATTTTATGTTAATAATATACACATAGAAATTATATTTTAAGTTTATTATTAATGTAATGAAATTACATAAACATATCTGTATATATTTGTACTAATAAACGAGGTGTACGCTCAATTGTGATAGCCATTGTATATCTCTCCGTAGATGCCTCGCATTCGACGTTGTTCTCTGGGTTTGTGTCATCGTAACATTCGATGTCGTTCTCTTCGTCCATGTTATCGCCGCATTCGATTGTGTTCTAATCTTCGTGACATCGTCGCTGGCGCAATTGAGTGTCGTTCCCTTCGTCTTCGTGTCATCGTCGGATTCGACGTCGTTCTCTTCCTCGATATAGTTGGCACAATCGGATGTCGTTCTTTTCGTCTGATTCATAGCGGAATTCGATATTATTATCTTCGTATTCGTGTTATCGTCGCATTCGATGCGTTCTTTTCTTCGATGTCGTTGCTGATGCAATTGGATGTCGTTCACTTCATCTGGTGCCATACTGGCGCTCGATGTAGTTCTCTTCGTCTATCTAGTAGTATACCATCGCCTCATTCGATGTCGCTTTCTCCGTTCATGCCATCGCCGCATTCGAAGTCGTTCTCTTGATCGGTGTCATCGTCCCATTCGATGTCGTAATCTTCGTCTGTCATTGTCGCATTCAAAGTCGTTCTCTTGGTCTGTCCCAATGTCGTTCTCTTCGTCTGTCATCGTCGCAATCGATTTCGTTCTCTTTGTGTCGCCGTCACATTTAAGACGTTCTCTTTATCTGTGTCATCTTTGCATTCAATGTCGTTCTCTTCGTCTATGTCATCTCCGCATTCGATTCGTGTCTTCGTCTGTGTCATAGTCGCATTCGGTGTCGTTTGAGTCATCTTCGCATTCGAAGTCGTATTCTTCTTTAACGCCAATATCGCATTTTTTATGTTCTCTTCATCAGTGCCGTCGCTGTATTAGACGTCGCTGTTGTGCCGTACAAAATGTTGTTCTCGTCCTAGGCGTACTCACATCATCGTCATCACCATCGTCATCATCATCATGGTTTGGTCTCAACCAATCGTTTCGGTTTAATACCTCATCGCTTTCTGCCTGATTTCAGTCTTGTCTTGACAAGACAATTCAAAAACAGGGTCTTGAATACTAATTAACAAGAACAGCTATTATTGTTACTAACCTCCCAAATATGCAAAACTAGCTTTCAGGTAAAGCTCCCTGTGAAGCAGACTTGAATAAATTCAAGAGAAAAATTGTTCCGGGCCCGGGTGCGCTAAGCCAAAGGTCCCGGGATCGATACCCAGCTCCGGAACAATTTTTTCCCTTGAATTTACTCCCATTAATATTTTCAAACACTAAGATGCTCAGACATCGTTGACAAAAAAAAAAAAAAAAAATCGAAACGTTTTAAGATGCGATATCTCAAAAGGATATTTACTGAAACCGGATTTTGCATTATTGCATTTCCTCTATTCAATGAAATAAATTATATCATTAACAATAAAATAAAAACAAAAAAACTAAAATAATTATAAAAACAAATATAAAATAAATCTAATAAAGCAAATTGATATATATTTATATATCATAACAAAGGATAAATAAATTATATCACTGACACCACAAATAAAAATTTTATTATATTAAACTACTTAAGTAATTATATTCAAAAATCAACAATGTCACTATCCAAAATCAATAAATTTGAAGGAAATCAATGCAAAAATAATAATAAATATTCACGTGAATTACCTAAAGAACAAGAATAAATATCAGAATAATATATCCCATGCTGACTATAAGAACAGAAATATAAATTATAAGAAGCACTAAAAAAGATAAAACAATTAAAGTATATATAGTTAATCATGATCAACCAATTAAACCATTTAATAATTTAATATTGCCTAATAAATTTAATGAAGGCGGAGCTGCTATATTACAAGATCTTAATAAAAATCATCATATAGTTATTCTAGGTATAAATTCAATTATTAATTAATAAACTTCGTCTATCTAAACGCTCATACGAAATATTAGCCAAACAAAATAAACCAGAAGAACACAAACAATGGGCAATTATTAAAATATAAGATCAAAAAAATCCTCAGTAATTTAAAGTTATTAATCCACCAAACAATACAGCAAAAGTAAAAAAAAATACAGCCCGTAAAGACACTGTGAAAATTGACTCCTCAAGAACTTTACAAGCCTGACACGAGTAGAAATACTCTCGGTGAGTATACAAGGTTTTGTAAAAAAAATCCCTTCAATATGCGAAGAACAATTTCATCCGGACGGGAAGATGCGGGTGCAAACTGTCCTGCGCAATAGGGACTTGAAACCGATCCCAATGACAGAGGCGGTGGTATTCACAGAACTGCGATCTTGTTATTGTGGAAGTTGAGACGAAAAGTATTCCAAGACTTACGACAGACAACGAACGCTTACTCCACATGGCCAACAGCCAAGAAGACAAGGCTCTTCCGCAGATTCAGGTTTTATGATCGTTCCCAGCTGTAATCGGATCTGATGTCATAGAAAGAATTGGCCACTTGTTACAAGACCGCAGAGTCTGACTGCTAAATACCAATTACTACGACGGAGATACTCCAGCAGCTTCGCCTCACACAAGCGTTCCAAGCATCCGCAATGGAAACGAGTGCCAGAAGAAGGGATTCACACAGTTTTCTATATATTATAAAGCTTTGTGATATATCATTTACCCATGTTGAATCTTTCGTACACCACTTTTAACGCTTAAATATAAATAATTAATTAAATGGCGATCTTACTCGTGTTAATTATGTAAGCATGTGCGGCATACAGCTCTTTCGGTGATACTTGACACCATCCTCAGAGCCTTCTGTGTCTCGGCGCCATCTAACTTCGCTGCCTGTTGTGTGGGCGCGTTCGTGTGATGAAGAGTTGTGTCAAATAGTGTGTGTTCTGAAATTGATCTGTGTGTTGAGAATTTGATTAGGGTGTGTTTTAGTGTATCTGTATATTTCATATTGTTCTACTGTGTTGAGTTTTTGGTTCTTGGGTTGTATGTGTAGGATTTCCATGTCTGTATTTATGTTATTGTATGTGTGGTTAGCATTAGTTATGTGTTCGGCGACAGTTTCTACATTGGATAGACAGGCAGATCATTCCAAACTCGATACAAAGAACACATTAAAGCAATAACCAGAGGACACAATACATCTACATATGACGAACACATAACTGAATCGTATATGAATCATATGAGGATACAAAGAGGAAGGCAGAAAATATGAGAGATTGGAGAAAGCTGGGTTTTCAGTGAAAGACCTGCCTTTGAGCAGAACACTAACTAAATGAAATGAGTCAATTATATGCCTCCTTCAACTACTTGAAAATGAACTAAGAGGTTATTATGGCTTCACTATCTTAAACAAATCCTCTGTTATTAATATCTAGAGTTGTTTATCATAGAAGAAAGTTTTTTAAACATGGCACAAAGTATACCATGTCACCATCTAGTTACAGTAAGTTATGTTTAAAGTCAGTACGGCATTCTAGGCCAGTGGTCAACAAAAATTACGTCATATAAAATGCAGCCCGCAATACACGGCAAAGGGGAAGTTAGGAGGGAGTGGATACCCAAACTGCTTAACGTTGAAGGAACAAGTGATGGCTAAGGAAACGGAGATCATGCCTTACCTCTCCGCCCTGCTTATATATTAATGAGTAGACTCGCAAGTCAAGATAGTGTTGGCCATTGTCCTAGATCATATTTTACAACGAAATGAAAAAGTTTAAGTAAAATTGAATGCCTCTAATCTTAACGATGCCACCGAAACGTGGTTGAGTATTTTAAATCATGATTCTATTATTAATACAATATCTAGTAACTGTTCACGAAAGTGAATGATAAAATTGTGCTAGCAAATTCGGAAGAATACCTCCAAATTTCTTCTTATAAAATACAAAATTTAATAACGGAGTATAATTTGAAAATATCAAATGCAAAAAAAAAAAAAAAAAAGCAAAACAAAAAACAAAAAAAAAAAACAAACAGAAACAAAAACAAAAAAAATCAATTACCTTCACTGGGACCCAGCATAAAAGAACAAAATAGTTACAGATTCAAAAATTATTGGCCAAATGAGTAGCGTTTAGTATTTGGAATGTAAGCCATCTTACTAGTAGGGTGGCCAGATTTGTTCAGAAAAAAAAAACGAAGATTTTTACAAGAAAAAAAAAAAGATCAATAAGATGTATGTAAATTTCGCAGGAATTTAGTAGCATATAATAAAATTGACTGCTTATTGTGTTAGGTAATTATCATTTTACAAGCCACCAGGTCTAGTATTTTTCCAAAAAGTTTAAACAGAAAAAACTGTAAGACTAGTAGGCAAATAAATTTAATTTTAGAGTAGATGTAAAACTTTTCCGATACTATATATTAAGCACACGGGCAATTAAGAATTGACAACATACGTTTGCTGAACGCAACTTGTATAGGCTATAGTGAAAATAAGTAACTTTTGTATGTACTATCTGCAGCCTGAACTTGATAAGCAGCACACAGCCTGAACCTTTTTATACCGTGGCGGCAACTATAATAATAATAATAATAATAATAATAATAATAATAATAATAATAATAATAATAATAATAATATGTTGTATGAAGTATGTTGGTAGTGACGGTAATGTTGACATAATAATAATAATAATAATAATAATAATAATAATAATAATAATAATAATAATAATAATATGTTGTATGAAGTATGTTGGTAGTGACGGTAATGTTGACATAATATAATAATAATAATAATAATAATAATAATAATAATAATAATAATAATAATATGTTGTTGTATGAAGCATGTTGGTAGTGATGGTAATGTTGACATAATAATAATAATAATAATAATAATAATAATAATAATAATAATAATAATAATAAAAGTAATGGTAAGCTATCATGACTATGAGGACAACGATAGAAATAAAGACAACCACAATAATATTGTAATGGCGATGATGATGCAATCTAAAAGGAAAGGTTTTAAGTTACGGACAATGAGTAAAGGACGGTGAAATTGAGTGCACAAAGAAGAGAGATTTAAGTCACAATTGCAGTCCAAGTTGCTCCACAATTTTTCCCACTTTGGAAGAGCTCTATAAATAATGAGACGCCCCCACGTGAATGTTTTATAAGCGGCCGGCCGGCGCGAATAGCGAGCGAAATGAATCAGCTGCGCTTCCCACACTCTGCGCACCCCAGCCAGTCCAGAAGAGATTACTCGGAATCCGGTCTATTAGAAAAACATTACATGCAGCTGAAAGCTCAAATCTCCATAAAAGAGCTCCTTGACTCATGCTTCCGCGTCACATAGCGAAAATATTTAACTTCTGCCGCGTAATGTAGATCCTTTGGAGTAGGGGTCATTGAGAATTATTTTGTCGGCGACAAGAAGGGTAAATGATAACAAAATAACATAAAACATTAATAGTTCCAGTTATTCAGGGACTGACATATGTATCCTAGTGCAAAGAAATCAAGAGCAATGAAAATGCAACAGATTCCAGAGGATTCGTAAAGCAATCTGAAAAGCAACACGGGAGAATATAAATTATATACATTATACTACAAGACAATGGCGACGCTAAAGATGATAGTGCATGAAATTAAAAATTGGTCTATTTATAGCTATCTTAAGATTAAAACTGAAATAGGAGAGATGAAATTTTCAAGTTAATAGAAAGGAAAGATATTCTTAAGAGATTAAATAGTCAGAATTTAATATAACAAAGAAAAAAACACTCAAGGGAAAATTGACAAATTTCTCTTGAGGAACAGAAGATATAAAAAAAAATTGAAATGATGATACATCAAAGTAAACAAGCCCTGCTCTCGCGAAAACATGGTTACCCCGCCGCCTTTCTTACCTCTGTATACAAAATCATTCCGCATTCACTTGACAATCAATCCTGAAGGACAGCTCTTGGTAACGGATCCAACAGTGTTAATATTTGGAGATAAATTATTTTCTTTCAGAAAACTATTCACTTGGGACTAAGATGTTTTTTTTTTCAATTTCTACTTGTATGTTCAGTTCTTTTTTATGTTATATTTATTCTGTCCCCGTTATTACAGTAGATTAACTGCATTGATGTATATAGTTGTATTGCATTTCTGGTGGTGTGGAAGAAAAGGCCTGATGGCCTTAACTCCAACAGAGTAAATAAATAAATAAATAAATAAATAAATAAATAAATAAATAAATAAATAAATAAAATTATAATTTTGTAGTACTCTAGCCAATGAAAGAACTGTTATAATTATTACTTATTTCCTTCCTATATAAATTTGGAAGATAATTTTAACAATAAAGAAAATTTCTTTTGAATACAATTAAAGAAAACAGAATTAACTGTTCCATAAAGAAGAAGATGCAGTTATACAGGCTACATAATAACATAATAAGCTTTAACCGTCTCCATAATCCAACAGATCATTAACGTATTAAGAACTCAGGAACCGACATTACCAAACTACATTTCCAGCTGAATTCAATATAAATACATTACACAAATATGTTTGAGTCCGTGGGTATCACACATACATTCACGACAGAAACTACGAGACTTTTTAACGAATCTACAAAACGTGAAAACAAAAATTTAATTTCTATTCCAATGAAATTACTTCCACTACATAGAAAGCACACTGTTAAACTGTAGAATAGTTCGCAATGTGATAAACATATCAAACAGCATGGAATGGGATGACCCTTGTATTTCAGAATGCCAGATGAAAGAATTCCGAGAAAACAATTGTGTTCATATAATCTGAACGCTCAAGCACCGGTCGGTAGTGACGAGGCGGAGTGGAATGTAAATTCAAGTGATGTCAAATAGACACTTTACATCCAGACTTCTAAGAGTGAAGATAGCAATTTATTAGAACCCGGATTTTTGTGTAATTAAATATTATTTTCCTTTCTATGTACAACTTCAGAAAGCGTAAATATGTGCGAATTATCACTATGACAGTAATATATTGAAGTTTAACGTTCGTTACATATTCGACAGATATTACATAATTTCGTGCCACTGTAGGTAAAAATATATATTTTAGCTCTTCGGATGTTTAAAAGTGCATTTATACTGGCACAACATTTTTGGCAACAAATCTATGAATGTTGACAATGTTTCATGCAACAAGGTGTTAAAACAAAATCAAGTTTGATATTCAAATAAACGTTTTGCTAAATTTCCGTTAATGACTTAACAATTATAATATCATAAAGTAAAATTCTTTATATGTTACATAGCTTACATATTTGTATGAACGTTTTCGCCACTCACTGTGGCATCATTAAATACCTATAGTTTTCAATACAATCTCAATTATTTGAGATATAATATTGAAAGTGAATGTTAAAAGACATAAATTTTAAAATATAAAAAAAACATTTCAAGAACAAACTATGAGCTTTCACTTACTTATAAAAGTCAATTGATTTTGTATTATATAGCCTATTCATAATTGGAAGTCGTGTGTAAGTTTGTTGTATGAATCATTATCTTCATGTGTGTGTGTTTTTTGTGAGTGAAAACTCGTTTACAAGCTGTGTTTGTACATTGTGAAAAACTTTGCAGTCCATATTATGAAATATGTCACGTACCGTCATGTCAAATTCAATAACAATATTATATAAAACTTCCCTATTAACCGAATCGTATGCCTTTTTGAAATCTATGAATAACTGTTGTACTGTACCATTATACTCCCATTTTTTCTCCAATATCTGTCGAATACAAAAAAACTGATTAGTCGATAGCCTATATTAAGCCTATGCCTAAAACCACATTGATGATCACTAATAATTTCATCTACATATGAAGTTAACCTTCTCACATTACTATTATTATTATTATTATTATTATTATTATTATTATTATTATTATTTATTCATCCCCTGCAGCTCATGTGGGACTATGAAAATGGTGTATTCCATGTATTTTAAGTCTAATAATTTTACTACAGAATTGACAGGAACTTACCGTACTTCAAATCAGATAACTAGAAGTGCCATGGTGGTGACTCCATTATCATAATACGTTTTACACGTTTGCGCCGCGCGATACTGTTGCGGTTACGTCGTAACGCTGCAAAGCCGAAAGGTCGCGGATTGATTTCTGAACGCGTCACAGTTTTTCTTCAATGTTAATTTTTCCAGCCGCGCTATGACTCTGGGGTTTACTCAATCTCTAACAGAAATGAGTATCAGAGGCATTTCCTTGCGAGAAAAGGCGGCGGGCACGTAGGGCTGACATCTCTACTGCCATTAATGCCGATCATCTGTAAAAGTGGGAGCCTTGACCTCCCTCCCCTTCTGGGCTTATAATTGGGTTGATTGACTTTGCACAGTTTCCTAAGAATTTAATTTATCATGTTAACCCGTAGGCCTATTAACGAAACATTAATAAGATTCGGATTTGAATTTCACATTGTTCAAGAAACTATCGTACCCGACAAAAAGTGACAATAAAAATTGACAATCCTGCTAATATGAAGTCTTGACTAGTGAAATATGTAGCTAATCGGTGATGTATGCATTGGAGAAGGAAAGGAACTGGCCACCATACCCCAGTATCTCCTGGCCTAGTTGCCTCATGAATGATGCCTTATTGGTGTTACCCCAGACCACAGTTTGCTCATTCCTATGTTAAAATCGGTAGCACTTTGAAGAGAACAACCGTCAGGATCGCCACCCGTCTGCCATAAACGAACACGAGATGGCAGTACAGTCGCTATGGAATTCAAATGGATTTTTATTTTTTAATTTAGTTGGTTATTTAACGACGCTGTATCAACTACTAGGTTATTTAGCGTCGATGAGAGTGGTGATAGCGAGATGATATTTGGCGAGATGAGGCCGAGGATTCGCCATATATTACCTTGCATTCACATTACGGTTGGGGTAAACCTCGGAAAAAACCCAACCAGGTAATCAGCCCGAGGGGAGATCGAACCCGGCCCGAACGCAACTTCAGACCGGCAGGCAAGCGCTTTAACCGATTGAGCCACGCCGGTGGCTAATTCAAATGGAAGTTATGACATGATTCCTTATGTAACAACTAGATGGCAGCACAGTAAAACTGACAAAAGTTTTTAGCATCAAAGCCTATAAGGCCGAGCAATCTGGGTTTATATTATGATCTAGGGTGTTATGAGGTTCGAACCTGATTTCGGACAGTTTACTAAATAACAAATCCTGTTAAGATAGATGGCTCTGATTGATGAAAATATAGCGTGTTTTACGTTACATTGTTAAATTGGTACATGATTGAAATAGTATCTCTCTCTTGAAACAAATCCTGTATCGATAAATTGTCACTTAGATTCGTTTTACTTCTTAGTTAACATTTAATCACTTCCTCTCCTCCTGTGTGCTCATTCAGCAATAATTAAATAAACCTTTACTTCTCAACGAGCGTTTTATCAGCGTTATGTTTTTAACTTTTTAATCCTCCTCCTAACCGAACTGAATCGATTTCAATTAACCCCTGTTATAAATCATTTCACGCTCCATTAAAGTGTTTGAACAATTTGAAACAGACACCGGAGGGGGACGATATCATTCACAATGCGGAGAGCGGAGTTTGATCCCATCACATCTCAGCTGCAGTGCGCAGAAGGCTGTTATGAATCGGTTCTCAGCCACGACCACTCTTTTGTCAGCTTCCCCTATCCGTCACGTTCACCGGAGGGAGAGCAGTTTGTCTTCGAGCCGTAGTTCTCACAGGTCGCCATTGTCACAGTATTTTTCATGAAAGTTTCATCCATGAACGCCGGATTATAGAGCCGCTCTTAATTAGTTTTTATATTTATGGACTGGTTACGGAAAAAGTAAAGAAGCCTTATCTTTGTCTTCTGTTATGTGTCTGCTGAAAGAATAAGTGGGTCAATGGAATGAATTAGCGAAATGAGAAAGTGATGACTGAATGAAGGAGTGAATATTAAGTGGATAAATGAGAGAATAAGTGAAGGAGTGCGCAAATGGAAGTTATTACGTGAGTAGGTGGGTGAGTGGGTAGCTGGGTGTGTGGTGGGCAAGTTGATCATCAAGTGAGTGTATTATTGGATCCACGAGTTGATAATTGAGTGAGTGAATTATTGGGTGGGTGAAGGACTAGATTATTGGGTGTATAAGTGAATAGAATATTGGATAGGTAAATGATAGTACGTTTCTTGATGGATTTATTAATGAATGGGACAGTGATTTAATTAGTCAATGGATTATTAGATGGGTGCAGGGTTCCCAGATGTCCCGATTTGGCGGGATGCAAAAAGTCCCTCCTTTAGATAATTAACATCACTTGAATAATTTTATCGTTACGTACTGTAGTAACTATTTTCTTCTAGGTCTATAGAATTATATTAAATTTCAATTAATTTTCTTAACAATGTAGATTTGCACTTTAGAAAAAAACGAATATTTTGGCAAGTGTAATGTTTTTAGCAGCGAATTCAGTGGTGAATATGATCTTTCTAAACATTTGAAAAGAGACGTTCATCAGAAATGCATGGCACAGAGAATGGACAGAAGCTTGTTGAAAATGGTGAAGTTCAGTGATAAATATGTAGGAAGCTCTAAAAATGTATACTTTATGTTAAATGGTGGATTTGGAGCAGTAATATGCTAAGGCACATGGTAAATATAAATTGAGGTATAAAAAAAATTTGTCATTGTTATCAATTAATAAACATTGAAACTTAAATATTTTGTCACATGTAATACAAGACTAAGCTACTATTAAGTCATTTAAGTTAATAATTTGGAATAGCATATTATTGCCACAAACTATTCACAAGGACGCCAGAGAAACGTGAATGTAACGTACTGCCAGATAAATATTGTTTGTACTTGGAAAGTTGTATCTATAATATGTCTTTTATTCAAATTACAATTTTGAGATTCATATTACTTCTTCAGCTGCGGGATAACTTTTTATTTTTTATTTTTATTTTTGTTTATTTATTTATTTTGTATAGTCATGAAAATGTCAACTCTGCCCAAATTCATATCACTCTTTCTTTAAGACAAAACGGAAGTACTGTAGGCTATATGGTGAAAAATGATGTCCCTCCTTGGTATATCTAAAATCTGGCAACCCTGGATGGGTGTGTCAGTGATTATTGGATGGGTGACTTAGTGAGAGAGTCAGTGATTGAGTGGTTTATTGTATGTGTTAATTAGTGAATTATTGGGTTTATAGGTGACTAGAGACATTGTAGACAGGTAAATCATTGTACATTTTTGGCTGGATGAATTAATGAGTGAATAAAGAAAACTGGCGTGGATTGGAAAGAGAGAAGGCTGTTCAGTAACCTTTATATGAAAGAACGAGTCAAAGTCAGGATAGGAGAAGAAACGTCAGAAGGAAGTGAAATAGGGAGAGGAGTACAGACCGATTATTTGTTTAGTCCTGACAGCTCAGCGAGCGAAAGAGGGGAAGTAATAGGAGTAGTGGGGAGAGCTCCGGAGATAAGGGCGAGCGATCGGTAAAGGAGTGCAGTACAGCTTAATTGTACTAGAAACATACCGCTCTACAGCATGCATGACAACCAATCGCTCCGAAGGCAAGCGAGTGACTAAATGGACTCGCCTGACCCTGGCGCACATTTCAGCACTAAATAATCGTACTGTGTACGTCAACAATGCCCTTTACACTGTTCAACATTTACTCGGAGGATTTAGCGAAGAACTGTATTCAGAACATGGGAGGAGTGATAGTGATAGTAGGATGAAGAGGATTAAAGTGTGTAAGATTTGCTGATGATATGGCGTTGTTAACAGAAGAGGACACGATACTTAGGAATATGCTACTGAAGCTAAATTACAGCTGTGAGCAGTATGGAATGAAGATAAATGCCAACATAAAATAAACTTGCGAATTCTAATTGAGGCACTAGAGCAAGTGGACAGTTTCAGATACTTGAGGTATACTATAAGCAGTAACAAGAGCTGCAGCCAAGAAGTCAATAGGAGAATAGCAATGGCCAAGGAAGCTTTTAATAGAAAAAGGAGCATCTTCTGCGGACCTCTGGAGAAAGAACTAGGAAGAGACAAATGAAGTGCTTTGTGTGGAGTGTAGCATTGTATGAGGCAGAAACATGGACTTACGACGAAGTGAAGAGAAGCGACTAGACGCATTTGAAATGTGGATATGGAGAAGGATGAAGCGTGTGAAGTGGACAGACAGAGTAGGAAAACGAAGCTGTGTTGAAAAGAGTGGGTGAAGAAAGAATGATGCTGAAACTCATCAGAAAGAGGAAAAGGAATTGGCTGGGTCACTGGTTGAGAAGAAACTGCCTTCTGAAGGATGCACTGGAAGGAACGGTGAACAGGAGAAGAGTTCGGGGCAGAAGAAGATATCAGATGATAGACGACATTAAAATATATGGATCTTATGCGGAGACAAAGAGGAAGGCATAAAATAGGAAACACTGGAGAATGCTGGGTTTACAGTGAGAGACCTGCCCTTGGGCAGAACACAATGAATGAATAAATATGTGTAAATAGAAAAGAGGGCTACGTTTATATACAAATTACAACTATTTATACAATAATTTATAATACCACTTCAAAAAATCAGTCCACACCTATGGAGTAACGGTTAGCACGTCTGGCCACGAAACCAGGTGGCCCGGGTTCGATTCCCGGTCGGGGCAAGTTACCTGGTTGAGGTTTTTTCCCGGGTTTTTCCTCAACCCAATATGAGCAAATGCTGGGTAACTTTCGGTGTTGGACCCCGGACTCATTTCACAGGCATCTCATTCAGACGCTAAATAACCTAAGATGTTGACAAAGCGTCGTAAAATAACCTACTAAAATAAATAAATAAATAAATAAATAAATAAATAAATAAATAAATCAATCAATCAATCAACTAGTCACTGCCTCCTGAATACTATGATGAATTGCTCCAGAGAAAAGTAATGGCGAAATAAACACGCGACAAATAATCGCGGTTTCGTAACCAAGCGAAGTTGATGGTGCATCGTTTTATATTCTTATCAGTAAACCATAAGTATCTAACTACGCATTCTAACCGAGATTGGTGGACTCGACCATTAATCAGGGAACTAATCTAGCTGTTTAGCTTAGTGTCTGTTTGTATTAATAAGTTGACTTGAAGCCTACGTATTGAAGAGCTTCTGTAGCAAATGATATGGTTTAATATTCCTAAATATCGGTTTTTCAGCAAAACTATAATCTTGCAGTCACCATATTTCAACAACAAATATAACAATAATTTTCGTAACCTCTATAATAAAATTTTGGGCATTGTTCTGCAATTCCAATCAAATTCCATGGTCATTGCTTCGATGTGATTAATATATAGGATGATTGCAAAATCGTCTAAATCATTTTGTGCTCATTACGTATTTATCATCGACATCGTCTTCTATTGTTAATCACTAGAGTCCAGATTTGTATGCGAAATGCATGTTCTCTTTTATATATTTAAAAGTATGCGGAAATAATACTTTGTAAGTCACAACTTGACAGACAATTTGATCGGTGTTTGATAGTGCATATAAATGTACATTGCGGGGAAAATACATGTTTTAAATTTTTAATGCAAAAAAGCATATTTGTGAATGTCGTATTAAATTATAATTTTCCCCTTCAGCTAATTACTAGTAGGCCTATTATGCGGGACATTTCAGTGAAGTGAAAACTGTGTTAGATTCCTTAAATGCAGAAGATGCAGCTAGCATTGCGATAGCTCAGAATGTTTTTCTGAAAATTGTATCGAAAAAAATATCCAGTATAGGGTAAAGGTTGGTAATATTAGAAGAGTAATATTGTGATAGTTCTTTTTGTGAATGTATTACAATTTTACCGAACGAGAGAATATCCGGTTATCTGCAGAAACTTTGTCTACGAACATTCCCTTAATAGGTTGATGCAAAAAAACCGATCTTCCTGTCGGTCAGTAAAATTGTAATAAATTCTCAAAAAAGAACTATCATAAAATTACCAATCTTTAACGTATTCATAAGCGTTTCTCTAAATTACGTGAAATTATAACACATTTGGAGGCTCGAAAAAATTCTTTGGAGTAGATATTCACATTCTGTGATAGATCAAATTTCAAATTTGGTGCCTTTAGAAACTCACGGTATTGCTAAAATTGCATTCGATAAGCTTAGTCAAGTATTAAATAAAAATCCTGGTTATAAAACAATCTGTCTGGTGATAGTGAAAAAACTATAACAGAAGAGAAATTCACTGAAGAGTTGTGCACCTCTGACATCATGCGGTGTAGAAAGGACATTTTCATTGTATAAAACCTTCTTCACTGATAGACGTAGGAATTTCACACAAGAAAACCTCAGGACAACTTTCCTTATCTACTCTAACAGCAACGAATAAGGTAACTGCCGCATTAGGGTAAAGGAGTCGGTTTTTATGTGGAATGTCGTAAGATAAATTCCTGGATATTCAATAAAAAAAGTCTGTCATCATCTGAATATATTAATGCGGTGAAGATGTCATGCAACCTTTCTGCAGTACGGTCAGTCTCAGGTAGAGCATTCAATACAACCCGTTGCTGCCACCCAGGCTGTGACGAGACTGAAACACTAGGACACGTGTTGGGTTTCTGCCGAAAGATTGAGTTACTGCGGAACAACCGTCATCACTCTGCTTGCTGACATCCTAAGACAACAAGAATTAGAAGTCCATGAAGAAGTGCATTGTATCTCGGAAGATGATTCAACAAGACGAGCAGGTATTGTTGCCATTGATAGAAAAAAGGACACAGAAACAATATTAGACCCGACTATCTGGTTTGAAAGAGATGCACAACAGCCTAAACTTACTGGTCATGAAAAGAGGATCATCTATGAACCTTGCATTCCTTATTCTAGCAAGCAGTATAACATCATGTCTAATCGTTGGTTAGTACATGGGCTTCTTTTTGAGTTCGTGGTACCATCTCCAAATACATCTATAACCTTTTAAAATCAAAGGGATTCACATTTTACAATGTTGAGAAAATCCTTAGAGAAATTCTAAAGGACTCAATTCAAATTTTGCAGTTTCATCTCTATTTCAAGTAATATGATACACTTTAATTTTCTTTTGAAATATATTGTATATATTTTCATTGTTTCATTGTAGAGCAGTATAACATCATGTCTAATCGTTGGTTAGTACATGGACTTCTTTTTGAGTCCGTGGTACCATCTCCAAGGGATTCACATTTTACAATGTTGAGAAAATCCTTAGAGAAATTCTAAAGGACTCAATTCAAATTTTGCAGTTTCATCTCTATTTCAAGTAATATGATACACTTTAATTTTCTTTTGAAATATATTATATATATTTTCATTGTTTCATTGTAGAGTTTTATATATGTATTTGTTTTATGGATCCTTGTGGTCACCCTTATTGAAGAGCAGATTGTTTTATTTTATAAATCGGGTATATATACCCACAAAACAAATTATTTCATTTTTGTTTATTTCTTTTTGCATATTAGGCTATGGTGCATATTTTCTACATTTTTCGTGCATATTTTACTGTTTGATTGTGCATACAAATCCGGGCTCTATTAATCACGAATTTAGGGCCCTACATCTCAAGAACAATAAGATCGTGAATTCGCCCTCACTGTGGCCTACCAGGAAACGTTTCTCCCACACGGACGATACTTCAGAACACCTTCCTGAGTGCTTATTATTAAAATAAAACTTATTACGTTCCCTTCCAAGCAATAACAAAATATGCCGCAGTTTAAGGTTCCCCTGTGAAGAGTGTTAAGGATAAGCGTTGACTTGCGCTGCAGGCTCCAGTTTATTTACACACGTCATAGTACAAACGGCGAACTTGAAATTTTAATAACTTTGGGGTGCACTCACGGTAAAAGCAAGGAGGAAACGATGCGTGAAAACGAGGTTATTGTGCCTTCACGCGATGTTCCTTTGTTTATCTTGTGTACACCTCCACTGCAAACATTTCAGACTGCACTTACAGAATACAAGCTTGTTTCTTGCAAGTGAGATTCTTCCACTTTTATATTGTGTTTACGTGGCTGAAGTCTTTTCATGAACAACCACGAATAAATAAACAAATAAATCAGACTCTAGTGAGTTTTCGTAACTCCAGCAGGCTTACGTAAATCCTCAATTCTTTATCTTCAAACAACTCACCTACACGTGTCCCCCTTTTACAGAAAATCATTCGCTAATTGAGTTTACAGCTATACTATTCCTGTGTCAGATCAGTCGCTTCACCAATTCAAATTTACCTTTCTCACTTTCGCTCATACTTCTATTATGTATATATAGGCTACTAATTTATTCCATTCCTTCCATGAGCATTCATTGCTTTCATCTTTCTATTTTATTAATTCCTTTCATTCGTCATTCGCTTCTATTTTATAATTTATTTCCTGTTTATTCAAATACCTGAGAGCAACAGTAACAAATATAAATGATACTCGGGAGGAAATTAAACACGGAATAAATATGGGAAATGCCTGTTATTATTCGGTTGAGAAGCTTTTATCATCCAGTCTGCTTTCAAAAAATCTGAAAGTTAGAATTTATAAAACAGTTATATTACCGGTTGTTCTTTATGGTTCTGAAACTTGGACTCTCACTTTGAGAGAGGAACATAGGTTAAGGGTGTTTGAGAATAAAGTGCTTAGGAAAATATTTGGGGCTAAGAGGGATGAAGTTACAGGAGAATGGAGAAAGTTACACAATACAGAACTCCATGAATTGTATTCGCCTGACATAATTAGGAACATTAAATCCTGACGTTTGAGATTGGTAGGGCATGTAGCACGTATGGGCGAATCCAGAAATGCATATAGAGTGTTAGTTGGGAGGCCGGAGGAACAAAGACCTTTGGGAAGGTCGAGACGTAGATGGGAAGATAATATTAAAATGGATCTGAGGGAGGTGGGATATGATGATAGAGAATGGATTAATCTTGCTCAGGAAAGGGACAAATGGCGGGCTTATGTGAGGGCGGCATTGAACCTCCGGGTTCCTTAAAAGCCAGTAAGTAAGTAATAATAATAATAAATAATATTAGTGAACAAAAATAATATTAATATCACTTAAAAGTAGGATATTAAAAGAAGTGATTTAAAAAAAATTCTACCAATAGACCACACATTTTTTAGTTTTACTTTTTAGACATACTGGACAAAGTACGAGTCCAGAGAACACGTCTAAATTGGTTCTGTAATGGAAACTGTGCTGCCCCCAGGTTACATTGCCCAAGTATTGGCACTATAGACTCAGAAGTGAACGCATCTAATTCTACTTATCGTATCCATGATGTATGCATCGAACGTCGTCTGGATTGTCAGCGCAATTACAGCACCGGGTACATTCATAACACACCCACTTCATGGCGAAATTCAATTTGTGTACGGACCAGATGGAGGGTGATTCACAGGCGCCGGAGGGGAGGCAACAGGGGGATATAGGTGAAAAATGTGAGCGTCCTCTATAGACAAAGAACAACACCAACATGGCGTAAGTAGAGCTTCGTGTCTCGGCCATTTTATGCAATTAATCAACCATCTTATTCTACATTACTAACTCTTTACGAATTGGAACCTGGCTCGTTATATTGCCGACTCAAATGCATGTTTAACAATATATCATAACACGTGTTTCCATTTCGAAAGTGCGGAATAATAACGTACAAACTTTCAAACGTGTTGTATAGTTCCTTTTTTTTCCATATGCAGCAGAATGTCGATAGTTATAAATTTTACTTGAAATGAAATAAAAAAAAAAAGTCAGCGATGATTCATCTTTACACGTTTTCGCTGTATTCAGTGTCACGTTATTAAACAGAAGGGATACGTAGGTACAGTTGCAATTTTCATTATTTTCTGCTAAGTTATACCATATCTATCTACCTACCAATCTACCTACCTACCCATCCACCACCAGGATTGCCACATTCTCTCGTCAGGAATCCAGGACAGGTGATGGATGATATTGCGTACCTTAACGTGACTACACATTTTAATTCATTAAATTTGTAATACAACTTATTTGATTTGTTTTATGTCTTTCAAGTAATTATACAGAGCCTAAACTTTTCATTTCATTACATTTTAGATAGATTATGAAATTACCTTTGAATATGAGAAAGTGTTGGCCTCGGCAGCGTAGTCTGTACAGCACTGGCCTTCTGTGCTCGAGGTTGCGGGTTCGATTCCGGCCCAGGTCGACGGCATTTAAATGTGTTTAAATGCGACAGGTTCATGTCAGTAGATTTACTGGCATGTAAAAGAACTCCTGTGAGACAAAATTCCGGCACACCGGCGACGGTGATATAACCTCTGCAGTTGCGAGCGTCGTTAAATAAACCATAATTTAATTTAATATGAGAAAATCTGGAAAATTTTCATATTACAGCCTGATCTATACAGAAAAATGCTTGATACAGTGTTTAAATCCTATCGGTAATAAATCAACTTACAAAGAGAGTAACAAATAAAGATAATGTACCCATATAATACCTAGTACATACTATAGTATTATCTTTTTTTATTTCAATACAACCCGATAGGAGGCTTCTGGCGGCGTTGACGACGACATTGAACATTGGTTGGATAGGGTCTCGAAAAAATTAGTAAGAAATTTTAAGAATAATTTTATGGAAATTAACGAAAAAAAAAAAAGAGTATTTTTTCAATCTTTTAGAAATTCCAGGACAAATCTAACTCAATCCAGGATACAATATTTAAATCCAGAACAATCCTGGAAAATCTAGGACGTCCGACAACCCTGCAACCCACCCACCCACCCACCCACCCACCCACCGACTATAACTAATTTCATGTCTGTTAGTCCATCCACCCGTCTATCCGACAGTCCGCTTATCCATCAACATCTAGCCATCCGTACATCCATCCAGCTCTTCGTTAGCACAACTACTCACTCATCCTTCCATCCTTACATTCAGCTATTCATTTAGCCACCTGACCGTTCATTCAGTCTTTCGTTTGCATATACATAGACCAATCTACGGTACGTCCAAGGAATCTGTGGAGTACAAAAACGAAACAAGATCTCCGCAAGTGGTCTGTGGGAAGGCTAGAGTCAATGATCGCTCTGGGTGAAGATGTTGGTTGAACGAAGCTAGCAATCGCTTGCAGGGATTGAATCATTTCTATCTGAACTCTACTCTACCTTTTACCACGAGCATCTTACCCCTTACCGGCCTCAAGCTGATGCTGCCCGCAATACGCTAGGGCACAGATAGACTCTGCCCCCATATGCGTGAAGTTACTGAACAGATTTCTGGGACGGATCATAGTCAGCCTTTAGTTCACCCATTCATCTTCAGTCTGTTCACCCTTCCGTCCACGCAGATATCCCTCCGTTAGGTAGCTACATCCAACCGCCCCTCTAAACGTCTGTCAGTCCGTCCATCTAGCCATCAGTTCATTCAGTTATTCAACTACCCACCCCATCGAGCCCTCCGTCAGTACATATTTCCATCCATCTATCCATCTGTATGTTAATCCAGTCCTCCATCAGCGTTTCTATCTGTCCGTGTGTTCACTCCTCCGTCCATCCAGCAATACGTTCTTCTGTCTAGCAGCACGTTCGTCAACGCATCAATACTTTCGTCCATCCAGCAAAACGTCCGTTCATTCAGCAATACATCCGTCCTTCCAGATATAAATTAGTACATGCAGATGTCTAAGAACCAATCCATTCAGTCGTCCATCTGACCATTCCTCCGTTCATTCAGACCTCTGTCAGTATTTCCATAGACCTACGTGTCCGTTTACTCATCCAACAATACGTCTAATCGTCTAGCAATACGTCCGTCAACCTAGCAAAACGTTCGTTCATCCAGCTTTTACGTTAGTAATCCATCCGTTGATCCTTACATCCGTCCGTCCATCTAGCAAAACGTTCGTTCATCCAGCTTTTACGTTAGAAATCCACCCGTTGAGCCTTCATCCGTCCGTCCATCTAGCAAAACGTTCGTTCATCCAGCTTTTACGTTAGAAATCCATCCGTTGATCTTCATCCGTCCGTCCATCTAGCAAAACGTTCGTTCATCCAGCTTTTACGTTATAAATCCATCCGTTGATCCTTCATCCGTCCGTCCATCTAGCAAAACGTTCATCCAGATTTTACGTTAGAAATCCATCCGTTGATCCTCCATCCGTCCGTCCATCTAGCAAAACGTTCGTTCATTCAGCGTTTAAGTTAGTATTCCATCCGTTGTTCCTTCCATCCGTCCATCCAACTATAAATCTATCCGTTAGTACATCCATTCGTCAATCAATCCAGCTATCCGTTAATACACTCAATCGTCCATACGTTCACTCAACCACACAGCCACTCATCAATCCGTAAGCCTATCTATTCGTTCGTCCATCCAGTAATCCGTCCGTCCGCCTGTCCATCCATCCATTGTCGACCATTTTTTCGTCAGTTCATCTATCTCTCTTTCCATCCTTTGTCGTCTCCATTCGTCGAGTCAATTAATTAGCGGCATTTGTACAAGATTTCTTTAATTAATTCGTAACATTCACCGCGTTAAAGTAGTTTTGTAAATGTTTAGTGTTCACATAATATAATTGTTCTGTATAATTGGTTCTATAATAGAGAAGTACGAAAGATGAGCAATCTAGTTTTGTTAAAGTTTTTATATAGCAACAACGTCACTGCTTTGGAAGGTAGAGTAGAGGGATTTACAGAATGAACATTTTCACGACATTTTCTGTTTCTTTAAATTTAGAAACAAAAAGGATCACGATACTCTCAGTTTATTTACATTTGAAGCAAAGAGAAGAAGGACCACGATACTTGAGGCTAACAACTCTTTATGTCTCTTCATATTATTATTATTTTTTTTTTGTAACAAGAAGAATCACGAATCTGTGTATCTATATATTTAAAAACAAGAAAGATCACAATATTTTCTGTTTCTTTATATTTAAAGATAAGAAGGATAAAGAAATTTTGTCTTCTTTACATTTAGAAAACTAAAAGAACTAAAATATTTTATGTTTGCTCATATTAAAAAACACCACAATATTTTCTGTTTATTTATAATAAAGAACAAACAGCATCACAATGCTCCGTTTTTTACTCAAAGAAACAAGTTTCGCCTTTTATAACCATAACTATGAAGGTTCAAAATATCCTTCTTATATTACGAGTATAAAAATGGAATCACAGCACTTTCTCCTTACTTTGTACAAGCAGAAAAAGTGTGATCGCAATACTTCCTTTATAATCAGAAAAAAAAACTAGTGAAGTAATTTTCTTGTTTTACGAGCTGGAGGATGAAGTTTCACACTCAATTCCACCAGGATTTCATAAGACTCCTGTGACACGAATACACTTCGAAGCGAGCTATTTTCGTTCAAGAGGACAATAAAACTGCACGGTATCGACACGAATGCTTGCACGGAAGACACCGAAGTGCACGCTCTGCTAGCTGGGATAGAAGAAGCGGGAACAAAACATTCACTGAACTCGCGGCAAACTGAGCGACTTCTTTCTAGCTGCACGCATAACTAGCACAATATGATAGCTACATTTATCCGTGGTGAGGTGTGGGAACTTTCATGGACTCTTAACAAAATTCGTAAAGAAAAGTAGAAATGACTCTGTATATAATATCACCAAAATTTAGGGATCAGGGAAAATACTGCTCAGATATCATAATTATGTCTTCATCTTATGAAAGAAACAAAATTTAAGATAAAATATGTAAGATGTAATGTTTATTGAATAATTTACAGGCTATCATTAAAGACAAGGTACAAATAGTTCCAAAAAAGGAAAAGGAGACTGTAATTTATCGCCATTTCGTGTTTCTAACTTCAAATAATGGCCTATTAATTTGGAGTAAAATTATTGTATTTAATATGCATAATTGCATTCAATCATTAATTTCATTCAATTAGTGTTCTGCCTAAGGACAGGTCTTTCACCAGCTTTCTCCAATCTTTCCTATTTTCTGTCTTCCTCTTTGTTTCCTCATATGATCCATATATCTTAATGTCGTCTATCATCTGATATCTTCTTCTACCCAGAACTCTTCTCCCGTTCACCATTCCTTCCAGTGCATCCTTTAGTAGGCAGTTTCTTCTCAGCCAGTGACCCAACCAATTTCTTTTCCTCTTTCTGATCAGTTTCAGCATCATTCTTTCTTCAGCCACTCTTTCCAACACAGCTTCATTTCTTATTCTCTCTGTCCATTTCACACGTTCCATTCTTCTCCATATCCACATTTCAAATGCTTCTATTCGTTTCTCTTCGTCTTATTTGTATTTATCTTCATCCCATACTGCTCACAGCTGTTATTTAGTTCCAGTAGCATATCCTTTAGTATCATTTCCTCTTCTGCTAACAACGCGATAACATCAGCAATTCTTATGCACTTTATTCTTTTTTTCTCCTACTATCACTCCTCCCATATTCTGAAAACAGTTTTTTACTAAATCCTTCAAGTAGACATAATTGCATAATACCTGAATAAATTTATTGTCTCGTAGATACTGAATATGAACCAAATTCATCCACTAGTTTAGGAGATGTCACATACAGACGGAATGCTCGAAACCAGGACGACGACGACGACGACGACGACGACGACGACGATGATGATGATGATGATGATGATGGATAATATCATCATAATCCCTTCAAAAGCAAAGAGATACTGAGTAGGCTCCGGGCATGTCCTCTGCGGTGGCTGAGTGGTCAGAAATTTCATTAACATTTCTCCATTTCGTCAACATTTCACAGCATTCCCCGAACGCCGACTGGCGACGCACGGAGTGGGCTGGCCTAGGGACGAGCGGGGGTTGCGTGCTCGAAACCTGCTTAAACAGCGAACCTTTCCACCGCTATGGAGTTAGCGCGTCTGACCATCAAACGAGCGGGCCTGGGTTAAAATCCTGGTTGGGACAAATTACCTCCTTGGGCCGGAGTTTCCCCTTAATCAATTGAAGCAGAATTTCTGGGTAACTTTCAGCGTTGGACCTTGGACTCATTTCGCTATCGTTAATTCACATATCATCCATACAATAGTCCGGATTAAGTTCACGGAGCGGCGTGCTGTAGGCTTACTTGTACAACAGCGCGACAGTTAGGCCACCAATCATTCACAGAATAGCATTAAGTACAATAAGTCTCAGGCTGCAGTGTAAGCCTTCGAGTCCCTCTTACGTACAAGAGAAAAATAACAGCGAACCTTAGTGTAGTCAGCCGGTGTGGGTATGGAAATGCACCTAGCTTGAGGGTTAGCGCATGGATCGTGAAAGGTCGCAATGCTGGGTCATAGTGCATCCCTCCTGAAATTCCATTCCATTTCAAGCTTCGGGCATAGGGTAGAGGTTAGTAATAGTGTGATACTAATAACATTATGATAGTTCTTTTTGAGAATTTTTTACAATTTTACTGAGCGAGAGGAAGATCGGTTTTTTGCGTCAACGTGTTAAGGGAATGTTCGTGGACAAGTTTCTGCACAAAACCGGTTCTTCTCTCGCTCAATAAAATTGTAAAAATAAATTCTCAAAAAGTACTATCGTAATATTATTAGTATCACAATATTACCAACCTTCACCCTATTAACTTTTTGGAAATTTCTAGTTAGTAAGAATAAATCTCGTCTAACCTTAGAGTCAGTATTATCATTGTCATTACTGTGTAACACTGCAGTATTAGGATGGCCTGGCACGAATAAATGAAGAGTCCACTGCAAGAATGATGGATGTCACTTTCTTGTCGAAAATGAACCAAGACTGTCAATGCATAGCTTAAGACATACAGAATGTACGTAGAGAGTTATATGGCATTAACGCTGATAGTCATTGTCCAGTAATGATCGGAAAATCACAGTTACGCTTTGAACACTAAGCATTTCAAATTTTCAATTGCTTCTCCTGAAAAATGTATTCCCAATGACATCCATCATTCTTGCAGTGGACTCTTCAAATATTACGCTTCTTGTCTGTGCCGGGTAATACTATCACGGAAATAAAAGCGGATGCAGCGTGGTTATCTCCAAAATCGGCGGACATTAGAGAATGAGTTTTTTTCTCTATACTACATCTGCATTCACTTTTTACACAGACATCTTTCTATGTATGCTACACATCAATAACTTAACTACCAGTACTAAACTCATTAGTCATTTCCTCTCCCAAGATAATATCAGGTATGCTATAAAGATATCATTCTTAAACGCAAATAAAAAAGTGTGATTAGAATAAAACAACTGTTGTGTTAAAAACGACCAGACATTATGAAATAAGAAACACCTGCCCTCCTCCCACGTAATGTTTGCCGTTTCTACGTGTGGTGTTATCATCACCATCACCACCACCACCATCATCATCATCATCATCATCATCATCATCATCCACGCGTTAGGCGGCATTTTTGGCTGTAGCGATTTGAATTTATAATGATCAATAGCTACATCGTTTTCTTGGATGCCAGGTGCTACTTCTCCCTATTGGTTTGATATTTATTTTTAGGACAATCTGATAGTATTCATTCTTTGGACGTGAGATCCACACTTAATGGGTACCGTCATTTCCCATAACTATGGTCCTGGAACATAACTATGGTCCACGATACAACTATTCAAAGAACACTGTAGACGTAATATAGACTGTTCGTAGATAGCTGCAGTCACTTGAATTCAAACTACAGTACAGCAAACATGTAGATAAACGAGGTACTACGTTATGGAATAGCCTACAAAATTTGAATGGACCTTAGTTGTGTTCCAGAACAATAGTTATGGGAAATGACGGTACTGTATTACTTTAATTTGTCATTTAAATCAAATATTTTAGTTCATTAGAGTCTGGCTGGGCGGAAGAGAAGGCCTACTGGACTTAGCTCTTCCAGATTAAATGAATTATTATTATTATTATTATTATTATTATTATTATTATTATTATTATTATTATTATTATTATTATAGGCCTGTATCTTCATTTCTTTCATGTTGTTTTTTCGATGTCACGGTATTGTTCTTAAATACTTCATTTCGGTTCTTTTAAGCCTTCTTTTTTTCTTTTTCCTTCATTACCCTTATCTAAAACTCATAGAATAATAGTTTTGTCACTCACATGGTTTTATAAAATTGCAATATAGGGTATCTGCTTGTTTTATTTTGTCGTGCTCTTCTTATTCCATTTAAAGGGATACACACGATTATATAAACCTTCAACAATTTTCATCCAAAATTTTTAAAAATTTTAACTACATAAACAGGCCTACAATACTATCATCTATACAAAAATTTGGTGGCATCAGGGCTAATAGTTTTTAAAATATATTTTATACGGACGTCACTAAAAAGGCTCCTTGCGTCAAAGTTTTCAAAATTGTTATTTCATATTCGCTCAAAAGCTTGAAAATAGTCATGGGAATAAAAGTGAATTAGCTTTTTGATCTAGTCTAAATAGAGTGTCACAACACACTTTTAAATTTCATGAATTTACCATTACAGCATATTTTAATCTAAGTGCAATATGAATAAGCCTCGAAGGAATTTAATATTTTATACAAATTCTAATTAAATTCTATTTATCAACATTTAACTGTGAAAAGTTTCAGATCAATATGTAAATAACTGCTGTGCAAGGATTTTTTCTTAGGCTCGCTGGCCTGCTGATCCGGAGCTGCGCTCGGGCTTGGGCTGGATCCCCCGTTTGGTCTGATTGGTTTGTTTCTTCCGAGGTTCTCCCCAGCAGTGGGGCGGATGCCGAGAGGTCTATGGTGAGTCCTCGGCCTCATCTCACTGCATCCCCGTTTGGTCTGATTACCTGCTTCAGTTTTTTCCGAGGTTTCCCCCAACCATAAAGCAATTCTGAATCAAGGAGACTGACGGACGAGGTCTAATGACCTAATACTTATAGATACTGATAACGAAATAATTAAAAATTTAGACAACCAATCGGGATAGGTTCTTTAACGTAATATTATTGGAAGTGATTACAATACTGCACTTGGTCTGTATCAATATCGAAAAAATTTCTGTTCGAAACCAAGAAACAATGACGGTTGTAATCCCTTTCATAATAGGCCTGCTAAGATGGTAAACTCGCGAATTCTAAATGACGCAGTAGAGCAAGTGCACAGCTTCAAATACTTGGGGTGTACTAAAAACAGTAACATAAGCTGCTGCCAGGAAATCAAAGGAGGATAGCAATGCCCAAGGAAGCTTTTAATAGAAAAAGGAGCATCTTCTGCGGACTTCTGGAGAAAAAACTAGGAATAGATTAGTGAAGTGCTTCGTGTGGAGTATGGCATTGTATGGGGCAGAAACATGAACATTACGACGAAGTGAAAAGAAGAGATTAGAAGCATTTTAAATATGGATATGAAGAAAAATGAAGCGTGTGAAATGGACAGATAGAATAACAAACGAATCGATATTGGAAAGAGTGGGTGAAGAAAAAATGATGCTGAAACTGAAAAGGAAAAGAAATTGGTTGGGTCACTGGCTGAGAAGAAAATGCCTACTGAAGGATGCTCTGGAAGGAACGGTGAACTGGAGAAGAGTTTGGGGCAGAAGAAGATATTAGGTGATAGATGACATTTAGATATATGGATCATATGCGGAGACGAAGAGGAAGGCAGAAAATACGAAAGATTGGAGAAACCTGAGTTTGCAGTGAAAGACCTGCACTTGGGCAGAACACTAGGATTAATTTATTGAAAAAGCTATTGGATATATGCTAAGTATGTAATATGAAAATGTAATTGTAAACCATTAAGTCTTTCTATAAATTCATAAATATGAAATACGGATTTTTGAAAACTAAACATAATACATGAAGTGATTCTAAAAATAATACCTATAACCTGTGAAATTATAGAAAAGAAAATTATATATCGATAGTAATATATTAAATGCAAACTAAGGTGAAGTTTTTCTTACACTGTTCACAATGTAATCACAAAATAATAATTAAAATTACAAAACAGTTAAAAAACAGTTATTGTTTGAACACTTGAAATTTGAGTAGGGTTGATCCTCAGCTGTTATCGGTGCTAGTGCTGCCCCATCCTCAGTAACGTTACTATATACTGTAACTAAATTCTCTTAAATTACTAAAAATTTAAATAATTTATTTCAAGTGCACAAACATGACAATACTGTATTTTGCTAGATACAAGATGTGATTTGAAGTATATTTATAGTATCCATCACTACAATTGAAACATATTATAATTTTAACGATTACTTTTAAAATTATATACATGTACATAAATCCTAAAAAAAATTACAAATGAAGTTAGAATTATTACTGTAATGGATTAGACTGTAAAACATATTTTTTTCTGAAATGCGGAAAACGAAATCGTATTTCAAGTTCAGTGAATATCAATCGATTTCACTTACTATTTGCCCTTGAACGATCAAGATGACAAGCAATAAATTCGGCACCTTTTCTCATTCATACTTGACAAAGAACAGGTGAAAGTCTCGGTGGCACTCTCCAGCAATTTGTTGAACTTTAACATCTCAAATACTTGTGCTGGGTACAATATACGACTAGGTCCTATTTATAACCGCACAAAACAAAGCGGCCAGGAAATTTCATGCCAACTACACCCACAGATGCTAGAGTTCAAATAACTCTACGCACTCTCTTAAATGTTACCATTGTGAAGATAATTAACAACAAATAACAAATTAAGAGTAATTTTATTATGCATTGGTCTATAACTGTTATTGGATAATAATTGTATTATTATTGGGCAGTCTGGTTATGGAGGGATGTTGACAAGTAACATGAGATAGGGTACTCAGGATCTCCCACAAAAATGATGAGTTACTGTTAAAATTGTCAAAATTTTATATCAAAATTAAATAGAGGTATGTAATGGTATGGGATGGTTTCGAACCTTATTAGGAACTGAACGAAGCTCAACTATTAAGAACTAATCAACCGTGTTTTAAAAATTTACTTTTTACATAATCCTAAGCGTTACTTCGGCGCAGAGACTACACCGTGTTCATAATATGTGCGTCCGTTTCGTCTGCAATATTCGCTGGGCTGATCAGTGATCACGTAACACCATCCCTCGAAATGTTGTCCTGGCTCCGTCTAGAAGATCGTAGGAAAATCCACTGTCTTTCCCTTCTCTTTCACATATTGCATTTCTCCACTCCTGTCTATCTTGCGTCTCGTTTTCAAAATTTATCCACCCATCATAACCTAGACACACGATCACAACACTCCTCAATATTATCCATTCCCTCCCACCGAACATCCTCATATTCATCTTCTTTCACTGTGGCTGTTCCTCGACTTTGGAATTCCCTACCGAGTAATGTCAGGGACTGTCAGACATCAAATCAATTTAAGAATAGGCTAACGAGATATTTTTCTAACAATTATTGTCAACAATAATAGCTGTTTCAGGTTTCTCAATGTTTAATGGTTATATATATCACAGATAAATATCTAAATTATCTCATTATTATTATTATTATTATTACTATTATTATTATCATTATTATTATAACTATTTCTTACCAGTGTTTATTATTGTCACACTAACATTAGTTATCCAATTTTCATTATTTACTTTCATACTGTTTTATGATCTAGATATTAATGTAATAACTATGTAAGCAAATGTATTTAATTAGAATTAGAGTCAGGCTGGGCGGAAGAGAAGGCCTACTGGCCTTAGCTCTGCCACATTAAATAAATAAATAAATTATAATCATTATTATTATTATTATTATTATTATTATTATTATTATTATTATTATTATTATTATTATTATAAAGCTGTCGGCAAATAATGAGATAGTACGCCACTGCACTGCTTTGTTCACCCTCATTCATTTTCGTTACTGTACCTATTTTAGAAGAGAATTACATCTAGCAGGGGGCAATTGGCAACATACGATATATTAAATATCGCTAAATTCTGTGACAGTGTGGGAAAATTTATGGCAAAAGTTCGACAGCTGAGCGTGGAACTGACCGAGGGGGAGGGGACCGAGGATATGAGAGGAAGAGTTATTTATTAGTGTTGTAATGAGCAGTATTAACACTGAGCGAATGAGGTAATTAGGGGTTAATGTTCTTTTTGTATTTATTGTGTCTTTTTCTCTATTTGTTTTTTATTGCGTGTGTATGTTTTTTACGTATTACCTTTATATTTATTATTTGGATTATTTGTTGCAGTTCCAATAAGGTTTATATATATATATATATATATATATATATATATATAAGACCCTATGTTTCATTGTGTGTGTTTTTTTTTCTCCTTTCATATCTTACATTTATTTTATTATTATTATTATTATTATTATTATTATTATTATTATTATTATTATTATTATTATCATTATATTTTATTTTTTGTGAAATTTGGTATGAAGTTAGATTAGTTGACATTGTGATAATTAATGATAACGGTAGTAGTAGTAGTAATAATAATAATAATAATAATAATAATAATAATAATAATAATAATAATAATAATAATCTGTTGTTTCACTATTTTATTATTAGTAGTATTATTTTTGTTTTCTTTGAAGATTCAAACTGTGCATAGTTATAGCACGAATGGCCGTAAGGGCTCGTGCGAAGGATCTTGTGTACGTGAGTATGTATAATTTATTATGTATCAATAAATGCTGTCTGTCCGTCCGTCCGTCCGTCCGTCCATCCATCCATCCATCCATCCATCCATCCATCCATCCATCCCTCCCTCCCTCCCTCCCTCCATCCACCCATCCATCCATCCATCCATCCATCCATCCATCCATCTATCTATCTATTTTAGAAGACAATTATCGACATGAAGCTGTGGTAAAACGGATAACGTGTCAGACCTCGGGCCAAAAGGTAGAATGTTCGTGGAACCTCAATCAGTGGCATACTGGCACAAAAATATTTGACGCCATTACGTTCAAGTTTGATCCTGCAAATCCCTAGTTGACTATCTCAAAGTACTTACCTATGACCCCTCCACAACACCTTGTTTCTTCGGTTGAATTCTGAAACACCCGGTATTTTATAACTAAAAATAGACTAAAATCAGTAACATTATCTGAAGTTTTATTTATGATTTTCAAACACAACAAAAGTATTTGTCCTTTTCTAAAGGCGATAATCCTTCTATCAAGTGCAGTGTGCTTTGTGAGTAATCAGCAATCTTGATCTTTGTGAGTAGTCAGGTAATCTTGATAACATACATTAATTCAATAATATATAAGCTTCAGGGATAAATAAGGACTCGTTCCAAGCATTAAATTATAGCCTCAACTGAGCAGTGCACATAGAAGAATAAGGAAGCCTGCAGATTAATCACAGTGCTGTGAGCGTTGTTAATATTCTCGTCGGTTTTCCTGTTGGCATTTCCTGGACACGTTTGTGTGTTGTCAACTAGCGGCACGAAATTTAACAATTCCCGACACGACTACTCACAATCTGCACATAAATTGTAGTAGGCTATATCGGAAAATCCTTGACCGATGACAATGTTGAGACTCCAGATACAGCTTCATTCATTATTAGATCTACTCTGCCACTATAAAACATAAATTTTATGGTAACCTTAACTATTTCCTTATAATTTATTAATAAAAATATATTTATTTATTTACATATTAATTTATTTCATTACATCCCTATTTATTTATTTATTTGTCTGGTAGAGTTAAGGCCTTCAGGGCTTCTCTTCCACTCAACCAGAACTAATACTAATAAAATACTAAAATAGATAACAATAAAATTATTTTAGCACTTATTTACTTACAAGTGGCTTTTAAGGAACCCGCAGGTTCACTGTTGCCCTCACATAACACCGCATTCGGTCCCTAACTTGTGCAAGATTAATCCAATCTCTATCATCATATCCCACTTCCCTCAAATACACTTCAATATTATCCTCCCATTTATGTCTCGGCCTCCCAACTAACACTCTATATGCATTTCTGGATTCCCCCATACGTGCTACAAGCCCTGTCCACTCAAACGTCTGGATTTAATTTTCATAATAATGTCAGGTGAAGATTGCTATGCGTGCAGTTCTGCGTTGTGTAACTTGCTCCATTCTCCTGTAACTCCATCCCTCTTAGTCTCAAATATTTTCCTAAGAATCTTAATCTCAAACACTCTTAATCTCTGTTCCTCTCTCAAAGTAAGCTTGTTAATGCGCATGGAAACTATTTTTATATTTAAGTATGACTTTCCTATTTTTGTCATTGTTTCAATATGTATTTTACTTCTGGTAGTGTGGAAGAGAAGGCCTCATGGCCTTAACTCTATCAGAATAAATACATAAAACAAAGTGAGAGTCCAAGTTTCACAATCATAAAGAACAACCAGTAATATAACTGTTTCATAAATTCTAACTTTCAGACTTTTTGACAGCAGACTAGATGACAAAATCTTCTCAACCGAATAATAACACGCATTTTCCATATTCATTCTACAATTAATTTCTTTCCAAGATCATTTATATTTGTTACTGTTGTTCCAAGATATCTGAATTTTTCCACCTCTTCGAAGGATAAATCTCCAATTTTTACATTTCCATTTCGTACAATATTCTGGTCACGAGACATAATCATATACTTTGTCTTTTCGGGATTTACTTCCAAACCTATCGTTTTACATGCTTTAAGTAAAATTTCAGTGCTTTCCCTAATCGTTACGGATTTTCTCCTAACATATTCACGTCATCCGCACAGACAAGAAGCTGATGTAACCCGTTCAAATCCAAACTGTGTTATCCTGAACTTTTCTAATGGCATACTCTAGAGCAAAGTTAAAAAGTAAAGGTGATAGTGCACCTCCTTGCTTTAGTCCGCAATGAATTGGAAAAGCATCCCACAGAAACTGACCTATACGGATTCTGTTGTATATTTCACTAAGACATTTTAATTAATCAAACTAGTTTCTTGGGAATACCAAATTCAATAAGAATATGATATAAAACTTCTCTCTTAATCCAGCCATATGCCTTTTTGAAATCTATGAATAACTGACGCACTGTACCCCTTTTTTCTCCAATATCTGTCGAATACAAAAAATGGAGTCTGTGAGTGAGACTAATACTTAAGTCAGTAAACAGAGAGTCACAATTATCGAAATGGGGCATAACGAGGATTAGCACTAATAGCTTTTTCTTATTGTAGACATTAAGACATTTTTGAGCCGATTTAGTGTATCGTTCAATTAAAATAATTTCTCGCAAGTCTGCGTAATTTGTGTATTCCAAGTAAGATGTTTGTTCATATAATTATTCCCAGATTTTTAAGTGCTTCACTAGAGGGAATTTCAAGGCCGCCAAGTTTTACAAGGATATTGTGTTCGTATCTATAGCGACCTAGAGCAGAACAATATTAACAATTTTACATATATTATGACACTATGCTTTGTGTAAAGCCAAAGCGTTTTACTCCTTTTATTATTATTATTATTATTATTATTATTATTATTATTGTTATTATCATCATTATATGGTATACAAATTAACTGGGACAATCTTTGCTTAAACGTTACATATTGTTAGATTAAACATAAATAGGTTAAATGGTACCCGGTGGATTCACTGACTTTACTGGAAGCGCAATTGCAAATGGATGTGACATCTTCTGAATTTTTAGAAAAGAAATCAAATTCCTCTATGAAAACGAAAGCAAGGTGCTTGCTTGGCCAGTGAACTCAAAATATGTGAGCCCCACTGAATACGTCAGTCATATTAAAATCAGACTTTCAACTGAATTTACAGGTTAATTCCAAATGACCGTTGTCTGCCTACCTGTGGTTGTTGACACTGAGGTTGATATAGGTTCATGTAATTTATCTGTGTTCACTTTAATTGCAACGGATTTACAAATATTAAAATGGATATGCGAACATACTCTATTAGCTTATATAGCTTTACGTATTTGTTATGGGCTAACACGAGATATGTATCCAAATATTAAGTACTTCATGGTTTCATGAATCTGTTCAAAATTGTATTACTGACATGAAAGTTTACCACCTAAATAATGCTCTTCAAAGTTGCAATCAAGTGTCAATTTAAACTCCAAACATGAGGAGACCGGCATGTGCTTTATTTCCAATATTTGGAAATAATGTTCCTCTTTTTCGTTAGAAATCAATTTTTGTTCGCATTTACTAGTATCGATAAAAAGGAAGAAGATAAATTTCTTCTTTGGAATAGAACTCAGATCTCCTGAATTCAAGGTTTTTGTTATGCTTTGAATATACGATCAACTGCATCTCCACAAAAAGTCCCTTATAAATTTTAGAGATTTTCACTTTCGAAGCCACCGGAACTACCTCAGCGCTAGTTTTACCTGAAAAGGAAGGGTGCAAAGAAGTTTACTTGTAGGAGACAATGGATACCCCTGAAAATCTAATTTAATGACATTTCTCCTGAATCCCGCCATACAAGCAGGGCAGAATTGAAGGGCTGAGAGCCATAGTGGGCCAAGCGCCATTTATTAAAAACGGAGAAAGCAAGTGTTAAAGTTAAGTGAATACCATAGTTTAATGATATAGACATATCATTTAGTTTTAATGTGTATACTATATATGAGTCATTCCACGTCAAATCGCACAGCAATAAAACACGACCTTCTCGGAAATGGTCGAATTTTTTTTCATGAATTCCAGACATCAAATAGGGAGACCCGTACTGTTTTATTTTCACAATTATTAATTATTTATGAAGTTATGACTATTTGAAGTTACGCAAATTATGCGCGCACTGTTACATAAACTCACTTGGAACTCTGTGTGTACATATAATTGAGATTTGCGGTTCGGCGCATTTGAAAGACTAAATACAACACTTTTTATTACTTTAGGCCTATTACAAATAAATTTAAAATTTGGCCTATTTTTTTAATCATTTCTTTTTCAAAGCAACATTACTATATTAAATAGCCAAGTTAAAAATCTGAAAAAATATAGACTTATTCGCTGATGTATTATCTATAAACTACTGCATTTATAAATATGGGATCGGCACCCATACATTTGTAACAATTTATTTTCCGGAGGCATGCACGCGCTCGCAATTCCCAGCTAATGAACTGCTTGCAGCCATAGGCTAGAAGGCTGCCCGTGGACAGTTTTACGAAATTTCCCGTTGCATCTGATGTCACCATACTAATCATCAAATGATTAATGCCTTAAGGAACAGTGAATTTCATATCTAAAATTATTTTATTATTGTCAGCTCAGCTAAGAAGGGAAGCCTTTCTCAGTGCTATATGTTTATACTGTAATATAGCCAAGTGTTTGATGATAGCAAGGCTGGGTAAGGCAGTAAACTTTATGGCAGTAAACAGATGGCAGGAGACAAAATATAGAAGAGAAAAATAATCAGTTTGGGTTTGAATTTCACGCAGTGACGTGACTTCTAGCCTATACAACATGAGTGGTGGTAAAGATCGCGTAATATATAACAAGTGTTTAAATCCATTTATCTTCCTAATCACGCTTTTAAAAAGAAAAGTACACTAAGACGCGACTTATTGATAAAGCTCAATTTAAAGGAGTCTTTGAATGTGCAAATATGTGATTCGTTCCGTAAAAATCAACCAATTTCCGGATAGGTCAGGTGAAATTATATGTGAAGCCAGTAGTTCTTGTGATATTAATAAACATGAATCAAATGAAAGTGAGGACAGAGAAAGTGATTATCCCAGCTCTTCTTCTAGCAGTTCTATGGATACAGTGTTAGAAATCACTAATATTGAGGAATTAAACAAGAGTTTGATGTCAATAGAATCCCCTATTAAGAAAAGAAAGCTACAACAAAAACGATACCCCCGTGAAAAGTTTAAAAAGGTAAAAGGCTCCCTAGCATGTAAAGTTTTTCATGTAGAAGATGCATCGTCATCCCTTCAAAAGTCAACCATATTTTATTTTTGACGGAATGCAAATAAATGTACAACCTGAAAATTACATAGTTATTGCAGACTTTTCTGAAAATTATTCATTTGTAATACAAGATTCAACACAAGGTGTGCATTGGAACATATTGCAAGCCACAATATAATACAATTTTAATTTTACTTCCTCTTTTATTTTATTTTATATTCTCTTATAGGCCTATATATAATATATGTGAACTGCGACCGAACACGAGCGCTGCTCATTCGGTCTCAAATTTGGTTAATACTAGTGTATCTCCTTTTTTATATTGATTGTATTATTTTATTTCTATTTCTCTTGTTTGTAATTATATTCTTTATTCTGTATATTTAAATAAATAAATCCTTTCGTAGTATATTTCAAAGGAGATACAGAAATTCGTTACAAAAGTATTGTCATGTCAGAAACCATGAAATATGACACCAATCCCTTTCATTTTTTTCAATCCGAAGCAATCAATTTCTTAAAGTAAGAATTCAACGATATGAAAAAAATTATCTACTTTTCCAATGGATCAAGTTCACAATACAAAAAAAATAAAAATAATTGCTTACATGAAGACGATTATGGAATTAGTGCTAAATGACACTTCTTTGCAACGTCGCATGGTAAAGGTCCATGTGATGGCATTGAAGAAACTGTTAAAAGACTTGCCACGAGAGGTAGCCTATATAAGATCCTATGACAACACCAAAAAAGAAAACTGATTGGTCACAAAAAACATTTTTAACGTGTCATTTATATTTTGTCCATTGAATAAGCACAAAAACCACACTGAAAATTTGCAGGCCAGATACCATAATCTAAAACCAATAACTGGTACATTAAAATTACATTCTTTCATTCCGTTGTCAAAAAACTGAAGATTTAGTAAAACAATTTTCTTTCAAGAAAAAAGGTAGGCGAATGAAAATTTAAAGTGTGAATGAAAAGAAACATTTAAAAAGCATAATGTACAAATATTTGAAGATATCATAATAAGTAAATTAGCAGCGTTTCCTCGAGTGACTTGATCCGTACTGGGTGTAATGTTGCAACGTTCAGTCAATCATCCAGCGCCGATAAACCTCCCAGCGCGCTTTAACGCTTCCCGTCCACTGCTGCTGCGCCGACAGCTACACATTGTGTCGTAAGTAGTTAAATGTCCATTAAACTATTGGAGATCCCATTCTGATTTTTTCTGGAATTATTAAGAATACTTCAGTGCACCTAGTAGGCATTTTTTTTTAGATTTTTAATAGGGCTATTTCACATTGATATATATATGTTTTAAAAATTGAATTATAAAAAAATATTTGTAATAATTATATTAAAATTAGTTAGTAAATATTTAATAAACGACAGCACTTTAAGCTTTTAAATGCATTTTTCAAAAAAAATTTAACATCAATATCGTCAGAAATATGACGCTTTAAATGTTGCGTTGTGCGACATTTTTAACGAATTTTAACATGTAAGATTTTAAAAACGTGTGGACTTAGGAGGAAATAAAAATACACTTGTTGGTTTATTAGACCCACAGAGTTGGTAAAAAAAATATAAACGCAATCAGAAATATGAAGGTCAAAATTTGTATAATTTTGTGCGATTTGACGTGGAATGACTCATATGACAGTGCGTCCGTAGCTCGGACGGACCGTTCCGCGCCGGCCTTGGACTGGGTGAAGATTGGCGCGCCTGCCGCTAGAGTAGCGCTGTAGTTACCGCTGACGCGCCAGTCAGTTCAATTGGATCTGTCGTGAGGGAAAGACGTCTGTGAGCGTGTTGTGAGTAAAATTGTGTTGTGTGCACTTGCTATATGTTTCCATTGAATTATGGTAATAACTTCATTTTAACCCTTGTTTTCTACAGTTTTAGTAAATGGCGCTTGGCCCACTATGGTTCTGAACCCTTCAAATATTACAGGGTACATAATTGTCCATGAAATACAGTCGACAAGTAGTATGCAATTTAGGGCAGAGGCGATTTCCCGTCCTAAAGTTAGGCCTAAGAAGAACTGCTGAGAATGCTATGTATATAATTGTGGCATCAATTCTGAAGCTGTCCACATTATTGTCCGCAAAATTCTTCTTTCCTTTTTAAGTTGCCATTTAACTGCTCTACATTCCTCGTATTTACATTCGGAAAACTATTTAATTTATTTTCATGTGTTACCCAAATCTCTACTTTTTTAACGTTATTCCATTTGTTATTTTGTGTTTAATTACTGTATGACAACATATTGTATTTAGGAATAATATCAACAATTAAGATATTTTACGAGCAGATGTTCTTAAAATTACTGCCTAGCATCTGTTACCCGTTTGCCTATCGTTTCCTTATGCCAAACAAAACAAAGTCGACCGTGATCCTGCATGTAACCAAAATAATTTGCGATTTCGAAGCCGTAGTCGTATGAGAAATATGATATGCAAGATACAACTACGAAATCTCTACGTCAGTAAACGCTGTTAATTTTAAAGAAACGAGGCTTGGTGAAACAGTCAACTTTTAAAGTTCTCGTTAAAATTAAACGACCTGTTTGTTGACGAGTCGTTTGTGCTGATTTAAAGAAACTTGGTGAAACCAGCCATTAGTGTTACATATTAAAACGCCTCTTCAAAAAGCACTTCATAATCCGCCAAAATGGCGGGCGATTATATTAAGTATTTATCGAGCCTTAGGAAGTGCATAATGTCATCAGCAACGAATCACAAGACACGCGTTTAAATGTAGCCGATCTGCAACATGATTGGCTGCCGGAAATAAGAGCGACGGGACTATAGTTGGTACGAAAATGATGCCCTCCCTTGTGTCTTTCAAACCTGACAACGCACGTTGCGAATTTCATTTAGTGGGCACAAGATGTCTCTAGTTTCATCATATGGATCGACAATACGATGCCACATGAAAGCTGTTAAAAATGATTAATGTTTCTCATATCCATAGCGGAGAAAATTAGTACAATAGAGATCTAAACTCGTCTAAGAAATGTTTATCGCGACAATACTGTATATATCAGTAGAGTTAAAGCTGGGTGACACACTTCAAGAGCGGAGTAACGAACACCGTTGACAAGCCTCAAAGCGGTCGACCAGCAACAGAAATGACACAATGCAACAAGGGTGCAATCAACGAAACCATAAAAAAACATGCCGTATCAGAATGCGTGAACTGTGTGATGCAATATGCATCGAAAAGCCATCTTTGACAGCCATCATTAAGGAGACTGGTTACAGAAAGATTTGTTCCCGGCGGGTACCGTACCGGGTATGTTGCCAGATCAGAAGAAAACAGGCTCGGAAAGATATTCATTTCCTCGGAGCTTCTGGAGCATGTGTGACGGGAATATTTTTCTGTCACGCGTTGTTACAGGAGACGAAACTTGGGTCCGCCATTATGAGCTGAAACAAAATGTTCGTAATGACCTAGGTCATATATAGGCTACCTAGATAGTTCGGTCTTATAGGCTTTGACGGTAACAACTTTTGTCAGGTTTACTATGCTGCCATCTAATAGTCACATAAAGAGTGAGTCATAAATCCCATTTGAATTGCATTAGTGACTGTACTGCCATCTCGTGTTCGTTTACGGCGGACGGGTGGCGATCCTGGCGGTTGTTCTCTTCAAAGTGCTGCCAATTTTAACACAGGAATGAGCTATCTGTTATATATATATATATATATATATATTCTGCAGAATCCCAATAAGAATTTTTACCTGGATCGAAGAATACAGCGTCTCGTTCACAGACGGAGCAGGTGTGTAGAAAATGACGGTGACTTCGTAGAAAAATAACGAGATATTTATGAGAGATGTAAGAATACTTCAATTAAATGTCGTAAGAGTACCAATTACAGTAAAAAAAAAAAAAGCTAGAGAGAAACTTTCGTACCGATGTAATAGGCCTTCTGTACTTCTCTTTCGATGTAGCTTGATTCATTATTTCTTATTTTTCAGACTATAAAATAAGTTTCTGGTGGAAGTTTCGAAGTTCCCGCAGTCTATTATTCTTTTCAATTTTTCTTTCCTTAAATCACTTTTTGTATTTTATTAACTCTTTTCTTTATATCTCTATTTTATTCCTTCTTATTTATTTATTCCTTTTTCTTATTATTTGTTTTATCTGTTTTCCTCATTCCATCTATTCCTTTTTGTTTTTTTTTATTTTTATTTGTTTTTCATCTCTGTTCCTTTTTCCCCACGTCTGTCCTTTCCATTTGTTTTCTTTTCTATTTCAATTTTCTTTGTTGTCGATTTGTTTCAATTACAATGTTATCTGCTTTTCCTTTGAATTAAATTGAAACGTGTGACTCTCTCCTTTCCCTTAACTTTATTCTTTTCCTCAATTATATACATTTACCCGTATACTTTTCCTTCTCTATATCCTACACACCTTTCCTCCTCCTTGTTTACATTTCAACAACTCTGTGCGCCTGAAGTGTTTGTTACATTTGCAAGTCTTCAATTCCTATCTTGTTACATAAAACACACAAGTAAATTTTTGAAGTTTCTTTACACCATGTTTATTGCACTAAAACGTGTCTTTCTGTCAGACATCCATATTCTTTTGTGTTACATTATGTAACTTAAGACAGACGGAAGGAGAACAAAGAAAAAAAAACGACATCGTGGAAATGTTTTTCTTGTTCTCTAGAAAACGCAGAAAGAACTTCGTGCCGCCAGCAAAGAGAACCGGACCTCGAGTGCTGCTAATTAGAAACCTTTCCTTGGGTGGCTCTAGAAACTGGCGTTGCATGGTAGCTGACAATGACTAATTTTGTATATGCGAGAAACGTGCTTGAAAGTGTGACGCAATTGTTATTATTATTATTATTATTATTATTATTATTATTATTATTATTATATTATTGTATATTCAATACGGGAAAACGGTTTGCGCGTCTGGCCACGAAATAAAGATGGCCCGGGTTCGATTCCCGGTCGGGGCAAGTTACCTGGTTGAGGGTTTATCCGGGGTTTTCCCTCAACCCAACATGAGCAAATGCTAGATAACTTTCGGTGCTGGACCCCGGATCATTTCACCAGCATTATCACCTTCATCTGATTCAAACGCTAAATAAAATAAGGTGTTGATAAAGCGTCGTAAAATAATCTACTTAAAAAATACTGGAAAACCTATTTCACCAGAAGGCATATTAGGGTTTTACTTGAAGACACTGTAGCAATTTTTAAGTATAGGCCTACACATACTAATGAACTGAAGTAAACTGAACCTACGTGAATATACGAATTTAGAAAATTTTATTTTAGCGATCCTAGATCTATCAATTTCCTTCGTCAACGCATTGGAATTGCGGTTCAGCATGGGAATGCTACCTCCATCCTGGGATAATTTCCTAACTCTACTTCAATGGATGAGATCTTTCTCATTTAATGTAAATTATGAAAAGTGTTTATTAAAAAAAAAGAACCTATGATACATACCTAAAAATATTGTCAACAACGTAATAGATATGGCCCTGGTGTTGATTAATTTATGTATTTATTTTTTTATTTTATTGGGTTATTTTACGACGCTGTATCAACATCTAGGTTATTTAGCGTCTGAATGATATGAAAATGATAATGCCGGTGAAATGAGTCCGGGGTCCAGCACCGAATGTTACCTAGCATTTGCTCGTATTGGATTGATGGAAAACCCCGGAAAAAACCTCAACCAGGTAACTTGCTCCGACCGGGATTCGAACCCGGGCCACCTGGTTTCGCAGCCAGACGCGCTGACCGTCACTCCACAGGTGTGGACGATTAATTTATGTAAAATTGTATACAGTTCCTGCATATAAATTCGTTGTGATAGTATTCACGAGTATCATTTCTTTAATTGGCTAATATTCTGAAGCTAAAAATGTGTTGTGAATTCCATAGTTGCTTCGCACAGATTTTTTTTTTTTTCGATTTTTAACTAAAAAATTACATTTTCTTACGCATTTAGCAGAACAATTATTGTTACAAATCACGCCGCTTTTCTAAATTCTTCAAGACTGTACATTAGGATGCATAATTAAACTGTAAACAATCAAGTTCCTAAAATCGTATGATTTGTAACAATTTTTGTGATAAGTGCGTAAGAATGATGTCATTTTTAGTTAAAAACTGAAAAACAATTTTGTACGAAGCAACTGACTACACATTTTTAGCTTCAGAACACTACTCAATTAATGAAATGATACTTCTGAATAATTCATTCTCCATTTGTAATATTCTTTTACACTTAAAACTAAAGAAAACAAGTATTTTACAAACAACTTCAAATTAGTGTAACTTTGAAAATATTGAGTTTAGGACAAATGTTTATATGACATTTTTTGCTCAGAATGTCTTTGGAAATAAGCTTCGTAAGTGACGGTAAATCCTCGTGAATCACCCTGTATATATATCACGTAGATAATTGTTAATGGAGAGAAATTCGTTCCGGCACCGGGAATTGAACTCAAGACCCTCAGCTTGGCGCGCTAAGTGCACAGAGTAGATACAAAGGAGGAGAGTTTGGCCCACACTGTGGATCGGGGCTCGGTATAGCTCAGATGGTAAGTTAACCAATACAGTATTCAATAGAAGACGGCGAGGTACTCTAATACACCTATATATATAAATATAAATACATATATATATATATATATACATACATATATGTACATATATGTCAGTGTTAACAGTTCTCTAGAACTGTTGATAAAATAACCAATAAAGTCATTAAAATATGCGTTCCTGCATGTATGACTTATACGTCTAAAATTCAGATAGTAGGCCATTGACGATACAAAGGAGGAGAATTCAGCTGGCACCGTGAGTTGGATCTCGGCATAGCTCAGATGGAAAGAGCGCTCAGCGCGCCAAGCTGAGGGCCCTAGGTTCGATTTCCGGTGCCGGAACGAAACGAAATTTTCATTAATAAGTAAAAAGAAAACTAGCCCAGTCCTTCCATAAAAATGGACAGAACACGTTTTGGGATCACACTCTTCAATTGTGTCCCATGGGCACTTTACGGTACATACTTATTGAATAGCAATCCTGTTTAACCCTTTCAGTCCTGAATTTATATTTAAAAAATTGGGGGGGGAAAAAAAGCTGGTCACATAGGATAATCATTCTGGGGATCCAAAATTCCCAAATCAAGTCTTCACAAAAATAAAAATTTGTGGGACAATTTTGATCCCTGGAGTCCCAAAATTTTAAATTTAATTTTTAATTCAGGTAGAGAAATGTTTAAAAAATAATATTCTCCGTTTCTATGGAATTTAATTTTTCAAAATATTTAAAAGTATCGAAGACATTCCAAAAAAGAAAAACAGAAACAATGTACACTACAGTATAAAGTACATCAGGCCTGAAGGGGTTAAAATTGAGCACAAGTCTGTGAACCATAAATAAGTATGAACAACAAGATATCGATGATCCAGAACCAGATTGTTCTAAGTCCATTTTACATTTTTTTTTTCAGAAGAGCTATTTTACGCTCCTGACATTCAAAGCTTCATGAAACAATTTGGAATAGCTTCATAGCAACCTTATGGAGAAGAATAGGGTATTTTCAATTTTGTTCGATTCATATATGCAGACAAGAACTGGAACACAATTAAACACAGATTTCTTTCTTATAAAAAGTTGGACTTAGAACAGTCTGGTTCTCAGCCATCGATATGACAATCCAAAAATTATCAAGTTAAGAGCGCCTTAGGTCGGAGCCGCTTAGGTCCAAAATAATGAGTCTTTATTTGAAAATAACAACAAACGGCGATTTATTAAAATCAGCTCAAAAACTATAGTTCTGCTTTCATTTATACAGAAATTATTCAAAACGTGTATTTCCAGATTTTCAGGCAAATACAAGTCTTACAGCTACTCAACTCGTCAGGGAATGACGCGCATCTATTCTTCACGTTATGGACGACATTAAAAGCCGCGGTTCCAGATCGCGACCCCCTCTTGTTAACAGAGTCCCTGACATTCTGATCTATTACAACAGAGATGCGATAACACAGAGCTATTCTGCCCGAGGACGGAGCTTAATAGCGATGTCTGTACAGTCAACAGGAGGACATTATTTGGCAAATATTTGTCATGAGCCGCATGCAGACAGGAACATAATGCGCAATTTATAGTGTTGAACCTCGTAATAAGTCATCTGCACAGTATTCTCCTGGTGCAAAGTGTATTCCGCTAATCGCCCTATTGTTGCGCCAAGTTGGCAAAGGAACTTCGCAGCGCTTTGTGAGCACGACACCACGCGACTGCCTACACTTCACACTCCGCACTTCACACATATTTTATTCCATGCATGCAACAGCTGACGCATTTGTAAATGTGGCGACTGTCGGCCGTGTTTGGATCACTGAAATAACTTCATTAATTTCGATGAATAAAAATTACAAATCCCAACAGATTCTTCTAATGCAGAGAAACATAAGTTTGTTAGTAAATAACTACAAAATGGGAAAATGTTCGTATCAGGCAACAAAAATGCGATTTGTATAAACGTTAATGAAATCTATAAATTTCCACTCGATTGTGCTAATTCTTTCAGAAAGTCTTAAATTCGTGTGTTTACACCAGTACCTATCATAGGTTTCGAGGTTCGATGGAAAGAAAATAAATAATGAAAATATAAGTATCGCGAGATTTTAAAGCATGAAAACAAGAATAAAAATTACAAATTCCAACAGATTCCTCTAATTTCTTTAAAAAGTGTTAAATTCATATACCTGCATACATATCTATCAAAACTTTCATGGTCTCATGGTCTCATACTCATGTTAGTAAATAACTACGAAATGGGAAAAACGTTGGTATCAGACAACGAAAATTCGATTTGTATAAACGTTAATAAAATCTATAAATTTCCACCCGATTGTGCTAATTCTGTCAGAAAGTTTTAAATTCGTGTGTTTACACCAGTATCTATCATAGATTTCGAGGTTCGATGCAAAGAAAATAAATAATGAAAATATAAGTATCGCGAGATTATATGAAAGTATGAAAACAAGAATAAAAATTACACATTCCAACAGATTCCTCTAATTTCTTTAAAAAGTGTTAAATTCATATATCTGCATACATATCTATCAAAAGTTTCATGGTCTCATGCAGAGAAACATAAGTTTGTTAGTGTATAACTACGAAATGGAAAAAAAAAAAAAAGTTTGTTTCAGGCGACAAAAATTCCATTTGTATGAACGTTAATAAAATCTATAAATTTCCACCGGATTGTGCTAATTCTTTCAGAAAGTTTTAAATTCGTGTGTCACACCAGTATCTATCCTAGGTTTCGAGGTTCGATGCAAAGAAAAAAAAATATGAAAATTTATTTTTCGTGAGATTTTCAAATATGGAAACATGAATAAAAATTACAGATCTCAATAGATTCTTCTAATTCCTTAAAAAAATGTTAAATTCATGTGTCTGCACGCATATCTATCAAAGTTTCATGGTCCCATGCAAGGAAACATACGTTTGTTAGTGTTCAAGCAAGAGTACGAAGGGAACATCTTAAGGTGAAGACTATAACTTAAAAAGACGGTAGTCACGAAAATTACCAAGGTTCAATCCCAGGGAGATATTCTATTCATAGTGAGAAAAAGAAGTTATAAGGCAAAATTTACCCCTGTATGTTCTCCCATGCTTTTTAACCACTGAGTAGTTAAGGCAAAGGGACTGACACACTGACTTAATTACAGATCTACTACCTAACAATCTCCAAATGGGCATGCGTACAGGTTTACAGACAGTAGGTTAACTGACACATAGGTAGTTCAAAACTTACATTAAGAATTAAGGCAGACACACTGTAGACAGACTAACTGATATGGTAACAGACATGAGACTCAGTGGCTTACAGATTGACATACATGTATACATACATACGCACACACACATACATACATACATACGCACACACACACATACATACATACATACATACATACATACATACATACATACATACATACATACATACATACATACATATATTACATAAGACTATTACCTGACTTCCATATAGATAGGCATGCTGATTTGCGCAACAGACAATCTGACTGACATAGGCTACTGATGCGCCAAAACTTCTGACGACGCGGAAAATATGCGAACCACTACTACAGACGATTGACATCATATGGCCGACCTTTTACCTAGCCGCAAGTGCGAACTCGTCATTATCAGCTTCTTGAATTTCTCTCCGGTGTCTTCAGTGTTGTCACCTACTTTCGATTAGTGGTCGACATAACATAGTTTTCACCATCCCTAATTATGATTTCATCAGACGTGGCAACACAGTAACTGACGCAGTCATGGGAATCGCATCGCACCAGTTCCAAGTAGCTTGGAACTCCCACGCTCAGCTGCTAGGTGATAAGTGCTGCACTAGCGCTCGATTTTCTAGGTCAAAGCCACATGAGTTTTGGTAGTATAGTAGGCAGGTTGAGATATTGACAGAAGACAGGCTTGCTTACAGACGGAAGACAAAACTGCGGATCAACTTAAAAAACAGGCCAGATTCGCATTTAGACTGACAGACCTACAGACAAGACACACTACTTTAACGGATTGACCTATTGATAAACTTACAAACAAAAGAGACTTGCTTGCAGGTGACAGACTGTCCGATTTGTCGACAAACTTAAAGACAAAACAGACTTGCTTACAGATAACAGACTGCCTCACTTACCGGCAAACTTACATATTACAATACTACCGACTTACTAACAAGATGGACTTGCTCAGAAATTACAGATTGACTTAGAAACAAGACAGACTTACTTACAAATTACAAATTTATTATCTAACTTACAGACAATTCAGATTTTCTTACATATTACTGGCAAAACAGCCAGACAAAAACACAGAATGACTTACACATTGAACAGCTGTAACAATGTCAATATTACATGCTTTAAGGCACAGCTTGCCATCTCAGTTCGTCCCGCAATTTCTTTATATTCTTATTAGCCTATTCAATTGTAAATACATATTTAGAGAAGCGTTTTATTTCATAGTGATTTCTGTCGATGTTCTATAGATCTAACTTTATCGTAGGATTCAAACAAATTTTTCTTTCCTTATAATTCGACTTCGTAAAATTAACTTTATCCCAACATTACGTAGTTCAATAATGTCTGATGTAAAGAGTGTAGGTTAAGAACCCATAAAAATGGAAATCAAATCACGTACAAATACTTGTTTAAGATTAAAGAAGCGAGACAAAACATTGCTAACTTACATTTTAAATGTTCTCTAGAGGCTGCAAGAATTGTAGTTGAGATACTCTACTTAATCGGTTGAAGTAAAAATTGGTTAGGTTATTACTCCCCATAGACACAGCATTCTACTGTGCAATAAGTATGAACTGACGCATTACATCGCGATATCATTGCCCCCCTCCGTTAACGGGAGCATTAAAAGAAAATGTAGTAAAATCTGAATCAATACTCTGTATTAAAATGCAAATCAGCGATATATGTGGAAACTTTCATCTTATACAGGGTGTTAAAAAAGTATCTAATATTTTAGGTTCACATTACGCAACCAGTCAGATAACAGCAGTATTAATACCAAACTAGTTTCGTAATAGAAGTATCATTACCTAACTCGTTGCCTAATAAAAGTATTTACAACATTTTTATTAGTAAAGTCCACATCACATAATCAAAATGGATAAAATTCGTAATGATGGGTAGTTTGATATCACAGTCTATGAAGAAAGAAGTTGATATGACAACAGTGATGTATTAAAATAATATTATAGCACGACAAATCGTTTCATAATAATTTATGACACAAGTTATATCGTCATAATAGAAGGTATGACGTTTCAGTTGGCATGGTAATATGGTACAATAATGGTTAATATTATGAACGACTTTTACTAAATATAAAGACTGTTTATAATGCCGGTGTACAATAGCAATGTATTAAGAGCGAAATGAAGATATTTATAGCGAGGGCTTTGGGGTTGCTGCCGAGAGCGTCCGGCCCGAGGTTGCATAGTGGTGCGAGGTTTAAACATGAAATTTCGCCAAAGGTTCGTACATTATTTTGTGGCGCACTAGTCCGTAATTGAATAAATTAAAACTTTTTGATACGTAAGAGTTTTAAGTTAGAAATTCGCTCTGTGTTTGTATGTCTTGTTTAGCGTGTTTTGTTTTGATATCTAGGGACTGTGTATACTAGGAAAAAAAAAGAATACATAGATTAAAAATTATTCGTTGAAGGCATGCATGATGCTATTACGCTATTTCTTTGTTGTTAAGCTCCCGGTACCAGTCTCTGAATTTAATAAACACTGTTCTGTTATGTTGGAAATGATGTCGGGATCTGTTGAAACCGAAATTCCTTATGAAGTTTTATTAAAGGCAAACAAACTGAAGATAAGTTGTTGCCAATTAAATACATATCATCAGGCTTACGATCCGGGACACTTTAGCAACCAATGTACGCACAACTTACTATAGAGTCCCTTGAACATAGTAGACAGACATACTGTGAATGTAAACAACGACGTCAATGTGCTCTGTTATATTCTACTGTTAATAGTAGAAGCTAGTGACGGTGGAAAATGAAGTAGGATACATACCTCACAAGTTTTAATGTCCACTCGGCGATGTTGAAGTCGTTAACGTTACAATGAACAACCATGTACTACATACTTGCAACTAGTTCGAAAAAACTGTTCACTATGAATTGAAAATGCATTATGATGGCCCGAGTTCTGATCACGAACCGGATTGTACACTAACGCATAGGTAAACAAAACTCAAGGCGCCATCTCACTCCATCTGTACTCTGTTGCACTGTTAACTTCACTTCATTCTTAAGTTGTCCCGGATCCTAAGCCTGCATATAAGTATAAGTAAATAAACGACATATTTTTTTTTGGCCCTAGAGCCTATAAAAGTTTCTTTAGGCCCACAGAGGTATAATAGGCTGTATTACAAATATCGTATCCATGGAGAAATGCAACAATTATGGACTAGTGCGTCAACTAGTGAATACCATACTAATTTAAAGCACATCTTCAATACTCGGACCCATTTTGAATTACATGGGGAGCCCACAAGAGGTCCGCCGACAACAGGTTGGGAACCGCTGGCTTACGGCATTTTGTGATGACGAAAGTATTTGTAATGGCGGGGATTTAATAGAACCAGCGTCAACTCTGGGCACTTAATCCAATACTTGTTTTTGCACAGACATCCAGGCTCTAATAATGACCAATTATCCAATTCTGAACAGAAGAATTTATTTTACAATTTTTTTCTGCGTTCCGTTATGCTGCTTACAAGTCGTTGAAATGTTTTCTGCCCTATAACATTCGTGCTATCAGAGTCTTGATCTAGAAGAGTATGTTTCCGCGGTAGAAGTCACCGCGCGGCCACAACACTGATAAATCAATACGTGCATTACGAAGACTGCGGTAAAGAAAAAGTCGACGAAACAAGTCAAAGACCCGCCCACCAAAGATTTATGGTACACAGTCCTAATACAGACAATGGGATTTTCAGAACACTTTTTTACGTCGTCACTAATTTGTGAAGTCTTGTTGGAAAAATCAATCCGCAAAGAAGGACGAGATAAATAAATCTAAAAGAATAAAGTGCGGGAAGACTTCGTTTGACTTTTTAGAACTGGAGACGTGAATGAGTGATGTAGCAACGGAGCAAACCTAGGAGGCTGACCGGCAAGTCACTTGACCTGAAGTAATCTGACGCAATCCGAGCTACTATAATCTGGCCTGATTTGTCTTAATGTAATTTAACGTAATCTAATACAACATGGCCACAACTGATTTATAATCAACAGTAAAGTGACACAACAGAAGCAGGGTTGATGGAACCTAATAATACATAAACTTACTCTGACTTGAGTTGACCTGATCTATGTTGACGCAACTTAATCCGAATTAATTTAATCTAACAGGACTCAAACTTCAACGGGTAGGACCTAAGGAAATCTCTTTTCTCATATTATAAGTGGAACCTCTATTTTTCTAATGCAGTTTCAGATGAATGTACAGTAGTGGCAAAACAACCGGACCGACCCTTGTAGCTGATTTCAGAGCCCTGTTCACTCCAGAGCACGATAGACTGGTAACTAAGCTTTTCGTGGTTCGAATCCTGCCTGGGAAGGAAACTTTTTTTTGTTCCTTATTCAAATTTATTCTCAATACTTTTCGATTGTTGGTAAAATTCATGTTCTGGGAATAATAAGTTAATTAAGTAGTAAAATATCGCTGCAATCGAAAAGTATTGGGAATAAATTTGAATAAGAAACAAAAAAAAGTTTCCTCCCCAGGCAGGATTCGAACCACGAAATTCTTAGTTATAAGTCTATCGTGCTCTGGAGTGAACAACGCTCTGAAATCACCTAAAAAGGTCGATTCGGTTTTTTCCCCCCCCCCACTACTGTACTCATTTCATTCATTCTGTTCTGCCCAAGGGCAGGTCTTTCACGGCAAATCCAGCTTTCTCCAGTATTTCCTATATTCTGCCTTCCTCTTTGTCTCCGCATATGATCCATATATCTTAATGTCGCCTATCAACTGAAGTTTTCTTCTGATCTGAACTCTTCTCCCGTTCACCATTCCTTCCAGTGCGTCCTTCAGTAGGCAGTTTCTTCTCAACCAGTGACCCAGCCAATTCCTTTTCCTCTTTCTGATCAGTTTCAGCATCATTCTTTCTTCATCCACTCTTTCTAACACAGCTTCGTTTCTTACTCTGTCCATTTCACATGCTCCATTCTTCTCCATATCCACATTTAAAATGCTTCTATTAGCTTCTCTTCACTTCGTCGTAATGTCCATACAATGCTACACTCCACACAAAGCACTTCACTAGTCTCTTCGTAGTTCTTTCTCCAGAGGTCCGCAGAAGATGCTCCTTTTTCTATTAAAAGCTTCGTTTGTCATTGCTATTCTCCTTTTGACTTCTTGGCAGCAGCTCATGTTACTGCTTATAGTACCCTCCCCCCAAGTATCTGAAGCTGTCCACTTACTCTACTGCCTCATTTAGAATTCGTAAGTTTATCTTCTTTACTTTTCTTCCTATGACCATAGTCTTCGTCTTGTTGATATTTATCTTCATTCCATACTGCTCACAACTGTCATTTAGCTTCAGTAGCATATCCATTAGTATCATATCCTCTTCTGCTAACAACACCATATTATCAGCAAATCTTACACATTTTATTCTTCTTCCTCCTACTATCACTCCTCCCATGTTCGTAAAACAGTTCTTCACTAAGTCCTCCAAATAGATGTTGAACAGAGAGGTCCGCGAAAGTTGATCCTTTTTCTATTAAAAGCTTCCTTTGTCATTGCTATCCTCCTTTTAACTTCATGGCAGCAGCTCATGTTACTGCTTATACAGGGACATCATTTTATTTTTACTTCAATTTTTATTGTACCTGAGTTTTGGAATGTACTTCACTCCCACCCCTTCTACTAGTAAACTTCCAACCGTTCACGACACAGAGCCGAGGACGCGTAAGCAGTACTGAGTTACTGAGTATAGTAAGTTTCAGAAATATGTTCGCGTTTTCCAGTGACGAAAGAGCTTTCAATATTGAATCATATTTTCGTACGGGTACTGTCGTCCTTTTCCCTATGTCGCATCCCGCTTTCCCCCACCTGCTTCTGTTCGCCCCTTTGTGAAGTCTAGTAGCTGGGCTATCTTAGCTCTTTTCTGAAAACATTAATTTCTGTTAGGAATTGGACGTCTACGTAATATTATTCAAGTGTTTAAAATAACTTAAATAAAAGGGCCTCCTTAAGTAATTAACTGTCACGTGATCCCCCCCCCTTTCTACAACCCTGCGACAAAACCACTTGAACGGACAGTAGATAGCATTTCTGAGTGATTTTATCTTTTCGGATCGGGCAGAAGTGAAGATTGAATTTACAGTACGTAAGGTACTCTTTTATAGAGTAGGTACAGAATTATTTCAACATGAGTTACTCGTAGGAAGGACGAAACTGGTAATTGGAATTAGGTACAATAGTCTATAGTGCGCTAATATGGACAAAAGAACTGAAGCCTGTATCGAAATGAACGGCCACCATTTTCTAAAATGTGTTTAAATATCCATATTATAATTATTTTTCAATCGAACTTCATTCTCTATATAGTACGCTAATGTGCTGTAACAGTACAATATACACTGCATAATTAATACTTCCGAATGGATAGCTCAATGCGTGTGTAAAACACTAAGTGTTAATACAGTACGATATTTTGATTAAACAAAAACCTAATGAAAATTATCAAACTCAAAATTGCGACATTTCCTAGTTTACATAAATGGATGAACTACTTTTCTTCCCTCCTATACCTAGTAAAGTGATTTGTATTTTACGCCAGTATCATCAAACTCCGTCGTGGAAAGGGTAGCAAACGGTGTTTCCTGTTTCAATCGTTAATAGAAAGGTATAGCCAGGTTAATATTAAAAATGTTAGTAAAAATAAAATGATGTCCCTGTACTACACTAAAGTATTTGAAACTTCCACTTTTTCTATTGCCTCGTTTCGAATTCGCAAGTTTACCTTCTTTATTTCGTAAGACTGTCAAAATCAGTGATTGTTAAAGTAGACACTCGCTCCTTGTATTTGTATTTACTTTTTACAAGGGCCGAAATCGATTAATCAAACTTTATAAATCACAATAATACCACAGTGGTATATACAGTCACGAAGCTCAATACGTAGTAAATATGCATCCATAGATAGTTGCTAACCACTAGGATTGCTACTATCGCCTCATTACAGACAATGCAAAATAGTACCTGCATAGTCTATTGTTTCTAGTACCCTCATATACTCAAGCTCCGTGACTGTATATACTAGACTGTGATAATACTTTGATTTCTCTGAACTATAATGCTATAACCTCTACGATTCTTTGCTAATGTAGTAGCATTTTGACGGTATTCAAATTAATATTTAACAATGGAATTACAATGAAGCAAAGAGGGATGCGCCCTCCAATTACATGTTACATTAAACACGATGCTCCATAAAATACTTGAGCGAGTTCATATTGTGTTTTGCTGTTTAGCAGAACATGCAAGTAAATGTGATAACCCGCTTCAGTCGACGTTGAAGGCTCCACACGAGTGCAACAGACCGGAAATGAAAAGCCCGTCTTACGTATGTTTGCATGCATGTTTGCAAAGCCTTCTCCACAGCCCTGTCCATCACAGACATAATATGCGTCCTATGGCTGGGAGAAAAGAAAAACATGGTACTCATAAATAGAACAAACAAAATTAAACATGTCGGTGAGAGAGTTAATCAAATTCTATCGCTGAAGTGGCAGTATACCCAGTTACAAATCCTGCAAACTCAGATTCGATTCCGTGTATGAATGTATCTATAGTATACTTTATAACAGTATTGTTTGTACAGTAATATTTTCCAAATAAAACGCTAATTTATCTTATGAAAATATATAATTTAATTTCTTTTCATATGAGAGAACTATTATTACACATGGACTTTGGAATATATTAAAGTCAAAAAATGGAATATAAACTTCTGAATACATTAAACAAAACATAATAATCAAAAACATGTACAATTTCTATGTATAGCTGACGCAAGGAACGATTACCGAAAAGCAATGGTGACGTTGCTGTCTGTTTTGACGTGTGCATGTAGGCACGGCGAGGGGGTGGGTGGTACTGGCCGATGGAAGTACTGTCTCTTCCAAGAAGATGAACAAATGAGGACATCGCTGTGGAAATAAAAGACGTAGCAAGAGAAAAATTCGAAGCTAATTAAACGCGCAACATATGTTTACGAATGAAATAATAATACCGTGCGATACTAGACACGTATTCACATGCAATGGAACAAACTAAAGTCGTATTGCAACTATTACAACGCAAGACTGATTCTATCGATGTAATTTCTCTTCCGACTGTACTCTTGAATATCATTTAAACTATCTCGTGACCTTCCTGTCGCCCTCTCTTCCTTATCGCATTGTCTCATTCGCATTCCTTCCGTCGGTATTCCCTGCTTGCGAGGCCTATAACAGTCTTGTTCGTACACTTTATTTACAAATGTGAAAAACAATTAATATCTTGTAACATAACCTTTAGTCTTTATTACCGCTTTCCATTTCCTTCTAATTGATTTTATCACGTTTTTACAATGTTGTGGTTTGATTTTAGCTCATTTCTGTCTCACTACACGTCTCAATTCCTCTATGGTTGTACACTTCTGCTTTCTCACACTCCTTTTCAAAATTCACCACAAATATTCAATGAGGGTTAAGTCCGGTGATTGAGAAGGTGTTGCTGGGATATGTTCCATATGAGCCAATCATTAATTTGAGCAGTATGTTTACTGTCATTATCTTGTTGGAACATATTACACAGATGACATCCCTATTTTTTCTGCCTAACATTTTACCTTAAAAGGTTATTGTACACATACTTATCCATAATCCCATATTTGAACTCAATATTCCCCACACCATTTGCAGACATACATCCCCACAACATTATGCATCCACCCCTGTGTTTCACTGTAGGTAATGTGTTGTTTCTGTCGTTATCTGTGTTGGGCTTCCTCCATATTCTATGAATGCCATCGGAATCATAAAAACTTCTCTTCGTCTCATCTGACCAAATCACCCTGTTCCAAAATTCCTCATCCTTACCAACATGTTCTTTAGCGAAGTCCAATCTTCGAGGCCTATTTGTCTCACTAATGTACGGCCTCTTTCGCGGTCTTCTGCCATGGTAACCATTTAATTATTAAGGAAACAAATAAGTAAAAAAATAACGAAGGAAACTGGTGGAAATAAATAACATAGGAAACAAGGACAGAAACAAAGAGAGAAAGCAAAACGAAGGAAACAAAGAGGGAAATAAATAACCAAGGCAACAAAGAAAGAAAGAAATAACGCAGAAAACAAAGGGAAATAAATAACCAAGACAACGAAGAAAGAAAGAAATAACGAAGAAAACAAAGAGGGAAATAAATAACCAAGACAACAAAGAAAGAAAGAAAGAAATAACGAAGAAAGCAAGAAGAAAAACAATAAAGGAGAAAAGAGAGAGGTAAATAATGGCGGAAACAAAGAAGGAAACATAACAAGTAACAAACAAAAGAAAGAGGGAAAGAAATAATTAAGGAAACAACGATGAAAAGAAATAACAAAGAAAACAAAAAAGAAAATAAATAAGAAAACAAACTAAGAAAACAATGAGGAAACGAATTATCGAAAGAATTACAAAGCGGGAAACAAATAACGAGTATAACATACAGGGAAAGAAATAACGAAAGAAACAAAGTGGAAAAGAAAGAATAAATTAAATTTAAAAATGAGGATAGTAAGAACGGTAAGCAGAGTCATGTGGGACTGTAAATTAACGGGATGATTACCGCTTTCAAGAACCAAACATACTACCTCCTCTATAGAACATCTAATCTACTCAAAACTATTGCATAAGCTGCGTGTTCATTGGTATGAATCGTTTATCGACGTTTCTCCGAGCTATGCCAAGAATTTCAGAATTTCAGCCTTCAGCAACAATAGCTTATCTGCTTCATTTGCTGTATCTCGAACAACAGAATTGAGCAAGGACCAAACACAGCAAGTCTGTCAGCCAAAGTATTAGCAGAAGGCTATGAAAACATTGTTGCTATAGGTCATTCGTTATCTTGTGAAACCTACTTGCGCGTAAGGGGAAGAAGAAAGTGACCTGAAAAGCTTCCCTCTTTAGCCACTCTTCAACTTGCAGCTAGCTAGCTCACTTACTCCCACTAAAAGATTCTTACTCTGCGCAAAGGCGCACGCATTCATTTGGTTTCACGAGATAACGAATGATCTATGATCATTAATTTATTGGAGGATAATATTTTCATAACCGTCTGCTAATTCGGATTTTTTCGTGTTCAGTAAGATACTGCCATTTATATGTTTCAGATAACTAATTTTCCTTCAAAACTGACAAATGTACAGTAACATATGCCTGCTTTTATTTCCAAACTGATCAGGATTGCCAGATTCTCTCATCAGGGATCCAGGACAGATGATAATGCGTACTTTAACGTACCTAACTACACATTTGAATTAATTGAATTTGCAATGTAACTGATTTCATTCGTTTTATGTAATTCAACTATTTATATAGGACCTCAACTTTTAAGTGTGTTACATTTTTCCTAGATTATGAAATTTCCTTTGATTTATTGATAAAGTCTGAAAAAAAATCCAGTGTTTAAACCCTGTTAATAATATAAACCAACTTTAGAAGAGAGTATAGAATAAAGATATGGTATAATAACTAATACATACTATAGCATTATCATTTTTATTTCAATACAAACCGATAGGAGGCAACGTTGACGATAACGTTGAACATAGGTTGGACAGGGTCTTGAAAAAAATGAGTAAGGAATTGCATTTTTCCAACTGTTTCGATATTCCGACTCTCTGGAATATCAAAACAATTGAGAGAATGGACGCGATTAGAATACCGAAAGTAGCATATGAATATAGACTACAAGGAACGAGACACATCGGAAGACCCCAAAAGAGATGGAAGGACTTGCTATGAGACCGGCTGTCGTCTAAACCATAAAGAGAAGAAGAAGAAGAAGAAGAAGAAGAAGAAGAAGAAGTAGTTTTGATATTCCGGGAGAAATATAACTCGACACAGGACACACCATTAAAATCCAGAACAATCCTGGGAAATCCAGAACGTCTGGGAACCCTGTACTGATCCATGTTCCACAACATATTCGTACATTTCTTTGGAAATTATTTGATGTTCCGTAACCATATGTCTAATTCAACAAAATAAATTGCCTTTAATAAAATATAATTTAAAAAATCTTGAAGAAAAAATGATTTTATAAAAGAAATGTCCTTTTACTTTTCAAACATATATCTTCCCTAACCTATTCTTACATCTTCTTTCAAACCGACAGATATCTCAAAATTCCTACTCTTTCTCCGAACTGCTATGGTATATTCTACAACCTATTCCTACTTTTCCTTCCAAACTGATACTGTACACCAGGCGTTCTGTTTTCAATTCAAACTTTGTTGTAAAAGTGCCGGAACAAATACTCTTCTTGCCTATTCATTATAATATGTTAGAGACCTGATAGGTATATGAAAATGTGGTTTATAACCCTTTTAAATCCAGTGTGGACTTAATCAGAAAAATAAAAATATGGCTGCTCATGAGGAACTTCAGTTCGTACATCTCCAGTCCTCCTTAGCGATGAAATATTTGTTTTAAAAGGAGAAATCCATAGCCTTTGGGGAGCAGAAGGTACAAAAAGGCTCCAAATACTGCGGACTGTTTCTTTAAAATGCCTAGCCATGTTCGTGACAACGTATCTAAGTGGGGGGGGGGGGAAACTTTCTCTCTTATGAAATATATCAAGAACAAAGCACGATCACGATTATCTAATTCACATCTGCAGGACTGTTTACTTGTAGCTACAAGAGATTTCTCCTTCGACATCACTAATTCTGAGTAACATTCAAGTTCAAAGGCATCATTATGTGTTTTAAAAATATATCTGTTTATTTATTTATTTTATTTATGTATTCATATAGCCTATTCAAACCTATTCGATTTCATGGTAGTATTACATATGGGTTGTGCTCACAATCTTCAAAATGGTTGAGAATCCCTGCTGTACACGTTCCTCAAAATATTCCTACTCTTCCAACAGATGTAATAAATACTGTCCCAAATTAATAGACGTTTAAATATTTCTACTTTTCCTTCCAAAACTTGTCATTTCGCAACCTATTCATAGTACTTTTATTCCAGTTTGATAGAGGTTCCAATATTCCTCTGAATTGATGGATATTACACTACCTGTTCTTATTTTTATTCCAATACTTCCATTCTTACTTTCATCTGCAATTGATGGATGTTACAGTATTCCTACTTCCCTTCCGAACTGATTTGTAGAATCTCTTCTTGTTCCATAAAATAATCCTACTCTTTCTTTCGAACTGATACATATTGTAGAACCTATTCTTGTTCCATAAAATAATCCTACTTTTCCTTCCGAACTGATACATATTGTAGAATCTATTCTTGTTCCATAAAGTAATCCTACTTTTCCTTCCGAACTGATAAACATTCCAGAACATATTCTTACATTTCCACTCAAACTAATAGTTGTTCCAAAAATATTCCTACTTTGCCTTCCAAACTGATAGATATTCCACAATCTGTTTTTCCTTTTTCTCCCAAATTCACAGATGATCCACAAAACATTCTGCATTTCGTTCCGAACAGATGCATATTCCACAACCTATTTTAACTTTCTTCCCAAACTAATGTTCTACAAAATATTCCCACTTTTTCTTTCGAACTGATAGATATTCAAAAAACTTATTCTTATATTCCCTCCCAAACTGGTAGATATTCTACAAAATATTCCTATTTTTCCTTCCGAACTGATATATATATATATATATATATATATATATATATATATTTTTTCCTTCCGAACTGATAGATATTCCAAAACGGATTCTTACATTCCGTCTCAAACTGATAGATGTTCTACAAAATATTCCTACTTTTTCTTCCGAACTGATAGATATTCCATACGCTATTTTCACTTTTCGTCGCAAATTGTTGGATGTTCCATAATTTATAACTACATTTCTTTCGCAATTGATGCATTTTAAAAAGGTATATCTATTACTCTGGATGTTCCATAAACCATATGTATCTTTCCTTCTCTACTTACTGAGCCTATTTTCCCTTCCACAATTGCAGGTGTTCAAGTAACGGATGTCCCATTACACAATTCTAATATTTCTTTCACATAAATGTATCATAACCTCTTCGTACTATTATTTTTAAACGAACAGCTTCCCCATGATCTAATTTGAAATTACAAGATATCCCATAATCCAGGCCTATTTCAATCTTCTCTCTCTGAAGATAGCACGTTTGAAGTAAGTAAATCATGAAAATTAAGACATACATAGGTAGTGTATATTAATTTAACTAGTTTCACACCGGAGCAAAAATAAGATTTATATAAAAATAATCACTACTCACCGTGCATGTAGGCGGGGTCCTGCTGTCCCTGGGGCGGCGGATGTGGTGGGTGGTGGTGAGGAGGCTGCGGATGTTGTGGCGGTGGTCCGTAGGTCGCGGTCGGCGGCGGAGGAGGCGCGGAAAAGGCGCTGCTGCATCCGTGACGGCGGCCAAGCGGCGAGATCGGAGGATGGGCCGGAGGGTTCACCGGACCCCGATGCGGGGGTGGCGGAGGCGGCTGCTGAGGCGGCACGTTGCACGGCGGAGGGTGCGAGTGGGGGTGCGGATGTGGGTGCGGGTGGTGATGGTGGTGAGGCGGAGGACCTCCCACCACTGTAGATCCTGGGGGCTGCATGTTGGACAGCGCTCCCAGAGGTGTGTACGATTTAATGGGCGCCGCCAAGGGCGGTTCTGCCGGGTGGTGCTGCGGTGGTGGCTGTACACACAATGATGAGGAATTATTAATCATCCATATAGTTATGTATTATTATTATTATTATTATTATTATTATTATTATTATTATTATTATTATTATTATTATTATTGTTACAATGATCGCTTCATAGTCTCCGTATGATTTCTGGTCAATATAATATGGAAATTTCACCTGATAAAACAAAAATTATGGCATTTTCTGGCGAAGGTTCAATTCAAAGTAAAATATGTTTAGAAAACAAAACGTAGCTGTATCAGAATAGGCATCCTTGGTCCGTGCGTTTTGTTTACAAACATTATGTCCCTGTCCCGCAGCCAGTTCACTGATGTTTTAGCTAGTTTTTTTTAGTAGGTTATTTTACGACCCTTTATCAACATCTAAGGTTATTTAGCATCTAAATGAGATGAAGGTGATAATGCCGGTGAAATGAATCCGGGGTCCAGCACCGAAAGTTACCCAGCATTTGCTCATATTGGGTTGAGGGAAAATCCCGGAAAAACTTCAACCAGGTAGCTTGCCCCGACCGGGAATCGAACCCGGGGGCACCTGGTTTCGCGGCTAGACGCGCTAACCGTTACTCCACGGGTGTAGACTTTTAGCTAATGGGTGGGAAGCGCTTTTCCTAGCAGGTAGAATTTTACCTAGTGGAACGGGGTAGCCCAAATGTTCTGAAGCAAGTCAAGGCCCTATCCTATATATTGCCCATCAAAGAGCTCTCATCTTTGGAAAACACTTCCCGAAGCTTGATGAGCTATCAATTGTCCCAGTTCGTAGTATATTCAGTTTATTAGGAACATCAAACTATTGGACTGATAAGATATTATGACGGAGATGCGCAATAGATCTTTCAGGTCGCAGTGCTAGGACTGTCGTAGCTCTCCCTCTTTTAAATTCAATTCAATTACAGCTATACAGTCTATCCTGATAAGGCTACTTTATCCGAACATTAGTTATAAGGTGATATCATTTGTACTTTATTTTCAGTGGTTGTAATAGTGTATATCTGCAACGCCATAAGTACATACATACATACATACATACATACATACTCGTACATACTTAGTGTTCTGTCCAAGGGCAGGTCTTTCACTGCAAACCTAGCATTACCCAATCTTTCCTATTTTCTGCCTTCCTCTCAGTCTCCGCATAAGATCCATATAGGCCTATCTTAATATCGTTTATCATTTAATATCTCCTTCTGCCTCGAACTCTTCTCCCGTTCAACCTTTCCTTCCAGTGCATCCTTCAGTAGGCAGTTTCTTCTCAGCCAGTGACATAACCAATTCCTTCTTCTCCTTCTGATCAGTTTCATCATCATTTTTTCTTCACCTACTCTTTCCAACACAGCTTCGGTACTTATTCTGTCTCTCCATTTCACACGCTCCATTTTTCTCCATATTCGCATTTCAAATGCTTCTATTCGCTTCTCTTCACTTCGTTGTAATGTCCATGTTCCTGCCCCATACAGTGCCACACTCCACACAAAGCACTTCACTAGTCTCTTCCTTAGTAAGTCCGCAGAAGACGCTCCTTTTTCAATATATATATAATAGATGTAGACAATAGCAAGGCCCTCCCAAAATTATGTTTATTTTTTTATGATTATGAAGATGTATTAAATATCATTTTGTTCCAATTGGTATGTATGTGGATGCTGCCTATTAAAGTCACTTTTTGGAACACCATTCACGATCAGCAATGCTCAGGAAGCGCCAAAATCTCTTGAATTCCCATCCCATTGTGCTTCACGATGGCGTTCGTTGTCACGTGGCTGCCCAAGTGGTAATTTACTTAATATATGGAACTTGGAAATACTATAATATCGTCCGTTTTCTCCGGATGAGATCCTGCAGCTACGACGTTTTCCCTGAGATGAAAGAACCACCGAAAGGGGTACACTTTAGAAATAGACAGGCCATTACAACCGCTGCAGAGCAATAAATTAGAAGCTTGAGCAAAATGACGCTGCGGATGGCATCCGTCGACTTCCAGGGGTGTGGCGATGGATATGTGATACTATAAATTAATTTTAAAAACTGTAATTATGTAAATTGTGAATAAATAAGTTTTTGATCTCAATTGACGTGTTCCCACTAATTTTCGAATGACCCAAGTATTTTGTAAAATTGAAATTCCTGGCTGTACTTCGGAATCCCAATAAAATAACATATTCTGGAAAAATAAGAAGCATACGAAGTGAAATAATGTGTGTACATTTTACTATTATGTTCATATGTGTGTAAATTTTTCGCAATGAATCTTTTGGCAGGCTTTCATTCAAAGAGTATGATTTTGTTAATCTAAGATACATTAATATTAATTATTCCTCAGCTCTTCCCACTTCAGTGTCCTTAAACGAAATATTACCTGCGAATCACTTCGAAACAATGTTGGTTTATGTTTTCAATTGAAAGGTAAAATAATGTTTCAATCTTTCCTACAGTAACATTTCAAATTCCTTTTCCTCTGTTCTGATCTATGAATAATAAAAAACCAGATAGGCCTATTCCAAAATTAACGGTCCACTTTCCAAGAACATTGAAACTATACGTATTACTTCCATAATTTAATTCATGAATAACAATTATTATGCCCTTAGCTGAATATATATAAAATTGTCTGTTTTAGCGTGAACGTTTTGGCTGCCACTTCAATAGTCGAACAATTAATTTCACTCACTCAATGACTCTCACGCACGCACGCACGCACGCAAGCACACACACATAAATTAAATTTCAAAGAAGACTCAACACGTCTTGAACTTCAAAAGGCTTATTACGCTGTACGATGTACATCTAAGGTAACTATTAACAGCGCGATATACACGCGCATTACATAGCTTTGAGGTGGCAAAAAGGCTACGATTCGTCCCGCTCTTTCGGCCCAGGCTCGAAGCGAACGCTCTGTATAAAATAATGTGACAAATACAAATTTATCCTGAATAAGAAGGAAGGAGGGTATAGCCAAATATAGGCGCCAGAAGAACAAACACTTACTATTGTAGGTACATACTGTATAACCCTGTAGGTGCTGAAACCCAAGAAATGACACCTGAAAGTCGATATTCGGCACAAGAAGGAACTAAAAACTGTACCTATAAAGTAAAGCACGTTGGAAGATTTAGAGCTGGCATCTCCAGCATCCAATTTACTGTACGAAAAATCGGAAATTTCTTCAGGGGACGAACAGATTTCCAAGGAATAAGCTTCAACAACTTAATCTTTCAAAGTTCACGATAACTATTATGATGTAACAATCCTCCGCCGTAACTCAAACGGTATGCAATCAAATTACAAATACAGCGGAACCGGAAATGGAAATAAAAATCTCTTTGTCTGTAGTTAGTTATGTAGTTGTAAAATTAACGTGAAGTTGCTTCGCATTTATATATACACAGTCTAATAACTTTAATAGATTAAAATAAACATAGACGATAGCGCAATTTCTGCACCTCTTTAATGAAAATACGCTTGATTACGAAGACCATGAATTGATTAGCTTCCCGCAGTGTACAGAGGGATGGTTAATAAAGCTGTCGTAATGAATAGTTTTCTACGGTCGAATACTTTTTTTATCATCGCCTACAGCCAATAAACCTTCAGTCGAGAGACGAGAATAGGAGCAAAATCAGTAAAATAAACATTCAACTCTCCATCAGTTATTTAAACGTAAAATCTGTACAACTCTTTTGTTTTCCACAGGCAATTTATTGCATTCTCTGTGAAACTATGTTGAACATAGCTTCTGTCCCTCTTGGTATATAAAGCCAAATCAACCAATGCTTACCAAGAAAAAAATATATAAATTAAAATCTCCATTGAAAAGTGACATTACGGACTAGTCAAGTCAGATTCGAGCCCGATTCAAATACGGATTTTTCACTTTACTTAAGTTCCAATTGATGTAACTAATTCTCAAATAGCCACGATTTACACAATAAATGTTCAGAATCCTCTGTCATCTTTCGTCGTATATAAGGTGTTACGGAAATAGGTGCAAATATATTCAAAAGTTATACATAAAATCAATACAAATTGAAATGCGTTTGCACCATTTCTTTTGCAGTGGTACTATAAAATGATCTCCCCGATTTAATTTTAGTTTTGTGCTCACGGTTTGCAACTTACAGCACGATTATTTAGTCCTGACAGTCGCAGGCGATGTGCGCCTTGCTCAGGCGAGTCCATTTAGTTACGCAAAGGGGTGTTTGGGTTATTCACTCGCTTGCTTTCGAAGCGATCGGATGTCATGCGTGCCATAGAGCGGTATGTTTCCAGTACAATTAAGCTATACTGCATTCCTTTCCGACAGCTCGCCCTTATCTCTACTCCGGAACTCTCCCCACTCCTCCTATTACTTCCCCTCTTTCGCGTCGCTGAGCTGTCACGACTAAATAATCGGTCATTTAAAATTTCGCGGGAGCAACGCAGTTCGTTGATTTAAGCGTTAAGCGACGATTTGTGAAAATAGCGGCGAGAAGGGAAAAGAAAACTAACTGCTTCCTCAAACTCCGTTCCACAAATTCTGTAATAATTGTGCAATGAAATTTCTACTGACGATTTTTGAAGGATGTACCAGGAAGTAAGGAATTGGTACTTGCTATTCACAATTCACAACAAACGGCATGTCTTTGCAAAGGGCACCGTAGACTGTTCGTCGATTTCAGACGAAGTAGCTCAAAGCGAAGAGATGCTTATCATCGACGCTCAAAAGAAATCGTCTGCAAAGGCAAGCAGGATTCTTCGAATACCGCAGAATTCTGTAAGGGAAGTGCTGCCGAAACGTTTCAAAATAAGGCCATATAATTTGCAGTTACATCCAGCTCTGTCTGCCGATGGCTAACATCGACGCCATCAATCATCACCACCATCAGCTACCAGGGTTAGGCCTACTGGCTTGTTACGTTCCATCAGAAGAACACATCTTGCATACTTTTCCTGGGCCTATCCACATCCTTTTGGTCTGTAATCCATGACTGCTTTGGGAAGTTTTTCGTCGTTCATTCTTAGAATGTGTCCATGCCAATTTTGTTTCTGTTTCTGCGGACCATTCGGCTTGAAGTGTTACGTCTTAACCGCAACGTTATCGATCACATGATGTAAAAATACTTTATATGGTTGTCGCAACAAAAATAATTCTAAATGACGCAGTAGTGCAAGTGAACAGCTTCAGTTACATGGTATATATTATAATGCTTTTATTAATGCTTCGAACTTACACTCACCTATCAAATAAACAGAATTTAGATTTTTCGTTATCGTACAATATGTACAAGGAAAAGTTATGTAAAGCATTACTTGAAACACATGTTCTGTGTTGGTGAGTTTTTTTAATAAATGAATTGAGCCTATTGGGCCTGCTGTGTAGTGCTGTATATTGAATTTATTAACATGGTGTTGTATTTGCTCTGCATTTTTGGCTGTGATGTCTGTACTTGGCTCTTTTTGATTTGTTTTTATTTGGTGTTTTTCATTTATATCTGTGTCTGTGTCTTTTATTTAGGTGATATCTATTTGATTTTTTTTCTTCTCTTTTCCATTTTTAATTTGTAATTACACTTGTATCTGTTTTACCTCTTTTTTCGTGCTATCTGCAATTGTATGTTTTTTTATCTGTATTGTATATTGTAATTGGGGCTTTGCCCTGTTATGAACATAAATAGATAAATAAATAAATAAATAAATAAATAAATAAATAAATAAATAAATAAATAAGCAGTAACATAAGCTGCAGTCAGGAAGTCAAAAGGAGGATAGAAATGGCAAAGGAAGCTTTTAATAGAAAAAAAAAAAAATTTCTGCGGACCTCTGGAAAAATAACTAAGAAAGAGACTAGTGAAGTGCTTTGTATGGAGTATGGCATTGTATGAGGAAGAAACACGGACATACGACGAAATGAAGAGAAGCGACTAGAAGCATTTGAAATGTGGATAGGGAGAAGAATGGAGCGTGTGAAGTGGACACACAGAATAAGAAATGAAGTTGTGTTGGAAAGAGTGGGTGAAGAAAGAATGCTGCTGAAACTGATAACAAAGAGAAAAAGGAATTAGTTTAATCACTGACTGAGAAGAAACTGCCTACTGAAGGATGCACTGGAAGGACTGGTGAACGGGAGAAGACTTCGGGGCAGAAGAAGATATCAGATGATAGACGACATTAAGATATGTGGATGTGGATCATATGTGGAGACTAAGAAGAAGGCAGAAAATAGCAAAGATTGGAGAATGCTGGGTTTGCAGTGAAAGACCTACCCATTGACAGAACACTTATGGATGTAGACCAGAAAATGGAACACCACTATGCCTAGGCAGTAATTTTTACTTCATATCACTTATTTTAATGTACATAAAGAAGCTTTAAGTAAATAATATGCAAGCATATTTTCTTACTTTTTAAGCATAAATTCTTGCAGTCTATTTTTATAATATACCGAGGCTCTCAAGAGTGCGGTAAGCGTCGTAGAAAGAAAAGAAAGCAACGGAAGGCAATGTGAACCACCACTCCACCTCTGAAGAACTTCCTAACTTTTAAGTGTTTTAATTAAACTAAGCATGATAATGAATCTGGCAAACGAAACATGTAACGTTGATGTTGCAGGATATTGCTCCCAGTAATTAATATGCTCCTGACTTCCTTTTATAAATAAAGGTAATTCATCGTAACAAATTTAAATTTAATGAACGAAATTCAAGAGTGAGCAGAGGATAAGGAAGCGGGGAATTTATACGCGCGATATAACATTACACATTTCGCCACTGAAAAGGTGAGGTATTAAATCGCTTAATTTATTTTGTTCAAACGCTCAACGTCTAAGGGGTTGGCGTAATCAGATTTAGTAATGTCATAATCGTCTGGTTTCTTGTGAGCACGCCAATTAAATTTAATTTGTTCTCGACACAGACGTATCTCCTGACGTTTCGTCGGTACACAATCTTCTTGTTCTTTCAAAATTACTTCATTTTAAGAGAGTTAATGCAGGTAAAAGTGTTTTTCTTTCTTCTTGAGATATAATATTACTTGTGGAGTTTTTACTTTATCATTGTCCGAAGTAGTATAAGAATAAGTAGGCCTAATTAGATTTTACTCGAAAGAAGCCATGACATCAGTAACCATTCAAGTCCGTTTACACAAGTTTAGCGAAAAATTAAAAAAAAAAACAATAATAATAAACATTTCCTTCTTTCCTAATTACAATTTTTCATGTAACTTTTTCTCGTCGAATTAGAGGTAAAAACACGGCGGTATGGCATAGTTGCGCCTTGCGGTCAATCGGGAGGCCTAGGCATGGCATAGTTGCGCCCCGATGGACATAGTACACAAAATAAATAAATTACTTAAAAATATTATAATGGTAGCTGCATTGAAATCAGGTAGGCCTAGCATATGATCAATTTTGTTATTTAAAATAACACATTTTTTATCGATCACACACAACAAATGAACTGCAGCTTTTGTTTGTACATCGATATCTTAACCCTACGGTACAGGGTTTCGAAAATTGAAACTTGGAACCATTGTGAATTGTTAACTCTTTACCCTTTTCACTAAACTTGACATTCATTTTAAATTAACCTCACTATACGCCACAGACTGTGTGAAATCACTAATAAAATGTCAAGACTGCTAAGGTCCCATATTCCAACGGCTCACTCATTTGAATATGTCAGTTAGTAAAGTACTGTCATCTTCATGGGGTTGATTTTTACGGTAGGCTATCAATAATCACTGCATGAACAGTAGAAAAACAGTTAATAAAGAACTGCCAAATTCATGATGTTCATTTTTACGGTAGGCTATCGATAATCGCTACCACCCTATACAAAACACTTGTGAGATCAACCCTGATATATGGCTCTGAAACATGGACCATTTCTAAAAATGACGAGAGAAAACTTGAAATTTTTTAAAGGAAGATTATTCGAAGGATATATGGTCCAGTTTTTGAAAATGGATTATGGAGAAAAATATGTAATGGGGAATTATATAGCATGTTTAAAGAGCCCAATATAATAAATGCAATTAAACCAATAGATTGAGGTGGGTGGGACATACGTCAAAGGAGACGAGGATGACCACATCTGCGATGGACTGATGGAGTGGAGGAGGATCTTGTAAGATTGGGATACAGAAATTGGAGGACTGTTGCACAGGACAGAGACAGATGGCAACGCCTACTGAGGGAGGCCAGGGCTCATAACAGGCTGTAGTGCCAATGATGATGATGATGATGATGATGATGATCGATAATCGCTGCATAAACAATAGAAAAACAGTTAATAAAGTGCTGCCAACTTCATTGTGTTCATTTTAATAAATATTAAATCGAATAACAAATCAATAAGGTTGGCTGATTACGAGGCTCGAGTTTCCGTAATGTCGTTTTCTCTACCTATTTCATCGGGGCGCAACTATGCCATGCCTTTTTCTCTACCTGATGGGAACGGGGCGCAACTATGCCCACAAAACAGGGACCATTTTTATCTGCTGCATCTTACCTGACCGTGGGGCGCAACTATGCCCTGCCCAAACACGGTAGTGAACAGGAGAAGAGTTCGGGGCAGAAGAAGATATCAGATGATAGACGACATTGAGATTATATGGATCATATACGGAGACTAAGAGGAAGGTAGAAAATAGGGAAGATTGGAGAATTCTAGATTTGCAGTGAAAGATCTACCCATGGGCAGAACACTCATGTCTGTATGTACAGTACATGGTAGTCTACCAATTTTCAAAGTCGTGACACTTGTGGAAATATTCAAAAATGTCTTTCGAAGTTGGAAAAAATTGAATGAATATTGATCCCATTCACTGAAATACTTGTTACGATAATGATTTTATTGACAAATTGTCCTAATATTCATAGGCCTACATGCTAATGTAAGTTTCATCAGGATGATGATGATGATGATGATAATAATAATAATAATAATAATAATAATAATAATAGAATAGCCGCCCAGAACAAGGTTGTAACCCTCATTTCTCATAAGTTGACTTTTTCGTGAATAATGGTTGTTAAGGATGCGCTATGTGTAATGCCTACAGGCCTACTCGTATTAAAATCAGGACACATGTCTGATTGTCAACCTTGCTCTAAAAAGTTAAAAGTAAGTACAATGAGTTTCTCCCCATTTTTAACAACTTTGTATTTGCTGGTTACAACCTTGTTCTAGGCGGCTATTCAATAATAATAATAATAATAATAATAATAATAATAATAATAATAATAATAATGATGATGATGATGATGATGATGATGATGATGATGGAAATTTCAACAGATAAAACAAAAATTATGGCATTCTGTGGGAAATGCTCAATAGAAAGTAAAATTTGTCTCGATAATAAAATATTAGAAAGATGTAATAGTTTCCCATATTTAGGTTACAATCTTTCCATTTTTGAAGAATTGGACATATCACAGAAAATTAATAAATACACAAGAGCTATGGGCATTATAAATAGTGTGATGAAACCATTCTTGGTTCAGAAACACACTCGCATACGGCTCTACAACACATTGGCACGGCCGATGCTCAGCTATGGCAGCGAAGCATGGACACTGAGAAAAGCAGATAAAAGCAGAATAACGGCTTGTGAAATGCGATTCATGCGAAGAACAGCGGGCTATACTAAATGGGATCTGAAACGAAATTGTGAAATTTTAAAGGAACTAAAAACTCAACCAGTTTTAGATTACATTGTTCAATATCAGTCTAATTGGAAACATCATTTGGATTGAGTAATAGTAGACTCCCAAAGGTAATTTATGATTATGTACCACATTGCCAAAGATCTGTGTGTCGTCCTGCTAAGAGATGGCGTGAAAATTTTATGTGAGACCGTAACAGGCCTTGTGGCCTAACACTTGTCAGGCAGAACAAGAACATAATAATAATAATAATAATAATAATAATAATAATAATAATAATAATAATAATATAAAATAAGGATATAGGTTGAGAAACTATCACAGAAACAATAATATAATGGAAACAACTTTATTTATTTTCAGTTGTAGATAACGGAAAACAAAATACAGAAAACAAACATGCATTCCAAAACAAGTATTGAACTACAAGCCAACTGATAAGAGAGATCGTAGGGAAACAATGCTATGAAGTGAAGAAGAAGAAGAAGAAGAAGAAGAAAAAGAAGGAGGAGATGGTGGTTCTATGGAATTACATTTAGCCAACTCTTACTTGTAATTGTGTATGCTGAATGTCCACAGGAAGAACGGACTTGTACATTTTTCCACACAGTCACGTAATTAAACAGTACTCAGATTTGCTAAATATAACGGAAAATAATATACGCTTACAGTCTATAACATTCTAATTTTTAGGTCAATGAATGAATGAATGAATGAATGAATGAATGCTTGCGATAATGTCCCATGTTGGGCAAAGGCCTCCTGTGCTGGGTGGTAGGACCCTTTTCTAGGCCCATATCACATATAAAAATCGATTTTCGTAAACAGAAAAATAACATTTGAAATTATTACGATGTAAGTACAGCGTTACTGTCTCATGCTAATTTGAGCAGACTTAATGACAATTACTGAAATCATAGAGTTATAAATAAAGTCTGATAAGAATATAGAAGTGTATAATATACCTAATATTTGTGGACTTAGAAAAGGTATTTTACAGAGTGGGTTGGAATAAACTGATGGAAATCCTGAAGAAAATTGGTGTGGATTGGAAAGAGACAAGGCTGTTCTATAACCTTTATATGAAACAACTCAAACAACTAATGAAAGGAGAAGACATGTCAGAAGGAAGTGAAATATTGAGAGGAGTAGAGGAGTAAGACAATTATCACCTACCCTGTTCAACATCCACTTGGAGGATTTAGTGAAGAACTGTTTTGAGAACATGGCATGAGCGATAGTAGGAGAAAGAAGAATAAAGTGCATAAGATTTTATGATACGGCGTTGTTAGCAGAAAGGAAACGATAATAAGGGATATGCTAGTGGAGTTACATGACAGCTGTGAGCAGTATGGGATGATGATAAATGCCAACAAGACAAACACCATGGTTATCGGAAGGAAAATAAAGAAGATGAACTTGCGAATTCTAAATGAGGCAGAAGAGCAAGTGAACAGCTTCAAATACTTGGGGTGTACTATAAGCAGTAACATGAGCTGCTGCCAGGAAGTCAAAAGGCGGATAGCAATGGCCAAGGAAGCTTTTAATAGTAAAAGAAGCAACTTCTGCGGACCCCTGGAAAAAATAACTAAGGAAGAGACTAGTGAAGCGCTTTGTGTGGAATGTGGCATTATATGGGACAGACACAAGGACATTATGACGAAGTGAAGTGAAGTGAATAGAAGCATTTGTGGATATGGAGAAGAATGGAATGTGTGAAGTGGACAGACAGAATAAGAAATGAAGCTGTGTTGGAAAGAGTGGGTGAAGAAAGAATGATGCTGAAACTGACCAGGAAAAGAAAAAGAAATTGGTTGGGTCACTGACTGAGAAGAAACTGCCTAGTGAAGGATGCACAGGCAGAAGAGTTCGGGGCAGAAGAAGGTATCAGATGATAGAAGACATTGAGATGTCTGGATCATATGCGGAGACTAAGAGGAAGACAGGAACATAGGCGGAAAGAGAACCGTTTCCTTTGGGGGGGGGGGGGGCAAAGCAAAACCATAGAATCTCGATATAAAGAGATTACGCGGGATATCATTTATCTCCTCCCCCGTTATAGCTTGACCTTGGTACAGTATATCGGAATATGAATAATTTAATAAAGGTATTGCAAAATAAATTAAAACTGTAACAAAATATACAGACAATTTTACTTTTTTTTTCTCTTATAGAGAGGAGGGACCCGAAGGCTTGCGGTGCCTGAGGCTTATTGTGCTTACCACTCCTATTCTGTGAATTATTGGGCCGCGCTCTTGTGCAAGTGCAGCGTGTAGTGAACTTAACCCGGGATATTGTATGGATGATATGTGAATTAAATGATGGCGAAACCGAAAATTACCCAGCAATTGAGGGGTTTGGGGGAAAAACCAGGGTTTGGGGGAAAAACCAGGCAGTTCCAATAGAGTACTTTTCGAGACAATGAAGAAAAACTTACCTCCAAACAATAAGCATGTACAGAAGGGGCAGGTCCAAAATGCATTATAACTGTGAATGTAATTCTTGGAACTACTTGGTTCTTCGACCAAACGATAGAAAGTATTTTTTTGTCCTCTGTGCATAAATAATTAAAAAATACAAAATAAAAAAATTGGAGCTGCCTGGTTTTTTCCCCCAAAAACTCCTCAATTCTACTTCAATTGGTTGAGGAAAACCCCCAAAGAAGTAATTTGTCCCAACCAGGATTTGAACCTGGGCCCGCTCGTTTCATCGTCAGACGTACTAGACATGACTCCACAGCGGTGGACCACTTTTACATTTACTTTATCTGTTTATTTAAAAAGCAAGATATAATTATTAAATGTAAATTCTAATTATTTTATTTAATCTCGTCTTTAAGTTCACACATTATACAGAGATCACTTTTCTTTTTTCTGCATCGTTGTGCAGTATGTTATTCATATTCTCCAAGTGGCTGCTTGAACACCTGCAGAGTTCTAACACATGAGTACAGACTGTTAAAAAAAAAAACATTACAATGCTTCCATTCCTCAAATGAGGTATAGAAATTCTTATACATTTTGAAATTTCAAATAAGTATAGTCCAGACACATTGTCTGAAGACATTTATTCGTCGATTTAAGACTGAAACTTAATCATAAATAAAAGCAAGAAATATCTTTTGAATTCAATATTTTCTAAAGTTAATAGAAAAAAAAAGTTGGGCAAAATTTGGTGGGGGGGGGAAGTACCCCCTCTCCATGCTCCCCCATAACTCCGATATAGGCAGAAAATAGGAAAGACTGAAGAATGCTGGCTCTCATTTTGCGAAATGAAATTAGTTTCATCTTATATAGCCAGCCGCAGAACTACAATTTTATTTTTATCCAATGAGCTTTCTTAATATCTAAAAAAAATAATTGTTATCTGAAGAATACATATAAAATTAGCAATTTGATACTCACATGTTCTGCCGCGGTGGACGTGTGCAACACCGTCTCCGTGGCTACAGCAGTCGCCTCGGTCTGAGTGTGGCTGGTGGACGAGATGCGGTACTGCATCCCCGCGATGCTGCAGAAGCCCTCGTGGTGTGTGGACCTGGTGGTGCTGTTGACGTACACTCCCGTGATGGTCACGTCGGTGTCTTGGTTCAAGATGACAGCCACCTTCTTGTTGCTGCTGCCGCCGCCGCTGGGGGTGGTCCGCACCTCGATGACACTCCTGCTGCTGCCGCGGCCCTCCAGGTCGCACTCCTCCACCTCCACGTCACTACTAATACTACTACTATCGTCCTCAACTTCTACAATCTTCTTCGTCACCAGCCGCTTCTTGGTTTTCTTTTTACCCTGCTGGGTATTGTTCGCACTTGATTCCGCGTCGCCCGACACCCCCGTCTCGTCTTTGTTAGTCTTGGCGGGGCGCTTCTCAACAGAGTAGCTGGCGGCCAGGATTGCCGACGCGTTCAGACTAGCCATCCTCTTCCGAACTACCATATCCTTAAGATCCATCATGAGCTCGCATCTGTTCCGACGTCTCTTCACCACCTTCTTCAAGTTCTTTATTTGCTTCGTCGTTTTCTTCTTGATGCCACAACTCGAGCTTGATGTGGTCGTCGTGGTAGTCACCTTCTGTTGACGACGTTTCTGTTTGTAAGACGGGGGTGGTGTTGAAGTTGCCGAGTCACTGTTGCTCTCATTTTCATCGGATGAAGTTGAAGAAGAGGATGTAGAAGACGCGTTGTGCATATCCCAGTGTTTACCCATCCCCCGGAGCCCAGGAGCTGAACGCAGTGTTCTGGTAGTGGTGACCGTCACCTCGGTACTGACATTGACCGGTGCGGGAGTTGATTTCGGAGCCCGTGGGCTGCTGTTGCTACTAGCCCCGCACAAACCAAGCAGGGCGCCGCGGCTCTCGTTCTCATACAAACAGTGCACTTTGGCGAGAGCATTCAAAGACGCAACGCGGTGACGTTTTATGCCGCTCCAAAAGCCGAACAGCTTCATCCGCCTCGCCCGCTGTTCAGTATCGCTGCCACTGCTGCCATTCTTACCACTCTCTGACCTCGTTCTTTTTACTCCCGTCGCCGATTTCTTAACTCCAAGGACCTTCTTAGGTCTATCCTTATCACTTGAAGATTTGCTATCAGATTCACTTTTCTTCTTTTCCGACTTGTCTGAATCATCTTTTGGCTCCTTCTTAATTGACGTGCCGACATATTTCGACCGGCTTGCAGAACTATCACTAGTCTTTGATTTTGTTGCCACTGACTTCTTCTTTGAAGTCTTGTCTGGCATAGCAGGGGATTTTTTCCCGTCATCTGTGTTACTTTCCTCGAGTTTTATTTTGATTTTGTTCTTAATACTTTTCAAGTCCTCGTCGTCCGATGTATTTACAGTTGCTGGAGACAGCGTAGCGACAGTAGAACTAGGCGCCGATTCTTCTACTTTGACAGAAGACATCAATGGTATATAGGACTTGTTTTCGATGTCCTGAGGGGACGATAATTTCTCGGTAGAAGAAACAGGAGAACAGGGTTCTGACGCGGTCTGTTGTTCTGGTGACGTGTCGTCACTCGTAATATTCTCCTGTTTCATCTGTTGTCTCATAAGCAATACGTCCAGTGTAATTTCGTCAGATGTTGACGAATCTTCATCATTGCTTTCTGTGTTTTTCGGCGGCTTTCGCTCTTTTCCTTCACTCACTTCCTGCTTTGTATCAATAGGAAGCTGCTCTTTCGCTACAATCTTCTTCACAGATGATTTGGGTACTTTCTTCTTTGGCTGTTGCACTTTTTTAACTTTAGAATTCGAAGGTTTAGAATCTGTTATTTTCTTCAATTTAGTTGATATGACTTTAACGGATTTTACAATCGGCGGTTTTTTTGTTGATTTACCTTTGACGGCAGAACTTTCAGACGGAATGGCCTTAGACTTCTTCACGCACTTTCCTTTCGTTGCGGTCTCGTCTTTATTATCATTCTTATTTTCCTTCTTTGGCGAAGCGACCGTCTCTTCTTTGGTAGTTTCTGATATGATTTCACTAGGTGCCTCTTCACTTACAGCTGTACTTCCCTTTCCTGAATCTTCCATCTTTGGTTTCTTTTTCACGATCTTCTTCTTATCACTTTTCTTTATTGCACTTTCCTCATCTTTGGCCTTCTTAGTATTTCCCTTACCACTACCCTTCTCTGCTGACTGCGTCGCTGATACATTAGTACCCGATTGCACATTATCAGCAGCAGCGCTGCTCTGGCCCTCATTTTGATTGCTTGATGGCGACTCGTTTGACTTCTGAGTCACTTGGCCTTCACCATTTCCACTGTTTTCACCCGTAGTGTTTTTCTTGCGGGTTATGATCTTCTTCTTCTTTCCGATGGTGGCTTGTTGAACCATTACTTGCTTCGTGGCTGGATACTTCTTGAGACAAATTTTCTTGACAGATTTGAGATTCTGAGTCTGTTGTAGTTTCTTGGTCCGCGTAAGGGGAACAGGAACAGAAGTAATGGAAGGGGCTTTACTTTTCTTGATAATTACCTTAGTTTTTTTGGTGTTAAATTTGGACGATGCAGGATTTCGACATTGAGTCTTCTTTTGGGAAGGATTCTGATCTTCTGACTCCCCTGATGTTCTCCCTACGCTGCTACTGCTAGCAGCCTGAAGCTCCCCTGTTGATGACGCTGATACAGCCTCAACTGAAGACGTTGATGTTCCTGCTGTCTTCTTGTTACCACCAGTCACAGATTTCTTCGAAGGTGTACATTTAACAGATGATTTCACGATCTTCTTTTGGGACTTCGTGGCTGCAGCCGTCATCAGAATTTTCTTCACCGTAACCTTTCCCTCCTTGATTTTGATTTTCTTCAGTCCCACTAACGGAATGGAAATACTTTTCCTTGTTTGAGATTTCTTTATACCAGAATCCGATTTTGGGTTTTTTGTGCTACTGGCAGTGTCTGCTCTTTTAGGATGGTACGTAGTTTTCCTGACATTTGGCAGTGAAGGTTTTCTTTTGGAACCTGTATTAGATGTCGACGCATCAGGGCTCTGTTTATGAGTCGGTTTTGTAGAAGAATCTGAATGTAATTTTCGTTTCTTGCCACTAGACGAAGCAGCATTGGAAGTTGATGACGATGTTGATATTCTTTTGCCACCGGAAGGTGCAGTGTTACTGCGAGAAGATCGCTGTGGTGGTACGCGCATTTCAGTAAAAACCACCACGCGTATCAAATCACCAACAAATGAATTTTATTCAATGAATTCTGATTCTCAACAGTTACCTGGACATTCTTAACGTCCTGGAAGTCCATTCAAATCGCATTTCAATATGTATTAGTTCCATTCTTACGCTTAACTTACTATAATATTCTAACTTAATTAGCTTTCATAATTCGGTTTAACACATCCACACTGATGGCGTTCGCGGGAACATACAATGGCCATTATGTTCGTCCCACCCCGCGAGTTTCAAACACAACACCGGATTTAAACCTGTTATGATAGTTGGCTAATACATAGGTGCAACGTTCAGTGCAAACAGCACAGTTTTACACTTCTGTACATATAAATACAAACGACTTGCTTCATTAGATCATTGTTAAAGTAATAATGATGCACAATTCAACGATACCTCTGTCACCTTTCCAAATGTGCAGTCAGACATGAACAATTCATACATGGTGGTCGTCACTGTTCGGTCACTGTACCATTTCACACTCGTAATTATAAAACTGCACGTAACTGGTTTAATGATCAGATTTTCGACACAACAGCTAATTGTGGACCCATAGTTTGAAGACCACAGAACAAAGGTTCAGTTGGAATGAGCGTTGTAATCGCTTACGATATTCCATTATCTTAACTCACAATACAAACAGGAAGTTCAAGATGGATTTCACTAGAAAAACAACACATTTATGAGGTTTTTCATCTCGGGCGGCCAACTAGAAATGTATAAAGGAATATCTATGTTCAGTTAACAAAGGAAGACGTTATTCATCTACAGGTGGATCCACAGTTAATTTTCTGTTGTATACGAATAAAAATGACACTAATATCAGCCGTTGTGCCGCCGGTCCAAGTGAGTCACACACGTTGAGATTAATAAATTACTCACATACTGCAGCCTTCTCTCGGGAGGAGTATATGACCCCGACTGTCACTCCCTTTGTAATTTGGATCTGAAACAACAAAAAGAGAGATATTTATTAAAAACCTTGCAAAAGGGGATAATGAAAAACATGAAAGTTCATCCTCCAACGAAAACATGTGCACAAGTAGGCTGCAAAGCACAATATACAATATGAACGTCCTATAATCCCAAACAATTTAATATCTCAGAATATAATACCGTATAATAACGTTACTGTCCGACTCAGCAGAAGGATGTTTTAACATAATTGTTACAAATTGAAACAGCGATTGTGTGCTAAAGACAGGATAATGAAATGGGATAGTGATTCCCAATTTGTGATCCGCGGACCATGGGTGCTCATGAAACCAATCGTGACACTTTTCACAAAGACGCTACTTTTTAAACCTGTAATGTTTAATGTCTACGTCACCAATTTGTCTATGCGGATGAGTGAATATGTTAGGAGAAAATCCACAAACGGTTAGGGAATATACGGGCATTTTATTTGAAGCAAGTAAAGAAATAGGTTTGGAAGTAAATCCCGAAAAGACTCGTCTCGTGACGAAAATATTGTACGAAATGGAAATATAAAAATTGGCAATCTATCCTTTGAAACGGTGGAAAAATGCAAATACCTGGAAGCAAAAGTAACAAATATAAATGATACTCGGGAGGAAATGAAACACAGAATAAATATGGGAAATGCGTGTTATTCGGTTGAGAAGCTTTTATCATCCAGTCTGTTGTCGAAAAATCTTAATGTTAGAATTTATAAAACAGTTATATTACCGGTTTTTCTACATTGTTCTGAAACTTGGACTCTCACTTTCAGAGAGGAACATAGATTAAGGGTGTCTGAGAATAAGGTGGTTAGGAAAATATTTGGGGCTAAGAGGGATGAAGTTGCAAGAGAATGGAGAAAGTTACACAACACAGAACTGCACGCATTGTATTCTTCACCTGACATAATTAGGAACATTAAATCCAGACGTTTGCGATGGGCAGGGCATGTAGCACGTATGGGCGAATCCTGAAATGCATATAGAGTGTTAGTTGGGAGGCCGGAGGGAAAAAGACCTTTGGGGAGGCCGAGATGTAGATGGGAGGATACTATTAAAATGGATTTGAGTGACAGAGACTGGATTAATCTTGCTCAGGATAGGGACCAATAGCGGGCTTATGTAAATGTGGCAATGAACCTCCGGGTTCCTTAAAAGCCATTAAGTAAGTAATGTTTAATGGTAACTCACAGATGAAATAGTTTTTTTTTTTTTTTATCTTTTCCATACAAGCATCCTTCCTGCCGTCTTCGTAACGAAAAAAAAAAGCTTCGGCAGTCACAGTGAAAGCATTCTTACGTAAGGCATGTCGGAAGATCCGTAGAGGTATTTAGTATGTATTGTTACATACAATACAAAATAAATACATATTATTGACGTAGCGCACACCCGTTTGAGCACGCTCGTGTTTGGGAGCGGTTCTTATAAGTAACTACACTGCGTTCGTTCCTCGGCCGGACCACTAAAATATTCAAATTTGAAAATTGTACTTTCAATTATTGTTCCTTTTTAAAATTATTCATGTTTATTTTTTATTTCATCATCCTTAATTAGAAGTTTTTTTGTTTATTTCATCATCTCTAATTAAAACTTTTCTAACACTGGTTTATATTATTTAAGTTATGTTATAACGGTCCGGTCGAGCTACGAACGCACTGTATTTTATACTGAATGGAACATAACAAAAATTCAATAAAATTACAAAACCAATAGAATTATTACAAAACAGGGAGTGCGATATGGAAGCGATATTTATGAGCTATGTGATGAAAAACTTTATTATATACACACACAACTTCCTTAGTTGAAATGTTAAAATTGTTATAATTTTAAAGAGGTTATGTACGTTATGACTAGAGATAGGATTTATATGTAGTATAAGTTAAGAATGACTCCGTGTAGTGTTGAGTCGATGTGATGCCGGTTAAGAAGGTTTTAAGCCTGGCTGAAAGATTCGAAATGCAAGAAAATTCACAAGGACTAGACAATGCAGCTTTTAAACCTCTGGTGTTTTGTAAGTGGTGGTTAAGAGGATTAAAGACCCTTAGCGCTAAATAATGGAAATACTGAATGACAACAATGGCAAGTATAAGGAGTGGGGGGGGGGGCATGACTTGCATGTTTATAAACTATACCGACTAAAAATATTAGGTTTTACTACATACGAATCCTAGCTCTAGTTATGACTGACGGGTACCGTTATTATTTATATATTTGTGTGTTGTGTTATTTGTTTTATACGCTATCTTATATTTTAGTTTTCTGAATGAAGCTGCGATTTTGTATGTATTGGTATTGTACACCTAAATAATCACATCAAACGAACAAACAAATATAATTCAACTGGGGTTTACAAATGAAAATGCAATAGCTGCCCAGATTTTTACATAGGACACACAGGAAGATTCTTTCAAACAAGATACAATGAACACATTAAAGCTATAACTAAACCCTACATCACATCAAATTACGCAGAACATATTACCAACAAAATCACTATTACAATAACATACAAACAGATATGGAAATACTACACATCACACCAAAATGTCCACAGTTAAACATATTAGAACAATACGAAATAATTATACAAGCACACAATGACACACCGAAAGCATATACTTAATACACAATCACAATTCAAAATCCATACATTATTCGATATCATTATACATGACACACAAACAACCACTCCCCATCATAAGAGCAAAACATATCCACCCCTACAACTGACGAAAGCAAATACCGGAAATCAAGATCAGCTGGAGGAGCAGCAATTCGAAAGACACTGAAGATAACACTACACCGGTGTCGAAACGGGACCCGTCTGTCATAAGGTACATAAACTCTTTAAAATTATAACACTTTTAACGTTTCAACTGAGAAAGTTTTAAGTTTTAAACAAGTGTTCACGTGAACAAGAAACTATGTACAAAATTACTTTTGATCATATGAAATTTTCCGTACTTCTGTATGACAGCCTGTTCCACACATGTTTTGGAGTACTCCTACTTTAACAATCTCAACACTAGCTTCAAGATAATATGTGCTGTGCATTTACATTGAAAATCAGATTGGGGCTGTGATCCGTTCCGGTAATGAGCAGTCTTGGGAAGTTCGTACCAAAACATTGCTTTCATGTTGAGTGCAGTAGGTATATATTGTACTCCAAGCAGGAGAAAGACTCAGGGGAATGAGACGCAGCGGGGTGATGCTGTGAATGAATGTTGATGTCATAACGTCATACACGTGGGTACACGCATCTCCTTTGACTAACTCTCAAAGAACAAACGATAACACTGATACACACATATTTATAATATACTAGTTACGAAATTAGAACAAGGTTAATTTCTTGGTCTTTTAATCCCTCCATACAGGATATAACATATGAGTCCACACCTGTGGAGTAACGGTCAGCGCGTCTGGCCGCGAAACCAGGTGGCCCCGGTTCGATTCCCGGTCGGGGCAAGTTACCTGGTTGAGGTTTTATCCGGGGTTTTCCCTCAACCCAATATGAGCAAATGCTGGGTAACTTTCGGTGCTGGACCCCGGACTCATTTCACCGGCATTAGGCCTATCACCTTCATCTCATTCAGACGCTAAATAACCTAAGATGTTGAATTTTTAGTAGGTTATTTTACGACGCTTTATCAACAACTTAGGTTATTTAGCGTCTGAATGAGATGAAGGTGATAATGCCGGTGAAATGAGTCCGGGGTCCAACACCGAAAGTTACCCAGCATTTGCTCATATTGGGTTGAGGGAAAACCCAGGAAAAAACCTCAACCAGGTATTTTGCCCCGACCGGGAATCGAACCCGGGCCACCTGGTTTCGCGGCTAGACGTGCTAACCGTTACCCTAAGATGTTGATAAAGCGTCGTAAAATAACCTACTAAAATAAAAAATATATATAACATATGCAGGAGAGCGCATGTTTTTTTTTTAAACTGACGTTATAACGGTAATATTATCTATCTGATTATCTCCAATAGATGACGCAATAGTAAGCACATTCCTTTCACGGTTAATGTCCTGGTTGGAGAACAGTATAGGTCTATTGCAATTGCGTGCAATAGCTACTCTGTTCATATAAACAATTCACATTATATCCGGAACTATTTTTGTATAATGATGGATGACTTTAGACATTTCTTTACAATAATATGCACAGTAGGGAAGCAGTTTAATTACAAAGTAACGTTCGCAATGGAGTTGTGCAATTTAATGAGCGGTATTCAACGTGACAGAAGTAATTCCTCCAATCACAAGAAGTTCAATGCAATGAATCAAGAATTTACTGATAATCATAGTACCAAATGCAGAAACACTTTACTGTCAGTTAGTTAGTTAGTTAGTTGGTTAATTTAGTTAGTTACTGAGGTTTTAAAGGGCACGTCAGGTACTGGAAATTATGTAATGTGGAAATTTGATCTACAAATAATAGTTCAGGAATACTGTGCTATGAAAAATAACACGTGGAATACCTCTCTTTATATGAGAAATACAGCAATAAAGAGATACAGTTTTCTTTAAATTCCGAGTCAAATATACATAATTATTTTCGATAAAAAATTTTAATTATGGTTTATTTAACGACGCTCGCAGCTGCCGAGTAAATCTACTGACATGTTTGAGCCTGTCGCATTTAAATACACTTAAATGCCATCCACCTGGGCCGGGATCGAAACCGCAATCTCGAGCACAAAGGCTAGCGCTATACCGACTACGCTACCCAGACCGACTTCTTTTCGATACGTGCATAGTGTAGGTATGTTGCAATTTTCCTTCAAACAATTGAGTTGTCTATACCAATCATTATGATACAGTCAAGAAATGTGGAAATGATTGAAACCGTGAGATAATATGTGAAAGAATAATATTGTTCAAGTATATTTACCAATCCGCAGAAATCCCAATAGCCATTAATGCAAATATGAAAAGTATTATGGGTTTTAATATGATGTACCACATACGATACTAGATTCACGAACCTACTGTTCACTTGACGATAGAGACTGGTAATAAAAACTGTATCATATTTCAGATTTGCTGCAGTCACGTCTTATGACGTAGAAGGAACATTACTTACTTACAAATGGCTTTTAAGGAACCCATAGATTCATTGCCGTCCTCATATAAGCCCGCCATCGGTTCCTATCTTGTGCAAGATTAATCCAGTCTCTATCATCATACTCTACCTCCCTCAAATCCATTTTAATATTATCCTCCCATCTACGTCTCGGCCTCCCCAAAGGTCTTTTTCCCTCCGGTCTCCCAACTAACATTCTATATGCAATTCTGGATTCGCACATGCGTGCTACATGCCCTTCCATCTCAAAGGTCTGAATTTAATGTTCCTAATTATGTCAGGGGAAGAATACAATGCGTGCAGTTTCGCGTTGTGGTAGAAGGAGCATTTGCGTATAAATAGTTTTTTCTGAATATGTGAGTATGTCCTTTGGTAAATTGAAAATGTACATTAACTATAGTAACAAGTCTACAAACATATTACTAAGCTTAGTATTTCAGCTACGTCTAAGCTGGAATACAGTTGCCTACTCTCATACTGTACCTGACGTCACAGTCCAGGGATACGTCCCATCTGATACAACATAGAACCGCATCTTACTCACGCTCACTCTAGTTTGTGTTGAAGCCGGAACACGGTCATAGTGAGTGCTTTAAACCAGTGAAATGAAAAAGTTGTATCATTTACTTAACGTAACATTTGTATTTGTGACGAGGTAAAATGTCAAAGACAAAAAGTTCGAAGTATGAAAGGCTGGAGGACTTAATTCAGGAGTTCGGAGCCAATAATAATTTACATTACATGTAAGTTGTGCAAAGTAGATATAAAAGTTACAAGAAAGCAGAGCATTGAAAGGCACTGCAATACAAAAAGGCACAGAAATATGGTTGAACTTAACTCAAAACAAGCAGTACCATCAAACTCAGAGAGAGTACAATAAGAAATCCATGTTTTGCAGGGATCTATGTGCCATGATGGTCAATGCCAATATACCGCTTAACAAATTGAACAATAAACATTTTAGAGAATTTCTAGAAAAGTACACGAAGAAACATATTCCAAGTGAGCCCCAACTCCGTCAGCAATTTGTACCCATACTTTATGAAGAAAAAATGTTTGTCACGCAGGTAGGCCCTGGCCAACTTCGGGCTGTTGTGCCGTTAGATTATAAAGTCAGTAGTTGCTCTACTTTTATTTCAGGTTAGATGTACTCTACGAACATGCAGTATGAACATGTTTGTCTCTTTCTCTGCTGCATCACCTGGGTTCCACCTTAGACTACTATATAGACCAGTGATGTCAACTGATGCCCATAGGAGCAAGCGCGCGCTTTAGAGCCCAGGACAGCCTGAGCGCTTTACAGCAGAAAGGAAAGACAGACGACAGATGTAGTATATACCGCTTGGTCGAGCTATATACAGGGATGGCCAGCACTGATTCAATGGATAAAGGGAAGAGAACTTATTACAACTGTATCCATGTTAATTTTTAGATTGTCTGAGAAGTATAAGTGCATTATAAGAATGCAAGTTTTAATTTTAATGCTCATTTTTCACAAGTTTGCTTTTTTATTCAAAAGGAATATTTTCTCAACTTTTTTACAGAAAAGTGAAATTTTCAAATATGTTTGTTTAGTAGCCTTACAGGTACCACAGCAATGTTTTCGTAAATCTAATATATCGTAAATACGTATTACTGAAGAGAGTGTATTAAAATGTTTGAAAATATTCGCATGGAAATTGTTTGTAAGGAAATGTATTAACAAAGCAAATACTGTTACATCACAAACAAAAGATATGTGCCTATGTGTTGGTAAAACGTCAGCTCTATAGCTTCGGCACATTTCGAGATAATTTAATATTCTGATACCAGAAAGTTGCGCACCAATATCACCTAAAAGCATAATGCGAGAAGAGTTTTATTATGTAATATTAGTTACAGTTAAAACATATACCTAGACAACTTTGCTTTGCACTATAATATTGTTTTGATTACTTTTATAAGGGTAAAGATATCATCAATATCAATTTCAACTTATCATGTCATACTCAATGTATTTCTTTGGGATAACACTTTCTTTATGAATGATGTGTTTAATTCACTTAGTACAGTATAAGTTAGTTGTAGTTATTATGGAATTTGTGTGGATATTCCTTCTTTACTCTTTATTATGTTATTAACGTTTGAAACACAACTGCAATATTAGGCTAAGAAATAGGTGTTAGTAATTTTGTTTTACAGACAATATAGAAAATAACAAACAGAAAGAAGCCATATAAAAATAACGACATAAAATTTCACGTTCCGTTTGAAGTTTGTGCACCACTGTTTTCTTAATCCAACAGGCTGCTTATTCCTCCTAGCATACTTAGCGCTTAATGCCCGCACACGACGTCAAGGTTAGAAAAATGCACTTGCTCTGACATCACTGATATAGAATATTTACCCATAACTTGAGTCTTTTGGTAGCAGGAATACTAAGCTTACATATCACTATCGCTCTGAGTTCTTATTTTTATACGTAAATGACTTTGGAATGAAAATTACGAAGGTTCTATTTGACAATTAGTGTCTTAAATTATTTAGCTTATTGTGTTTCTTGTTCTATGGCCATGGAACACTGTACAAGATAAGTTTAGTTACCATCCTGATTGGCATATTTATTGTGGCAAAATACGATATGTATATCTGTAGGCTATTATATTTATCAGGAAATATTGAAGCAGGCCTATATCTGTATTATATTTATCTCTAACCCGTTATGATTATTTTGATTTTATATAGTAGTTTGAACTTTAAATGCTCGCTCCTGAGAAACTACAAGACACGACATACATTTTGCCTTGAAGCCACAGAATTTTAAGCCATTGGTCTAGCGCTGAGTTACGCTACATCCAATTTAAATGATGGTACCATTAGGTATGAGTGTGTGTCGGGACAAGAGTTCACTAACTGAAAATCCTTCTCTTGAAACCAGTATCAGTTTGTGACAACTACAGTACATACGTTACACACGCGACCGCGTAGAACAGTAATTGGAAATCTGCTCCACAAGCCATCTAGCGAAGCACCCAGATAACACTACCACTTTTTATTGAAGTCCGACACGGTGGAAATTTGATATTTAATTACATATAACTTCAAAACTGATGTCAAAGCAGCTTTATGAGCATGTTATTAATTTCTTTGAACTTAATATAATTAATATATTTTTACGAGAATTAAATTTTCCAAGAACGTTTCAGCATATATCGCGCACCGTGTTCGGCTATTAAAACCGTTTCCAAAAATAAAAGAAACAGAGAATGATGGTATGGTAGTCACAACCCATGCCGAGTATTTGGAAGGTCTGGAGTTCAAAACCTAGGACCGACTATCTTAACTTGGGTTTATCGTGGTTCCTCAAGTCTATCCAGACGAATACCAGGATTGTATTGTATTTAAACACATAAAATTGTTTAGCCACACGTTAAAAAGTGTTAACATTTTTGAAAAAGATATATACCTTGGACAGACGGCCCGTTTCGACGTGATGTTACGTCTTCATCAGTGCAGAATTCAAGATCATCAGTAGTTCAGGAGACACTGATGAAGACATAACATCACGTCGAAACGGGCCGCATGTCCAAGGTATATACCTTTTTCAAAAATTTTAACACTTTTTAACGTGTGACTAAACAATTTTATGATTTTAACAAAGTGTTAACGCGAACTATAATCAATGTATTGTATTTATTTACATTTCATGGTATTCGTACAGCGCTTCAAAGCTAGAATATGGAACATACCAAAACAATTGTAATAGTACTATAAATTCTTAATTATAGTCACAGTTTAGTTGAAATATACAGGGCGATTCACGAGGATTTATCATTACTTACGGAGCTTATTTCCGAAGACATTCTGAGTAAAAAAAAATATCCTATAAACATGTGTCCTAATCTCAATATTTTCAAATTTACACTAATTTGAAGTTGTTAGTAAAATACCTTTCTTATTTAGTTTTAAGGGTAGAAAAATATTACAAATAAACAATGAACTATTCAGAAGTATCATTTCTTTAATTGGTTAGTGTTCTGAAGCTAAAAATATGTTGTTAATTGCTTTGTACAGATTTTGATTTTCAATTTTTAACTAAAAATTACATCATTCTTACGCACTTATCACAAAAATTGTTACAAATCATACATCAGAAACTTGATTCTTTATGGTTTAATTCTGCAGTGCTCGGGAAAAGTGACGTAAGTCAGTTTCCACAAATCTTTTTCGATAATTTATTGACAACTTACGGAACATCTGCTCGCTTGGAAAAAAATACATAAGTATTTCTCCCATTACAATAATTCATACAGAAAAAAAAAAAATCAAATCGACATAAACCAGTGTAAGTTGTCAACAAATTATCAAAAAAGGTTTGTGGAAACTGACTTATGTCACTTTTCCCAAGCACAGCAGAATTATGCATCCTAATGAACAATCTTAAAGAATTTACACGAGTGGCGTGATTTGTAACAATTGTTGTGATAAATCGTAAGAAAAATGTAATTTTGTAGTTAAAAATCGAAAAAAAAAATCTGTACGAAGCAACTATGGAATTCACAACGCATCTTTAGCTTCAGAATATTAGCTAATTAAAGAAATGATACTCCTGAACAGTTCATTCTTTATCTGTAATATTCTTTTACCCTTAAAACTCAAGAATAATGGTATTTTACAAACAACTTCATATTAGTGTAGCTATGAAAATATTGAGATTGGGACAAATGTTGATATGACATTTTTTTTCTGAGAATGTCTTCGGAAATAAGGTCCATAAGTGACGGTAAATCCTCGTGAATCACCCTGCATACGGGACAGTTTTACAGTATAGTCTAGTAGTACAACACAAAGATTTAGTATCAATACTTAATACACGACAAAAATATTCATGAAGCGTTGTTAAATATAATAAAGCCCCCTACAGAATATAAGGCGTGAGAAATTAGGTAGGCCTATTTATTTAATTTGCCCCTAAATAATCTTATGTTTTGAGTTTCATTATTGATATCTATAGGGAGGCTATGAAACATTTTTACTGCCATATAACGCACTCCTTTTTTATAGCAAGATAGACTTGCCGATGGAGTAGACTATGAAAGTAATTTTTTTGATGCGTATTTATGCTATGAACTGTTGAATTAATTACAAAGTTATCACGACTACATACGAGGAAGTTTATTAATGAAAAAATATACCTGCAAGCCATGGGCATTATTTGTATTTTTTTTTTAAATAGTCCTAAACGATTCCCTACATTTGTCATCTATTTTTATTTTCTTTGCCTACTCTTTTTTCTAGTAGGAATATGGTGTTACTATCTGTAGAATTTCCCAAGAATATTATTCCAAAACTCATTACATTTCCGAGAGGAAGTATACAAAGTATATTGTTTTAAAGGTATTGATATTTACTATGTCTTACATAGATCTAATAGAAAAACATGTCGAATTTAGTTTGGGGGTAATTTCTTTAATATGAATCTTCCAATTTAACACATTATCGATTTGTAAGCCAAGAAATTTGGTTGTTGTTTCTATTAGGGAGCTATTGTTAATTATTGCGCTTGATTTTGAATTTGGGCAGGATTTAAAGCATTATCACGTTATACTTGCGTATGTCACCCACCCATCTTCTACAAGAAGAAGCCATCTGTTCGGGAAGAATAGCAACAAGCTGATATGCTTTTCTCTTTCAAGAAGCAAGAGAGGTTGGAGCTCCATTAGTGGTAAACACTTGTTACGTGTGAACACCCTAAACACTAACATAATGATACAAATTTCTTATTATTTTTAGTAGGCCTTTTGATTTTTACAAGAATTGCTGTATATCAGTGTATTATTATAAGTTTGCTCTTTTTTGCTATTTCTGTCAGCATATTGTCACGCATTCTTTTGACATACAGACCTAGACGTGACTAAAACGTTTTTTCTTGGAAACATAATATAATTCGTCATATCAACTATCAGTATAATTCACAGAGTCTCTATTCTTGTAAATATGATTGTTTACATCTTCTGGTATATTTTTCCAATGGTTAAGTATATTTTGTCTGGCTGTGTTGGTACTACTGGTGTTTCAGTTATATACTGCAGAAGATATTCAAGAGTCTGTTCTCCCATGGTCTACAAGAAGACCGTTCATGAAGAATTGAAAATCTGTGATCTATACTGAAGAAGAAAGTGAACAAAAAGAGGCTTACAACAAAACATGGACTTATTTAAGCACTGTCTGATATCTTGCTATCCATCGGCATAGCCCAGTCGGCTAAGGCGCTTGCCTGTCGATCTGGAGTTGCGTTCGGGCACGGGTTCAGCTTGGGCTGATTACCTGGTTGGGTTTTCTCCGATGTTTTCCCCAACTATAGGGAAAATGTCAGGTAATCTATGGCGAATCCTCGGTCTCATCTCGTCACATATCATCTCGCTATCACCAATCCCATCGACGCTAAATAATCTCGTAGTTGATACAGCGTCGTTAAATAACCAAGTAAAAAAATATATCTGGCTAAGTGATACTGATATTCAAAGAAAGTGTCAAACTTTGGTTTCCAGCATCTCTGACAAAATCAACGTGTTAATAAAGAATAAGGGAAGGTTCACAAAATATTAGTAACCTTCAGACTCAATTTTCTGTTAATTATTTCTGTGCAAAATACATTTTTGTTCATTATTTCTGCCGATAAATTCAGCTTTGTTGCACGTGTAATTAATTTAGTCTAATAATTTCCCCACGTCTGTAATTATGAAGCATAATCCATGCTTGTTTACTCCTACGCCTTGTAATTCACATTTTCTTTTAATTTTACTATCTGCTGCGTCGAAAAATATTATACATTGTGATTCCGAACACTACCTATATATTCTAAGGAAGTATAAGGTGAAGATTTTAAATTTTTAAATTACCGACAGCTTCGGTCCTCTTTGATTTGGAGTATGGCTACACTGAGACTACTGATATACCACATGAAGTCCCTTATCGATAGTTTGCTATTAATACTATTAATACAGGATGAAAGATGTTCAGTAACAGTAATTTTACAGACCTCTTTCCGGACGGTTGACTAAACAAGAAACAATTTGTCAAGCCTCTGTGTCATTACCAAAGGAAGGGAATATACAGCCAAATTATAATGCTCTCAATCGCAGCACATATGATCCAGATTTTCCGCCGAAAAGTGAATTACGTAACTTCAAGTTGAAAGAAATGAAATCCAAACTGACAGCTCAACAAACGTTACTGTCAAAGCCAACAACACGCTCTAGCAATGTTACGATGACCTCATTTAAAGCAAGTAACTTAATCGCCAGGAGATTTAAGTCGCTCAGTGAAGAGGACGAAATATTTTTTTTTTCTTTCTGGAAATTACGACAACCTCTTCGATAGGTTTAAAGATAAGAATGAAATAAAAGCTCTCATTCAAGACCTTCAACGTTCTAGAAGAACAGTAGCTCGTCGAGTAGACGATAATATATTGGTCATCTGAAGGAACAATTCCAGAAGGATGTCGTTGAATGAAGCATTTTCTCTCCAGTTAGACGAATCTGTTGATGTTAGTGATACAGACCAGAGTTTGATCTTTATTTGCATGATTTTCCAAGATTTTACCATCAAGGAGTAGTTTCTTAGCACGGTTTCATTAAAAGCAAGAGCCACTATCCTCGATATACCGTAAACTGGGGTTACTTTGAACACAGAGGAAACTTTTACATTTTTTCTACTGTTATAGATGGAGGTAAATTACCACAAAAATCATTCTCATACCAAATTTACTTCCATCTATAACAAGTGCAGCATGTACAAACCTAAATACGATTTTCTGAAAAATCGTTCAAAGTTTCCTCTGTGTTCAAAGTAACCCCAGTTTACGGTAGCCTATTTAAAGCTGTCTACAGTCTTTTTACGAAGACTAACATCCCATTGTTCAAGCTTTTGTGAATCACCAGTGACTGTGCAAAAGTCACGACTGTTTACAATAATAGATTTATTGCCCTTTTGCAGATGATTTTCCATATTCCATTGCTTATCTCTGCATAATACATCAATAATACACAACAACCGTCAGGCAGTAAGAGGTTAAATACAAGTAACACAATGAACATAAACTTCAAGACCCGTGAAAAATCTCTGCAGAGGCGTCTCTTCAATTTAACTTCTGATGAGGGAACACCACAATTAGTTTTGTATACTGAAGTACGATGGTTAAGTAGAAGTAAATTTTTCCATAAATTTCGAGATTTGTTCAGAGCAGTAAAATCATTCTTGAATGAGAGAAAAGATGAATATTAGCAATTGGAAGGTTAACAGTGGCTGTGTGTTCTTGCATTTTTAGGTGACTTTACTGGCACTCTTAGTGAAATGAATCTAGAATTGCAGGACAAAAACAAGTATATATCGGAGAGATGGTACGCACAATTTTCTCGTGAAAAATAAGGTTGTTCTCATGATGAATGATCTCAAAAGACAATGTTGGAGAATTATCCAAAAACATTATATGAAAAACACAAGTACATAACTGAAATTGATACTGTTCTAAATGAGTTTGAAGCAAAGTTCATTGAATTCCGAAATTTACAATATATTGTTCAGTATATGACCTGCCATCTAAATCAGGTTCGGATATCAAGAAAATTGCAGCCCTTGCCAGTGAATATTTTTGGAATTAGCAAGGTAAGTCAGGAAAATGAAATTATAAATCTGCAAAATAGCATTCTTCTGAAAGCTCATGTTGGCGATTCATCATTGTGGAAATAAGTGGCCAGGGACAAGTACCACAACTTAAGAAGATGCAGTGAAATGATCCAGTCCTGTTTTATATTTAATCACGATTAAAACTTCTGACAGCTCAAGTCTCACTGATAAACTACTTGGAAGATTTTTTGAGGCTTGATATCAGGAACTATCCTCCTGATGTTCAACACTTGGTGAATACACATCGCATTGGTTCAAGAATTTAGATAGAAATGTAGCGTATTATTGTTTTTCGTTCTATTTTAAAATAGATTTGAATTTCGTTATAAAGGAAATATGATTTGTTTTCATTACTATGGAATATTGCCTTCTTGTAACTTAGCAATATGCGAAAATACATCATTTTTGTTTTCAGTCTTGCAAGTAGACCATCTATGGCAGTCCTGGGCAACAAGTAGATCATCTATGGCTTAAAGTTGCCCACGCCTGGTATACAGGAAGCAAAAGAGTGTGATGCTGTGGAAGAAAAGCTATCAATAAGTAAACAGTGAAAGACGATAATAGTGACATAACGGAACAAAATAGCAATCTCTGGCTACCGCGTCCGCTACAATAATGAAATTATAAAAATAAGTTAAGAAAATTGAAAAATAACCAGTAGGCTTGCCAACCGTCCCTTATTTCTCGGGACAGTCCCGATTTCCATCATTGCGTCCCGCGTCCCGAAATAATTTGCACACGCATCAAAATGTCCCGATTTCATGGCATATTAGACATTTACAGCTGATTTTCATTCCTAACATACTATTGGATTTAGTCTGGATTGGAAGATATTTCCGAACACTCATACATACATGCTTCCAATATGTGACGAAATGGACAAATTACTCTAGTATGCATATTCAAGGCAGAAATTTAATTCTCGTTGATGTCAACAGAGTGACGGGTGCAATGATCGATCATACGCACATTTGGACAGGTTTGATCACAGCCTACAGGATACTTAATGAATCATCTATTCTCTGTGCTCACCTTATGTACTTTGACTTTAGTTTGGCGCCATTCAATATTACGTTCACTTTGTTCTACTTAATGCGTCATTTATTGGTTTCGCCGGAAACGTGAATAAAAAAAATAAATAAATAAAAATTTATACGACCACTATGACGATAGATATAGATATCAACGAGGACAACAACAAAGACTTGTAAAATACCGTAGCCCTCAAGTGTGATAAGATCTGATAGCCCTGGTGATAAATAACGTAAACGTCTTTGTGTTTTCCGAGAAGAGTGGCTGAAATATATTGTGTATGTAGGTTAAGTTAATTCGGGTAGTTCAGGTTACGTTAAGTTAGGTTAGTTCATATTGTTAGTAATTACATCAATATGATGGGTTCCTATAGTCCCGTCGCTCTTATTTCCGGCAGCCAATCACGTTGCAGGTCGGCTACATTTAAACGTGTGCGTCTTGTGATTCGCCGATGAAGATAAAGAAGGCTCGATAAATACTTAATATAATCGCCCGCCATTTTGGCTCTTTCGTTGGCGTTCGCAGAAAGCACACGAGGACGTTATTTGCCGCTCAATTATTTGCTGAATTACAGTGCGTTTGATTTATTTTCATAGGAGCTACGACATGATAATGTTTAACGGTGTGGCAAATAGATCCCTCGTCCGGTAGCTCGGCAACGAAAGAACAAAAATGGCGAACGATACTACCTACCTAGACTTTATAGAGCCTTCACTTTCTAAGACGTAAGCAAAGAGGAGGAGTCACGCCGGGAATAACAGCGTCGCGACTATTGTTACCAACGAGTTAACATTTCTTTTATAATGAGTTAATATTGTTTTCCAACTTGTTTTATGGTGATTTTGGTAAGTCTTTGTAATTTTTTTACGTATCAATCGAGGTGATTATATTGATACGTGGAAATAAAGTGCAATAAAATTGTGTCCCTAATTTTTACCTACGAAAGTTAGCAAGACTAATAACAATCGAGCAGTATTACCCATAAATACATTTATTCGGATCATGGTAACAGCAGCAGATGTTTTACACTCATGAACAAATCCAAGCCTTGGCGTAAAAGCTGATGCAACACCGAGTGGATTAAATCAAGTTAGATTTTTAATTAATCGACCCGGTGAATGTGATCAAGAAGGTGTATTTGCTGTTGTTGTGTAAAAATTGAGAATTATTTAAGAATAAGTTGGATTTAGTGCAAATTTCTCAGAGAGTGATATGATACAAAATGACACTCCACAATTCTGTTCACCTTTCATTCAAACTGAAGAGTGGGAGGAATGATGACGTCACATATGGGGAAGAGTCAACACTTGTTTATATATTCAGTTGAACATTTTAAAACGTGTTCTTATTTCCAGCGTTCTTTAAAAATTCAAACACTGCCTTGTTCTCTTACAATACACATTTCATTGTCGTAAAGGAACTATGGAAGAGCTATGAGTAAGGTTTTACAATTTATATCCTAGCGTTTATGTGAAACACAATTACTCCATTGTGACAGAGAGTTACATTACGTTTGAAAGTTATTTACCTAGTACAGAAAACGACTAACAGACGAGATTTATAACTGATATATAAATCACAATGAAAGTAGAAAATTGTAATGTCACCGCTGATGTATTTACACTTTTTTTAAACCACGCGAATAACAATAGCAGAGGACCACAAAACAGACTTGAGTAACGCTTCCAGTTGGTTGCGGCAACTACCCACCCTTCAACATAATGTCTATGTAGTTGGACAGCTTCATATAGATTAAATCACAATGTGTTGAATACGTCACTCAGCCGCGGGAGAGTCAAGAGCTGCAGCGGGAGCGCAGTGAGAGGAGGGGAGGGGGGAGGTTAGAGCTGATGCTTTTGGAGAGGATGTTAGTTTCGGGAGCAAAGCAAAGTCCTACTAAATAGATCGATTATTCCGGACCCGGAGAGGGGTTGTGTAGGGTGGGGGGATGCAGTCAGTTTGTCGTGATGTGTTGACAGCGACACCAATTATTCGGCCCGGTCGTATGTGGAATGCAGGCACAAGTTGCTGCGCTTGGCGTCTTCTCCCTGCCGTGCTAGGTCATTGCCGTTTATGTCTCAACTGAGTCACTGTACCTCGTTTACATTCAGTGCGACTCGGTGTCATGTTTTTAGCACTAAGGTGCGAATAGAATTACTGAATGTTACCTTTCCTACGTGCAATAATTTTATTCACGACGCCATTCTAATACGAAAGGAGGCGTTCACCCACAGACTACGGTGGGGGACGTCAACAATGCAATGTACATTAAAACAAAATGAATCGCTTCATAAAGAAAGGGCATCAGTCACAATTTTTTCGAAATTGAGTTAACATTGAATTTCCCATCTTGAATGCTCAACACATCATTTTATCAAGAAAAAAAAAAACCAGTCCAACGTTTCTTTCATCGCGATATTGTGTTCGGAATGTGAGCGTTTTGTAAAGGAAGAGGCATCGGACAGTTTTTCTTCATTTCCCACAACTTAGCTAAACTGGACTGAAGCCCTTTCTTTATGAAGCGATTCAAATATACTTCATACACACAGGTTATTTAGTAATACTGCACGAACTTCTCCGGATATACTCGTATAGTGTGTCCCAGAATATTTACAGACAGAGATAGACAGACAGACAGACAGACAGACAGATAGATAGATAGATAGATAGATAGATAGATAGATAGATAGATAGATAGATAGATAGATAGATAGATAAGATTAGATAGGTTAGATTAGATAGGTTAGATTAGATAAGATTAGATAAGATAAATAGATAGATAGATAGATAGATAGATAGATAGATAGATAGATAGATAGATAGATAGATAGATAGATAGATAGATAGATAGATAGATAGATAGATAGATAGATAGATAGATAGATAGATAGATAGATAGATAGATAGATAGATAGATAGATAAGATTAGATAGGTTAGATTAGATTAAATAGATAGATAGATAGATAGATAGATAGATAGATAGATAGATAGATAGATAGACAGACAGACAGATAAGATTAGATAGGTTAGATTAGACAGACAGACAGGCAGGCAGGCAGGCAGGCAGCCAGACAGACAGACAGACAGACAGACTAGACTAGACTAGACTAGACTAGACTAGACTAGACTAGACTAGACTAGACTAGACTAGTTTAGATTAGATTAGATAGATAGATAGATAGATAGATAGATAGATAGATAGATAGATAGATAGATAGATAGATAGATAGATAGATAGATAGATAGATAGGTTAGATTAGATTAGATAAATAGATGGATAGATAGATAGATAGATAGATAGATAGATAGATAGATAGATAGATAGATAGATAGATAGATAGATAGATAGATAGATAGATAGATAGATAGATAGATAGATAGATAGATAGATAGATAGATAGATAGATAGATAGATAGATAGATAGACAGACAGATAGATAAGATTAGATTAGATAGGTTAGATTAGATTAGATAGATAGATAGATAGATAGATAGATAGATAGATAGATAGATAGATAGATAGATAGATAGATAGATAGATAGATAGATAGATAGATAGATAGATAGATAGATAGATAGATAGATAGATAGATAGATAGATAGATAGATAGATAGATAGATAGATAGATAGATAGATAGATAGATAGATAGATAGATAGATAGATAGATAGATAGATAGATAGATAGCCGTCACTTAGGGTCTGTCCATCTTCTTCCGAGCATCTCCCATGTTGTCCTGCATGTCGCCGTTCTTGTGCACTGTCTACCAGCTTCTCTCCTGAAGAAGTCGCTCCATCGGGTCCTCGGTCTTCCCGCTGTCCTCTTCCCTGTTCTTGGATCCCACATGATTGTCACATGCGCCAATCTTGACGTGTTCAGTCTGCTCACGTGGCCTCCCCACTTCCACTTCAGTCGCTGAGCTGCCATCACGACGTCTTTTAGACCTGCCATCTTCCTTTATTCTTGTGGAGAGATATTTTGGTGATCCTACGTTCCATTTTTCGCTGGCATCTTTGTAGTTTTAGTTTTTCTCTTTCTGTGAGCGACAATGTTTGGCACCCATAATGTAGCGTGGGTATTATACAGTGCTTGTTTCTTGATGTTCAAGTTTTGGAACTTGTCTTCAAAAATAAATTTCATGCTCCAGTACTTTCTTCAAGCTAAGGCTATTCTCCTGTTGATTTCTGTAGGGCAAGCGTTCTCAAATGACATCATCTGTCCAAGGTAACAGATAGATATTACTTCTTTATTTTTGTATGTCTGTGTGGTTAAATGCTGTTAGGAAGTTGACTAACTCTGAAATTATCTATTTGAATCATTTCAGGTCCGAATCCATCACTCAGAGCACCACAATAGCAACTGTCAATGCTAATGTGTAACTTGATATGTTCATAAATTATGCTATAAACAAATTACAGGAGATGCAGTCAATAATTTTTCAACAGGACGAAGTACCACCACATTGGGCATTGGACGTGCGAGAGCAACTGGATCAAGATTTTTGTCATAATAAAGAAACACAAGACAAGGATATGAGCGACATGTCAATTCGATCGACAACAGGCAGGAAAGTTCGATGTTTTCCTCAACCGTAAGGCGAATGTCAGGTAATCTATGGCGAAACTTCGGCCTCATCTAGCCAAATACCAGAATCGTCTAACATGGCGCCACAAAATAAACAAAATCTCGAATGTCTTACATGCGGAAATGTTTTGTCAAATCCGTCGATGGTGCCGAATAAACTAAAAGGAATTTAGAATTGTCGTTTTCAACGTCATACTTGTGTGAATCACCATTTTCTACCACGAAAATAGTGAAGTCTAAACAAAAGAATACACTGCTGCATCTTTAAGATTATTTATGTGTTGGCCTGTCAACCATAAGGCCACGCAACATATAGAGAAACTCTGTGCAACCCACCAAGCTCAGACTTCACATTAATTTAAACATATCGAGTTTTCAAAACGGATTATAAAAATCTTTTATCGGACATCAGGTATAGATAGGTTGGGATTTTTGACACATACCTTTGTTTTTCTCTAATGCCACTCAAGTTGCTGCTTGTTTCTTAGAATTTCCGATTGCGTGTTATCAACCTATCTACAACACTGGATGTTCGACACTACATAGAAGTTATCAGTGCTTCTTTTTTCTGGCGGAACCATTGGAACGCCGTTCCGGCACCTTTTTCTTGCATTTTTCTTCATGCAACCGAAATATGTGTGAATAATTATGTTTTAATATAATTTTCCTTTGAATTCTGCTTAGACGTTGAAAGTCTTAGTTGGATGAAAAGGACGCTAAAAACGACAAAATTCCCCTGCTGTGAACAGTAATCCCTCGTCCGCTATAAAATATTCTACATAGAGTTCCACCACCTTTTTCTCCATAGGTTCTTATTAGTATAATATTCATAAAAACAAATAAGTGTATCGCGATATTGTGGGCGTTCAGTAAAGTGTGTCGTCAGTCAAAAAAGGTTGGGTACCACTGCATTAAGGATCCTAACCCCGACTATCGTGGTGAAGAATGAGAACTCCATTCGATTAATGACGATTAATATAAATGTATTTGGTGGAAGTGCAAAGCTGTAACACAATTAACCAAATTGTCAATAATTACTTGCAAACAACGTTACTGTCTGATGATCAGTTGTATGCATCAGATTTCAGTAGGATAAGCACATTATGGCACTAGCGATCAATACTGGGGTTTAACTATCATTACGAACTACGCGTGTCGCTCAGAGTCAATCATTTTCACTCTCTGGTTGTGACTTACACGTTACAAATTATATGTCATCACACGTTACGTTGTCGCTGATGTAAATAAGCTGTTAAGATTACTCGTGGTCAATATTTTATAATGTAGAGAGGCTATAAGATCATCGTCATCATCTACGTAGGCAGTTCAGTAATAATGATTCTTTTACTGGCATAGTTTTGAATTTAAAATTTAAATTTTGTGATATAATGTTAATTTAAGGCCTTATCTAAAGCATTATATTCCCCGAGAAGACTACTTCGCCATGGTGATTCCCAACCAAGTGACGTCACGTGAGTCTGTGTGGCGAAAGCAACAATACGGAAAGTAAAAGATCTGACATGTGGATCATTTTAGATTTAAACATTAAACTATATTATTAATTTTACGCAATAGTTGGTTGTACGGCTACAAATTGTACAAATAATAAATTGTAGGCATGGACTCTACAAATTATACCATTTTCCTGCTGACAAAGAAAGAAGAAATAAGTGCAGTGCCGGAGTTAGGCTTAGGCAACCTAGGCAGTTGCCTAGGGCGGCAATTTCCAGGGGAGGCTGCATTTTCTCTTTCTTTCTCTTCCTTCTTTCTTTTCTTCCTTTTCAATTTTATTTTACAGTGAAATTTGTTTTTAAAACACTTGTTGGCAGCGGCGACTCGTGATAGGCCTACTTTTTTTTTTTGTAGGATAATATGAGACTGACGATTGATGACAAAGACAGAAACTAATAATAATAATAATAATAATAATAATAATAATAATAATAATAATAATAATAGAGCATGCGCAATTAATTTCTTGCTACAGTTAAATTCTTCTAAATGATCAAATACAACTTCACGTATTCTTTCGGCAGTCCTGTCATCTGAAAGTCCTGTTAATTCTTGTGTTTTATTATAGCTTAGTTGATTTATTTTTATGTAATTTTCGTTTTTATTCATTTTATTTTTTTATATTATATCATTTTAAATTATTTATTATTTCGTTTATTCTATTCTTTTAAAATGACCAATGAACTGCATTTAGGGAGGCTACAAGGGGTACTTGAAAATTCGCATTGTAGTCTCTGACAGAGTTTCCACACCACCACCCAGAAAGAAGGGTCGTAGTATTAGGATATACGGTCATATCCTCAAACGCGGTTTAAGTCGAGCCATAGCCCGCCCTCCGCACTCACCCCTGTCCTTAACTTCACTGCTAGAAAAACCGTTTTGTGTAAGATATTTGGAAGGTTCCTGGGAAAGCATTCGTAAGGTGTGAGATGTGCAGTGGCGACAACTCACGACAGAAAGTAGACGTTTGAAGAAAATTACTACATCGGGAAGCATTAAAAATAAAATCTGTAATTAAAATGTTTTCTATCCTCAGAGGCACGAAATTAAACTGTAGGATCATCCTCAAATCCTTCATGGAGGAATCGTCACTGCTTGTTGGTAAATCTTTTCTGAAGTCTGTTCTTGAACACCTTGTGGAAGTCGGATATTGTTTTGTTATCGTATTGTCGTAGTCGTAAAAGGAAAGTGTGCAGCTGCATAGTTATATTGTAATCCCGGTATCACGTCATTATACTATGAAACTGCTTAAATTTAACTGCATGTATAAACAAGAATGCAGTGTTGAAAATCAAATTGGATGTGCGTTTATTATATTATCGCTATGAATAGTAACCTCAACTCTGTTACATTTCCGATATAATATATCGCCAACAAAACTATATAATCACTTTCCAGCATGTGCACTATGTAATTCGATATGAAAGATTTATTCCGCAAAAAGTTGGGAGTTTATTTTTCAATTTACTTTATACTTCCTATCGAAGTGAGAAATACTCGTAATAATGCTACCACCAACAAAAACATTGCTTAAAAATAAACCACAGAATGCCTTTCACAAATCAATTTTCTTTCGACAATGAAGAGGTTTGAATATACTGTATTTCTTTGCATCGGATCTAATGTGCTTCAGATCGACTTTGACGACATCATGAATGCTTTCTCTGTGAAGAAAGTTCGAAGGAAATCTTTATATGAGTAATTCATAAGTAAGATTAATGTGTTGTAACTTTTAATTCACAACGAGAATGCGACTTTTATTTACCCGTCAACAATGGATATTCCACTCAACACAGCAACACAGTAGTCGTTATTGCATTCCACCGAACGACAATGACAATTCACGTGTATTATTGAGAAGAACAACAATGTACTCATAATTTCAACTGATGTTCCCAAAGCACTATGTACAAAAACAAAACTGTCAGTTCTCAGTTCACAGTTCGTTCGCCTTGGCTAGATCTTCTAGCTCACTCAAGTTCACGGTACATAGAACCCCAAGCCTTCTAGGTACAGTTCACTGCACTTCGAACCCAAGTCTTCCGGATAAAGTTCACTGTACTTCGAACCCAAGACTTCCGGATACGTTGCCTTCGCCTGGACGCTGCCACAGTTACTCAAGTTCACTGTACCTCGAAGTCAGATCCACTGGATACGTCTCCGCTAACTACGAGCTCTCTCACAGCTGGCTGACTGACTACTCACACACACTCGCCCCTTTTATTTATTAAATCACACGTTCTCGAACCTTCGGTTCGCGTGGCTTTGCGAAACTTCCAGAGGGACACGTTTCTAGATGCCCCCCCTTCCTCTGCTTCGCGCCGCCCCGCGCCATCCCTTGCACTTGATGCGTGCGCAACATCCGAAGCAACCAGATCTTCCAACATGTGCGCCAAATTATTTTAATTCCAGTAAGTTTTTGAATTGTAGCATTTCATTTAAAAATAATTTAAACTAAACATGACCTGTATAAAATCTGCTTATAAACTGTTTGTGAGAGTTGGTGAGCGGCAAATTTTAGCACTGCCTAGGGGCGGCACTATACCTAAATTCGGCCCTGAATAAGTTGGCTCATAAATTTGAGACGCAAGGATTAGACTCCAACCATATATAATTACGTTTGTAATATAAATATAATTCATCATATTTTGTGGTAAAATCTTCTAAAAAATATAATGATTTGAATGTTTGCATTCAGTAGTCATCAGGGGATTCTAACTGCATTCACTGAAACATTTATGCAGGTTACACTACTTCATATAGAGTTTAATTCATTGTTGTGACTGTTATCCTAGTGGTCAAAATGCTGGCCTTTAAGTCGGAAAGTCGAAGGTTCGACTCTCCATGTGGAGTTGTAATTGCTTTCTACCTTCGTATTCAGGCTAACAGGTAACAGGCTACGGCGTGTTTACATTCTCCAAATATCCATTGCGCTAGCTGTACTTCAGCAATGCTTAACCGCACCGCACCTTAACGCAGGGGTTCCCAATCGATGTGTCGCGACACACATTTTATTTTGAGACAGACTTTACCAATGAAACGTGCAACACCTACAACAATGCATTCTCAGTTTAATTTTTCTGCCTAGCGTTAATTCGAATGAAAGTGAACATCTGCAACAATGTTTAGTAATTCGTTTACTCTTCCCACTTAGTAATAAACACAGTTCAGAATCGTCAGTAATTATACACGTGTGAATAGGCGATAGTGCGCTTGTTTATCAAAAGTCCTTTCTTAGATTTTATCCAGGATAAATTTTTAATTCGAAAAAGATCATTTGAATTGCGTTCTAATACTAATTCAAATAATGTGAGCGAAAATTTATTTCAGGGTGCACGAAAACGTACTGCGTTTCGTAAATATAGTGATTAATACTTGCAATACGGTTTTACGTGGCGTCGACATGAATATAAACAAAATCTCGAGTGTCTTATATGCGGAAATGTTTTGTCAAATCAGTCGATGGGGCCGAATAAACTAAAAAGACATTTGGGACTGCCGTTTTTAACGTCATACTTGTGTGAATGGGCATTTTCTACCATGAAAATAATGAAATCTAAACAAAGGAACAGACTGCTGCATGTTGAAGATGATTTACCTGATGGTCTGTCAACCATAAGGCCACGTTTAGAGAAACTGTGCAACCCACCAAGCGCAGACTTCACATTAATTTAAATAGGCGAGTTTTCAAAAACTATAATAAAAATCTTTCATCGGACATCCAGCATAGATAGATTGGAATTTTTAACACCCCTTTTTTTTCTTCTAATGTCACTCAAGTTGCTAGTTGCTGATTTTTTTTTTTTTTTTTTTTTTAAAGAATTGTCGATTGCGTGTTAACATCGACCTATCTACAGTCCGCACATCAGGAGAAGATCCGAGCAAGGAATGTGAGTTTTTCCCCTTCTCTTACAACCAACTCCCCAATATGGAACCTGCCGGCTAATGACTACACCTTGTTTGTCCCAACCGGCCAATGACACCATCTCGATCCGTTCCGGCACCTTTTTTTTGCATGTTTCATCATGGAACCGAAATACGTGTGAGTAACTGTTTTTATATAATTGTTTTTTGAATTCCGCTTTGGCCTTGAAAGTCTTAGTTGGATGAAACGGAGGTTAAAAACGACAAAATTCCCGTGCAGTGAACAATAATCATCTCCCTGTCCACTATAAAATATTCTACACAGAGTTTCACCACCTTTTTCTCCACAAGAAAAGATATTATTATTATTATTATTATTATTATTATTATTATTAATAATAATAAAAACAACCGATGTCGTGGTATCGTGGGCGTTCAGTATAGTGTGTCGTCAGTCAAAAAAGGTTCGGAACCACTGCCTTAACGCACCTCTCCCCTTGAGCTCACAGGCTTCAATCACAACAAAACATCAACACTCCAGCTCGATACACTTAGAAAACGAACGAGCAATAACATATTCTTCATGTAATTTAGTAGAATAATCTCCATTTATATTTTGTTTGAGGATTGTATTCTTTACTTTGCGATTGTTTTGAACTAATTTGCTTTCATTTAAGTTCATTGAAAGAATACAACATTATGACTATATAGACAAAACATAAAACACGAAGCAGCGACCAAGAAGAAAATAAAATACGAGATTGTACGGAAAAGGAGGTTTTAACTTAATTAAGACTGATTGAATGTTCTAAAGCTCAGTAGAAAATAACTTTAACTTCACCAAAAACAGGGACTCCACTCTTCTCGTATCTGAACAGCCCATGGAATATAAATAAAAGTATCTTTGAACAGTTGATGATTAGGCTTACGCCCTACACGGAAAAATAATCTGTAGGCGCCACTGTGTGTAAACAAACAGAAAGCCGAAAGATTATTGCGAAATTTACGATTCGGAGATTGCAAACACACACAATATCGATGTGTATATATATATATATATATATATATATATATATATATATATATAAACAGATAAATTTCCATAATCAAATCACTGTTACTTCCTAGAAATTACAACGATTCTTCCTCCTCTAGACATATTTCCTTGCCCCGAGGAGGAAAATGAAGGCCGAAGTATAAAATAATTATTAGGTGCGGTTGCGCGACAAAGATAATACGGTGGAGTACGTGCTCAAGTACACACATTCACACTTTTAAGTAGGAAACGCACGTGGCGATGGGAGTTCTTTAAACCACACTCATTGGTGTAATCATGTCTCTGACACAAACTGAAACGTGGATTAAGTATTCGACGTTCAATGACGAAGACATATAGCAGCGTCGTATCTGTATGTCATGAAACCTTTTCTAAAGGAGATTATTTAAGTTAAAATAATTTTACTTCAGAATATACGTCTTTCTCGTGTTAAATTGTACCGTTCAGATTTAAACATTTCAGCCTATTATGAGCCATCTTCAGAACTGGAGAGAAAGACATATAACACATATTCCGAAGTGATATAGTGTTTTTTTTTTTTTAATTTTAGTTGGTTATTTAGCGTCGATGAGATTGGTGATAGCGAGATTTTATTTGGCGAGATGATGCCGAGGATTCGCCACAGATTACCTTGCATTCACATTACGGTCGGGGAAAATCTCTGAAAAAACCCAACCAGGTAATCAGCCCAAGCGGGGATCGAACCTGCGCCCGAACGCAACTTCAGACCGGCAGACAAGCGCCTTAACCGACTGAGCCACGCCGGTGGCTGATATAGTGTTATAATGTTATGTTTTATTTAACGACGCTCGCAACTGCAGAGGTTATATCAGCGTCGCCGGATGTGCCGGAATTTTGTCCCGCAGGAGTTCTTTTACATGCCAGTAAATCTACTGACATGAGCCTGTCGCATTTAAGCACACTTAAATGCCATCGACCTGGCCTGGGATCGATCCCGCAACCTTGGGCATAGAAGGCCAGCGCTATACCAACTTGTCAACCAGGTCGACCGATATAGTGTTAAAAGTTGTGTAATCAAGATAAGAGGAATCATATAATACACAAATACAGGTCAGAGCGGACAAACGCCATAAAAACATTACACCACATACACTTTACCCAATAATTTTATTTATGAATCCATTTAATTTTTATATTTATCTTCTGTCCTCATTTTGTAGACTTCGTTTTTGTTCTGGCGATTTATTAATCTGAAGTCGAATTTTCTTAATAGCATTTTTCATATTTTGTTTATACTGATAGTCCACTGACTCAACTTCCCATAAACATTTTTTCGACTCTGTAAAAAGTCAGCGTCTTAATTAAATCGTTTGTAATTACAGAAAACTTACTAGATTTAAAATGTATTGTTGAAAATAAAACAACTCATGTCTTTCACCACAGTCTAATATCGAAACGCATTCAGATAATGAAGCTACCTATCCAACAACAATTAAGTTATCTAAACTTTCTAAGCCACTTTCGGATAGCACAATTCTTGCGCAAGATGCCAATGCACTTTTTCTAGCTGTTTACATTATGCAACGCAACCTCTCTTGCTCAACTTGACATTGCATACAACTTAAGTTGGACTATGGACGAGAGTAGGCCTATCTTTACACTGATCTTTCAGCCACTCATAATAAATTTACAAATTTCTTTCGCTTGCTCGTCTAATGTTTTTTTCGGTTAATTTATTACGTCATTCGGTACTGCTCTTGGTTCATCATATTTTCAAATGTTTCAAATTGTTGCTCCACAGCACTATCAGATACAGGCAAATTATCAATTTCTAACGTCACTCAAGTCCACACCTGTGGAGTAACGGTTAACGCGTCTGGCCGCGAAACCAAATGGACCGGGTTCGATTCCCGATAGGGGCAAGTTACCTGGATGAGGCTTTTCCGGTGTTTTCTCTCAACCCAACATGAGCAAATGCTGGGTATCTTTCGGTGCTGGACCCCGGACTCATTTCACCGGCATTATCACCATCTCATTCAGACGCTAAATAACCTAAGATGTTGATAAAGCGTCGTAAAATAACAACCTTACAAGGAACTCCGATTTTGACTCCTCACAACTTTATCGCTGTCCACACGACACGAGATCTGTTACATTTGTTATGCGGAGTTGCCAACTCGTCAAATCAAATGTCACCAAATATTACTACAAAAATCACCAGAAAATCACCAAAATATAATTTTTATTAATTTTACTTATGTGGGAGCATTTGTGTTGAAATACAAACAAAACGAAGATACGTCCCTATATTTATAAATTCTAATTTTACCTTACTGCTTAGAACATCTCGAGAAGTTTATGATGCGAACACATATGACTGGAGAGTACCAATTTGTTTAACTACATATTTTGATAAACTGTAGCTATGACAGCATTTGTTGACTATTTTCAAGCCGAATTTAATGCACATAATAGTATGAAGTGTTTCAATTTTCATTCTATTTCGCAATATAGATTTGGTCAAATTCATTACACTGAAAGCGCATTCAACATGGGTATTTAAGTATGGAAGATTTAGAAATGATAAAGTGTAGCAAGCTCAAAAAAGGGATTTTCATAAATAGTAACACTGAAATCCACACTATATTTGTTTATGAAGTGCCTTAAAAGTTTAAAAAGGCCGTTACGTAAAGAAAAGTTCCAGCAACTGATTTACAAAGCGAACTGCTAATGAAACAGAACAAAAATCCACTGACCTCTTCGTTCCTAATTCATGTAACAAAGATAGTAGAGCAGGTTTAGGTGGCTAAGATTGGGGGCATGAAGGGTAAAATTGTCACTGAAGGAGAGCACATCTGTCCATTGTGTGTGTAAAAGGATTCTAGGAGAAACATGTTAGCCCACTGTGACAAATCAGAGCAAATCCGGAGAAAATATCTACCATCCTCAATGCAAAGTCGGAATAAGGGTTCGCTTGCATGTCTTGATCTCATGGAGAATAGAGAATACGAACAAAAGACTGGATTGTTCCTCTTGAAGGCGACATAGCTTAGAACATCAGCTGTTGAAGTCTATTATGCGAATTGACGAAGGGATAACGGTAACTTTTGAATTATACACTATAATGCCTGTTTATATGTTAGGTTAGGATTATAATGTGTTTTGTTTGCACTATTATCATACTAATCTGTGTGTTCTTTTGGAGAGTGGTTGGATCTAATCATAGCATTGGATTTAAGAGCAAATTCTGATAGTATAGTGCTGAAAAAATCCGTCTATCTATTTACTGTCTGTTTCCTCACGTTCATTGTCTTGTAACTTCTATCCTGTGAGGGAGGGGAACCCCCACGTGGAGACGTTGTTACATTAGTGGCAAAAAAAAAAACCGGACCAACCCTTGTAGCTGATATCAGAGCCTTGTTCACTCCCGAGCACGATAGACTGGTAACTAAAACTTTCGTGGTTCGAATCCTGCCCGGGAAGGAAACTTTTTTTTGCTCCTTATTCAAATTTATTCCCAATACTTTTCGATTGCAGCGATATTTTACCAGAACATGAATTTTATCAGCTTATTTTCTAATGGCTTTCGGAATGGACTACGTCAGCAGTCGAAACTACAACAATTTCAATAGATTACTAGCTATCTTGTGAATGCGGGCGTGGCATGCGCAGTGGCTCATTTCGGGGACTTTGATTATTCCGTCGGTCCGGTTTTTTTTACCACTATTGTACATTATTTTGAAATTCTACGTGATGCCAACCTATTTATAATCAATTAAGAACTAATGTTAATTAAATGAAAAACCGGAATAAATTAAATATTAATTTTATGCGTCCAATACACTAGATTTATCACTAGACTTAATGGCTTCTCAAAAACACCAGATCTGGTGACAAAATCACCAACTTGGCAACACTGATATTATGTTTGCTCATTTCTGGTGCTGGGTATGTTTACAGTATCAGCATAGGTAAATATTTTTGCACATCATGCCACTGCTTAAGAGAATTCGCTGAGTGGTAGTGTACATATTTTTTTCATTGCCAGAGTGCAGCTGAACTCAAGTCGGTTCATCCTACCCAAAGTACATGTAGCGTTCTAGTCCCTGAATATATTTAATACATAAGCTAGTGCGTATTACTTTTAATTTTGCTGGAATGTATGATACCAATTATTGTTATAATTAATAAACTCCAAATCTAGTCCTAATTTCTAGTACCTTTGCCACGATTGCTTAACATGAATGTAGAAGCAGTAAGTAGGCTACGTGCATTCATGCAGGAGAAGAGACCGTTTCACCTCTTTGTTTACTTAAGATTTTGACATATAACTAGGTCTCTCACCTCATGGGAAGTAAGTTCGGAATTGATCGTCACATAAAGTATAAGTCCACTCCCTTTGTTCTCCTGTATTCTTCTTGTTCTTCTTGCCTTCCCTTGTTCTTATATTCCCCTCGTTCTCCTTATATTCCCCACGTTAGTCCTTATATTCCCCAAATTATCCCCACATTATCCATGTTATACTTTATATTCCCCACATTATCCTTGTATTACCCATGTTATCTTCGTATTACTCTTCTTATCCTTGTAGGAATATTTTCCATTTCTTATCCTTGTATTCCACTTGTGATTCTTGTATTCCGTTTTTTATTCTTATATTGACAATGTTCTCCTTATATTCAATTTTTCTCTTTATATTCCCTTTTTATCCTTAGGCCTATATTTACCTTGTTCTCCTTATATTCACTTGTTCTTCTTATATTTCTCTTGTTCTCTTTATATTCCCCTTATTATCCTTATATTGCCCTTTGTCATCCTTATATTCCACTTTGTTATCTTTATATAACCCCCTTTTCTCCGTATATTCCCCTTGTTCTCGTATTACTCTTCTTATCCTTACAGGTATTTCATTTCTTATCCTTGTATTCCACTTGTAATTCTTGTATTCCGTCTTTTATCCTTGTATTGACAATGTTTTTCTTATATTCAATTTTTCTCCTTATATTTCCTTGTTATTCTTATATATCCCTTGTTATCTTCATATTCACCTTTTTCTCCTTATATTTCCCTTTTTTTGTCATGTTCCACTTTTTCCTCTCCTCATATTCTCCTTTTTTCCTTACATTCCTTTTGTTCTTCTTACGTTCCCTCCTTCTCCTTATATTCCCCTTGCTCTCCTTATATTTCCCTTGTTATACTTATATTCCCCTATTTTTGTCATGTTCCACTTTTATCTCTCCTCATATTCCTCATGTTCTCCTTATATTTCCCTTGTTATCTTTATATTCCCCTTGTTCTCCTTATATTTCCCTTATCTTTACATTCCCCTTGTTTTCCTTATAGTTCCCTTATCTTTACATTCCCCTTGTTTTCCTTATATTTCCCTTATCTTTACATTCCCCTTTTTTCTCTCCTTATATTCCCCTATTTTTTGTCATGTTCCACTTTTCTCTCTCCTCATATTCCCCTTTTTCTTCTTATATTCATCTTCTCTTCTTCTATTCCCTTCTCCTTATACTCTCCTTGTTATCTTTATATTCCTCTATTTTTGTCATGTTCCACTTTTTTCTCTCCTCATATTCCCCTTTTTCTCCTTATATTTCCCTTGTTCTCCTTATACTGTATTTCCCTTGTCCTTGCATTCTCCTTGTTCTGTCTTATTTCCCTTGGTTTCGTCGTATTCCCTTGATGTCCTCATATTCCCATTGTTATACTCGTATTTCCCTTGTTATCCTTATATTCCCTTTGTTATAATTATATTCCTCTTGTTATCTATGCATTACCCCTTGTTCTTGCGTTCCACTTTTTAATCTTCTATTCCACTTTTTAATCTTGTATTCTACTTGTTATCCTTGTATCCCACTTTTTGTCCTTGTATTTCCCTTGTTATCTTTGCATTCCCCTTATTCTCCTTTTCTGTCCCTCACCTCAATAACGGCGCCATGTATCGCCATGGTCTTCGTAAGAATTTAGACGACTTGCGATTTATTCACCATATATCACACTTACGCTATATCATCGCCTTTATCTTGCCATAATTGTAGCCAATGATGCCACTGAATCTTTAGAGTGCCGTGACTTGTTCAATATTATTATTGCATAGAGAACTTCCTTTCATTTGTCATACTATCCACACGTAATTCCACGTAAAGCTATACTGCAACATAGTGAAGCTGTGCACATATATATTTTTATCTGGAATGAAATATAGTTTGTCCTCAGTACTAATGCATACGTAGGTAAGCAGAAGTTGTAATATTTTAGTCGAGTGCATTCACTGACCAGCATCACTCACGCCGCACGTACCGAAAGCATCGAATTTCCTCTCGTTTCCATTCGCATGTAACGTTCAATCTACTGTTCTAGCTGTACTGTGAATGGTAGTGATAAAATGAACGATGAAATTATTGTCGCCAGCTTACCGATAGACGAAGAAGAAAAAAACAGAAGATGAGACGTAGCCAAAAAGATTTTGGGTGCATAACATTTACAAAAAGACATTTGACCATGGATAACTTCATACTTTATTTCCGTATTTAATTGAAAATTAAGGTAAATTTTTCAATATTATCGAATGATCTATGACAAATTTACATTTCCTCTTAAGGTACGTCTACTGATGCCTGATGTTTGCTACAGTCCTAGTCTTTGAAATTGTACTTCAGACAAGGCTAACACCATGGTCATGGGAAGAAAAGTAAAGATGATAAACTTGCGAATTCTAATTATGCAGTAGAGTAAATGGACAGCTTCAAATCCTTGGGATTTACTATAAGCAGTAACATGAGCTGTTGCCAGAAGTCAAAAGGAGGATAGCAATGGCTATGAATGATTTTGATGGGGGCAGATAAAAAAGTTATTTTTTTTTTCACCATATTAATAATGTAAAAAAAGTGCTTATACAAATTTTGTTCACTCGACCGCAATTACGGGGGTCGTAAAAAATAAGTTCGCCAGGGGCATGGCGCGTCCTCAGGTTGCGGATAGAGGAGACGGCCTCCAGATATGGAGGATAGCTGCGAATATATTGAATAAGCAGTCGTGGATAGCCGATAAGGGGTGGTCCTCCAGCTTGGGGGTTGGGCGAAGGGCTAACAACCCATCACCGTAAAAAACAGCTTGTTACGAATCCCTACAATAAGCCTCGGAATAGGACTGATTCTCTGGCACGACCACAGCAAAGGAATAAGGTTTTGAGATTTGGCACTTGGAACGTAACTAGTCTTTATAGAACAGGAGGGGTAACATTAGTAGCAAAAGAACTAGCTAGATATAGAATAGACTTCGTGGGAGTACAAGAGGTTAGGTTAGATGGGAATGGCATATCACAAATAGGAGATTACTTGTTGTATTATGGGGAAGGAAACAAATAATCACCAATTAGGAACAGGATTCTTTGTTCATAAAACAATAAAATCAGCAGTAAAAAAGGTCGAATTTATCAGTGACAGGTTACCATATTTAGTACTTAAGGGTAGATGGTGCGACATCATAGTTATAAATGCTCACGCCCCTACAGAAGAGAAAGACGACCATATAAAGGATAACTTCTATGAGGAATTGGAACATACTTTTGATCAGTTCCCTAGATATCACATGAAAATTTTATTGGGGGATTTCAATGCTAAAGTAGGATGGGAGGATATTTTTAGACCAACTATTGGAAAAGAGAGCCTACACGCAATTAGTAGTGACAATGGAGTTAGATTAGTCAACTTTGCCATATCGAAAAATTTAATTGTCAAAAGTACAACATTCCCCCATAAGAATATACATAAATATACTTGGACTTCTCCAGATGGATTGACACACAACCAAATAGATTACATCTTGATAGATAAACGGAGACATACTAGTATAGTAGATATTCGAACTTTCAGGGGTGCAGACTGTAATTCTGACCATTATTTGGTGATTGGAGAATTAAGAAAAAGATTATCAGTAGCCAAGCGAGTAGAGCAACAAGTTAATATTACTAAATTCAATATTTTGAAATTAAAGGACGAGGAAGCTAAGCAACATTATCAGGTCGAAATTTCGAATAGGTTTGCCACTTTAGAAAGTTCCGACGAAGTTGAGAAAGAATTAGATGTTAATAGCGTGTGGGAAAATATCAGAGATAGTATCAAAATTGCAGCTGAGCAGAGCATAGGTTATTATGAAACTAAGAAAAAGACACCGTGGTTTGATGAAGATTGTTGCATGGTACTAGAAAGAAGGAAACAAGCAAAATTGAAATTCTTACAGGATCCAGTTGAGGAGAAGAGAGATAATTATTTCAATGAAAGACGGGAAGCAAGTCATACACTTAGGAATAAAAAGAGAGGTTACTTGAAGGAAAAACTGAATGAGGTAGAAACAAATAGTAAGAATAAAAACATTCGAGATTTATATAAGGGTATAAAGGAATTTAAGATCGGATATCAGCCAAGGGTACACGTGATCAAGGATGAGAATGGTGACTTGCTTGCAGACTCTCCATCAATTCTAAACAGATGGAAAAACTATTTTGCGCAACTACTAAATGTACATAGGCCAAATAGAAATGATCGGGACGAAATTGAAATACAAACTGCTGAGCCATTTATACCCGAATCCACGCTTTCAGAAGTCGAAATTGCGATAGAAAATCTGAAAAAGTACAAGTCTCCAGGTATCGATCAAATTCCAGCAGAATTAATACAAGAGGGTGGAAGTGCATTATATAGCGAAATTTATAAACTTGTACTTGCTCTTTGGGAAAAGGAAAATGTACCTGAACAATGGAAGGAGTCCATAATTGTACCTATTTTTAAAAAGTGGGACAAAACCAACTGTGGTAACTTTCGAGGAATATCACTTTTGTTGACGTCGTACAAAATTTTGTCCAATATTCTTTTGAGAAGATTAACTCCGTACGTAGATGAAATTATTGAGGATCATCAGTGCGGTTTTAGACGTTATAGATCGACTATTGATCAGATGTTCTGTATTCGACAGATAATGGAGAAAAAATGGGAGTATAAGGCTACAGTACATCAGTTATTCATAGATTTCCAAAAGGCATATGACTCGGTTAAGAGGGAAGTATTATATGATATTCTTATTGAATTTGGTATTCCCAAGAAACTAGTTCGATTAATTAAAATGTGTCTCGGTGAAACATACAGCAGAGTCCGTATAGGTCAGTTTCTATCTGATGCTTTTCCAATTCACTGCGGGCTAAAGCAGGGAGATTCACTATCACCTTTACTTTTTAACTTCGCTCTAGAATATGCCAATAGGAAAGTTCAGGATAACAGGCAGGGTTTGGAATTGAACGGGTTACATCAGCTTCTTGTCTATGCGGATGACGTGAATATGTTAGGAGAAAATACACAAACGATTAGGGAAAACACGGAAATTTTACTGGAAGCAAGTAAAGCGATCGGTTTGGAAGTAAATCCCGAAAAGACAAAGTATATGATTATGTCTCGTGACCAGAATATTGTACGAAATGGAAATATAAAAATTGGAGATTTATCCTTCGAAGAGGTGGAAAATTTCAAATATCTTGGAGCAACAGTAACAAATATAAATGGCACTCGGGAGGAAATTAAACGCAGAATAAATATGGGAAATGCGTGTTATTATTCGGTTGAAAAGCTCTTATCATCCAGTCTGCTGTCCAAAAAACTGAAAGTTAGAATTTATAAAACAGTTATATTACCGGTTCTTCTGTATGGTTGTGACACTTGGACTCTCACCCTGAGAGAGGAACATGGGTTAAGGGTGTTTGAGAATAAGTTGCTTAGGAAAATATTTGGGGCTAAGCGGGATGAAGTTACAGGAGGATGGAGAAAGTTACACAACACAGAACTGCACGCATTGTATTCTTCACCTGACATAATTAGGAACATTAAATCCAGACGTTTGAGATGGGCAGGGCATGTAGCACGTATGGGCGAATCCAGAAATGCATATAGAGTGTTAGTTGGGAGACCGGAGGGAAAAAGACCTTTAGGGAGGCCGAGACGTAGATGGGAGGATAATATTAAACTGGATTTGAGGGAAGTGGGGTATGATGATAGAGACTGGATTAATCTTGCACAGGATAGGGACCGCTGGCGGGCTTATGTGAGGGCGGCAATGAACCTTCGGGTTCCTTAAAAGCCATTTGTAAGTAAGGGGCCGTTAACAGAAATAAAACACAATTTCATTGGAAAAATTTATTGGAACAGACACAGCAATTCTTGAGCTATTTTTCAACATATTCCCCATCGGAAATGAGACGTTTTTGTCATATCATGTCATCGACAGAGATACAGACGGCTGCTACGCTAGATCCGATCTCAGGCGGCTGAATTCTAAGACACAAGGATACAAAAATTGATCCCATGGTATGACATATGTCTCATTTCCAGCGGGGGATATGATGACAAATAGCGCAACAACTGCTGTATATGTTTTAATAAAATCTTTCCATGCAATTGTGCTTTTTTTCTGTAAACAGCCCCAGGGAAAATCACTTTCTGGAATGCCTCGTAATTGCGGTCGAGTGGCCAAAATTTGTATATGCACTTGTTTTGACATTATTAACATGGTGGAAGGAAAAAATTTAATTTTTTTATCTGCCCCCATCAGAATGTTTGCTTGTCAGCTTTGCGCGCTGAGCGCTCTTTCCATTTGAGCTATGTCGAAACCAATTTTTCTCCAATAATATATTATTATTATTATTATTATTATTATTATTATTATTATTATTATTATTATTATTATTATTATTATATAATTAATTGGTGATGTCTCTTGTATTATATTTCCATCAATTTTTTAACATTTCCTGTACGCTAAACTATAGTAGAGACATCCTGGCGGAAGTAATTTGGAACATAGTCGGCATACTAACGGGCACTTCTGAAGTAGTTCATTTGCGAAAACTTCTCCAGTTTGATTGTTGCTGATAACTTAAAACGTCCGCTTTAGTAGTGAAATCAGTTTAAAGGCTGAAGAGAAAATTTGATTTTGATTCCAGTTGTACAAGGTTAAGTGCTATTAAAAACGCATTAAAGGGCAGCGCTGGCAATCTCACCGGGTTTTTGTGGCTTACCTACAGCAGACTTCCCACGTGCCCAACTAAATTATAACTAGATTATTTTATACAGCCATAATATGGCAGAATTGCACTCTCCGAGTGTTATGTTGCATGTTGCTATTGAAAAACGCCAAAAATAAAAGTAATTTTGTCAATGTGTTGCGTAATTCTTGGTGTAATATAATGCTGTTCTTTGTTTAACTCCTCCTGTTAAATAAAAAAGGGCTATTTATACACAGAAGCCCAGTTGTATAAAGGTCACTAAATATAGGGCCATGTTTAACTAAACATTAGTAAATAACTTCAAGTTAGTTTCTACATAATTTATTATATAAAATTAACTTGACATACAAACTAGGTTTAGTATAGAGGGTCGTACTGAAAGTCATGAGCAACACATTGGTATAATTTCAACAACGTAACAAAATCGATTATATGATCATAATCTACAGACTTTACAGTATGTATAGACATATTGTGGCGTCATTAACTTATATCATGTGACCACAGGCAATGTTTGCAAAATGGTCGACAACGATGGTTCGTTTCGACATCGCGCAGTCATTAAATTCCTTGTTAAAGAAGAAAAATCTGCTGCTGAAATTCACCTCAGACTTCAGCGTGTATACGGAGGCGTGTGCATGGGTGCCAGCAGTGTTAGGAGATGGGTGAAACATTTCGAAGATGGGAGGGAACACTAGCATCAAAGATAAATCTCTTAGCGGTCGCTCTCGAACTGTCCCCACGGAACGCAACAAGGAAAGAGTTTACGAGTTCTGGGATGTATTTTGGTTGAATTTCTTGACCCTAAACAGACCATATATTCCGCTATATTCAGACAGTTTTGAAGCTCCGTCGTGCATTGCGCGAGAAACGCCCTGAAAAGGAGATCATCCTGCAACACGATAACTCGTGTCCTCACACTGATCGTGTCACCGTGGAGAAAATCAGAATATTTGGAGTGTAAACTCTTGCGCAATCTTCCTACAATCCCGACTTGGCACCCTTCGATACCATCTTTTCGGTTCTGTAAAGAAGCAACTGCGAGGGACCAACGTTACGAGAAACTGGAGGACATCCGGAAAGCAGTGCGTCAGTGTCTTCGGGAAGACGAAACGGACATCTACAGCAAGGAAATTTTCAATCTTACAGAACTTCGGGGAAAATGTGTGCAAAGAAATGGAGATTATGTTGAAAAGTTACAGCAAAGTCTGTAGATTAAGATGTATCTGGTTTGTCTAAAGAATAAAAATTAAGATTTATAATAATGAGTTGCTCATGACTTTCAGTATGACTCTCGTATTAACTGATATTTGCAGCGACGCCTCGTGAAACATGAATGAAATTCGTGTATAAAGCAAATTTATTTTCAACTGTTTCGCCAATGAGAGAGACAACATAATCAAGCCTGCCTTCTGAAATCTCAATACGTGTGAGGAGCAGCATAAAAATTGGATTCAGAACATGATTTTGCTTTGTTTGTAGTTGTACTTGTAACTGAGGACGTAACCTTTAAGTTCTTCCACTACAAATTTTGGTAACCAAAATCTAACTTTAAATGTCATCTAGTTCAAAGAACGGATAAGGCTTGTTCACAATAAACCGGAAACGACAACGAGAACGAGATCGGAAATATTGTTAAAGTAATCAATCATTTCGGTGTCATAACAGCTGTCGCCGTCTTTCGGAAACCAAACGCCACTCCTCTCTGTTCATGCATTGGTCTGGCGCTAATCCTCTAGCATCCATAACTCCTGGTACGCCCTCCACCCAAGTCTTCTTTGGTCGTCCTTTTTTCCTTCTTTCTGGTGGGATCCATTCCATAATTATTTTTGGTAATCGTTGTTCTGGCATTCTTCTGATATGGCCATACCACTATAACCTATCAGAGAGGACTGAATTTCCACCGACTGGAGTGCTATGCTGATAATAAAGGAGAGGGAAAATGGGAGGTATTTGGTTCCATATCTATTCAACTATCTCATAAATAGGAATTCATTTCTACCCGAAACAATTTTGACGAAATCGACTTTTGGACGACTAGATTGATCAAATACCCTACCGTGCGTCGTAACTTAAAAATTAACATAAATCTGTCTGAATACAATGAAAATAAACTACACTTACCATTTTACTTATGAAGAATGAATTAATTTTATCATAATATATTACTTGGCTTTATCGTCTACTGCTCGTGTTTACGGCATGAGGAAATTGAACCCATTGTTCTCACATTTGGTAACTTAGTGGCCAGTTGTCACGTAAGAGCAGTTTGACACACAACCACCAAGAAGATAATGCTGAATGTTGGGTACAATGTATAGTTTATAGACTTTTCGTGTGTAAATGACTTTTTTCTGTTCCTGCTGCCACGTATTTCTGCCGGATATAATATATTTGTGGCATATACCGATCATACTAAATGTTATGCGCCGATATAATTCTGGATTGGGCTAATATAATTCCTACCACACAATCTAGATTTAATTCTTATTTACTTGTGGTCTTACTAATAAAAACTATTATGGAAGCATTTGAAATGTGTAGGGTAAGGTTGCCTAATTCCATGACATATTTAATGAAGTCTATATTTATGCCAAAATTGTAATAAAAATGTTCAAATAATACCTAAATGACTTTATTTGGACCTTTAGCTACAGTTTTTACAACAGTCATTGTCAATAGTTTCACAAGTTTGGTGTATAATATATGATTCTTCATTGTTATACAGTGGCTCCTAAATCCGCGACAGGGATCCAGATTCCATGATAATAGTTTCCTAATTCCGTGAGTGATATCCTACTTCCGTGATACTAAAATAATCCTCATTAACTGCTCAGAAAAAAAAAAACGTGTATTTGGAAAAACACATTAAAGTCATGGCATATTGTTTGACTATGGATTAAGCAAGAAATTACAACATAGAAATAGGCCCTAAATGACGAATTTATAGAAAATTCTTGTGTAACTACAGGAATACATATTACATATTAATATATCATAAACAAAATAAACTGAAAGTTAAATTCAATACAATATTAAAATTGAATATATAGAGTTACAACACATTATTTATATTCCTAACAGCAGCAGTAATTTAAGTTATTATTTTATTATAATTATAATTGATGTTTTCTGTAACTTATTTCCATTATTATTTCCATGAACTATTTTCTTTCATAGACATTAATTTTCACAATTTAGCGTTGGCATCACTGGTCAAGTGAGCCAAGAAGGAGAAATATGAAAATAAATCCGAAAATGGGAAAGCTCCTGTAGCATTGTTATTGTCTCATAATGCTTAAATAATCATACACATTGATTCAACTGACTTCAATCTACAGTAATATATAACTTTTATAATGGTATATTAATTCTTACCTCAAATATAAAATGTTTCTTCAGGAGCAGTAACAAGAGAAAGAAAAACTTACTGGTCAACCACCTTTCACTGAACAAAAGTTTCTGCAGTCGATTGCTTCTATTCAAAAGGCGGGTAGTCAATAGAAATGAAAAGACGTCGTCTGGCATCTGTTAGGTATTTCAAAAACTTGAAAGTCAGAGACCACAACTCCATGGCACTCAATTGAAATTTTATCACGGGATTAGGGGTATTACGGAATTAGGCACCTTTACTCTATATGGAGAAGAATGGAGAGTGTGAAATGAAAAGACAGAATAAGAAATAAAGCTGTGTTGGAAAGAGTGGGTGAAGAAAGAATGATGTTGAAACTGATCAGGAAGAGAAAAAGGAACTGGTTGAGTCATTGGTTGAGGAGAAACTGCCTATTTAAGGATGCACTGGATTGAATAGTGAACGGGAGAAGAGTTCGGGACAAAAGAAGATATTAGACGATAGACGACATTAAAATATATGAATCATATGCGGAGACTAAGAGAAAGACTGGAGATTGCTGGATTTTCAGCGAAAGATCTGTCCTTGGGCAGGAAACTATGGATGAATGAATACAGACCTTTAATTCTCTTGTACTTGCATAGTGAACAGGTCGTTTAGAAGTCGTAAGTAAATTCCTGACTAATATAATCACTACATATGTCGTATACAATTGTTACACAGTTACGTCATAATTTCGTTATTATTTTATGACGAAAGGTAATAGAATAACTGAGATTCTCTATTGCATCCGATAGTATGCCGCGCTAAGTACCGATAGTGCGACTGGGCCTGATCGATTACCACGCTATTTTTTTTATCAAAGAGTGCAGTTACAGCAATAATATTCTAATTATTTTGTGATCTTCGTTTTGTTGTTGTGTGGTTACAAGGCAACCATCATCATAAAATGGCAATCGATACGAACAGCTGTTAGAAAGGCGGCCATGTTTTCTCTATATACAACACTTAAACAGGGGGCTCGAGTGTATAACCACTGCAAAGCATTTTCCATGTATAGTTACACGCCGCTTATGCATGGTTTATTAGTAACTTTTTCTGTTCAAACTCTGCATAAGTCTCGTATAAAAATTATACACTCTTTATTAGTAAGATCGTTGATGTATAAATACAAATTTTGATGCCTATTACACTTTTAATACCTCATATTACTTTTGACCAATACAACGGTATGGAACGGTGCGTTTCAAGCAATCATGCCTGGTTATCCTACAATTTTTATCACCTTCGAGCATTTGTTCGTTTTTATCATCCCTCTAGCATTTGTTTCTTTGTTTGCCAACATTGTACTTTCAATAATTGTACCTTTAAAATGATTCCTGTTTATTTCACCACCCTCAATTAAAACTTTTCTATCATTTATCTTGTTCATATTGTTTGTATCATGTTAGAGCTTCTTCTGTATGAGATTATGGATAATCACGTATCAGAGATTGTTTAATAAATACATTGATAACTGAAGTGGAATGCAACTGTATTAATAAAAATGAAACTGAATCAACAATGCCTTCTTGACTAGCAATCGTTCATAGAGTTCAATGAAGATTGTATAGTTGGCACATCTGGTAACAAGATCATAACACACTATTGCCATCTAGCGGAATATTTGTAATGATGAGATGGTACTGTAAAATAATACATTTTAGCAAGTCAATATTTTATTGTATTAGAGTATCTTATTTCTTCTAAACTTTATATACCTTCTGCGGATCGTGTAATAGTAAATTAAATCCAACTCGAGTATTTCTCTCGGGGTACTCCCGATTTTCATTCTAGAACACTTTCCACTTTCTCAATTCTTCTATCATGTCCAATATCTATATGTAGGCTAGGGTAAATAAAATATTATCGGTAGTACGGGTCTCCAATGCTGAAACAGGCCTAGAATTTAAGAGCTTGGCGCTTCAGGTCCTGAGGCTTATCAGGTGCTCGTTTGATCTGGCTCTGTCGAGGCTGAAACAGGATGACCCGCCTGTCAGCATAGGATATACGTTTGTCACCCAGGCTACCTGTCACATTGGATCAATCACATAATGAACTAATGTCAGCATAAGTGCACTGATCCAACCCGGTCCTGTCCTCGAAAAGCCAGTCAGCCAGCCAACAATCCAACTAGAGTGGTGCATAATAAAATTCTTTAATTCATATACTAGTGGCTTTGTGTAGCATAGATCTCTCTTTTACAGCATCAATACTTGTAATGTTAAGCGCTGTTGTCACGTTTAGATTGTAAAGATTATCCCTAGTTACAATTATTTTTATATCAATTTCTACCACCACCTTTCGCAGTGAATAAATGTATATTATGCAAATCTAGTCTTTCAGGTGAAGCTTCCTGTAAAGCAGATTTGAATAATTTCAAGGGAAAAATTGTTCCGGGGCCGGGTATCGATCCCGGGACCTCTGGTTGAACGTACCAGTACTCTCCCAACTGAGCTACCCGGGAACTCCACCCGACACCGTCTCAACTTTTCCCTTTATACCCACACAACTCGCGTGGGCTGACAAAACGCCAGAGACCCACATCGAGTGCACACAAACTCTGTGTGACTTGGAATTGTGGTTTTCTGTTAACGTACACACTGACGTATATATTATGCAAATCTAGTCTTTCAGGTGAAGCTTCCTGTAAAGCAGATTTGAATAATGTCAAGGGAAAAATTGTTCCGGGGCCGGGTATCGATCCCGGGACCTCTGGTTGAACGTACCAGAGCTCTCCCTACTGAGCTACCCGGGAACTCCACCCGACACCGTCTCAACTTTTCCCTTTATACCCACACAACTCGCGTGGGCTGACGAAAGGGAAAAGTTGAGACGGTGTCGGATGGAGTTCCCGGGTAGCTCAGTTGGGAGAGCGCTGGTACGTTCAACCAGAGGTCCCGGGATCGATACCCGGCCCCGGAACAATTTTTCCCTTGAAATTATTTGAATAAATGTAAGTTATAAGACGACTTTTAATTAAAATTGAAATTATAATTACTAACATGTTTGTCGTCATCAATCAACTAGAGATATGGAAACGTTATTTTCACTTCACGTGGAGTATCAGAGCCAACTTCAGTTACAAGCCGAAGTATGGGTAGATTTGGTAAAGCTGATTGGAGGCGGGCGGAGGCGAAATAAAGGCATGACGTTTGACGTTTTATGCTTTGATTTCGTTGTCACATATACATTTTCGACATTAATTGATACAAAACTAAGTGCATATGATCAGGATACAGTGTATTGATGTACGCAATTTATTCCGGAATCCGAAATGGTATTTTATTTGAGTTTCAGAATACCGCGTAAGTACTTGCATACAGCCACTTGTAATATAAAAAAAATTAAAAGCATACGCGTTTTTTATTGATGGTACAAGGCAAAATAAATATATACCTAAAGAAATGTTCTTATACCAAAAATAAATAAAATAACGACGTACTTTCGCAATACCCTATTCCAATCAATTAACCATTCTGTGGGTAGTAAATTGACAATGTTTTGCCGCTTTATGTTGTTTCACCTCTGATGTGAAAGGTCTATGATATATACATTTTAATTTCATGTGATTATCTGTCGTACTTTTCTATAACTATTTCAGATGCCCAGGAACCCAGTTATAGTTTGAACCTGGTCAGTCATATAACAATACTGTTATCCTAAATTATTACACTTTTTTTAAATATAATTTTAAATAGGCCAAGTACTAGTATAAAGATCTATGAAAAAATTAAGAAACATACCTTCAACATAATACGTAACAAAACACATAATTATTTATGAAATTATGAAGTATGTGCCAATTAGCGTAAACTCAGTGAACTTTAAATCCTATAAATATGAAGTGAAAAGACACATGTTTATAACTACTTTATTACAAAAGAAATAATATTAATAAACAAACCTTGAAAGCCAACAAAGTGAGTGTATGCATCTACAAGTTATAGGTAGTTCTGACGTATAAGTTAGTAGGCATTTCGAATCTTCAACAAAACTGAAACATTTATGGGATTAAAAAACAGCTGTTTACAATGAACTTGAAAATCAACGGCGTAACTTTATTGATATAGCAGGCGAGACCCAACAATTTGGGTAGAATTCTGATGCACCACAAACCACAAGTAAGACAATAGTATTTTATACAATATTAAATATTTAGAAGAATTGTCGATCACTTTGTCATTAATAATAACAGTAGACACTGCTAAAGACTGCAGCCATATTTTTATTTATTGTCTTGTTTTTATCGCCAACACGCACTTAGTTTATAATACATCAACAATTAACGTTTGGTACGATCGCGAACATAATTCCATCGACACACACTTATATTGTAACATTAATTTACATTGAAAATCGACATTAGCATCAGCACATGTGCTCCAGCTTCAACCAATGAAAGCAGTTAAATTCTTTCACAGGTTTTCACCATTTATTTAGATATTCTATGCATAATATCGCACATTATTCAATATTCATTTAATTCTAGTTGAAATGCGAAATGCCGGACATTTCTATTTTTTTAATGCTTGCCGGACAGGATAAAATGATTAAAAAAGAGGATATGTCCCTCTTTCCCCAGACGAATGGTAACGCTAATGATAGCGCTACACATGGCCTTTGCAGACAGCAAAGAAGAGGAAAACTGTTTAGAAATTGAACTGTTTATCTCTTGGCTTGGAACCACGTGGAACGTTGAAGTGATCACTGGAGTAGTGTAACACCCTTTGGAGCAGGTTATATCATGAAACTGTTTCGAATCGTGAAACAGTTTCAAAAAAACTGCTCCAGCTCTTTTACCCATCTCTACAGCCTATGCTGGCCGCCAGGATCAGAGTGACTGGCGGCGAGCGCCGAACACGTTACTAAGGTCAGATTTTGTTTGCCGCGCTTTGTACAACGCATTCAAAATATAAAATCAGTTATAAAACCTCAAGAAGAGGGTAACATTTTAAGTCTACAACAAAGAAGAATTGAAATTTTTCACTACAAGCAGTGTCGCCAATTCAGCGGTTTTCCCACTAAATCTAGCTTTTTTTAGATAACCGTCTCGCGGGTAAAATTATATCATCCCGCTTAGCGGGAATACTAGCGGTTTTTAATCTTTGAAGTTTCTGAAAAGAAAATATTCATAGGTCTATTACCGTTATTGTTGTTTTTGCAAGTTTAATACCGGTCGATTCCAACAATCGGACAGTTAAAAAATGTAAGTGTGGTGGCATTCTAGTTAAACGTTAAACATCGAACATCTGCTGTCGTCGTGCACTAGTACTTCACATGATCAACAAAGACTTTAATAATATAATATATTAGAAATTACATACAGACTAAATTCAGTTGCTTAAATAATATTATTTGTGTAAGACGTGCACCATGACAGTGTTAACTATTACTCGTTTTATAAATATACCGGTACAATATCGTTAAACTTTTCTCTGTGCTATTTATCCGTAAATAGAGATGGGGGAAATAATTTAAATACCGATATATTGATATTGCAATATATTGCAAACCTAATTTCGATAAACGATATATGTTGCAGAAAATATATCGGTATATCGAAACAATTCGATATATCGCTATCCCGTAAGCAAATTAATAGATAGGCCTACTAATGCAATTACATTTGTGGGCGTACATTTATTACAATAAACTTAAATTTTAATAGCCTATTCCTTATTAGAAGTGAAATTAACATCATAATAATCAGAATATTAAATTTAAAATTGTAACGATAAACAATACATATTCAATATCATTATTTTATTATTATGTAGTTCCTAACCTACATCAAAATTATGGTGGAGGTAAGATACAATGATACAATGGGAAAGTGTTAAGTGAACTCTATATGGGTCGGAATTTGACATTGAAACATTCATTCATTCATATTGTTCTGGCCGAACGCAGGTCTTTCACTGCAAACAGAGCATTCTCCACTCTTTCCTATTCTCTGCCTTCCTCTTTGTCTCCTCATATGATCCATATATCTTAATGTCGTCTATCGTCTGATATCTTCTTCTGCCCCGAATTCTTCTCCCGTTACCATTCTTTCTAGTACATCCTTCAGTAGGTAGTTTCTTCTCAGCCAATTCCTTTTCCTCCTCCTGATCAGTTTCAGCATCATTTTTTCTTCATCCACTCTTTCCAACACAGCTTCGTTTCTTACTCTGTCTGTCCATTTCACACGTTCCAGCCTTCTCCATATCCACATTACAAATGCTTCTATTTGCTTCTTAATAATGTCCATGTTTCCGCCCCATGCAATGCTACACTCCGCACAAAGCACGTAACTAGTCTCTTCCTTAGTTATTTCTCCAGAGGTCCGCATAAGATGCTCCTTTTTCTATTAAAAGCTTCCTTAGCCATTGCTATTCTCCTTTTGACTTCTTGGCAGCAGTTGATGTTACTGCTTATAGTACACCACAAGTATCTGAAGCTGTCCACTTGCTCTACTGCCTCATTTAGAATTCACAAGTCCACCTTCTTTACTTTTCTTCCTATGGCAATTATCTTCATTCCATATTGCTCACAGCTGTCATTGAGCTCCAGTAGCTTATCCTTTAGTATTATCTAACAACGCCATATCAGCAAATCTTAAACATTTTATTCTTCTTCCTCCTACTATCACTCCTCCCATGTTCTGAAAACAGTTCTTCACTAAATCCTCCAAGTAGATGTTGAACAGGGTACGTGATAAAGGGCATCCTCGTCGTACTCTTCTCCCTATTTCACTTGCTTCTGACATTTCTTCTCCTTTGACTCGTTTCATTTGTAGGTTACTGAAAAGCCTTCTCTCTTTCCAATCCACTCCAATTTTCTTTAGAATCCCCATCAGTTTTTTCCAATCCACGATTCAATTATTCTAATTTTATATAGGATTCAATCGAGGATACATATAATGCTCTTTTCTAGATAACAAAGTTATCATTTTTAAATGTAAGTAAACAGTACTTGTATTCATTTTTAAATGTAAGTAAACAATACTTTGAATGTTACAAGTTTTAACAAACTTCACAATTGATTTGATACATACCTTCTATAGTAAGTTCCCATTGCAAGTTATTGTTACATTCCAACATTCAAAATCTCAATGATGGTGATGATGATGGTGATTATGGGGATAAAATTTTTTATGTAGTACTAAAATATAGGCTATAATAAGAAAACAATGTCATTACTAGGTTGTGCATAGATATCCTAGCTGTAAACAAATCTCAAACCAGTATTACATCCTTGTTTCTCTTTCCTTTTAAATACATAGAAATAAAAGTTTTGAAGTCAAACTGTTCCTTTTCAGAGTGGCAGTTGCTCCTGGCTTGGAGAAATTAATACTAAAACAGTAGTAGATAAACCTCCCGTCTCAGTCTCACGTTCGCACACGTTGGATTTTATATTTGGTACTGCATATTAAATAGTTTGAATTCGAATTCTAGACCAGCTAATCAGAGAAAGGCATTGATTGGATTGGATATTTCAAGATTGCACAATTATGTAACTATCCACTTTCATTAACGCCATCTCTCAGGGAATTATCGGTGTTAACTAGTGTGAATTTTGTTGTTCATAATAATTCCATATAAACAAAAACAAATATAAAAAACCGATAAATTTATGAGAAAACCGATATATATTACGATATATTGAATCAATATTTCGATATCGATATATCGATATATTAAAACGAAAATATCGGTATTTCGTAAAAACCGATATATCGCTCCCATCTCTATCCGTAAATAATTGAGATGTGGGGCCTCAAGATCAGCAACGGTTTCGTAAAGAGTGGCTACGTGAAGTGCAACTTAAAGGCAAACACAATTGAATTCTGGAGCGAAGTAGCCATTTACAGGGACGCATCTAATATAAATCCTTTTTAAGAATTGCTTGATCTTATTGTTTTCTTGGTCTAATGCCCAAGTGAAGAGAATATTTTTTTTTTAGTATGATGAATGTCGTGAAGTCTACGAAAACGGATGGGGACAAAATTAATGGATGCAATTCTGACATTACGGGCAGGTCTGGATCATGTGAACAAGTGTTGCAAGAATTATCAGGTACCACCAGAGGTTTTGGAGAAAATAGGTACCTTGACTACGTACAAAAATGAAAGTGGACAGGCTAGGAATAACTTACTACCACGGGGATCTCACAGTCACAGTATTATATTCCTGCGTTTGAAGGTTCAGATGGAGATGATCCAGAGGAGCTGCTAATTTGAGTGAGCGATTTTAAATTACATGTTTATTATCAATACTAATTACATGCGTATAAAATTGAATGTCTTACATTGTGCCGAAACGAAAGCTTCATTGACCAGCATCTGCAAAAGTTAAACTTGTGCGCTATACCACTTATTTTATTACTTACTTACTTACTGGCTTTTAAGGAACCCGGAGATTCATTGCCGCCCTCACATAAGCCCGCCATTGGTCCCTATCCTGAGCAAGATTAATCCAGTCTCTACCATCATATCCCACCTTCCTCAAATCCATTTTAATATTATCTTCCCACCTACGTCTCGGCCTCCCCAAAGGTCTTTTTCCCTCCGGCCTCCCAACTAACACTCTATATGCATTCTGCCCATACGTGCTACATGTCCTGCCCATCTCAAACGTCTGGATTTTATGTTCCTAATTATGTCAGGTGAAGAATACAATGCGTCCACTTATTTTATTATTATTATTGTTATTATTATTATACAATTGAATAATAAATACGTATTAAATCGAGAGATTTTTGTTAGAAAATCGCGGGTTTTCGAAAGCCATCTAGCGGATTATATGAACAACTGTTGGCAACACTGACCACAAGACATTTGAAGCTTACATTAGCAATGTTATTCTAAAGGTGTTCTTAACATATCCAGAAAATTTCCTTACAAGTGACGCAATAAAATACAAATGCTCCAAAACATTTCGTAAATATCAATCATGCTTAAGATGAAAACATTTTTGCAAGGATCTAACTGCGTATGTGCTTGAGGACGCAGCGCTAGCAAGGCTCATGGTGACTCTGCAGATATGGTATGTTAATGGGAATAAATTTAACGGTATAAAACAGTAACAGCATTAACTGTATGTTGAATGGAGCTGTACCAAGAAACAGTTATAAAACTGACGACGGAATGACGCACAGTTACGTACTAAAGAATAAAACAAAGGACCATTAGGACGTGCATTCGGAGATAAGTTATCGAGAATTTTATTATTGAACGTTACTTTCAGAGCCTCGGTTTTCAATAACATCCACCTAGCGGACATCAAGAAAGTTTCAGAATTAATGTGTGTTGCTATTAGGCTTGCCAACCGTCCCGTATTTTCTGGGACAGCCTCGATTTCGACCACTGCGTCCCGCGTCCCGAAATAATTTGCACACTCATCAAAATGTTCCGATTTCACGGCATATTAGACATGTACAGCTTATTTTCGTTCCTATCATATTGTTGGATTAGTCTGGATTGCAAGATATTTCCTAAAGAGTCTCATACAGACATGCTTCAATATGTGGCGAAACGGAGAAATGACTCTAGTACGCATGTTCAAGGCAGAAATTTAATTCTCGTTGATGTGTCAACAGAATAGTGATGGAGGAAATAAATTCAATATCGATATATTGATATTGCAATATATTGCAAACCTCATTTCGATAAACGATATATATCGCAGAAAATATATCGATATATCGGACGATTATCGATATATCGCTATTCCGCAAGCAAATTGCATTTTCAGGCGTACTATACTGTATTACAATAAAATTACTTAAATTTTAATTTTCCTTTTTACCATTGAAATTAACATCATAACAGTCAAAAGCACAAATGTAAAATTGTAACAATAAACAATACATTTTTCAATACCATATGATGTAGGTCCTAACCTAAATAAAAATAATTATGGTGGAGGCAAGTGAGCTTAAATGATATAGTAGGAAAGAGTTGAGTGAACTCTACATGGTTGAGTATTTGATATTGGAACACGATTCAATTATTCTAATGTTATACAGGATTCAATCCAGGACACCTAACAACGCAATCATTTTTAAATGTAAGTAAACAGAACTTGTAATTATTTTTAAAAGTAAGTAAACAATACTTAGAATGTTACAAGTTTTAACAAACTTCACTGTTTATTTGATACATTCCTTCTGTAGTAAATTCCCATTGTAAGTTATTGTTACACTCCAACATTCCAAACAACATAGAATTATAGGGATAGACTTTTTATGCACTAAAAGATATAAGAAAACAGAATGTCAGCACTAGATTGTGCATACAAATCATAGACGTAAATAAATGTCACATCGGTATTAAATCCTTGTTCCTCTTTCCATTTCAGAATATAGAAATAAAAGTTTTGATACCCGTTTTGAGGTCATAATATTCCCTTTCAGAGTGGAAGTTTCTCCTGCCTTGGAGAACATTAATAACAATAATAAAACAGTAGTAGATAAACCTCCTGTCTGTCTCAAATTCGCACACGCTGCACTTTGAATTTGGTGCTGCATATTAAACAGTTTGAATTCGAATTCCAGTCCAGCCAATTAGATCAAGATATTGAGTGAAGTTGCACAATTATGTAACTGTCCACCTTCAGTAGCGCCATCTCTCGGGAATTATCGGAGTTGTCTAGTGTGGATTTTGTTGTTGTTGATAATAATTCCACAAAAAAAATCGATACATTTATGAGAAAACCGATATATTGAATCAATATTTCGATATCGATATATCGCTATATCGAAACGAAAATATCGGTATTTCGTAAAAACCGATATATCGTTCCCATCTCTACAACAGAATGACGGGTGCAATGATCATACGTACACATGTTAGGGCAGGTTTGATCACAGCCTACAGGATCTTAATGAATAATCTATTCTCTAGTCTCATCTTATGCACTTTAACTTTAGTTTGGCGCCATTCAGTATTATGTCCACTTTGTTCCTCTTGATGCGTCATTGGTTTCGGCGGAAAAGTTAAAAAAAAAAATTATATGACTACTTCTACGATAGATATAGATATCAAAGAGGACAACAACAAAGACTTATAAAATATCGTAGCCCCTCAAGTTTTATAAGATCTGATGGCTCTGGTAATAAATGACGTAAACATCTCTGTGTTTTCCGAGGAGAGTGGGTGAAATATTTTGTTTACGTAGGTTAAGTTCAAGTTACGTTAAGTTAGGCTAGTTAATATTAGGTTAGTAATTACATCAATATGATAGGTTCCTACTTTCCAACGAGTTAACATTTCTTTTATAAGGAATTTATATTTTGGAAAACGTATTATGTCTTACACGTGTTAAATTTTATGTTACATTGCTAACATTTTTCAGCCTGCTATTGGCCATCTTCAGAACTGGTTGTTGCTGGTCTTGGCGCCTTTTGTTTTGTTTCCTATGCGGGTGTGTTTGTGTAGTACGTGTATAATGTGGAGTCAAAGAGTGTGTGTGTTCTGAAATTGAGTTGTGTTGAAAATTTCATTTGGATGTGTTTTTGTGTGTTTGTGTATTTCGCATTATTCTAGTGCGTTTAGTTTCTGGCTTTTTGGTTGGATGTGTAGAATTTCCATGTCTGTGTTGATGTCTCTGTATGTGTGCGAACAAAAGTACAAAATTACAGATATTTTTAATGGAAAATGCTTCATTAGTTCCAGTGAATTATCTTTTACTGTGGAATTTAGCAGTATTTAAGTATGGCCTAGTAACTTCTTGCGACGCTGAGAGAAACTTTTCAAGATACAAATCCATCTTTAGAGATAACATATACTCCATCTATTGAAAATCTGTCCCATACAATTTTGGTGAACTGTAACCCATCGTTTCTTTAGGGTAACGATTCACACGCTCCAACTTCTTAACAATAAATGTAAGTTTAATCTCATCTAGTTTGACCTATAATGTGATTACATTTATTGCTTATTATTATTATTATTATTATTATTATTATTATTATTATTATTATTATTATTTACTACTTACTTACTCATTTATGATGTATCATGAAAATATAGAATTTTATTAGTGCATATTGCATACTTGCAGGCATATTTAGTGAGTTTTTAGGGCATGAATTTCCTGGGCCTAATTATTGACGATGCTCCTGGGTCATTCCATGCAAAAAAGTATATTTTTAACCATGGTGTGTCAAAAGTTAAAAATATTGTAGTAGGTTATTTTGTATGTTCTAAATATGAATTTCACGCAATATTATATTTATATCCTTCATAGTTTGGCAGCAATCTGCATTTAAAATATTGATTTAGCAAATAACACTGTTTCATTAATTGAAGTTTTCTTACTATTTATTTATTTTTATTTATTTATTTAATACTTTACACTTGAGCTACATTAGGCATTGCAGCCCAAAAGAGCAGAAGCTCGTGTTCGGGCGCAGTTCAGACCAGTTATACAAAAATATATCACAAAATTAAGAGAGTTCATTGAGCACAATAACATTAATAAATGGTAAAATAATAATAATAATAATAATAATAATAATAATAATAATAATAATAATAATAATAATAATAATAATAATAGGGTCTATATACAAAAATATACTATATATAGGCCTATACTATATAAATGAAGATGGAAAAAACATTTCAAAGCAATTAGAAATAGGAGAACCTTGTTTATAAATGCCCTTAAAATGAAAAAAATATATATAATTTTTTTAAACAGTTACCCATCGTAAAGTAATTTTAAAAAAATATAGAACACAAAATGCAATTAATTTTTACAGACGAAAAAACAAGTGTTTAATTCTTTAGGACACATTGATTCCACTGTGAAAATTTTCAGAATGTAGACTTAAATATCATGTCAGTTTTTAATAAAAATAACTCACCGGAACAAAGGAGCTCAGCTGGTAGGCTCTCCCGTCGTACAGAATGTTGCGCGATCAAGGTTAGGGAGACGGACGTTTGAGATTACTCATCGTTATGAAGTCTCGCGAACGCTGCGACCGCCAGACAAAGCAAGCGATTTTCGACCGTCGGAACAAAGATTAATAATTTTATTAATTTAATTATTCACAGATTTTTGATATTATGTCATAAAACTTGGGAGATGAATTAGGAATAAGATTTTCTTTAATACGAATGAAATTCGCATAAATCTTGGGAAATGAATTAGCAATAAGATTTTCTTTAATACGAATGAAATTCGCATGAATTTAAATTGGTGCAGTCGAATATAAAACTATTTCTTTTTCTCATTGAGGTGTTTTTAAGAGCATGCCTTATTATCATTTGGATTAGTCTTTAACGTATTAAAATATTGTTATTCAGGTTTACAATGGCATCTGTTTATTTTGGATGTCACTTCATATAGGGTGTCTAGAATATTTTAAATGATGGTCCCTTGTTCTTTTTACTTTATATCAATGACTTACCTAAACAGATTTTCCACTCTAAATGTTTACTATATGCTTATGATGTTAAATTGTATAAAGTCGCTGACAAACAACAAGACGTTTTTTATCTACAGCATGATTTGGACAGACTATACAGATGGAGTATCGATAAATTTTCTACTGTTAAATCTTAATAAATGTTGCATTATGACGTATTCTAAAAATAATGCAGTTGCTCAAAATTCGTATGAAATTAATGGTGTGAAGTTAAATAGAGTAGAATCATTCAAGGATTTGGGTATTTATTTTACACACAACTTATGTTTTAAAATCCACTTAAATCACGTGGTAATTGATGCCTATAGAAAATTAGGATTTATAATCAGAAATACAAAAGAATTAAAAAGTATAAATACTATTGGTAGGCCTACTCTATATAAAACTTAGGTTAGAAGTAAGCTAGAGTATGCGTCTGTAATATGGTCACCTCAGTTCCAGTCTCATCAGATGCAAATAGAAAGGACACAGAAAAGATTTTTACGTTATTTATATTTTAAAAAATATCACGTGTCGTCTTATGACAAGCAAATTTCATATAATTAGTTACTTTTTTAATTTAATTATAAAACTTTAACATCTCGACGATTAATAAATATTCAAATTTTACTCTATAAGACTGTTAACGGTATATTGAATAACTGTGATTTTCTTAAATTCCTTCAGTTCAATGTAAAAAAAAAACAGAATTACGTCATAGGCAACCTTTTGTTATTCCCATTCCTAGAACTGTTTTCTTCAAGAACTCTCCATGGTTTATTACGTGTAATACTTACAACTCTCTATCTTTAAACTGTGATTCTCAATTAGATTTCAGTTTAACAGTTACAAATTTCATACAATATTAAAAAGAATTGTATTTCCTTAGATATTTAAATTATGGAGAAGTGTATTATAATGTTTTTACTCTAGTTTTTAAATAATTTTGCATCATATTGACATTTGGCACTATATTTACTGCAATACTATATTCTAGCATCTATTACCGTTATGTATTTTCTTTCTTTCGTTTGTGTTGTTTGTTTTGTTTTGCTTTCTTATTATGTATTTTGTGTATGTATCTGTGTAAGCCACCTGTAATTGGAAGCCTGCTTCTGTCTGTGGTGGATTTAAATAAATAAATAAATAAATAAATAAATAAATAAATAAATAAATAAATAAATAAATAAATAAATAACATGTAACTGCCACCCATTTTTCAGTCATCCGTATGACTAAAATATTAATGATATGGCGGTCATAGTTGGCAGTTTAATTTATTTTCATAATAACATTATTATATTAAAAACCCAAAAAATTCATGACATCGTTGGCATATTCTTAAAATGTTGTATGGAATGACCCTCCTCTTATTCGTATTAAGAAATCTGTTGAAGTAAATTAATAAATATCAATGTGTTTCTTACATTAGGCGATGTGCGTTATGCCATTTATTTTTAAACTTTCTGGAATGAAACACACAAGGTAATTACCACCATACGTGTAGTCGTAAATACACTAAACTGATTTTGAAAGAATGCAATTATAGTACGCATTCAACGAAAGTGGTTGAAAATTGCACCAGAATAATTCTGAATAAAACTCATCTGCATGCAAAAGGGCGGGCAATATTAATTTATAAAGCGCGTATTATAATTTGAACTCGGCATCACAACTGCAATTAAGGCCATGTCTACATTACAATTCAGTTGCACACGCGTGTATAAGCCGGGTTATTTTCAGCTTACAATTTAGTTCCAGCCTCGCGGTTTTCAAGCAAATTATTTGAGAGAAGGATAAATGTGACGCATACTAAGTACAACTTCAGCCGCTGTTATCGCACAACGCAAAATCCCGCATGAGCAAAGTGATATTCATTGCCTAATTATTATGAGGTTTGACGATGCATTTAACAAGTGCTATTTTTGTACGCTGTCTCGTTTAAAATACTAGGTTATAAATAAGCACCTCACTGAAATTATTAAAAATTACAAGAAAATAAACAAGACAGCAATGTTTATTTCTACAGTAGTTCAATGTTTTAACCGTGTCGTGAAATACAAAGTTGCCGAAGTTACGGTACTACATACTGCAACTATAATAATAATAATAATAATAATAATAATAATAATAATTATTATTATTATTATTACTCGTTTTATTATTACCAACGTTATCATAATTATTATCATCATTATTATTATCATTATTATTATTAAAATTGTTATTATTATTATTATTATTATTATTATTATTATTATTATTATTATTATTATTATTATTATTACTACTACTACTACTGAAGTCGAAATTGCGATAAAAAATCTGAAAAATTATAAGTCTCCAGGTATCGATCAAATTCCAGCAGAATTAATACAAGAGGGTGGAAGCGTATTATCTAACGACATTTATAAGCTTGTATTTGCTATTTGGGAAAAGGAATTGTATCAGAACAATGTATCTTTAAGAAGGGGGACAAGACTAACTGTAGTAACTTTCGAGGAATATCACTTTTGTTGACGTCGTACAAAATTTTGTCCAATATTCTTTTGAGAAGATTAACTCCATATGTAGATGAAATTATTGGGGATCATCAGTGTTCAGTGATCAACTATTGACCAGATATTTTCTATTCGACAGATAATGGAGAAAAAATGGGAGTAGGCCTATAAGGGTACAGTGCATCAGTTATTCATACATTTCAAAAAGGCATATGACTCGGTTAAGAGAGAAGTTTTATATGATATTCTTATTGAATTTGGTATTCCCAGGAAACTAGTTCGATTAATTAAAATGTGTCTCAGTGAAACATACAGCAGAGTTCATATAGGTCAGTTTCTGTCAGATGCGTTTCCAATTCACTGTGGGCTAAAGCAAGGAGATGCAATATCACCTTTACTTTTACTTTAACTTTGCTCTAGAGTATGCCATTAGGAAAGTCCAGGATAACAGAGAGGGTTTGGAATTGAACGGGTTACATCAGCTTCTTGTCTATCCGGATGACGTGAATAGTTAGGAGAAAATCCACAAACGATTAGGGAAAACACGGGAATTTTACTAGAAGCAAGTAAAGAGATAGGTTTGGAAGTAAATCCCGAAAAGACAAAGTATATGATTATGTCTCGTGACGAGAATATTGTACGAAATGGAAATATACAAATTGGAAATTTATCTTTTGAAGAGGTGGAGAAGTTCAAATATCTGGGAGCAACAGTAACAAATATAAATTATACTCGGGAGGAAATTAAACCCAGAATAAATATGGGAAATGCCTGTTATTATTCGGTTGAGAAACTTTTATCATCCAGTCTGCTGTCGAAAAATCTGAAAGTTAGAATTTATAAAACAGTTATATTACCGGTTGTTCTGTATGGTTGTGAAACTTGACTCTCACTTTGAGAGAAGAACATAGGTTAAGGGTGTTTGAGAATAAGGTGCTTAGGAAAATATTTGGGGCTAAGAGGGATGAAGTTACAGGAGAATGGAGAAAGTTACACAATACAGAACTGCATGCATTGTATTCTTCACCTGACATAATTAGGAACATTAAATCCAGACGTTTGAGATGGGCAGGGCATGTAGCACGTATGGGCGAATCCAGAAATGCGTATAGAGTGTTAGCTGGGACGCCGGAGGGAAAAAGACTTTTAGGGAGGCCGAGACGTAGGTGGAAAGATAATATTAAAATAGATTTGAGGGAGGTGAGATATGATGGTAGAGACTGGATTGATCTTGCTCAGGATAGGGACCAATGGCGGGCTTATGTGAGGCCGGCAATGAACCTCCGGTTCCTTAAAAGCCAGTAAGTAAGTATTACTACTACTATTATTATAGTGTAGAAATGAAATAACCTTCCTGATTGAAAGGGACGACAGGATACGCAGAAATGAATAGAAAACCTGTATTACGTTTTGTAATTAAATGTACGGTTAATTTTGTACCAGAACAATGGAAGGAGTCGATTATTGTACCTATTTTAAGAAGGGGAACAAGATTAACTGTAGTAACTTACGAGGAATATCACTTTTGTTGACGTCGTACAAACTTTTGTCCAATATTCCTTTGAGAAGATTAACTCCATATATAGATGAAATTATTGGGGATCATCATTGTGGTTTTAGGCGTAATAGATCGATTATTGATCAGATTTGTTTTTTATTCGAAAATTATTGGAGAAAAAATGGGAGTATTAGGATAGAGTACAGCAGTTATTCATAGATTTCAAAAAGGCGTATAACTCGGTTAAGAGAGAAGTTTTATATAATATTCTTATTGAATTTGATATTCCCAAGAAACTAGTTCGATTAATTAAAATATGTCTCAGTGAAACATACAGCAGAGTTCGTATAGGCCAGCTTCTATCTGATGCTTTTCCAATTCACTGCGGGCTAAAGCAAGGAGATGCAATATCACCTTTACTTTTTAACTTTGCTCTAGAGTATGCCATTAGGAAAGTCCAGGATAACAGAGAGGGTTTGGAATTGAACGGGTTACATCAGCTTCTTGTCTATCCGGATGACGTGAATAGTTAGGAGAAAATCCACAAACGATTAGGGAAAACACGGGAATTTTACTTGAAGCAAGTAAAGCAATAACTTTGGAAGTAAATCCCGAAAAGACAAAGTATATAATTATGTCTCGCGACCAGAATATTGTACGAAATCGAAATATAAAAATTGGCGATTTAGCCTTCGAAGAGGTGGAGAAATTCAAATATCTTGGAGCAACAGTAAAAAATATAACGGACACTCGGGAGGAAATTAAGCGCAGAAGAAATATGGGAAATGTTTGTTATTATTCGGTTGAGAAGCTTTTCTGATCTAGTTTGCTGTCAAAAAACCTGAAAATAAGAATTTATAAAACAGTTATGTTAGCGATTGGTCTGTATGGTTGTGAAACTTGGACTCTCACTTTGAGGTAGGAACAGAGATTAAGAGTGTTTGAGAATAACATTCTTAGGAAATTATTTGAGGCTAAGAGGGATGAAGTTACACGAGAATGGAGAAAGTTACACAACGCAGAACTGCACGCATTGTATTCTTCACCTGACATAATTAGGAACACTAAATCCAGACATTTGAGATGGGCAGGCATGTGGCACGTATGGGCGAATCCAGAAATGCTTATAGAGAGTTAGTTGGAAGGCCGGAGGGGAAAAGACCTTTGGGGAGGCCGAGATGTAGATGGGAGGATATTAAAATGGATTTGAGGGAGGTGGGATATGATGTAAACATAAACCTCGATATTTTCCTTTGAAACCGGATCGGCCGTTGCTTCAGCTGAGGAATGAAGAAAAATATGAATAAGAAACATACATATATACAATCCAGCGGCACGGAGAGATAGCTTCAAGTACTTCTACAGGCCTCGCAGCGTTGCCATACCTACTGATTTAGGAGGAGATTTCCTGTATTTCCATTGAATCTACTGCTCTACTGATTTTTTTGTCAAAAGTCCGAATTTCTCCTGCCTTTTTGGCATGCTCCAGTCACCTAGTTCTATGCCCGGATTTTCAACTCATTACTTTAAATAGTACATACGGGCCTATATCATGTCGTCATGTCTATTTTTTGCATTTCAAACACAAGTCAATGTTTTCATTTGTCTCCCTGCTCACAATGTGTCGCCACAACGATGCTTACAAGAAACAAGGAGTCGCCTCTCGCCTGGAGTCCAGCAGGGGATTATTTTATTTATTTTATTGGGTTATTTTACGACGCTGTATCAACAAGTAAGGGATTATGATATCAGCACACTGCAGATAAAGACCATGTTTTATACACATGGCTCAGAGTTATGGGTCTCTCCAATTCACTCGATAGTCTAAACATAATTACAGAATGATAGAGAACGAATGTTTTAAATCTTACAAGGAAAGGATGCACACACACACACACAAGTATATAATCTTCACGCAACATAAGCATGTGATAACTGTTGTCAATTTGCAAAAGGAGACATTTCGGAAATAACAAAGTGTTGGAAAATCGCAAAAACTATAAGTTAAATTAAAATGTTCATATATTTTTTTCTGATTAGATCACTATGGATACATACATTCAGGATCCATGAACATTTTAATATTTTAAGTCTTATGATTTTTTGTTGCGATTTTCCAACATTTTGTTGTTTTAGACGTATCGCCTTTCGCAAATCGACGACAGAATTAAGTTATTTCATTATTGTTTTGGGGACTTGGGGAACAGAGGAAGGACGAAACTTATTCAGTATAGTGAAGTTTGTTTCTGATTGTGTGCACGTGAAACAGTGAAAGAGTGAAGTGTAGGTAATGGAAATTTGTGTTACATATCTTGCACAGTGACCTTTTAAAATAAGTGAAATGTCCCAGCAAGAAAGAAAAGTGAATACTCCCAGAATATTATAAATCAGCGAGAAAATGATGAACAGTTTAACGTATAATTATGTAAAAGCAAGAAAGGGGATAATTTTTCGTCTGTTATGGTCGCAGATAATGCAGTACTGTATTTAATATCACCTTTAAAATAAATCTCGTATCGAAAATCTTTTGTGAATACATGAAAAATTCTTGATCAATACATATTAATGCGAAACATTGTCAATAAGATATTACTGTGTAAAAACAAAATTGCATGACGTACGTACGCCGAGTAGAGATGCCAGTAATTATATTTAGCAAAATTGTTCCATTTCATTGGTTAGGGATGTGCTATATAGTAATACAACAATATCGTCTTTCTCAGAGTACACTGTTTTGTAATTAATATTATAATACAAAGAGGAAATTTAATTAATCTACTCTAATCTCCTGTTTTTTTTTTCCGATGATTTTCTCCTGATTTTCGCCAGCAGGTCGTGGCAACACTGCCTCGCAAGGGATTTTGAAGAATGACCTTGATTGTCATATCCAAGCGGCGAGCATAGTCAGTCTCGCTTACGTAGTAAATCCCCGCCACACACGTGACCGTATCAAAACAGCCTCATTTCGTTTGTTCAAATCACGTTACCGTACAATCCCTGGAAAATTTTCGTGTGTCGTAGATGCAAGTGTTACTGCTTTATAATTGTGATAATGTGTCAATTTCTTTACGTCTCCTATAGTTCCCAAATTGAAAGAAAAAACACTACACAGTCAAGACCGGGAGATTATTGCTAACGTTTACGATTACGTGAAGGGGGGGGGGGGCGAAACAAAAAGACCGATTTTCACCCGAGTTTTTTTTAAAGAAGTGACTAAAGTCCAAGAAAGAGTTGCTGCAGCCACTGGAGTGTCGCACAGTTCTGTTTACAGAATTTAGGAGACAGAAAAAAGCATGACGAAAGAATGTATTTTGGCACTCTGGAAAGAAACACAACGACCCAAAAAGAATTACTGACATCGAGGATTTCAATAAATGTATAATCGTCACACTATATACAATTTGTATGCAGAAGAAAAGTGTGCACCTGCACCACCACCACCACCACCACCACCACCACCACCACCACCACCACCACCCCCACCAACAACAATAAGACTGCTGCAGAACTGAGGAACACTATTAATTTTCAAGGTAAATACGTAAGTCTTAGAACAATAACAAAAGCTTTCGTTAGGGCAAAAAAAAAAAAAAAAAAAAAAAAAAACAGAACCAACCGTAGTGTTCTAATTGAAATACATATCATTCGTTTCCTTCGAGAGACATACCTGACTTCTCTTCGAAAATACAGAGCTGAAGGACGGCCAATAGTGTACGAAGAGTAAGCTTTATATCATAATACACTACTGGATAAACCCTCTACCTTAAATTCCTTACGAAAAGATATGCAAGCCTGGTTTGTGAAACATAAAATCTCATGTCATGAAAGCGGTGCCAAAACGAAGTTGTACGATTTAACCTTAGCCAATAAGCTAGTACAGAAGACCTAGTTAATTGACCAAATATTAGCCGAAAACAACCATACAGCTTTAAGACTCCCACCTTACCATCCCAACCTGAGTTCACTGAATTAATTTGGGGAACGTTAAGCAAATCACTTCATCTCACTACATCTCGCCATAAATTGTAAAAAATAATTGTAGAAAATTGCAAAATTGTAAAATAAATGAAGAGTTCGCAGGGAAAACGATGAATGTCACAGTTTGCTTATGGTTGATGTCATTATCTTATTCACTGGATCACTGCGAAATTTTATGTTGTTCTTATGAAAAATGGTAAAAAGGAGAATTATCACCACGAATACAGTAATCCTTTCCTTTATTTTCTATAGAAACAGCACTACATCTTGCAGTTATATACTCAATTAGATCATTATCTAATCCTTAACAGAAATGTGACATTCATCGTTTTCCCCGCGAACTCTTCAAATGTAGAAGTTGTGAAAAATTTGCAAAAATTGTAATTGTAATCTTGTAAAATTTTGACTTGTTCCACATCTTAAAGTTTCATTGCTAATGTAAGATCTATGGAATATAATAAATGAAACGGAAAAAAATGGGTTGGTAGCAGAACTAGGGTAAAGTTGCCTAATTCCGTGATACGGTTTTTTCACTGAATGTCAGGGGGTTGGGTATCTTGCTAGGAAGATATCTCAAATGTTTAGAGAAAGATGTCTGGCGCTATGGTCGAACGGCAAAGCTTTGACTGGCGTTCAATTTTAAAAAAGTATCACGCGATTAGGGGTCTCGGGGAAATAGGCAACTTTACCCTACCACTTTTTTTATTATGTTGAATACTGTTTATGGTCATGAACACACAGTAAGTGTATGTTAATAAGTTTTTTGTTTTATTTTGTAAGTCACCTCGCGACTACCCTCCCTGCTATTTACACTACCCCCTTGGGGGGTCGCGACCCCCAATCTGGGAACCACTGCTCTAGAAGAAATGCTAGACCTGTACTAAGTCTATAATTTATTCCACAAAATGATTTAGTGCAGACTGTACACTCGCTCTTCCTTACAGCGTCAGTGAAATATTCATATGAAATTTTTCAACTGAATGGGTACAACAATTTACTCGTTGAGGCAACGAAGAAGCCGGCAGATAACCGGCCTTGTGTAAACAACATTTTTAAATGTCAAGGACCTTCGGAGTATCTACTCCAGTTGGAATCTAGAGAGCATTTTTTAATAATTGCCTTAATCATTTTACACAGCGCTACGCAGCTTGAACACGCCACGGTTCGGTAATTAAACAGGAATCTTTCCGCAAACAGTTCTCGTATTGCACAAGCTAGCCTTGTTGAAAAAGAGCTCAAAATGTACTCATGTTACACCTATCACACGAGCGTATGTGAGAGACAGACGGCTTTGCGTGGCATTTCTCTCATATTTGCAACGGCCCATTATTATCAATGTCACTTAACAGTCTTCTCCGTATTGCAGAGATAAAACTGTATGAATGTACAGCATCTCTTGTTATAAATCCAGGAGACTTGGGTTCGAAATCAGAAAATTAAAAAGCAATGACAAACACACATAACCTATTACTCACTGGCGGATGTAAGTGCCTACACCTACACGGTTAATGCATAAACTAACTTGGATGCGTAAGTTCCTACACAGACAAAAGTTCTTATGAAAAGTAATGTGTAAGTTCCTACACAGCCAGAAGAAAGTAGAACCTGCACTGTAAACTTTCGTTGAACAAATTGGTAACATGGTTTCCCGTTGGTTACCGAGACGAGTATACCTGCGGAAGAACGATTTCTACTCTCAGTTTCTCGACACTGAACGTAGTTACAAGATCGTAACAAAATAGATCAAAATACCAGAGGCTTGGTACATTATTGATCATCACTCGAAGCACCACTTTTCTTAAACTCTTAAGCATTTTTTAAGCTCTTTCCTGAAAGAGCCTCTCGTAGACTGAATTTTCTTCTCAATACTCTCACGATCAACTTTAGGGTCCACCTTACGATAAAACTCCACTAGAGCATCATGTCCCGCATTATTCAGATTTTTGTTCATATAATACTTTGATTTCACCTTTCACAAAACCGGATCTATAAATCTTAATAAATTCCGTCAGAAAACTCTATTAGCATGACGAATGTCGACAATCACTCCTTTAAAGCGGCGTACGCAGGATTTTACTAAGAGGGGAGGATTATTATTAAAATTGTTTTCAATTTACATTATCGGAATTTTCAATTTTATGTATCATTATTATTATTATTATATTCATGAATATCCTTATAAAATCTTTGAAACGTAATATTTTCACAGCAATATAATTTTTAACCTATTTTAACTTCTATTTAATTTTGTATAATAAAAAACGCTAGTGTTATTATTACACTTACACAATAATCATTTATACATATATATAGTCAACAGTTATTTGTATATGATAGATAAGATAATTTATATAACAGAAAAATACAAGGAAACAATCAAATATATGAAATACATTTAATTAGACACAATAATGGAACATGGAACTCACCAAGGATGATGAATGAACTGGCATTATGAATATATTGAAGGAAGGATAGGGAGGACTATGCCTTATGTCGATGTAGAAAACGATTATAGATAAACCCTGATTCCTTTAACTTTAACACATGCAAATGTTATAAACAAAACTTAGCACGTGGTTTGGCGTGGCGTGTGGCTACTTAGCGTCAACTGATGTGCACATGCCACTTCAGAGGATAAAACGTCAAAATATCCCTCCGCGTTCTATCATGGCGCGTCGCGATACTAACAGACACTTTTTTCCGAGGTTGAGAAGCTTTTGTCATCTAGTCTGCTGTCAAAAAATCTGAAAGTTAGAATTTATAAAACAGTTATATTACCGGTTGTTCTGTATGGTTGCCAAACTTGGACTCTCACTTTCAGAGAGGAACAGAGATCAAGGGTGTTTGAGAATAATGTTTCTAGAAAATAAGAGGGATGAAGTTACAGGAAAATGGAGAAAGTTACACAACGTAGAACTGCACGCATTGTATTCTACACCTGACATAATTAGGAACATTAAATCCAGACATTTGAGATAGGCAGGGCATGTAGCACGTATGGGCAAATCCAGAAACACATACTATAGAATGTTAGTTGGGAGACCAGATGGAAAAAGATCTTTGTGGACGCCGAGACGTAGATGGGAGGATAATATTAAAATGGATTTGAGGATGGTGGGATATGATGATAGAGACTGGATTAATTTTGCTCAGGATAGGGACCGATGGCGGCCTTATGTGAGGGCGGCAATGAACCTCCGGGTTCCTTAAAAGCCATTTGTAAGTTATAAAAGAATCCTTAGGGATTCACCACCATTTATATTTTTCAAATTAATATTTTAAATTATTCTCGTTAACTTAACATTCCATACTGTTATATATATACAGAGACATCATTTTATTTTTACTTCAACTTTTATTGTACCTGAGTTTTTGAATGTACTTCACTCCCACCCCTTCTACTAACCAAGTTTCAACTGTCGACACAGAACTAAGACCGCAATACTGAGTTAGTGATTATAGTACGTTTCAGAAATATGTTCGCGTTTTCCAGTGACGAAAATTTCCAATATTGAATCATATTTTCGCACAGGTACTGTCGTCCGTTTGCCTACGTCGCATCCCGATTTCCCCCACCTGGTTCTGCTCGCTCCACTGTAAAGACTAGTGGCTGGACTTTCTTAGCTCTTTTCTGAAAACATTAATTTCTGTTAGAAATTAATTGGACGTCTACGTAATATTATGCAACTCTTTAAAATAACTTAAATAAAAGGTATATATTGATGTACCGAAGTACATATGATATTACCATGCAGATATTCTACGTCATCACATGATGAAAGAGTGATGGAACGGAGAAAAATTCTCTCTCCGGCGCCGGGATTTGAACCCGGGTTTTCAGCTCTACGTGCTGATGCTTTATCCACTAAGCCACGCCGGATACAATCCCGACGCCGTTTAGAATCGTCTCAGATTAAGCTCCATCTCTTGGGTTCCCTCTAGTGGCCGCCCTCTGCACTACGTCATAGATGTCTATGAACGCAGGACCGAAGTCCATACATGTGTTGAGGTGCACTCAGATGAGTGACTGATTGGCCGGGATCCGACGGTATGGGCGCCGTCTTAAATCACAAAGTGATTTATTACGCATATCATATATATTGATGTACCGAAGTACATATGATATTACCATGCAGATATTCTGCGTCATCACATGATGAAAGAGTGATGGAACGGAGAAAAATTCTCTCCGGCGCCGGGATTTGAACCCGGGTTGTCTATGAACGCAGGACCGAAGTCCATACATGTGTTGAGGTGTACTCAGATGAGTGACTGATTGGCCGGGATCCGACGGTATAGGCGCCGTCTTAAATCACAAAGTGATTTATTACGCATATCATATATATTGATGTACCGAAGTACATATGATATTACCATGCAGATATTCTGCGTCATCACATGATGAAAGAGTGACGGAACGGAGAGAAATTCTCTCCGGCGCCGGGATTGTGATTTAAGACGGCGCCCATACCGTCGGATCCCGGCCAATCAGTCACTCATCTGAGTGCACCTCAACACATGTATGGACTTCGGTCCTGCGTTCATAGACATCTATGACGTAGTGCAGAGGGCGGCCACTAAAGGGAACCCAAGAGATGGAGCTTAATCTGAGACGATTCTAAACGGCGTCGGGATTGTATCCGGCGTGGTTTAGTGGATAAAGCATCAGCACGTAGAGCTGAAAACCCGGGTTCAAATCCCGGCGCCGGAGAGAATTTTTCTCCGTTCCATCACTCTTTCATCATGTGATGACGCAGAATATCTGCATGGTAATATCATATGTACTTCGGTACATCAATATATATGATATGCGTAATAAATCACTTTGTGATTTAAGACGGCGCCCATACCGTCGGATCCCGGCCAATCAGTCACTCATCTGAGTGCACCTCAACACATGTATGGACTTCGGTCCTGCGTTCATAGACATCTATGACGTAGTGCAGAGGGCGGCCACTAGAGGGAACCCAAGAGATGGAGCTTAATCTGAGACGATTCTAAACGGCGTCGGGATTGTATCCGGCGTGGCTTAGTGGATAAAGCATCAGCACGTACAGCTGAAAACCCGGGTTAAAATCCCGGCGCCGGAGAGAATTTTTCTCCGTTCCATCACTCTTTCATCATTAAATAAAAGGGTCTCGTTAAGTAATTAACTATCACGTGATTCCCCCCATTTCTACGTTCCTGCGACATAACCACTTGGACGGACAGTAAATAGCATGTCTGAGCAATTTTATCTGTGCGGCTCGGGCAGAAGTGAAGATTGAATTTACAGTACGTAAGGTACTCTTTTATAGAGTAGATACAGAATTATTTCAACATGAGTTACTAAGTATGAAGGACGAAACTGGTAATTGGAATTAGATGCGATAGTCTATAGTGCGATAATAGGCACAAAAGACCTGTATCGAAATGAACGGCCACCATTTTAAAAAATGTGTTTAAATATCCATATTATGATTATTTTTAATTTAACTTCATTCTCTATCTCGTACGCTAATGTGCTGTAGACAGTATAATATACACTGCATAATGAATAAATTCGCATGGATAACTCAGTTCGTGAGTAAAAATACTACTGTTAATACTGTACTGTATTTTGATTAAACAAAACCTAATGAAAATTATCAAATTCAAATTCGCGATATTTCCTACTTTACGCAAATGGATGAACTACTTTTCTTCCCTCCTTTGCCTAGTAAAGTGATTTGTTTGTATTTTAAGCCAGTATCATCGAACTCCAGTCGTGGAAGGGGGTAACAAACGGTGTTTCCGGGTCTCAATAATTAATCCAAAGGTATAGCCAGGTTAATATTAAAAATGTTAGTAAAAATAAAATGATGTCCCTGTATATATATATATATATATATATATATATATATATATATATATATATACAACTGCAGTGCTCGGGAAAAGTGACATAAGTCGGTTTCCATAAACCTTTTTTGATAATTTATTGACAACTTACACTGGTTTATGTCGATTTGATTTTTTTCTGTATGAAATATTGTAATGCGAGAAATACGCATTTTTTTCCAAGCGAGCAGATGTTCCTTAAGTTGTCAATAAATTATCAAAAAAGGTTTGTGGAAACTGACTAATGTCACTTTTCCCAAGCACTGCAGATATATTTGTTCAAAACTTTAAAGTTTTTTATATCGTAACTTATTATTGTAATTGTTAAATTCATTGTTTAAATTGTGTAATTGTTGCAAAATTCTTTTGTATTCTGGACCCTCGTGGTCAACTGCAGTTCAGCAGCAGACGAAAAATTATTAAATTTTATTACTCGTAGTAGTACTCTATGCATTTAAATATGGAAATCAAAAATATATAATATGCATTTAAAAGGGAAAACTTCCAAAATATGCATTTATGCAAAATAAAATTCCTTTCATTCGTACGTGAAAATCATGATCAGCAAAGATCCACTTTTACTTTTTCAATATTTCAAACCAATAAAAATATTTAATTGCAAGAAATTCTACGGTCTAGTAATAATACTAACCTATTTTGTTTAAGATTTCCACCTTTGTAACATTACCGCACGTGAATAGAACACAGGTGGCCGGTACAGACAAGTTCCATTATATGCAAATCGTGTGAAATCCATTAGTACGGAGAAAGTGGCGTGAGCGTTCGATTAGGCAGGCATTCGAAGCTCTTCACCGGCGAGGCGGCGCGACGGTGGCGTCCACACACGCACACAGAGATGAAGCGGCCGGGGAGAGGGGAGGACAGACGCCTGCGAGCGTCGTCATCTTTTGTAGCTGACGTCACTAGGAATTGACTAACAATGTGACCAACATACACACAATAAAGTTTCATGCTCGTCTCTACTTGCCTGATTTACTCTCAACACCCATTGCAGTCCTCTCACTCCCTTTCGTTCGCATTAATTCTCTTTCACGTTCCTCAGTGCGTCTCTTTCATCTTTCTCTCCCCACCTTTCCCTCTCCATTATACCAAAGCCATCAAATCTACAAAACAAAATAAAAAAACGTTTCGTTGGAATGCATTTTTATTATGGAAGCAGCTTTCAAAACAACTGACAAAACAAAACAATTGCCGTCGTGTATGTCACTTGAAACGGATTTCCTTTATGAAAGAGACGGCTTTTATTTTCAGTATCATGGAGTCCAGTACGTGGAAAAAGAACCCACTACAATTTAATCTGATATAAAAATTGAAAGCGTATGTTTGAAGGAAATCAAAACGGGGTTTTACACGCAGTTACACAGAAAAAATTATTACCTTACTCTCTCCTATGTGTTATAACGAGAAATTATTTTCAGTTTAAATTAGTTTTCAGCTACCAGTAGCTTATTATTATTATTATTATTATTATTATTATTATTATTATTACTAGCCGTACCCGTGCGCTCCGCTGCACCTGTTAGAAATAAATATAAAGTAATTTCATAATTAGAATAGGACGTTTGATCCAGGGAACATTCGTGTTTGATAGAAGGATAAATCGTTTAATATGTCACTTATTTTAAATTGTATTTAAATAATTAAAATGCGGTCATTTTAGTCCAGAGAGTATTCAGAAGTTACTGTAATAACATTATAGCATTATGTCCATCTAGAGAAACTACACTTTCCAATGGTGAATTAATAATTAATCATACAAATCGGTTAATTTAGCTTCCGATATTACATCATACAAACACAGAAACATTCTTTCTAGGCTATGTTTCATAGCTTTCGATTGTTGTTGTCCAAGGTCCCTTATAGACGCTTACATTTGTTTTAATTTCATTACACCGCCTTAGATGGCACTATTTTAATTTTAAAACTCGTTTATCTCATTAAATATCAGTCCTATCAAAATTTTTCAAGGAATAAAACTTATCGGAAATCATTTTTAAAGAACCTTTTGTTATGTAACATATTTCACAAAAATCAATAATAAGCGAGATATTTCGATTTATTTAATTCAGGCCCCCTTATAACCCCCTTTTAAATAATGTATTTTGAATGTTATATAGCCTAAAATCTAAGTTACAGCGAACTTAATTTATATTCCAATTTTCATATAAATCGGTTCAGCCATTATCGCGTGAAAAGGTAACAAACATCCAGACAGACAGACATACAAACAAAAATTTCAAAAAAGCGATTTTCGGTTTCAGGGTGGTTAATTATATATGTTAGGACCAATTATTTTTGGAAAATCGAAAATTACCAGAAAAATTTCGGCTACAGATTTATTATTAGTATAGATTATTATTACTTACTTACTGACTTTTAAGGAACCCGGAGGTTCATTGCCGCCCTCACATAAGCCCGCCATTGGTCCCTATCCTGAGCATGATTAATCCATTCTCCATCATCATATCCCACCTCCCTCAAATCCATTTTAATATTATCTTCCCATCTACATCTCGGCCTCCCTAAGGGTCTTTTTCCCTCGACCTCCCAACTAACACTCTATATGCATATTATTATTATTATTATTATTATTATTATTATTATTATTATTATTATTATTATTATTATCATCATCATTATATTGCACTTACTATTTGTATATCTTGTTTCAATATGAATGCAATTCACGGATAAAGCTAATAACAGAATAATGTACAAAAATAGTTTTCTGCAATTGAAGGGTTTGCGGGAAAAACGATGAATGTCACATTTCTGTTAAGGATTAAATAATGATCTAATTGAGTCTATAACTGCAAGATGTACTGCTGTTTCTATAGAAAATAAACAAAAGGATTACTGTATTCGTGGTGGTAATTCTCCGTTTTACCAGTTTTAATAAGAACAACACTAAATTTCGTAATGATCCATGAATCAGATAATGACATTAATCTTAACAGAATTGTGACATTCATCGTTTTTCCCGCAAACCCTTCAACATCAGCATTATAAACAGTGTTAATCCGTGTTGACTTAATAATGAATACTTATCCATGGTCATATCACCATGGTAATGGCATTAATTACTACACTGAGTGTGATATGTAATTGATTACCACACTCAATGCGGTAATGAATTAATATACCTATATGGCATGCTTAACGTTCAAAACTACTCATGAAAAAAATCTATTAATCTATCTTATTATAATACTTCGCAGCACAGAATAATATGCCTACAGAGACGATGGTTTGTAAGATTGTGATAAATGCTCAAAATAAGCTAGCAAAGCTTTCTGATGTACGATATTACTCACTCTCTTAACTTCACATCATTTCACATAGTGCTCATATGCCACTTCATACTTTAAAATCGATTTACTAGGCAAAAGCGATGCAACAATTGTCGAAAATGCTACTTCAATATCTGAAGGATACTTTCTTCAGAATCACTCATTATTCAGAACGAATTAGCCGATTTTTCTTGATTCCAGATAATATAGGCCTATATCATTCTATCACAGTCTAGTAATACAGTCACGAAGATTCAGTTGTGAAGGTACTAGGAACAATAGACTATGCCGGTACTATTTCCCATTGTCTGTGGTGAGGCGATAGTAGCGATCCTAGTGGTTAGCAACTATCTACGGATGCATATTCCCTACGTATTGCTTCGTGACTGTATAATATATTATACTGGGTGTTCATTTCAAAGTGTGTCATGACGTCACTGTTGTTAGGTCACCGATTTGAAGCGAGTTTCAGCTTATATGTTAGAGAAGTAGCCTATTATTTAAGGCGTTCTTCAATCTGAACTTGAGAACGTGTACGGTATAACTTGAACGTCGTAGCAACAGATGGCGGTCTGTACGGTCTGTGTGCTACCATAACCTCTTTCGAACTGTGTTTTGCGCCGGCAAGTCGTACGCAGGGTATTTGTTATCATCGGTTGCGTACGATAACATTCCACAACACAAATCAAATGCTCCGTGTCCATGTTGACCGTCGAAGTTAATGTCAACAAATACGTAAGTAATCGTCTTAACCCTCTCCCCATATCCCGACAGTACGTATTTCCAAACAGTTCACATTCCTGCCACTACCGGCGTTACCGTACGTATCGGCACGTACTCTTCAGAATGAACGCCGTACTTGCTAGCCAACTTCTCTGCCTCTTAGATTATACACCTGAGCTGCGGAAGTGTAGGAAGATTGAATTCTCTAGGCTCATCAGCTAGCCACATGACGGCATACAGCGAGCCAAGACACATTTTGAACTGAACACCCAGTACTAGGCTGTGATTCTATTGTTATCGTTCCATCAATTCTTTTGCTTCTAGACCAACTTTATTACGATCAACGCAATATCACTTAGGCTTTGGTTTACATTGAATTACAGGACATCACAATGATTATTGAATGATGGTGTTATTTATAAATCCAACGATCGTATCATGAACGCAGATAAGGTAAGTATTCATTATTAAATAAACGCGGATAAAATATTGTATGCAACTTAGTGGGACGAGCATAATTAGCGCTCTCATGTAATTACAGAACTCGGCTTACGTCTCGTTCTTGCAAAACACATTCCAGCGGTAAAGATGCTCACATCTCACTACAAATGTAGTTGCATATATAACTATCAGTATTATCGTTGATGAAAATTGTACATAATGTGCCACATTATTTTACCAGAGCCGTAAAATATTACCATGCCAACAGTGGCGGCTCCTGCGTATTTCTTAAGAGGAGGAAAGACGTTAACAGCACGAAATGACACCTTCTTGAATGAAACATGCTACAAATTAGTCTACGTGCATACATGTAAGACCAGGTAATGTTGGGGTTGGCCTTCCCTTCTGTATAGCAATAATCTATTCTTGTAAACTGAGTTTCCTAAATTTTCCAAAATATATTATGTTTTCACTTCCATTCATTGTTGAATAATTGCGAAAATTAACAATTACAAGGAAATTCACAACCTTGCAGCATTTTTCGCGCACACTACAGCATCACACGTGTTGGAAGAGACTAGCTACTATCACGTAATCGGAACAATTTTACGGAAATGGGAATGGGAAATAATCTGATGAAAGCGAGAACACTGCACCCACCCTCGTGGTCTGTGTTGCCACATGTACATTTTACAAGTTCAGTATCACATGCTTTTGAAGAATGTCAGTTCTTGTAAAGTCATACTACCATTATTGTTCAAAGCTGCCTGTGGCCGATTAATTTTTTTTATGTTAAATAATGTAGTTTGGGGTACCTACTTTCAATCTCAAATATATTTGTACAAAACTGACAACTTGGCTGTTACCCTGTCTAGTAGACAATGAATGGAAGTGAATTTCAGGGGCCAAAAGATCTGCGATACTAACGTAGAACTAACTACTTCCTCTTAGTTTTATATAAACCCAGCTTTAACTTTCAAATATCCTTGAAAGTTTCAAACCATGATTAGTAGCCTATATAAAATACAATGAATAATATTTTTTTTTTATAATTTCAAAAAAAAAAAAAAAGTTTATATGGTGTTTTTCATAGCTTTGCGTTAAAACTGTTTTTATTGTGCCTCCTCCTAGATGTGTTATAGTCTGGTTGAATGCAGTATCGTTAGATGGCAGCGGTAGCGAGCTTGCTGCACGACCAGTCGGTTTATATTTCCCGCCCATGCGCTGATTCAGAGGAGGATCTCCTCCCTATCCGTTCACTTACTTGCTTTAAAACTCTGCTTTTTTCTCTGGCCGCTAGTGCGCTGTTGTCTATGTGTGTTCAGAGCAGTGTGTGTATGTTAACTGCAGTAAAGGAGGAATGGACTGGCTTTCCTCCACACAAACAATCTCGCATCTTTCTCAGAGTTTTCTAGCAGCACATGAGCGCGCGTCGTTCAAAACTCGTTCAACCGAGGTTTTCTTATAGCCGAGAACTTAAAAATTATCGAATCTTCCTCGAATTTCAAAGCACATATTTTATTTGGTATTTACTTTCAAATGAAGAAAAATGTGAGGAGGACGTTCCTCTCTTCCCTCCCCCGAGGAACAGCCACTGCATGCCTACTATAACGATGATAATAATTGTTTGGCCTTATACGGCCCGTCGCACAACAGATCTTCTACAGGAGTTCCACTCGGAGGTGTTTCAACATTCACCCTACAGCCCGGATCTCGCTCCTAGGCGATTACCATCTTTTCTTACACCTCAATAAATTCCTGTTCGGTCAGCATTTTCACAATAACAGAGAGGTGCAGAAGCCTGTCACACACTGGTTGCGATCCCAGGAGGCAGACTTTCACGACACAGGGATAGAAAAGTTGATACCACGGTATGACAAATTTGTCAATTCCGGTGGGGAATATGTTGAAAAATACCTCAATAATTGCTGTATCTCTTCCAATAAATCTTTCCGTGAAATTGTTTTCTTTCTCTAAACGGCATCAGGGAAACTTACTTTCTGGACATGCCTCTTATTATGACTGCGAAGGCGTCAAAAGAGGGGATCTGGAAGACCAGCATGTAAGACCATCCTGCACAGTTTACTTAACAGAAGAGTCTCTTGCATTATTCGAATTATAGGAGAAAGGGGCAATATTTCCAATTCTGGAATTTTCCCCCAAGTTCTGCATTCCTCTGTCCATTCCCAACTGAATAAATTACATTATCCCTGAAATATTGTAAATATGCTGCTTTTCTTCTTTTACTTGTATAATTTTGTAATTGATGTATGTACCTACTACTGATCAAGTAAAAAATATTACCTATCAGGGTACCACAAAATTATTACAGCGTCTCAGGTACTACAACAATAAAATTAAAAGGGGAGTTAAACAAAATCAATATCATTAATAATAACAATACTAATAATAATAATAATAATAATAATAATAATAATAATAATAATAATAATATAACAATAACAATAATAATAGAGTTTAAAAAAGGTATAAGTATGACTCTATTAAGAGGGAAGTTTTATATAATATTCTTATAGATGTTGGTATTCCGAAGAAACTACTGGGTGTTCATTTCAAAGTGTGTCATGACGTCACTGTTGTTGGGTCACCAATTTGAAGAGAGTTTCAGCTTATATGTCAGAGAAGTTGCCTATTGTTTAAGGCGTTCTTCAATCTGAACTTGAGAACGTGTAAGGTATAACTTGAACGTCGTAGCAACAGATGGCAGTCTGTACGGTCTGTGTGCTACCTTAACCTCTTTCGAACTGTGTTTTGCGCCGGCAAGTCGTACGCAGGGTATTTGTTATCATCGGTTGCGTACGGTAACATTCCACAACACAAATCAAATGCTCCGTGTCCATGTTGACCGTCGAAGTTAATGTCAACAAATACATAAGTAATCGTCTTAACCCTCTCCTCATATACCGATAGTACGTATTTCCAAACAGTTCACATTCCTGCCACTACCGGCGTTATCGTATGTATCGGTACGTACTCTTCAGAATGAACGTCGTACTTGCCTCTGCCTCATAGGTTATACACCTCTGCGGAAGTGTAGGAAGATTGAATTCTCTAGGCTCATCGGCTAGGCACATGACGGCATACAGCGAGTCATGACACACTTTGAACTGAACACCCAGTAGTTCGATTAAAATGTGTCTCAGTGAAACGTACAGCAGAGTCCGTTTAAGCCAGTTTCTGTCGGATGCTTTTCCAATTCACTGCGGGCTAAAGCAAGGAGATGCACTATCACCTTTACCTTTTAACTTCGCTCTCGAATATGCCATTAGGAAAGTTCAGGATATCAGAGAGGGTTTGGAATTGAACGGATTACATCACAGCTTCTTGTCTATGCGGTTGATGTGAATATGTTACGAGAAAATACACAAAATATTAGGAAAAACACAGAAATTTTACTTGAAGCAAGTAAAGCGATAGTTGGGAAGTAAATTTCGAAAAGACAAAGTATATGATTATGTCTAGTGACCAGAATATTGTACGAAATGGAAATATAAAAATGAAAATTTATCCTTCGAAGAGATGGAAAAAATCAAATATCTTGGACCACAGTAACAAATAGAAATGACACATGGAAAAAGAGAGTTATTATTCGGTTGAGAAGCTTTTGTCATCCAGTCTGCTCTCAAAAATCTCAAAGTTAGAATTTATAAAAACAGTTATATTACCGGTTGTTCTTTAAGGTTGGAAAACTTGGACTCTCACTTTGAGAAAGGACTAGATTTTAAAGGTGTTAGAGAATAAGGTTCTTAGGAAAATATTTAGAGCTAAGAAGGATGAAGTTACAGGAGAATGGAGAAAGTTACATAAAGCAGAACTGCACGCATTGTATTCTTCACCTGACGTAATTAGGAACATTAAATCCAGACGTTTGAGAAGGGCAGGGCATATAGCACGTATGGGAGAATCCAGAAATTCATATAGGGTGTTGTTGGGAGACCGGAGGGAAAAAGACCTTTGGGTAGACCGAGACGTAGATGGGAGGATAATATTCAAATGGATTTGAGGGAGATGGGATATGATAGAGACTGGATTAATCTAGCTCAAGATAGGAACCGATAGCGGACTTATGTGAGGGCGGCAATGAACCTCCGGGTTCCTTAAAAGCCATAAGTAATAATAAAAACTTATATCTCAATATGTGAACGACATCGAATGAGAGAAAATATGGACGTAGAAGTGTCTGTGCAGTGATTCTCATCTAAAAGTAATCCAGAGTGATTTTCAAGAACACATTGAATCAGTATTGTAACTTATCTCGACCATGTAAGGAATGAGGTATCTGTAATCTTACGTTCGGTAATAAAATGTTTATCGTGTGCAAATTAAATGCATATTGAAGATTCAAACTGAAAATTTAAAGCGTTCTCTATTTAAAATGTGTTTATAAAAAGTATGCATCTATTCTCTGAATAATATCTTAGCACAAATTCACGAAATGGTTCAGTATTTTATGAAAACTCCTGTACAAATTCTTATTCTGTATATTAAGCAATAATTTAAGTGAAATCGAGCTCTATATTCATTATTCACAGGACAGAATGCGGAATAAGAGAGGAGGATGAGAAAGAAGCGAAACCTAAGCAGCGCACGAGGCGCGGCGCGGCGGACGCGTATCGAGTATCTGTCGCCTTGGGCCATGAGCAGAGTGGCTGGCTGCACATTCGCCACTATGGCGGAGGCGAAATAAGCAAGCCTAGGGACGCACGGTGGCGCAGGATCACGAAAACAAGTCTGGATTAAAAAGTGATGCCCACAGTTGTAAATACAGCGCAGTAATGAAACATAACTTCTTATTCATGTGCACAGTCTTGAGTTAGAGAAGTGCGGGGATGAGCTACAATGAACTTGAGACAAACAAAGGAAAAGAGGAAATTCTCACAGTGCAGACTAGTTAGTAATGAGTAGAGAAAACAATGTCTTGTAACATGATACAACTGTGTTCTCATTACTGTAATTTTACTAAAGACAGTCGCAAGTAAATAAGGTGTTATACACAGAAGGACTAAAAAATGTATGTAGAACAGAAAGAAGAAATGGAGCAAGAGAAAAATAGGACAGAAATGACGATATTGAGAAAAAAAAGGGGACAGAAACCAAGAAAGGAGTTGGATCAAAAGAAGAAGGGCAGACGTGGAAGAAAAAAGCGTGAATGCGGAGAAGAATAAAAATAATAAGAAGAAACAGAATGTGCCTAAAAAGAAAGAGAAGGAATTGAATAAATCTGAAAGGTATAAAAAGAGAAAAGAATAAAGAAGATAGAACGAAGAGGGAAGGGGAAAAAAGGTAGGAGAGGACAAAAGGAAAGGAGATGAGTCAAGCAAAAAATGGGAAAAGACGAAACATGAGGGCAAAGAAGCCAGAAGCCAACAAAGAAATTAGGAGAGACAGGCGAAGGAACTAGACCCTCAAAAAGAAAAAGAGATAGAGACGGGAGATAGAAAGAGGAAATGAGGCAGATTAGGAAAATGAGACATACGAAAACGGATACAGATGAGGAGATATGAGAAAGAGGAGACAGGATGAGGAAAAGCAAACGGATGAGGGAAAGGAGACTGATGAGAAAAAGGAAACGGATGAGCAAAGTGAGACGGATGAAGAAAAGGAGACATGAGAAAAAAGAGATGAGGAAAAAGAAGACGGATGAGGAAACGTAGAAGGATAAGGAAAAGCAAACGGATGAAAAAAGGAGATGGATGAGGGAAAGGAAATGGTTGAGGAGAAGAGAGACGGAAGAGAAAAAAGAGACAGAAGAGAAAAAAGAGACGGAAGAGGAAAAAAGACAGAAGAGAAAAAAAAGACGGAAAAGAAAAAAAAGACGGAACAGAAAAAGAGGCAGAAGAGAAAAAAGAGAAGGAAGAGGAAAAAAAGACGAGGAAAATGAAACCGATAAGAAAAAGGATACATGAGGGAAAAGAGACGGAAGAGAAAAAAGAGACGGAAGAGGAAAAGGAAACGGATGAGAACAAGGAGACATGAGGAAAAAGAGACGGAAGAGAAAAAAGAGACGGAAGAGAAAAAAAGACGGAAGAGAAAAAAAAGACGGAAGAGAAAAAAGAGACGGAAGAGAAAAAGAGACGGAAGAGAAAAAGAGGCAGAAGAGAAAAAGAGGCTGAAGAGAAAAAAGAGAAGAGGAAAAAAAGACAAGAGGAAAATGAAACGGATACGAAAAAGGAGACATGAGGGAAAAGAGACGGAAGAGAAAAAAGAGACGGAAGAGGAAAAGAAAACGGATGAGAAAAATGAGACATGATAAAAAGAAGAGATGTGTGGGAAAGGGGGACAAGTGACGGAAAGGACGCAGAGGGGGAAGAAAACAGAAGAAGGAAAGGACACAAGCAAAAGAAAAGAAAGTGAAAGAGAGAAAAGGAATGAAAAGGAGGGAGATAGAATAGAAAGGAAGGAAACAGAAGACGATCGAGGAGAAATGAAGATTTGATCCCGATTTTCCTTCGTAGAAAACCCATGCATTAAGCTAGAGATCATACTTTCATAAATCCATTTTATGCAATGTTTCGCATGGAGTTTTCAACGTGAAATGCAAGCAAACAGCAGTGGCATAAAATAAAGTATCCGTTGCAACGCCTACATAGAAGACGCCCCCTTGTCGCACTGTGAACTGTACCTGTACAAGGTGAGATGGACATCACACTATAAGCCTTTAACACGTCATCCTCTCATATTACATTCTGATACGGTGTCTAGATGGTGACAATTATGTCGTCAGTCCCTTGCCTCCACTTTACATGATACGATCTACGTAAGACAAATCAGATTAATTTCAGTCACGCTTTGCTTTTCCTAGCAAACTTCCTTTTCTTTTAGCTCAAGAATGAATTAAAAAGACTCCTTATATGTAGAAATAATAATAATAGTTTAACATAAAATATTAATAAGGTATATTCTTCACATTTTGTTTGGAACCGTTTTATGATTTTGAAACTGTCAGGAAACTATTCGTTTACAATTTCATGTGTTCAAATCCTATATTGGGAGGGTATGTGGGAGCACTGCGCCCCTCCCCCAATTTTGTCTGATTTCTTTTTTTTTATTAACATTACAAAATATTGAATTGAAAAGACTTTTCTTGCTTTTGTTTATGAATGGGATATATTTTTAAATGCTATCGTACCATCTTCCTGGAAAATGGCTGTTTTCATAAAAAAATCTTTGGACTATTGTTGTTTTATGAAAACTACTGAAAATTTTCACTCCTTTAACAAGGGACTATGGTGTTTTTTGTTTTCACTAACACCTAATTCAGTAGACGGGAGCTGCAGACTTCTAACACAGGAGTACAGGCTATTTCAAAAGAAACACTATAGTGCTTCCATTCCTCAAATGAGGCATAGAAATTCTTATACATTCAGAAATTTAAAATAAATATTATACTCTAGACACATGATCTGAAGACATTAATTCGTCAATTTAAACGCAGAAACTTAATCATAAACAAAAGCAAGAAAAGTCTTTTGCATTCAATATTTTCTAATGTTAATAGAAAAAAAAAAAAGAGTTCAGACAAGTTTGGGGGGGATGCCCCTCCCATAACTCCACCTATGCACGCAACTTAATAGTTTCGGTACCAACTCTAGTACTTTTGTGTACTCATTTCCCGCTCGGCAGTGTTTCCATGTTTTGCCGCAACATGGCCGTTCTACGGTAGCCAGGTAATACCCTAGATCATAATGTAACAGATAGGTCATCGCTATGTTAAAATCGTTTGCACTTTGAAGAGAACAACCGCCAGGATCGCCACCCGTCCGCCGTAAACGAACACGAGATAGCAGTACAGTCGCTAATGCAATTCAAATGGGAATTATGACGTGACTCCTTATGTAACAACTAGATGGCAACATAGTAAACCTGACAAAAGTTGTTAACGTCAAAGACTATAAGGCCGACCTATTTGGGGTATATATGATCTCAAACTTTTCTGAAGTGGGGACCACATTTTCAAATCAGAACAGTTCCGCGGACCACCTTACTCTTGTTCCCTTCGAAAGCAAATTTATCATTTATGTAGCATATTTTAATACCAGTATACGTATATTTTAATGTAGAAATAATTAATTAAAATTAATTTAGATTAATTAATTTTATATTAATGTTAACCAATTAAGTTAATGTTCATAGAAGAAAATTTCGTACATCGTCATCTGGAAAATCAGAAATAAAAAAAAAATAATACAGAAACACGCCCGATTTTCAACACATAAAGATGCAATTTTTCATGTTCTATTATTGGTGTACGACTTACAGTACGTGACCATTTCAATGTACAGACTGGGTGTCGGAAAAACTATTAAGAAAGTCATAAATACGTGAAAAGTTTCGATACTTTGATCCTGTTATGAATTCGGATGGTCCCTGGCTGGGTTACAGGGGCTGCGCCAGATGTGCACGGAAAAGATGGCGAAAAACACCACGTTATAGTGCTTTAAATCCCTCTTTTGTTGTTGAGAGTAGAGTGCGAAGTCGATAGACGGGTACGGTAAATAAATTTCATAAAATGTCAGTACTGGGAGAAAAAGTGAAAGGCGATTGCCATGTGTTATTTACAAACTGTGAAATTTTCGGCTATGGTGTGATACATAATTCGTTTGAATTTCATTTTTTTTCCTGTCTTTTTTGAAGGACCACAAGGGCAGACCTCGAGAACCACAGGTGGTCCGCGGACCATAGTTTGAGAAACGCTGATCTAGGGTAATACATTGCATTGCTTTTAAAAGGAATCACGGACTTCACAGCCTATAATGACATTTTCGAATTGGATTTGTTAAAATATAATTTGGTCTAATCTATTGCCTCACCAAGTGTATCATACGAATATTTTTGCTCTCTGCTTGCCATCTTCTCTCAAAGTTTCGGTCCTTCGACTTGTTTCGTCCTCATTCGAAAGAGGACCAAAAATTTGCATTAGAATAAAGAGACCGTCTCATTATAAGGTTAGCACAGCCAATTCATCACACTATAAAGCATATAAAAATACAATACTTAATAAAAAAATAGAGCAGAGACGTAAATCTCTGTGTTCCTGATGTCAATAGAACCGGGTCCGCTGCATTTAGAGTTAGAAAAGTCAGCGTTTGTATCACAGTCGAGCATGGAAAGATTACTGTAAGAAGTAAATCTGCTATAATTGCAAATTATTCGAACGGGACACAATCACTGATTGCTCGCTATTTATTTTCAGGAAATTTTCCAGCTGTATTAATTGCTTCTGTTTAATTGTAGAATCAATAATATAGGGCTAATGTCCATTCCCCACTCTCATCCTAATTAACTGCGAGTCCTCCATCCGCCTAATTTGATCGATTCAGCCAGAGGCTACACTAGTTTACAAGGGATGCGCGTCCGTTATTCAGCGTACTCACGAGCGAAGTTGCCATGTATGTACCTACCAATAACCTGATAGGCTGTCTAGTGTTAGCTTCCGAGTCCTTCAAGGCAACGATTAAGGAATAAAATTGAAGATTAACACCGTGACGTGATGTTTTGTTCATCTTCTTATTTCTCTCAACTCTCCTTTTCCTACTCCTGCAATTTGTACTCATTCTCCTACTCTTTAGAAATATCATCATCTTCCATTTTTCATCTTCTCCTACTCCTTCAATTTGTACTTATTCTTCTTCTCTTCAGATTTATCATCCTCCATTTCTTATCTCCTCCTACTTCCGCAATTTGTACTTATCCTTCTTCTCTTCAGATTTATCATTCTCTATTTCTCATCTCCTCCTACTCCTGCATTTGTATTTATTCTCCTACTGAAATATCATCCTTCATTTCTCATCTCATACTACTCCTAAATAATTTGTACTTATTCTCCTCTTCAGATCTATCATCCTTCATTTCTCATATCCTACTCCTACAATTTGTGCTTATCCTGTTCCTCTTCAGATCTATCATCCTGCACTTCTCATCTCATACTACTCCTAAATAATTTGTACTTCTCCTCCTCCTCCTCTTCAGTCGTATCATCCTTCATTTCTCATCTCCTTCTCCTACAATTTGTACTTATCCTGTTCCTCTTCAGATCTATCATCCTTCATTTCTCATCTCCTACTCCTGTAATTTGTACTAATCCTGTTCCTCTTCAGATCTATCATCCTTCATTTCTCATCTCATACTACTCCTAAATAATTTGTACTTATCCTCCTCCTCCTCCTCCTCTTCAGTCGTATCATCTTTCATTTCTCATCTCCTTCTCCTATAATTTGTACTTATCCTGTTCCTCTTCAGATCTATCATCCTTCATTTCTCATCTCATACTACTCCTAAATAATTTGTACTTATTCTCCTCTTCAGATCTATCATCCTTCATTTCTCATCTCCTACTCCTGTAATTTGTACTTATCCTGTTCCTCTTCAGATCTATCATCCTTCATTTCTCATCTCATACTACTTCTAAATAATTTGTACTTATCCTCCTCCTCCTCCTCTTCAGTCGTATCATCTTTCATTTCTCATCTCCTTCTCCTATAATTTGTACTTATCCTGTTCCTCTTCAGATCTATCATCCTTCATTTCTCATCTCATACTACTCCTAAATAATTTGTACTTATTCTCCTCTTCAGATCTATCATCCTTCATTTCTCATCTCCTACTCCTGTAATTTGTACTTATCCTGTTCCTCTTCAGATCTATCATCCTTCATTTCTCATCTCATACTACTCCTAAATAATTTGTACTTATCCTCCTCCTCCTCCTCCTCTTCAGTCGTATCATCTTTCATTTCTCATCTCCTTCTCCTATAATTTGTACTTATCCTGTTCCTCTTCAGATCTATCATCCTTCATTTCTCAGCTCATACTACTCCTAAATAATTTGTACTTATTCTCCTCTTCAGATCTATCATCCTTCATTTCTCATCTCCTACTCCTGTAATTTGTACTTATCCTGTTCCTCTTCAGATCTATCATCCTTCATTTCTCATCTCATACTACTCCTAAATAATTTGTACTTATCCTCCTCCTCCTCTTCAGTCGTATCATCCTTCATTTCTCATCTCCTACTCCTACAATTTGTACTTATCCTGTTCCTCTTCAGATCTATCATCCTTCATTTCTCATCTCCTACTCATATAATTTGTACTTATCCTGTTCCTCTTCAGATTTATCATCCTTCATTTCTCATCTCATACTACTCCTAAATAATTTGTACTTATTCTCCTTTTTAGATCCATCATCCTTCATTTCTCATCTCCTACTCCTGTAATTTGTACATATCCTCCTCCTCTTCAGATCTATCATCCCCCTCTCTACTCCTGCAATTTCTCGTTCTCCCACGCTTCCAATTCGTCCTCATCCTCTTAGTAATCCTCCTATCTCTACTTAATTTTCTGGTTGTCCTCATTGTGTTCTCTTTCTTCCCCTTCCCCTCCATTGTTCTCTAGTGTTGAAACTACGCTAATTCATTTTTACTGCAAAATAAAAATATTTAAGAAATTTCATCTGCTAGAAAGATTTTAATTATGCTGTTTTTGTCGTAACCACAAGCGTTACTATAGTTATAAGTAAATGAATAAGGTTTCATTGCATTTTGCAGCTCAACGTGTGAAAGGAGTCCTAGCTACACCAATGAAGCACTGGATTTAAGTTTCTTTGTTGATAACATCATGAAGAGCCTGATGAAAATATACAGTTGCCGCCGTGCCGATGACAATGATGATGGCAATGACGTTTGAGAATTGCTGGAGAAACCCAAAGAGTAACAGGAAATGTAGGCTTGCTATGCAGGCATTGTAGCGCTACTAAACATAGTGCACCGATAAAATCCAGTATTTTCAAATACCACAAAAGAAGACTGTATTTTGTTATCATTTGGTTGTAGGATGAAAACACAGCTTATTTTGTGTAATTTCCGAAATTGAATCAATAAGGATGATTTATGTTCTCTCTTGAAGGGTATACACCATTTTAAAATAACTTGATACACAAACACAACTATTACATAAAATACTCAATAAGTTTTTGCAGCTTCATTCTCTTCACCTCTAATCAAGAATAACAACAATCCAGGTTGCCAGACGACGACAGAAAGCAAAAGATGCGAAAAGAAATGAATGAGGTGTATAAACAATTGAATAATCTTTCATATTTAAGTATAAAAATATAGGGATGCCATTTGAAATTTCAAAGTGTGGGTAGCTGGGGGTGAGGTGTGAAATCTAAAATGCAATTAAGCCTGGTTTCAGACTTCCCCCTCAATATCTAAATTGAGGTGTTTTTTTCTTTTGTTTAAATTGAATTCAAGTTAAATAATTTGTTATTTCGACTGGAAAGTTTTAAAATGAAAGCCTTCTATATTAATGCAGATTCATTATTGGACGTTTGTACCAGTTGTCCTCACAGTTGATTTCACCCAAAAAAAAAACTGCTTTCATTACACAAGGACTAACAAAAATCTATCAATAATACAATTGTTACCATAGTAACGACAATTATAATAAAGTATTACATAAATTACGCTTTTTAAGATTAAATTTTAAAAAATGTTTGTGTCACTTAAAACGTTTCTCGATGACGTCATAACTCGCATACCAACAGTCGCAAAAATATTTTTTTCCCATAAAAAAATTCCTATCTAGGCCTATATACATATAATATAAGAAAGAACCTGCGCCACAGAGCACTTATCGGTACTGCGCAGGACGTAGTGGTGAGGATCAGTTGTGTTTCTGAGTCGCTCCGGGACAGATCGCTTTGCATTAAGTTACACAGTACTGCATATTGTGATTTTGAGAATTTGTAAAATAATTATAGGCTTAAACTTAGTTTTTCATTTCCTATTAATCTACCCCTTATCAATCTTCGTATCTGTTCAGTATTTTCAATTGTCTATTTCGTTTGGACATTTTGATTTTAATTTTTTGTAACAACTAATTTCCTTCCATTTGTTTAAAATTTCCTTTTGACTCCTTTTGAAACCTAAGTTCTGAAAATGTATTATCTCTCTTCATATTCACTACTTAAAACTTTCTTATTTTGTAATTACAGTAAAACCTTGGATTACGAGCATGACTCGTTCCGAAAACGTGCTCTTAATCCAAAACACTCGCATATCAAAAATACAAACGGAGATTAATTCGTTTCACACTTTTATTCATATAAAATACAGTATAATTCAGGTAAAATTCAATGCAATAGTCCAACATAACTGAATTTTGTTTTTGAATGTCTTTCACCTGTTTTACTGCTTAGTAAACTTCTTGAACATTTAAAGAAAACATTTTCACTATCACTAACGGAATCGTTCTGACTGCTTGACTAAATTAAATCTTTTGCTTTGACTAAGAACCTATCCAATGACACCTGATTTTGCTTCGTTTCGAGGATTTCGCGGAAATGTGACATTGCGTTGTCGTTAAATAGATTTATCGCACGCACTGTTACAACCTTATCAGTGTGGTAAATTTTAACACAATTTTGTACTGCTTCCCACTTTTTACACACCTCTTTAATCTCATTTGAAGCGAGGACTTCGTCCGCTCCTTTCTCCTCTTCCTCCTCAGACGAGATCCCCTCCATTGCCTCTTGCACGGAATGCAGATTCAACAGCTCGTCGATGGTTACGTACAAATAGTGCTGCTCGTATTGCAAGACATCGCTCGTTTATCAAACAAAAATGTTTCCTCATTGTTCGCTCGTTTTACAAAACACTCGCAAACCAAGTTACTCGTAATCCAAGGTTTTACTGTAAATCTCAATTAGAGTGTAAGAATGAAAAATAAGTCTAGTGTTGCTGGCGGACCATTGAAAAGCGGTGCTAGAGGAGTTATTTATAACGTTGCGTAATATTTCGCAAGTATAAAAGGGTTTAATTTGAAATATATTAGACCTATTCAATCGACAACTGAATTACTACCAGTGAACGGTTACTGACACCGCTTTACACATGAACTCCCAGTGAATAGTGTAATCAGGGTTGGGCGCGAAAATCACCTGTATCTATTTTACGTGTAATTTACATGTAAAGTACGTAATGTAGAAAACTGTCTTATACACAGAGTAATAAACTAACATTTATTGATTTTGACATTCTAAACATCAATTATTTCATTCCTTTTAAGTCCTGATAAGAGAAATATATGTTGCAGCAGAAACAAAATAATTTTTTGTGATTTTATACTGCAGTTCTTACATAGATTATAACATTTGTTAATACTTACTTTCATTCATTCTAATACTTAAAAAAAACAGCAATGTTTTGCTTAATTTCAGTTTGTTGGAAAAAACCCTAATAGCCTAATTTACTTTGGGGGGGGGATTTTATACATATTTTAAAAAACAACTAATAGTGAATAAACCTAACATTATAACTAATATCATTTGTTAAATACTTTTGACAATTAAAATAAAATTAATTAAACTAAACAACTTTTTACTGGTTTCCCGAAAGTTTTGTTTTAGTCAACTGTGGGGTTTTAAAAATAAACGAATATAGTGATGAAGGCCTTTTTATAGTACAACAGTTTAAGGTAAATATTATGATTTGAACATAACTCATTAAATGTAATAATTTTCCAAATTTGTTGTGGTAAATGACTAATCATCAAAGAGTTAGGAAGCATGGCTGAATAGACTTTCTGTATGTCAGAACATTAATAAACTTATTTTTTCAATCTTCGCTTCCACTGGCATTACTATCTTTGTTGGTCGTAAGCCATGTGTACAGTTCTGTGTAAAAACCTTTCACTTCATCCGGTATGAATTGCAAAATCTTCTTAAGATCTCCATTTTTTTTAACATTAATTGGTAGCCTCGAGTTATATGTTAGGTTTGTTGGCAGTTCAAACGGTAAATTTTCATCACAAACTGAACAAAGGTATACTAAAAATAAAAGTTCCTGGAGATTTTCTTTACGTATTTTACATGTATTACCTTAATTACGCATTATTTACGCGTAGTTAACTATAATGTAAATAACCGTTTTATGCGTAAAATCCCAACCCTGAGTGTAATCCAGCGTTCTGACTTGCTCGCCTGCTGATGGCGCCCTGCCTCCTAATATCATGTGTAGCGACCGGATTTTTTATGCAATATCAAGGTGTGAAATATGTACATATTTATGTAAGAAAAATAAGTTGAATATGTACCAAAATATATGTAAAATCATGAAAATATTTAATATCAATATCTAGCAGGTATAGGATAGGTAAGATTCTCCAGTTGTGATTTCATAGAGCACCCGACTTTTTTACCGCATACTTGACACATTACTATTTTTCCATCTTTAGTGAAAGCTTCGCCCATCACAATCCATGATTTTATTTTTGTCGTTAGGGTTGAAGATACAGGGGCCATGTTAGTTAGTTAAAAGCAGTAGATAAACTCACTTGCACTCTATACTGTAAGTACTAAAACTAGAGAACTGATTGAAATGAATGACAAAATGACAACAGTTCTGCAATCATTGTTTCGCTTTACTGGATAAGGAGAAAATAAGAGGAGATGTGAGACACATGCATTTTAGCTGCTCCCTGTAAGAAACAAAGTACCGTCTAAAAACTCAAACTATAGGCATTTACAAACTATTCTTTGAAAAGTGGCATTCCTGTCTCATTCAGAAGGGTAAGATTATTCCAACCTCAAGGTCCTAATTGCTCGGAAAATCCTATTTCCGTACAAGTCTACTAAATTTAAAGTAAAAAATTCAAGCAATAACCTGAAAAGCTATTTATTTTAATCTTGCAATATCTTTCCAATTTGTTCCTTTACTCCAGCTTCTTTTCAAAAGTCGGCTACTTTATTGCGGCTCATGTTAGACTTGACACGGGATTTACCTGGAAGGATTAGGAAGAGGGTGGATAAGGTTGCAAATTGCATGGGAACGCCTTGTTGAAACGTGTGTAGAACAATTATAGTTCGAGACAAATCATGCCGTCCTCGTCCTACTCCACCGCATGAAGGGAACACTATTTTCTGAGTAATTTTTATAGAGAAAGGTTGCCTTTTGTTCACTCATATTTAGAGTGGGCGGTATGGGGTGAGTGCCTCTATTACTTCCTGGAACTAAGGACGTTGTGTTTCGTCCCGAAATATACCTTCCTTGGGTAGGAAAAAAGGCTTTTTAAATCTGTGTATTTCAAATTGTAAACTTCCCCAGCAGAAGTCCCCCCCCCCTTTTTAGAGAAGTAAAAATGAATAAAACCCTTAAATATGTAGATTTATGTAATACCAAGCCATAATATGTAATGTGGGGTAAATATGTAGAAATATGTAGTATCAAATTTTAATATATTAATGGTAATTACAAGATTTGCAAAGATTTGTTATTTATATACGGTTAGGTTGAAAGGAATATAATATGTAATTACATAAAAAAATCCGGTCCCTAGTCATGTGGATATAGAAAACTTTTACGGTTCTTTTGTAACTTGTATACCTGGTTAAGCACAAGTTAGATGTGTGAGCATTTTATTCAAAATTCCCTCATTCAATTTTAATTGCAAGTTGAAGTTACTTTTGAAAAAACCTACAAGGGAAACCGGTATTATATTGTAATATAAATTATTTTGGTATCTGAACTCTAGCACTACGCCGATATGCCCGCCAAAACTCTCAGGTAATACCCAGGATATAAGTCATGTCCCTTTCGTGATTGGATTAGCGAATGATATGCCAGGCATGGTGCAGTTTTGTAGACTATAGGCTATTATACAAATTTCTCTTCAAAAGAAACTTGTCATTACGCAGCACATAATATTCACTGTTTACAAGGATTCAAGGATTCCACGAATTAGAAACAAATGCGAGCGCATAAAAAGAAGGTAGTAGAGCGTTAAGAGTTCAGAGGCCTAGAAAAAATATGAGGAAACCCACAGGGAATTCTCTCTAACGATAGCCAATCGAAGACCTCACTTCAAGAGAGGAAAAGGGGAAAAGAAAGTTTGGCATTACTAACTTGGGATCCCAACCCTCATCAATGAAAATGGGTAATTCTGGCGTCCAGGATGCCAGCAAACGTTAATCTAACACCATTCGAAAGGAAAAGCAATTGGGAAACGGGTCAGAGCGCGCAGAAATTCAAAAGCATTCTATATTCTGTCAAATCAATACAGTTCCTTTTAAGAAAATAGATATTGATTCTTCTCTTTCCCGTCTGCTCATTCTACTTTTCACCTGGTGTTCTATTTCCATTTTACAGTGTGCTCTGCATATACTATTTAGCTACGAGGCAAAACAACATTAACTTAACTAGGAAAGTTCAATTTCATTACAATTTTATTAACCTTCTAGCAACGAATAGGTCTCCTCATAATAAAAAATATTTAGGCCTAAGTGTAATTTTAATTTTCTTTTGGGAAGAGAATTTCAGTCATTTGTGTGTTTACGCAGGCCTATAACCAATGAAAGTAAGGAATGTCTAAGTTTACATTAAAACAGAGGAAGTCACTTCTATGTTTACTCATACATATTAAAAGCATAGAATGTTAGTCGTTTCTATATTTACTGATAACCATTAAAAGTAGTCGCTCATAACCACTGAAAATAGGAAATGTTAGTTCACTTCTATGTTTATTCATAACCATTAAACACACAGAATTTCAGTTACTTCTATGTTTAGCCTATTCAAATCCAATAAAAACACATGACCATTAAAAGTAAGACATTTCAGACACTTCTGTTTACTTATATCCAATAAAAAAATTATTCCAGCGACTCCTGTGTTTTCCTCATAATCAGCAGGGAATTTCAGTCACTTCTATGACTATCCATAACCATTAAAAACGGAAATTTCATTCACTTCCATTTCAGTCCATTTTATATTTATTCATAACCATTAAAAGCAGGAAATTTCAGTCCCTTCTATGTTTACTCACACCCAATAAAAACAAGTAGATTAATTTCAATTACTTCTTTACTTTCCTCATAACCATTAAACGCAGGGAGTTTCTATCAATTTTATGCTTATCCATAAGTATTGAAACAGGGAATTTCAGTCACTTTTGTGGTTATTTATAACTATTAAAAGCAGAAAATTTGTCAATTTTATGGTTATTTATAAGTATTAAAAACAGGGAATTTCGGTCACTTTTATGCTTATTCATAACTATTGAAACAGGGAATTTCAATCACTTTTGTGGTTATTTATAACTATTAAAAGCAGAAACTTTCAGTCACTTTTAAGGTTATTTACAATTATTAAAAGCAGGGAGGTTCTGTCACGTCTTTTATGCTTAGGCCTATTCATAACTATTGAAACAGGGAATTTCAGTCACTTTCATGGTTATTTATAACTATTAAAAGCAGAAAATTTCAGTCACTTTTAAGGTTATTTATAATGATTAAAAGCAGGGAGTTTCTGTCACTTTTATGCTTATTCATAACAACTGAAACAGGGAATTTCAGTCACTTTTATGGCCATTTATAACTATTAAAAGTAGAGAATTTCAGTCACTTTTATGGCCATTTATAACTATTAAAAGCAGAAAATTTCAATAACTTTTAAGGTCATTTATAATTATTAAAAGCAGGGAGTTTCTGTCACTTTTATGCTTATTCATAACTACTGAAACGGGGAATTTCAGTCACTTTTATATTTACTCATATGCAATAATACAACTTTGCCTACTCGTAACCATTAAAAGGAGAGAATTTCAATCATCTATAAATCTCTATGTTTACTCATAATCAATAAAAAAAAAGTAATTTCAGTGATTTTTGTGTTTAGTCAACACAATTAAAAGCTGAGATGGTCAGTTGCTTTCATGTTTACTTACACATAATAAAAATAAGAACATTGAAGAAATTTCTACGTTTTTTCAAACTCGAAGAAACAGGAAATTTCTTTACTTCTATGTTTAATCATACTCATTAAACAACATAATCTTAGTCTTTAATATTTACTCGTACTCAATAAAACAGATAATTTCAGCCACTTCTAAGTTTACTTATAACACGAAAAAAAATTCAGTCACTTGCGTGTATCTTCGCACATACAAAAGCACGGAATTTCAGTCACTTCTGTTTGCTCATGCCAAATACAAAAAAGTTATTTCAGTCACATTTATGTCTGCTCGTACCAAACAAAAGCAGGCAATTTCAATCACTTCTATGTTTGCTCATACCAAATAAAACTGGGAATATCAGCTACTTCCATGTTTACTCCTACACATTTAAAACACTCTACTGCCACGTTGAGTGACCTTTTCCGTCGAGAGCGAAATAGCTGTAGGTCTTGACTGCATTGATTGTAGCACAATTCCTTTCAATCAATTCGCAACATACTCAACGTCACACCATTTTAAAACCAACGTAAACAAATATTTAAACAAAATTGCAGCGTTGCCAACTCATCAATAGAAAATAGCGGCGTGATGCGAACATTGTTGCCTGAATAAAGAACTAACACCGCCATTGAATCCTATGTAGGCACTGCATCATTTACAATTTGCGCCGAGAGAGAGGGGGGGACGGAGGGGGTTAAAAGCAACACGTGGGGATGCTGCATTTAATTAACAAAACGGGTATTGCGGAAATGGGATTGCAGAAGAATGCATCCCCGCTTGTGTAATCAAGTTACCGAGAATATATGGCTGGCTATACGACCGTGGTTATTTTGAAACGGTCTATAGATCCTCGACTCGCTACGGCCCTGGGGACAAAACTAGAGGCTCGTGATATGGTATTAAGAGCCCTGATTACAGACTGAATAGGGGACACCTGGGTGTATGAGAATCCAGACTGCTCTGATGCAAGTAGGAAAAAGATTGAGGCCACAGCCGTCTTTACCTATATGTTGTCAATAGAGGATCCAACACCGCTTTTGCAGTTATGGCTAAGACACAAAAATTATCTTCCTCAGAAACAGAGCGCTTAAGTTTCTGCTTTCTCCTTAATAACTCATTTTTAATACAGAGTAATTCGCTCGCTAGACATCACAAATTTTTGTCAGTAAAATAGCTATTTATTTTTCTAGTTTGACAAGGAAATTTATATACACATGTGCCTTCAATTGTATAAAACACGACTTACTTCCTTCCTTGTAGCAGGTTTAGACTGTTCCTGTGACCTTAAATAATTTTGCATTCATAGCAGAAGAGGAGATGATACTAAGGATAGGTATGCTACTGGAGCTAAATGACAGCTGTGAGTAGTATGAGATGAAAATAAATGCAAATAAGACGAAGACCGTGATTATCGAAAGAAGACTAAGGAAGGTAAACTTGAGAATTCTAAATGAAGCAGTGGAACAAGTGGACAGATTCAAATACTCGGGGTGTACTATACATAGTAACATGAGCTAATGCGAAAAAGACAAAAGGAGGATAGTAATGGCAAAGGAAGATTTTAATAGAAAAAAGAGCATCTTCTGTGGACCTCTGGAAAAAGAACTAAAGAAGAGACTAGCGTAGTGCTGTGTAGAATGTAGCATTGTATGGGGTCGAAACATGGACACTACGACGAAGTGAAGAGTAGAGACTAAAAGCATTTGAAATACGGATATAGAAAAGAAAGGAGCGTGTGAAATGGATATACAGAATAAGAAACGAAGCTGCGCTAGAAAGAATGAGGGAACAATAATGCTGAAACTGATCAGGAAGCGAAAAAGAAATTGACTAGGTGACTGGCTAAGAAGAAACTGCCTACTGAAGGATGCACTGGCAAGAATGTTAAACGGAAGAAAAGTTCGGGGCAGAAGAAAATATCAGATGATAGGCGACATTAAAATATATGGATCGCATGCGGAGAATAAAAGGAAAGCAGAAAATAGATAAGACTGAAGAATACTGGGTTTGAAGTGAAAGACCTGCATTTGGGCAGAACACAATGAATGAATGAATAACACATAATGATGGAAGTGACGAGGAGGAAGATTACAAAATGATGAAAGTGATGAGGACGACGATGACAAAATAATGAAAGTGATGAGGACGACGATGACAAAACGATGAAAGTGATGAAGACGATGACAAAATGATGAAAGGGATTAGGACGACGATGACAAAATGATGAAAGTGATGAGGACGACGATGACAAAATGATGAAAGTGATGACAACTATGAAAAAACGATGAAAGTGATGAGAACTATGACAAAATGATGAAAGTGTTGAGGACGACGATGACAAAATGATGAAAGTGATGAGGATGACGATGACACAACGATGAAAGTGATGAGGACGACGATGACAAAATGATGAAAGTGTTGAGGACGACGATGACAAAATGATGAAAGTGTTGAGGACGACGATGACAAAATGATGAAAGTGATGAGGATGACGATGACACAACGATGAAAGTGATGAGGACGACGATGACAAAATGATGAAAGTGTTGAGAACGATGACAAAATGATGAAAGTGATGAGGACGACGATGATAAAATGATGAAAGTGTTGAGGACGACGATGACAAAACGATGAAAGTGATGAAGACGATGACAAAATGATGAAAGGGATTAGGACGACGATGACAAAATGATGAAAGTGATGAGGACGACGATGACAAAATGATGAAAGTGATGACAACTATGAAAAAACGATGAAAGTGATGAGAACTATGACAAAATGATGAAAGTGTTGAGGACGACGATGACACAACGATGAAAGTGATGAGGACGACGATGACAAAATGATGAAAGTGTTGAGGACGACGATGACAAAATGATGAAAGTGTTGAGGACGACGATGACAAAATGATGAAAGTGATGAGGATGACGATGACACAACGATGAAAGTGATGAGGACGACGATGACAAAATGATGAAAGTGTTGAGAACGATGACAAAATGATGAAAGTGATGAGGACGACGATGATAAAATGATGAAAGTGTTGAGGACGACGATGACAAAATGATTAAAGTGATGAGGACAACTATGACAAAATGATGAAAGTGATGAGGACGACGATGATAAAATGATGAAAGTGTTGAGGACGACGATGACAAAATGATTAAAGTGATGAGGACAACTATGACAAAATGATGAAAGTGATGAGGACGACGATTACAAAGTCAGTGAAGTTATGCTTTACAGTGCAGTGAATAGTTCCGATCAGTGATAATTTATAGTGTCAATAAAATATGTTCTATAGTGTCAGTCAAATGCCACATAGTACCACTAGAGTGAGTGAGGTGAGAATAAAATGAAAGATTATTATCAGTACCAATGTGAAACTTACGTAGGGCCTATACATATGTAGGTTGTATTGTAAAATCAGGTTCACTTATTAATTAGTTATTTTATGTATTATTAGTCCCGTGCCGTGGCGTCGCGGTCTAAGGCATCCCGCCTAGGACTCGTGTTACGGAATGCGCGCTGGTTCAAATGCTCATGGGGGAAGAAATTTTATTATGAAATTTCGGCTAGTGTATAGGACCGGTGCCCACCCAGCATCGTGATGCACTTGGGGAGCTACGACAGGTAGCGAAATCCGGTTGCGAATACCTGCTATAATGGCTGGGGGGGGGATCATCGTGCTAACCACACGATACCTCCATTCTGGTTAGATTATCGTCCACCTCTGCTTCGGCATGTGGACGTGAGGCCAGCAGCCGGCTGGTCGGTCTAGGCCCTTCACGGCCTGTAGCGCCACGGATTTGATATATATATATATATATATATATATATATATATCTGAGGGTGTGTGTGTGTGTGTATGTATGTATTATTATTAATTGTAATCATTGTGTAAAATTGTATTGTGTATTCTTATTGTATTGTGTATATAATTTTATTGTGTATTGTAAAATTGTATTGTGTATTGTTTATATTGTGTATATCACTGCCACAGGGTGCTTGCCCACTTGCAGTGTAAATAAATACATACATACATACATACATACATACATACATACATACATACATACATACATACATACATACATACAAAATGATGAAAGTTATGTGGACAACTATGACAAAACGATGAAAGTGATGACGACGATGACAAAACGATGAAAGTGATGACGACGATGACAAAACGATGAAAGTGATGAGGACGATGACAAAATGATGAAAGTGATGAGGACGACGATGACAAAATGATGAAAGTAACGAGGACAACTATGACAAAATGATGAAAGTGATGAGGACGACGATGATAAAACCATGGAAATAATAAGAATGACGATGAAAAAGATGGAAGTCATAAGGACGAAGATAACAAAATTATGAAAATAATGATAGTAATGACAAAATGATAGAAGTGATGAAGACGATGAAAAAGTGATGGAAGCGATCAGGAAGACGATAAAATTATGGAGATGCTAATGACGGCGTTAATTACGAATTGAACAGGGCGATGAGGACGGCAATGGTGATAATGAGAATGATAAGCATGATGTTGATAATGAGGTAGACTGGCATTACTCATGTATAGAAATACACAAGATAAAAGTATATGTATGAACGAGATAATGGGAAAAGTTAGTTCGCTGTCCGCCGCGTCGCTTTGTGGTTAGCTTACGAGTTTCACCATGGAACTGTCCGTGGTTAAATTCCCGGCATGGGCAGTCCGTAAAGGGACTAGGTGTTTGTCCCTTCTCATATGCAGTTCTTTGTTGTTTCCATAGTGGCCCTGAGACTTGCTGTCTAGATGATCCCTCATTGTGGATATGTCTAGTGTTGGTCCAAGTTTATCCTACCCCCTCCTACACAGCATTGGCTTGCAAATTGGTATCAAAGGAAGTTAAAACAAGATAAAAAGAAAACTGAAGAAATAAAATTCGTTTACATGCCTAAGTTTTAATCTCTCAATCACTGATGAGATTGACCATAATATGGTGAAATACTGTAACTTTTAAAATCTAGTTAGATACGAAATATTCTCATCAATTAAATTCATAGCCAGACATGCATGGGAACGACGTTTAGTTATTTAAAAGTTAAGAATGAACAGAAATGAAGGTGCAGAAAAGAAATGTTTGCCTAAAATAAGAGGCTTCAGAAAAACGGAAAACTAAAGGAGGCCAGATATATGGAAATAACTTTAAATCGCTTCAATCAGAGCTTTATAGATTTAGATATACAGACTAGACTAGAGTAATAACATTATTATAATGCAAGTGACCAAGTGACAAGAACTATAAAAACATAATAATACAGTAAAGGAGACAAGACCTGACCTGTGATCGTATCATGTACGGTGGCTATATTACCAACTGGTATGGAGGGGGAAGATAAGGTTTAGTCCGAAATGAACTTATGTTTCGGTAGATTCGTAATACACCGTGTTCCGCTTAGAGGGATCGAGAAGTAAGTGCTAATTTAAAGTATAAATAAAGGTTTTATAACATAACTTTTTGTACAACTTGACCTAAAGACTATCCGAGTTTCGGAGAATGGTCAGTGCAACTCGATGTGTGCGCCTCGAGCTACCCTGAAGACATCCAAAAGGTGCTCAACCTCCTGCCAAGTGTTCCATAACATTTGTGGAGTGACTAGCGGAGTTGCATTTATAATGCGTTGTCTCAGTTTTTCCAAAGTGTCAACTGTGTCACACAACACTTGTCACAAAGCTCCAGAGGAAGGTCAATGGGCGTCAAGCCGCTTGACCTAGGAGGCCAGCCAAGGGATCTCCTCTTCCAATCAACCTACTGGGAAAGTTTGGATTCAAGAAGACACGCTCTGCTCCAAAGTAATGGGGTGGATCTCTATGTTGCTGAAAAACCGATTCTGGGAGGAGTTGATCAACAACAAAAGTTCTGCAGCATGTCCAGATACACATTCCCTGTGACTGTTGCCTCGATGAAGGAGAATGGTCCAATGACGGAATGTTCTACTGAATGGCGCCAGGCTTGTTTCCACGATAAACTTTAGTGCGCATGCGCATGAACATGCAACTGTTTTTAAATCATTGGTGCATAAACTTGGACAGTTTCTGCATCTTGTCAGATGTAAATCACGATATCTTCATCTCCTTTTAAATGGTGAGAATTTATTTCTTGATCCCTCTAAGCGGGACTTGGTGTATTAACCATTACGAAATAAACTCTGTTTCTGATAGCTCATTCTTTCTCCTCTCGCACAGCTCACATGCCAGGTCTCGCCTCCTCATTTGTACCAAAAATACAGTCCAACTGGAAGAAGAAATTCAGCCGCCCGCTCCCAGATGGCATGAGATCGAAAGACGTCGTTTGGTATAATCTAATAATGATGGAAATAGAATAGAACTGCGATATGGAAGTACAAAACCAATAAAAAGAACTATGAAAATAAAGATGCATGATGCACACATAAACAAGATATATGCACCCCTATTTACGACGTAGTAAAGTGGGGGTTTTGCTACACAAACGCAATATTTTACTTCCCACAAACTAGTCGAGTATGAAGTTATAAATGATTAAAACGGAACACTTAACACAGCCAAAGTGGGTCCTTAAATATTGATTGATCACATCTGTGAACTTCATCAGCGACGATCCAACTTCAGCAGTTAGCACATCATTTGCAACTGGGATAAAATTCAAACACTCAGAACCGACTTTCTAAAAATACACAAAACAACCAACCGAATCTACAACCTCAACGAGGTGTGATCTAATCTAAAGTTGTTTCTCCACTATGCACAGCATAAAATAGCAAGTTTTACGTTTATCAAAGACTATGAAATAATTACTTTTTAAGTGTTTTAAATACAGAGTAGATATAATGCTTACATTTATCTGGAAGCTGAAGTGATAACTCTTCAGGATTCTTCGAACACTGCAATAGAAGAAAAATAAGTTTTTAGCATTCATTTTTACGTGCTAAATTACATGCAAATATACATATCAGACTGTGAAAACTGGAATAAATACGGTGACCACAGGTACTGTTTAGTGTTCTGTGATGGGTGAGTGGTCAGACGGGTTTGAGTCCCGGTTAGGCCTGATGAAAAATCCATAGTGACAATTATGGCGGACAAGGTCACACTTACGGCTTTTCTCGGGATCCTCCCGCTTCCATATTATATATATATATATATATATATATATATATATATATATATATATATATATATATATGACACGGAAATTGGTCGCAGTTCAGAGACTAACTCTCACTTCGGAACAGCTCGGTAATCATCATGTATTCTGTGTTTACACGCGTGCGTATTACATAGAGAGATTCGAAGCCCAGTCTTTGTAACGAGAAGAAAGAGCTCTATTTCTAAGCCGTAAAGGCTTCGTAGGAAATATTGTAGGCCTATGTCGTTTCGTGACATACAAATACGTCGCTGCTACCACTTTACTTCATCCTCGGACCTCGACGCTTAATTTTTTCCCTTCTGTTTCTATGAAGCATTTGGCAGCAGCACGGCTGCTCTAGCAAGCGCGGCCTATACTTCTTACCTTCCTCTCCCCCTCTGCTGTACTCAGTCGGTGACGCGCGACAGTGTCCTTGCGTGTAAGATATATTTTAACGATTTTTGCAATTATTAAATTTTAATTTATGGCTAAACGGTTTAATTTGCATAAAAGTTTCAAGACATTAACTATTCAGAATATTTTTACATAGCAATCAGCCATTTCTCTTGGACCATTACCGCAATAGAGAGCTGCAAACATTGGGCTAAGACTATTTTTTTTTCCTGCTCAACGGTGCTTCATCGAAGAAAAAGTGTAATAAAAGTTTTGTTACATTTAACATGTCATCGTCTCTTAAATATTGGTGTATCGGTCCCCTTCCACCCTGTATAGTCCTCCAATAGTGTTAATCACTCAAGTTAGAATACGCAAAATGTTAAACTGCGTTTCAGCATGAGTGACCGAAGGAACATACAATATTTCGTAACAAGCACGACTTATAGATGCAGTAGAAATTACGATATCCTCAAAGAAGAGGACGGACCCTACTACCATCTGAGAGAACTTCACGCTGATCCGCAGCTAAGATGCAATCTCAACGCACATTGACTGAGGTTCGCCGAGTATCCAGGTTTCGAGCAGACAACCTTACTCCTCCTTAATCCAGAACCATTCGGGCGTCGTCAAACTGCGAACGAAGAATGCTACGGGATGAGAACAAGGGGAGAACAAGGAGAATAAGGGGAAAACGAGAAGGATAAAACTAGGCGACTAAAGTGAAAACAAAACGAAAAGGGAAGACAAGTAGAATAAGGGAACATAAAAACAAGGGGAATACAAGCAAAAAAGGAAAACAAAGATAACATGGGTAAGATAAAGACAAGAAAGGTAAGACAAGTACAACAAGGAGAATACCAGGAGAACAAAGGGAATACAAGAAGAAAGGTAACAAGGAGAATACAAGAACAATAGGAAGACAAGGAGAACAAGGGAATACAAAGAAAGGAAAGGGAGTTTGTCAAATTCCCAAGTTAACACCCATACCTAGTGAGCTGAAAAACGTACACTCCGTTTCTGGAATCTGTACAGCAGGCTAAGTCGATGCATTTGCTGGAGCATTTGACAACCGAATGGGTGGAACCTATCAGTGTAGGAGTGTATTGCGAACTGCATCGGCTTACGGTCGCTAACAAGCAAACATTCTGATCGGGCAGATAAAAAATTTAAATTTTTTTCTTCCACTATGTTAATAATGTCAAGGGAAGTGCTCATACAAATTTTGGCCACTCGACCGCAATTAAACCTACGAGGGCATAGAGAAAGTGATTTACAGGAAAAAAAACACAATTACATAGAAAGACTTATTGAAACAGATACAGCAATTGTTGCGCTAATCTGAGACATTCGTCATGCCATGGGTCAATTTTTGTATAATTGTGTCGTAGAAGTCAGCCGCCTGGGAACAAAACCAACGTTTATTTTTTTAGTAGGTTATTTTACGACGCTTTATCAACAGCTTTGGTTATTTAGCGTCTGAATGAGATGGTGATAATGCCGGTGAAATGAGTCCGGGGTCCATCACCGTAAGTTACCCAGCATTTGCTCATATTGGATTGAGGGAAAACCCCGGAAAAAACCTCAACCAGGTAACTTGTCCCGACCGGGAATCGAACCCGGGCCACCTGGTTTCGCGGCTAGACGTGCTAACCGTTACTCCACAGGCGTGGACTACCAACGTTTAACAGCCATTTGCACCTCTCTGTCGATCCCCTGATATGACGAATGCCTCAACTCCGGTGGGGAGTATGTTGAAAAACAGCTCAAACAGCTCAACAATTGTGTGTCTGTTTCAATAAATTTTTCTAATGAAAATGTATTTTCTTTCTGCTACGGTCCCTGGCGAACTTATTTTTTTACGGCCCTCGTAATTGCGGTCGAGTGGCCAAAATTTATATAAGTACTTCTTTTCACATTATTAACATGATGAAAGAAAAAAAAATACTTTTTTATCTGCCCACATCAGAATGTTTGCCTTTAAGGGATAAGACGTGCGGGGCAGAAGGCGTGGCATTTTAGGCGCTCGCCTTCGATCAATGCTTTCTCCCAGAGCGGTAATTAGACTGGACCCCTCCACTCACGACTTGCGCAAAGGGTTTATTTCGTCTCCTATACTCTACAGATTCCAGAAACAGAGTTTACTTCTATGTCAAAAATCGCACTTGTGTGACAGGTCGAAATTTTCCACGACTAGATCACTTGGCCAACGCAGAGACATTGACATTGTAAATGTGCTCCTAATATTGTGACAAGAAGCCTACGCCGTGAAGAGACAAGACATTCTCGCTTCTATTCCCGTCACATCGAGGTCTGTGAGATCGCGTGCTGAATCATTCGCTTTAAAAGTTAATACCGCGGAATGCAGCACAATGCAACGTGTACACACGAAATAAAAGGCGATGAACGTGCGCGCAGTGTGACGCCTGTCCCACATTGATCAGACGCACGTCATCGTCACGGGGACCGCAGCTCAGCTCCAAACACAGACTGCATCCATACACCTCTTCCGAATTCCAGACGCTCAGCTGTCATAATATTGATCACAACTACCATCAATGTCATATCGTCATCATCTACGTACGTAATTCTCGTCGCTATTATTATAGTCAACATCATTCATCAACATAAGTAACTACACCGTCACCACCATCATTGCCACCATAATCACGGTAACTTTAATCATTGTCAGAAGCGAACTCCACAAGAACAGAATTAAACAATCATTATTCTAGTATTTCAAATAGCTGGTAGAAAATATCCTAGTAAACGAAACTATAGAGGCATGAAGTCTTCTAAACTCTTGTTATAAGATTCATACAAAAATAAAAGATTAAAAAACCCAAACTTTCTAAGTCCCAGAAAGGTGGCAGTGCGCATGACTAGAGGACGAGCGACCTGGTTCACAAGAGAACTAGTTGAGGCAACAAAATTAGTTTTGTTTCGTTGTACGTCTCAACATGCGCACTGCCTCCTTTTGGGACTTGTAAAGTATCTGTACGACAAAACTTTTTTCTAAGACTGTACCTTCAAAAAAAAAAAAAAAAAGTGGATCCTGTCGATCCGTGAAAAATTGTAAGATAATGCCACAAGTAAGTTATAATGAAATTGTACAAGTTGTGATGAGAAATTATGCAGTTGTTTACGGGTGTTTCAGAAACACTTTGACAAACCTTGGGGGCATGTTCCTCACACAAAAAAAGAAAAAGTTCATATAAACATATGTCCGAAAATCCTTAGTTTTTTAGTTATTGATTGAAAGAACATAATGAAACATCTGTTAGATATTGTCAGCTTGGTAGCAAGTGTTGCAACTTTAATCAATTCAGAAACTCATAACAAATGTTCAAAATATTCTCCTGTAGTAAACAAGTCTCCTTGGCAACACATAGCCATCTAGGAAACAATGGGTGCAACAGCAGACTTGTATCGATAACATTATTCGATTATCTGATTATCTACCAAAAATGAATATTATTATCGGTTACAAACTTAAGTTAAGTTGTTGGACTGTACCTCGAAACGCGTTGAACGTAAACTTTCATTGCTATGAGTTTCTGAATTGATTAAAGTTACAACACTTGCTACCAAGCTGACAATATCTTACAGATGTTTCATTATGTTCTTTCATTAATAACTAACAAACTAAGGGTTTTCGGACATATGTTTATATGAACTTTTTTTCTTGTTTTGTTGCGAGGAACATGCCATCAAGGTTTGTCGAAGTATTTCTGAAACACCCTGTATAATGCATCTAGATTTATTGGATGTTATCTGTAATCAGAGGCGGGTTTACTAATAGGCTACGTCGACTACAAAATAGAGCGGCAAATTTGGGGCAGCAACGCTTTGGAGAAAATGGACTTGTCCGAAATCGTTAATCAGTTCGTTCAGCAGACGGCAAGTTCGCGAGAAACAGCAACAATGGCTAACGGCCGATTTGGCGTCGCGTAAAAACAAGAGATGATCTAATCTTCGAATCAGAGACGACAATTAAGGATAATTTTGGAGAGTACTGGTGGAATGACGAGGGACCGAGAAAAATCCTCAAAAAAACTTGGCTTTGTCCACCACATAAAAAGGTACAACTCCACAATCGCAGAGATCTGAACTCGAGTTCGTGGTCGTCAAAAGCCAGCGCTCTGTCAATTGAGCTGCCAACGCGGTTAAAAAAAAACTCTACATAATTGGTCCAGGAAAAAAAATGATAGGATGTGACGGGCAATGAACCCGGGTTACTTTGGTGAGAACACGCCAACTGATGACTGAACTACAAATCTAGCTGTACACTCTCTTTTCTCAGTAGTCGAACTCGTTAACTGGCGAGAGGATTTGTCACCCTTCCGTAAATTCTTGTTACCCTTTCATCATTACGGACAGGGGCGTGTATGATGTTCAATGTAGCATGAAAATGCTGAACAACAGACTTGCTGCAATACACAGCATGACGCAGCAATTGACAGTCTAGGGGTAGCGACTAACACCTACGTCAATTCCGGAAGCGACGCAAAATTCCGTGTAGTTCGTATTACGCAAAGCAGTAGTTGGACGGAAAGATGATTAACAATAAATTTTATCTAATACTTATACTAATATCACTAGAAGTTTTGATTTATCTACAGAAAATCAAAACTAGAGTTGGATATACTGGACTATTACACAATTAGAAGGATGTATATAAAGATTAGAAGATATAAAGTATCCTAATACAATAAAATATAGACTTACTAAAATACTAAATTGTCTTGAAAATGTATTGTTGTACCATCTCATCATTACAAATATTCCGCTAGATGGTAGTAGGGTGTTATAATCAGCTGTTCCCTTGTTACCAGTTGTGCCAACTATACAATCTTCATTGAACTCTGTGGACGATTACTAGTCAAAAAGGCTTTGTTGATTTAGTTTAATTTTTATTAAAACAGTTGCATTCCACTTCAATTATCAATTATTTTGAACTTAAGGGCTGCACAACTGATTCATTTAACATCTCACTCACCGCCTTCTTTTTTATCCATTCATTAAATAGTGACAGCTCCTTATAATATCGATCTCGCAATTTTCTGGAATTTCAATGCCATCCATTTCTACAAATTAATCTCAGACAAAACAAAGGACTTTTATTTCATTTTCCTACCATATTAATCGATTATGACGTTTTTCCTATCATAGTAACTCATTAAAACGTTTCTCAATTGTTATTTTTCTACAAATTCTCAATAATTTCTGTTCCAACAAAATGCAAAATACATTTATTTATTTTGTTCTTAAGATATACGATTAAAAATATCATAAAACGTTGTACAATACATGGATAACTAAACTCGCTGTCTCTCGCTTAGTTAAATTTCATGCTCGCGTGTTAAGTTCTACATAACGGTCTTACTTACTTAATTACAAACGGCTTTTAAGGAACCCGCAGGTTCATTACCGCCCTCACACAAGCCCGCCATCGATCCCTATCCCATGGAAAATTATTCCACTCTCTATCATCATATCCCACCTCTCTCAAATCCATTTTAATATTATCCTCCCATCTAAGTCTCGGCCTCCCCAAAGGTCTTTTTCCCTCCGGTCTCCCAACTAACACTCTATATATGCATTTCTGGATTCGCCCATACGTGCTACATGTCCTAACCATCTCAAACGTCTGGATTTTATGTTCCTAATTATGTCAGGTGAAGAATACAATGCGTGCAGTTCTGTGTTTTGTAACTTTCTCCATTCTCCTGTAACTTCATTCCTCTTAGCCCCAAATATTTCCTTAAGAACCTTATTCTCAAACACAATCTCTGTTCCTCTCTCAAAGTGAGAGTCCAAGTTTCACAACCATAAAGAACAACCGGTAATATAACTTTTTCTTCTTCTTCTCCTGCCAATACACAGTTTTGGGTTGTTTCCCGTCTGTGAACTACAAATGGAATTGGTCCGTCCAACGTCGGTGAGGTCTGCCTAAATCTCTTCATCCTCGTGGATAGTAATACAAAAGTCTCTTTGGTAAACGATTTTCAGGCATCCTAAGAAGGTGGTTTCTCCATTTACGTTGATAATGTTGGACGTCTGCGGTCATCTCAACTTCCCACTGATTTCTTATGTCTTCGCTCTTAATGCGGTCCCGCAAGGTAACACCTGTCAGTGATCGTAGAAATCTCATTCGTGATGCGTTGATTCTCTTTATTTCCTTTTGCCGCAATGTCCAACATTCACTGCCATATAACAGAGCTGGTTTTGATATTACGTTGTGAAATCGGATTTGGACCTCTTTTCGCATTTGTTTTCCAAAGTTCCTTCTCAAGATACCATTTAATTGATTAGATTTCAATATATTTTATTTATGTCTTTTTGATAATTATACAAAGAAATATGACTTTCTACATGTACGAAATCTGTCACTTGTTCTATTATTTTGTTATGAACCACTATTTTTGCTCGTATAAGGTTTTTGCCAGAAACTGCCGGTAATATAACTGTTTTATAAATTCTAACTTTCAGATTTTTTGACAGCAGACTAGATGACAAAAGCTTCTCAACCGAATAATAACAGACATTTCTCATAGTTATTCTGCATTTAATTTTCTCTCGAGTGTCCAAGATGTCTGAATTTTTCCACCTCTTCAAAGGGTAAATCTCCAATGTTTATATTTCCATTTCGTACAATATTCTGCTCACGAGACATAATCGTATACTTTGTATTTTCTCGATTTATTTCCAAACCTATCTCTTTACTTGCTTCAAGTGTTTTCCCTAATCGTTTGTGGATTTTCTCTTAACATATTCACGTACGGTCTTGTAACGAAAATAACTATTGTTGATATACAAGCGATTTAAATAAATATTTACTCTGAATGTGCTTAATCTTGTTGCTGGTAGTCCTAAGTATAAAAAGTGGAAAGAAAAATGTTACTATCAAGGCAATAAATTTGGTTGTCTCCCCCAAACGACCCCGCACTAAATTCGAGTAGTTTCGAGTTCTTCGCACGAAATTCTAATTATATAAGTCCTTGGTTTGTCTAGTTAATTTCGAATGATTAATTACGTCTGTGTGTATCTAGTCTATTGCGGTTATAACTACTTAGTTAACTAGTGTTTGTTAACCACGATTAGTTAATCGCGCTTAAGTTACCAATGGGGCCGGGCTCGTGCGGGCGGGCCGAGCTGAGGGCCACTTGCGGGCGCGCGAAATTAGTGCGTCAGTAATTCAACATGGTGAAGACCTCGATCGCATCGATTGATCCGAACGGAGTTTGTCCAGTTGAGCAAACAAAGGCGGGATTCATATCCGCAGGAGCATTATTATCTCGGAACCAACTTGCAGTATGTTGATGCAAACAATGGGCTCCCTCGTGTCCGATTTCCTTATTAACACGGCCCATTTGTCAGCAAGGTGCGCACCACAATAACCGTCCAGGAATTAAAAAGCAATGATGCGAACGGAAGGATGTCCGCTCACGAAGAGAGAGGACATGGTAAAGAGTCCATGCTGGGCGCTTGAACAAGTGCTTCAGTTAGGGGGAGACACGTGTACGTACCCAATCTTATTTGTAAACAAATCCATTACTTTATAAAAAAAAATGAGTCAATGAATGAATGAAAGAATGAATGTGTAAGTAGATAAATAAATACGTAAATACACAAGTAAATACAGTATGAGAATAAATAGGTAAATAAATAAATGAGAAAATAAATATTCAAATAAATGAATAAGTAAATATATAAATAAGTACGTAAATAAATAAGAAAATATATAAATAAATGAATAAGTGAATTTGGACCCAGAATATATAATGCATTAATTAGAGCTTACCTTGAACTAAGTACACTTAAGGGGTTAGCTACAGCTTAAAGGATTAACATTTTGGAAATATTCAACATTTTTTTCCTCCATTACTCTATCTTGTACAATATCGAAAATTAATAGGCCTATGTGCAAACCACTGTCCTTCTGCTATATGATAAACATATTTTCACGATCTGAAAAAATTATTTATATACTTTTTTCAAAATTCAAAGTTCACTGTGCAGTGATGAAGCGTTTTCCTCATAACTCAAAAAGTATCCAACATTCTGTGGTGAAATTTTTTGTGTGTATTTATGCATGTCATATCTACAATATGATGCAAAATTACTTCTCTACCTTTGATAGATTGTCTAATAAAAAATAAATTCATTTTAAAAATGGTGAAATATCTAACACAAAATTAAAAAAAAAAATATATATTGCTTATTAAGGAATGTAGTTGAAAGAGCATGATATTATAAACATGAGTTTCAGCAATAAAATAAAAGAGAGAGAACATGAAAAAGTTAACAAATTCATGAGTTATGAGGGAAACGCTTCATCACTGCACAGTGAACTTTGAATTTAAAAAAAATATATATATATAAATATTTTTTTAAATCATAAAAATATTTTTTTCATATAGCAGAAGGATAGTGCTTTACACATAACAACTTTCATTATTCTACAAGATACAGTAATGAAGGAAAAAATGTTGAATATTTCCAAAAAATTTACTGCTGTAAGCTGTACCTAACCCCTTAACACATACTTACAGATTTAGAAAAAAAAATAGATTAATTATTTAATTGTTTTGTATTTTTAAGGTAATTGAGTTAAAATTGATACTCTAATACTGATGTAGTTTTGGTATCTTTTATATTTGTACATATTATTAGGCTTATTGACACCCTGCAATCAATAGCGTAAGTCTCACAATCAAATCAAACACAAGCAGGGCCATTTAAGATGGTAAAAAATAAACTGAAACTTGTCCTGCATAAAAATAATGGAATTGGAGGAATGTGCAGTATCAGGGATATGTTATACAACAAAGAACACTCAGTACTAACAACTTCGATATCGCAGCATCTGTTTTTGCCTGATATGTGATCTCGATAGAATTTGTTACCAATATACCTACGTTCCACCTACGTGCAAATCGCATGCGATTCACTTCACAGACAATCAGAATGTATAGACTATTGTTGTTCACTAACATGAGTATCCATCAAACACAACAAGAGAACAGAATAGGGTAACATGTGTAACAATGTAAATATGATGTAGGGCCTATATGAATTCTAAATTACCCTCATACACATTAAGTAAACTTCACTGCACCTTGCAAAGATTACATATACGTTTGAATTTGTACCTTTTATTGTAAGTACAAACTTATTTCAGTCAAAGTCAACAGTCATGGAATACGAAAAAAAAAAACTTAAGCCTAGGAAAAACGTTTTGTTTCATTACATGCAATTCTACTGTGTCAAAACCTTGAAGATATTTATTGAAATTCACGGTTTACAGCCTGAACTCCAGCTTCCTGATCATTACAATGAACGAATAGCATATTTCATGTGAAATCACTTGACATTCATTACATCTACAGGGCATTCGCTAAGGAACAAATTAATTAAATGCCGTCGGACTTTTGCCATATATCGAAAGCTACTGCCAAAGAAATAGTGTATTTCCTCCTATCGCGGGTGCCAAGGTTTTGTTTCGTAGTATGGAAAGAAACACAGGCTGAAGGGACGTCAAGGTTATAGAATTAGTATACAGCTGACTGCCATTCTGTGCAGTTCAGTTTAATGTGGTAATATAGTATATAGCGCTCTATGTGAAGAAAACCTCGATGACATACCTAGGCTGTAGGCTACAACAATCTCCTACAAAATTATTTAGAAAGTTAGCTCAACAGGCAGACGTATCCAAGACATCAGCTTGAAAAACGACTAAGTCATTAAATATAAAGCATTGTAAAATAGAGGGGACGGCCACCAGATATGGAGGGTAGCTGCGAATATATCGAATAAGCAGTCTGCGAATATACCTACTGAATAAGCAGTCGTGGACAGCCGAAAAGGAGTGGTCCTCCAGCTTGGGGGTTGGGCGAAGGGCTAACAACCCATCACCGTAAAAAAAACAGCTTCTTACGAAACCACACAATAACCCTTGGAATGGGAACGATTCTTTGGCACGACCACAGTAAAGGAATAAGGTTATGAGTAGTTTGATTAATTAAAATGTGTATCAGTGAAGCGTATAGCAGATTCCGTATAGGCCAGTTACTATCCGATGCTTTTCCAATGCATTACGGGCTAAAGCAAGGAGATGCATTATCACCTTTACTTTTTAACTTTGCTATAGAATACGCAACTAGGAATGTTCAGGGTAACAAAGAAGGTTTGGAATTGAACGGGTTACATCAGCTTCTTGTCTATGCGGATGACGTGAATATGTTGCGAGAAAATACACAAACTATTAGGAAAAACACGGAAATTTTACTTGAAGCAAATAAAGAGATAGGTTTGGAAGTAAAACTCGAAAATACAAAGTCTATGATTATGTCTCGTGACCAGAATATTGTACGAAATGATAATATAAAAATTGGAGATTTATCTTTCGAAGAGGTGGAATAATTCAAATATCTCGAAACAACAGTAAAGAATATATATGACACTCGGGAGTAAATTAAATGCATAATAAATATGGGAAATGCCTGTTATTATTCTAGTGAGAAGCTTTTGTCATCTAGTCTGCTGTCAAAATATCTGAAATTTTGAATTTATAAAACTGTTATATTACCGGTTGTTCTTTATGGTTGTGAAACTTGGATTCTCACTTTGAGAAAGGAATAGAGATTAAGAGTGTTTGAGAATAAGGTTCTTAGGAAAATATTTGGGGCTAAGGTGAAGTTACAGCAGAATGGAGAAAGTTATAAAACGCGTAACTGCGCGCATTATATTCTTCACCTGACTTTATTAGGAACATTAAATACAGACGTTTGAGAGGACAAGGCATGTAGCACGTATGGGCGAATCAAGAAATGCATATAGAGTGTTAGTTGGGAGGCCGGAAGGAAAAAGACCTTTGGGGAGGCCGAGACATAGATAGGAGGATAATATTAAAATGGATTTGAGGGAGGTGGGATATGATGATAGAGACTGGATTAATCTCGCTCAGGATAGGGACCAATGGCGGGCTTATGTGAAGGCGGCAATGAACCTCCGGGTTGCTTAAAAGCAATAAGTAAATAATACTACAATCATTCATACATTGAATGAAACGAATTAAGTGCCTAGGGTTCAATTCTATTGATAGAGACGAAAACCAGCGTCTATCTAGAAATATTTTCAATATACGTGAAAGGTGCATTAGAAAGGATGATCGACAGTTCCAGCATTTACTATAAGGTAAATCAATAATTACATCTGTAATGTAAATAAATTGCGAGAATTTATTTCCGAAAACTGACAGGCTGAACCACTTGCTTATATCACTTTCCGAACGCTGCCGTACTAAGCGAAAGATATTTCCATATGTGAGTCATTCCACGTCAAATCGCACAGCAATAAAACACGACCTTCTCGGAAATGGTCGAATTTTTTTTCATGGATTCCAGACATCAAATAAGGAGACCCGTATTTTTTATTTTCACAATTATTAATTATTTGTGTAGTTATGAATATTTGAAGTTACGCAAATTATGCGCGCACTGTTACATAAACTCGCTTGGAACTTTGTGTCTACATATAATTGAGATTTGCGGTTTGGCGCATTTGAAAGACGAAATACAACACTTTTTATTACTTTAGGCCTATCACAAATAAATTTAAAATTTGGCCTATTTTTAATCGTTTCTTTTTCAAAGCAAAATTACTATATTAAATAACCAAGTTAAAAATCTGAAAAAAAAATATAGACATGTTCGCTGATGTATTATCTGTAAACTACTGCATTTATAAATATGGGATCGGCACCCATACATTTGTAACAATTTATTTTCCGGAGGCATGCACGCGCTCGCGATTCCCAGCTAATGAACTGCTTGCAGCCATAGGCTAGAAGGCTGCCCGTAGAAATTCCCCGTTGCATCTGATGTCACCATACTAATCTTCAAATGATTAATATCTTAAGGAACAGTAAATATCTTATCTAAAATTATTTTATTGTTGTCAGCTCAGCTAAGAGTGAAAGCCCTTCACAGTGCTGTACAGTATGTTTATACTGTAATATAGCCAAGTGTTTGATGATAGCAAGGCTGGGTAAGGCAGTAAACTTTATGGCAGTAAACAGATGGCAGGAGAGAAAAATAATCAGTTTGGGTTTGAATTTTGCGCAGTGACGTGACTTCTATATAACATGAGTGATGGTAAAGATCGCGTAATATTATAACAAGTGTTTAAATCCATTTACCTTCCTAATCACGCTTTTAAAAAGAAAAGTACACTAAGACGCGTAAGTCGCGACTTATTGATAAAGCTCAATTTAAAGGAGTCTTTGAGTGTGCAAATATGTGATTTGTTCCGTAAAAATCAATCAATTTCCACATAGGTCAGGTGAAATTATATGTGAAGCCGGTAGTTCTCGTGATATTAATAAACATAAATCAAATGAAAGTGCGGACACAGAAAGTGATTATCCCAGTACTTCTTCTAGCAGTTCTATGGATACAGTGCTATAAATCAGTAATATTGAGGAATTAAACAAGAGTTTGATGTCAATAGAATCCCCTATCAAGAAAAGAAAGATACAACAAAACGATGTCCCCGTGAAAAGTTTCAAAAGTAAAAGGCTCCCTAGCATGTTAAGTTTTTCCATGTAGAAGATGCATCATCATCCATTCAAAAGTCAGCCATATTTTATTTTTGACGGAATGCAAAGAAAGGTACAACCTGAAAAATACATAGTTATTGCAGACTTTTCTGAAAATTATTCATTTGTAATACAAGATTCAATACAAGGTGTGCATTGGAACATATGCCAAGCCACAATACAATACAATTTTAATTTTACTTCCTACTTTATTTTATTTTATATTCTCTTATAGGCCTATTAATATTATATCTGAACTGTGACCGAACACGAGCGCTGCTCATTCGGTCTCAAATTTTGTTAATACTACTGCATCTCCTTTTTTATATTGATTGTATTATTTTATTTCTATTTCTCTTCTTTGTAATTATATTCTTTATTCTGTATATTTAAATAAATAAATAAATAAATAAATAAATAAATAAATAAATAAATAAATAAATAAATAAATCCTTTCGTAGTATATTTCAAAGGAGATACAGAAATTCGTTACAAAAGTAATGTCATCTCAGAAACCATGAAACATGACACCAATCCCTTTGACTTTTTTTCAATCCGAAGCAATCAATTTTTTAAAGCAAGAATTCAACGATATGAAAAAAATCATCTACTTTTCCAATGGATCAAGTTCACAATACAAAAAAAAATTAAACATAATTGCTTACATGAAGACGATTATGGGATTAGTGCTGAATGACACTTCTTTGCAATGTCGCATGGTAAAGGTCCATGTGTTGGCATTGGAGATACTGTTAAAAGACTTGCCACGAGAGTTAGCCTATACAAGATCCTATAACAACACCAAAAAAAAAAAAAAAACTGTTTGATTAGTCACAAAAAACATTTCTAACGTGTCATTTATATTTTGTCCATTCAATAAGCACAAAAACCACACTGAAAATTTGCAGGCCAGATACCATAATCTAAAACCAATAATTGGTACATTAAAATTATATTCTTTCATTCCGTTGTCAAAAACTGAAGATTTAGTAAAACAATTTTCTTTCAAGAAAGAAGGTAGGCGAATGAAAATTTAAAGTGTGAATGATAAGAAACCTTTGAAAAGCATAATGTACAATTATTTGAAGATATCATAATAAGTAAATTAGCAGTGTTTCCCCGAGTAACTTGATCCGTACTGGGTGTAATGTTGCAACGTTCAGTCAATCATCCAGCGCCGATAAACCTCCCAGCGCGCTTTAACGCTTCCCGTCCACTGCTGCTGCGCCGACCGCTACACATTCTGTCATAAGTAATTAAATTTCCATTAAACTATTGGAGATCCCATTCTGATTTTTTCTGGAATTATTAAGAATACTTCAGTGCACCTAGTACGCTTTTTTTTTAGATTTTTAATAGGGCTATTTCACATTGATGTATATGTTTTAAAAATTGAATTATAAAAAAATATTTGAAATAATTATATTAAAATTAGTTAGCAAATATTTAATAAAAGACAGTACTTTAAGCTTTTAAATGCATTTTTTTCAAAAAATTTTTAACATCAATATCGTCAGAAATATGACGCTTTAAATGTTGCATTGTGCGACATTTTTAACGAATTTTAACATGTAATATTTTAAAAACATGTGGACTTAGGAGGAAATAAAAATACACTTGTTGGTTTATGAGACCCATAGAGTTGGTAAAAAAATATAAACGCAATCAGAAATATGAAGGTCAAAATTTGTATAATTTTGTGCGATTTGACGTGGAATGACTCAGGTACACCTGCTACTTAACTAGCACAATTGATCAATTACGTAATATTCTATACTTTTAGCACACGGAGAACTACACTATCTACCAAAAACTAATTGAGCACTGTTTTTGCCAATTTAGAACCTCGTGGTACCACCTTTTGTTGCTATAACAGCAGCCACCCTGTCAGGCATGCTCTCCACTAGCTAGTGTAGGATATCCACTGGAATGCGCCGCCATTCCTCTTGCAACATGGCACTCAGTTGGACAATGGAAGTTGGCCGCATCTCCCGAGACCTCAATCGCCAGTCCAATTTGTCCCAAAGGTGCTTAATGGGATTGAGATCAGGACTCTGTGCAGGCCAGTCCAACCGGTGAACATTATTGTCTGCATACCACTGCATAGTAGCCGCCGAAACATGCGGCCAACTTCCATTGTCCAACTGAGCGCCATGCTGCAGGAGGAATGGTGATACATTCCAGCGGATATCCTACACAAACTAGTGGAGAGCATGCCTGACAGGGTGGCTGCTGTTATAGCAACAAGAGGTGGTACCACGAGGTTCTAAAGGAATAAAAACAGTGCACAATTACTTTTTGGTAGGTACTGTCCAAATTTCACGAGAGGATCCCTGCGAGGGGACTATGGTCCTTGCGGGGTAAGAGGAGGGTAAGCCAGTAACTCAGCGTTCTTGAAGAAGCAGGTGGATGGGAGTAGTGTCATTGGCCGGCTGGGACAAAAAGGCTCGATCAATGGCCGGCCGGTTCGGTTCAGTGTCGGGGATATGTTATAAGATGGGGGGAAAACTCGCATTCCTTGGTTGGATCTTCTAATGAAATGCGGACTGTAGTGTATGTTGCTTTTTATATGAACTTAAGATCTCTAATAAAAAAAATCCCTGTCACTTTACTATAATCTGGCTTTACGATATTCAGAATCCATCAGATGCATCAGTAATTGTTTATGCCTTAAATTTAATTAACTTACTTGTTTTGTATTATACATATAGCTCAACTGATGAATGATCGTTTGCGTTTGTAAATTTAATAATCTGATTGGCTATGTATTGTATATTTTTAGTAGAGCCATCGACGTAGCTCAGTCGGCAGACTCGCTGGGCTGCTGATCCGGAGCTGCGTTCGGGCTTGAGTTGGACCCCCCTTTGGTGGTTTCTTCCGAGGTTTTCCCCAGCCGTGGGACTGAAGCCGCATGGTTTATGGCGAGTCCTCGGCATCAACCCCTTTGGCTTGATAACCCCCCTTTGATTTCATTACCTGGTTGGGTTTTTCCGAGGTTTTCCCCAACCAAAAGGCAAATGCCGGGTAATCCTTTGGCGAATCCGCGGATCCTACCTCATCTCACTACATCTCGCCAAAATATTGTAAAAAAATGCACAAAATTAAAAAAATTGTAGAAAATTATTAAATTGTAAAACTGTAAAAATTTGTAAAAATTGTAATTGTAATATTGTAAAATTTTGATTTCTTCCACATCTTAAAGCTTCATTGCTCATGTAAGATCTATGGAATAAAATGAATGAATGAATGAATGAATGAATGAATGAATGAATGAATGAATGAATGACTGGAACTCTGGAGAGTTAATAACGGTGGAGAAACCGTTCAAGGGACGCGCTGTTAATTACAAAATTCAAAATATATCGAGATCAAATCTCGTTCCTTTGGGTTAAGAGCCAATACCGAGCTGACGGAGCATCTCAAAGTATAAACCGTACAAAATCAAAATAAACTAAGTTTAAAAAAACACACGAAACAGCCTTCGTTATGAATCTGTAATTAAAAGTTTAAAACCATATATACCTCACGTAGAAAGTACCTGCTACCTTTCAGAAGCCACACCAACATGTTTCGAACTTCTAGCGATAGGCTATATATTATATATTTTTCTATTAAGACAGCCTTAAGGCTTCGCGTGTGAAGTAAGCTTACAATAAAATTCTGTAACGTGATAAGAAAAAAAGCTTTTGGCGATAAAATATTTTATGAAACAATTAGCGTCAACCGTGACGCAGACGAGCACAATATATAGGCTACAGTACAAACAATTTCGTGCGATGAAAATTACAATACTTTTTCATTACCAATTTAGTTCCTTGTTATGCTATCAACATTATTCCTGTACATAGTCTACTTTCTTTAACACATTTTTTCGACTCCTACTGTCGTAAGTATGCTGTTATTGGCTTGCTTGTAGGGAATTAAATGGATTTCTGCAGTGCTTGGGAAAAGTGGCATAAGTCAGTTTCCACAAACATGTTTTAATAATTTATTGACAACTTACGGAACATCTGTTCGCTTGGGAAAAGAGTATTTCTTCCATTGCAATAATTCATACAGGAGAAAATCAAATCGACATAAACCAGTGTGAAGACAGTTTTTTTCCTTCTCCTGTAAAATTAACATTTTTGACTTGTGCCACTTTTCCCGAGCACTACAGACTTTACAGTGATAGTGTTGGTTGCTATTGACGACGAACGTAAGACACATTACTTCTCTAGGGAAATAAGTGAAAATATGTTTCATTCAACAGTAACATAGCAGCAAATAAAATAATACTCAAAACTCGACGAACCTCCCAACAGATCTGACATTAAATAATGTATAATGAAGAAATATATTTTTATTACGTGAAATGTGCGAGTAGAAAATACATTATGGTAAGCAATTCGTGAGTTAAGTAGAATTTGCTAGTCTCGGACTACTTAATTGCTACCGCTCGGGTGCAAACTCGTCCTACACTAGTAAAAACTACTTACCTCCCATAATAATAAATAAATAAATAAATAACTATAAAATAATTAAAACTTCATTGATATGGTTTACATGAACAAGTGAATTATTTACCATGCGCCCAAATGAGATAATTTCGTTTCCTATATTGCAAAGAGGAGCATTTCTGTACACTCCAAAAAAATAAAATACTTAACTTCATAAACTATACAGATTAAATAGATAGGATTTATTCCAATTAAAAAAAATGTAAAAGAGCATTTATGAATCCCTTGGATTGCGTGAAACGTATTTATTCTTGATAGCCTATGTCATTTTAGGTTAGATAAGGATTGGCTTAAAGACTACTACTACAAACACGATGAGTACACCCAATCCTGGAGCAAGACGAACTGTGTGTATTAACGCGCTGAAAAAAAAATTGAAGGTGAAACAAAAGGTACGCGATCGCGCGAACTTGCAAGGAGATTTGGGGCTATAGGAAAGAACCCAGCTCCAAGCCACTTGGACACGTCTCACTCCGTTTTTCACATTTCGTTGAAACACACTAAATTAATATGGTGAAGAATGGGTAGAACTGAGAAAAATTATCTCCGGCATCGGGACCCGAACCCGGGTTTTCAGCTCTACGTGCTGACAGGAGAACAGAGAGGTAGAACTTAAACTGAGAAGGATTCAATCCAGCATCGGAACTGGAACCCGATATGGCTTAGTGGATAAAGTGTCAGCAAGTAGAGCTGAAAACACGAGTTCGGGTCCTGGTGCCGGAGAGAATTTTTCTCCGTTCTACCCATTCTTCACCATGTGCTAATGCAGAATTCCTGCACGGAAATATCATATGTACTTCGGTAAACAATAATAATAATAATAATAATAATAATAATAATAATAATAACACTAAATTAAGATTGGAGCAAGATAGACAACGTGGGGAACCAAGAGGCGCGAATATCTTCCATCTTATACTGTACTTGTTTCCAAAGTATGAGTGACGTCAGAGCAGGGTTACCAAATCATCCAGTTTAGACGGGTACCACCCGGAATTTAATGTGCTTTTTCAATCCCCAGTTAAACTTCAAGAAAACGGTTTCTGTATTTATGTGCCATCTGGCTGGAAGTATTTGAAATTAGGCTATCAATATCGATTAATTCCCTTCAAAGTACGAGATGTAATCTCTAAATGTGAAGTAGCTTGTTCATGTAGGCCTATTTTAGAAAGATATTAATGCTTTTTATATTGTTTGTAGTGCTTTCATTAGCAAATGAATGAGGCAGTATGATTGAATTAACAGTGTTCAATTGGTTAACTCTTTATAAAATACCTGAGTGGAAAACTAGAGAATTGTTTACCGTAGATCACAATGCACTGTTTGATGAAATATCCCATCTGAAAATGTTCGTATGTGAAAAGCTAGAAAAAGGAGATAGAGTAACATTTTTAGGACAGACCGTTTCGGATAGATGATGTAATTTCATGAGCAGGCATTCCGAAAACAAATTCACTGAATTGTTGAAAGGTATACAGTTTTTCTTTGGGATCCCGGTCCAAAGTGCAGCCGTGGAAAGAATATTTTCCGTCTTAAATGTTCATTGGACAGATGAATGAAATGTGTCAAGAATTTGATGATTGTCTCCTATAATCATAACGATGTCACTTGTTGTCAGTACTTTGACAGCATCAAATCTAGAAATGAGTTTCTTCGGAAGGGTCGAGTAAATGAGAAGTATTCTTTTCTGAAAAAGTGAACGATGTTTAAATGAACGTTTATAATTTTTTTAGAATGAAGCATATGTGAAAAACCCTCGGTTTTCTTTTCTTTTTTTTTTTTTTTTTTCATTTTCAAACATAACACTTCAGAGTAAACTCTTCGCGTCAAAACGTTGCAATTTTTTTTGTCAATGTAGGTGGAAAACGAAAGTTTGACGTCAAAATGTTCACAAAGCAGCTTTAATGTTATTTTAATATTCACAAAAAAATCGTTATTTTGAAGTGATGATATTAAAAGTTATTAGACGTTTAAATGTTATGTTTTATTTAACGACGCTCGCAACTGCAGAGGTTATATCAGCGTCGCCGGATGTGCCGGAATTTTGTCCCGCAGGAGTTCTTTTACATGCCAGTAAATCTACCGACATGAGCCTGTCGCATTTAAGCACACTTAAACGCATTTAAGCACACTTAAATGCCATCGACCTGACCCGGGATCGAACCCGCAACCTTGGGCATAGAAGGCCAGCGCTATACCAACTCACCAACCAGGTCGACCATTAGACGTTTATAATGCGAATATAACTACATTACAGTCCGCCGCTACGGCTTGGGTTAATGGCAGTTCGTGAAAAATAAAAATCCATGGAAAATAACAGTGCGTAAATTAATCTGGAAAAACGTAAAGTGAACGGTTTACTATCTTCCTGGGAAAAACTTAATTTCACTTTCACCATAATACGGAACTTCATATCGCTTTTTCTTCATGGTTTGTTTGATAATTTCTGGCAATGAATTTATAATTTATGACTTTTCTTCACTTCACCGCCCTTCCTCACCTTTCGCATTTTCTGTCAATCGTTACGTGGCTGTACACAATCTGATGTTCTTAACCTCGTCTTATTTCTCACGTGTCCTCTATAGGGTTCACAATTGTTGACTTTATTGACCAACTAAATAGGTCTACTTTTGTTTCAATTTTAAATGGGAAAAACAGACTTTTTAGGCGCTATAAAACCGCTTTGAAACGTTACTAGTTCGTCCAGTAATGGAATATGGTGCTGCATATCGCGATCCTTACAGATTAGAACATATTAAGACAATGGAAAAGATTAAAAAACGGGCTCTGTTGTCGTAATAATTCACCATTAAAATGGGACACACTCACGGACCGAGAACGCGAATTCGATTATGCGCAATGTTCAAAACATACAGAGGTGAACCTGCCTGGAGAGAAATAAAAAATAGGTTGCAGCAGCCAAATTACTCTTCAAGGAACGACCACTCATATAAATTGAGGGAAAGAAGACAGAGGACGGAGACTGGAAAGTTTTCTTTTCTCAATCGTACTACCAGGGATGGAATGATTTACCTGCAGACTTACTAAAGGCTTTACCAATAACCAAAAATGTGTTTAAAAATAGGCTTAAGGACTTTACTCATAGACAGTAGTATATTATACACACTATTTAAAGAGTGTAATTGATATCTTGTTATTTGAAGTGTTCTATCAGTGAGGAAGTGTGTTGTGTCAGTGAAGTGTGTAGTGTCAGTAAAGTCTATTGTGTAAGTGAAGTGTGTTGGTGTCAGTGAAGTGGCTGTGCAAAGTATTTGAACAGTGAAATGAGAAGTGTTAGTGAAATCAGGTAGAATCAGTGCAGTGAGTGAGTTGACAGCGAAATATGTGTAGTGCCGAAAGGTACTTGTGCAGGTGTGAACCTGTCACACTCGTGGAACTTAGGGTTAAGATACAAATTAGATTTACTTTAAATGTTATTTTAAGTGACCATGCTTCATTTAATTTAGGATGCCACTTATTATTATTATTATTATTATTATTATTATTTTTATTATTATTATTATTATTATTATTATTATTATTATTATTAGTTGTGTTTATTATTAATTTGTCATTGAGTGTAATTATTTACCACTGCCACCCGGTATATACCCATTTGCAGTGTGAATAAATACATACATACAAGATATGTAACTAGTTTTAGTTTATTCCTACAGAAAAAACCTAAAATCTGCTGTCTAGATACAACACATTGCTGTTAACATTGCAAATTAATAAAATACTGTAACAAGCAATAAAAGTTACAGTAATACACTGAACGTAATTTCTGAATTCTATGAAGTAAGAGAGCGTGAAAAGTCTCGCGTATCAAATAATAATCATGTCTGTCTAGGAAATTTTCCTTGTTAAGTAGGAAAATGGTGATGATAATGATGATCATAATAAGAAAATCTGATTCCGTTCCATGAATACAATCACAATTAACACCCAAGAAAATACAAGAAATTGTAGAAAGCTCGATTCAGTTTGCATCAGAGGACACTAGATTGTTTTGTGGAGTGGTTATAACATAAAGTTCATTTCAGAAGCCCTCACAAGTTGTTTCTGCGTTACTCAAGTGCAAACAAGGCACAGATTACAGCGAGTGCGGCACTTGTATCTCATGTAGAATTTGCAGAATTAGGGTATATGGTCATATGAACATAACCTCATGTTTCTGGAGCTTTACATAGCCTGGACTTAAGTGTGCGGGTCCAAATTCCTTTTATACCGTCGTCGGCAGGAGGATGCTGAAGGAGCAGCCTGACACGCACTTGACGTCGCGACGCAGCGCACGGCGCAGAACATCGCCATTACTAATATTAACAGGCCAGACACGATCCTCCGAGAGTAGAGCAACCAGACTGCTCAAAATGCGAGTGTAAGACAGTTATTCCTCTGAATCTTAAGTTACAAAGAACATGCACCATCTACCACAAAAACATTAGTAAATGAAGAGTCCACTGCAAGAATGATGGATGTCATTTGGAATACATTTTTCAGGAGAAGCAATAGAAAGTTTGAAATGCTTAGCGCTCAAAGCTTAACTGTGTTTTCCGATCATTACTGGACAATGACTATCAGTGTTAATGCCATATAACTCTCTGTGTACATTCTATATGTCTTAAGCTATGCATTGACAGTCTTGGTTCATTTTCGACAAGAAAGTGGCATCCATCATTCTTGCAGTGGACTCTTCAAATGCAAAGAATTAATTGGAAAAATTCCGCCTTGGTAAGTCACGGCTAAAATGATTGTTTCCGCTAGCATTTGTGCATTCTTCCAATTCGCTCCAAAATTCAGCCAAGTTATTTCCTTCTACTGAATTGAAGTCAGTTTTGTCCATTTCAAATCAAAATAAGTTCCTCATCTTGCACTCCTTTAAAATATGTTTCAGGTGTAAGAATTGATGCATGTTTAGAATTCTACATTTTGTGGCAAACGTTGTTACACGTCAGTCACTAGATTTAGTAGAAAACGGTATAACAATTCAAAATTTTAAATTTTAGCATATGGAAATAAATATATATGTATGTGTGTATTTATTCACACTGCAATGGGTATATACCCGGTGGCAGTGGTAACTAATTACACTCAATAATGACAATAATAAACTTAGTAATTAAAAATACAATTAATAATAATACTAATAATTAATACTAATAATTAATACTAATAATAATAATAATAATAATAACAATAATAATAACAACAGGGAATATATTAAATTAAATGAAACGATCACTTAAAATAACATTTGAAATATTCTAATTTGTATCTTAAAACTAAGATCGAACTAAAACCCACGAGTATATGTTCATATCTGCACAAGTACCTTTCAACATTACGCTCATTTCGCTGTCAACTCACTCACTGCACTGGAACTCCGACACATTTCACTGATTCTATCCTGATTTCACTAACACTTCAAAAACATTTCACTGTTCAAATTCTTTGCACTGCCACTATAAACTATAAAGCTTCACTGACAGGAACACGTTTCACTTACACAGCACACTTCACTGACACGACATACTTCTTCACTGATACAACACACTTCACTGACACAACATAATTCTTCACTGATACAACACTTCAATAACAACATATCATTTACACCCTTTAAATACTGTGTATAATTACCGTCTATTAGTAAGGTCCTTAAGCCTATTTTTAAATGCAATTTAACTCTTAAATATGTCAAAAAATATTAACACATAAAATGTTATTATATTCTATATTAAAAACTGAATTAGCTACTCTAACAAAATACAGTTTGGGTTAAAAGTCGCTTTCTCCAAACACTTCCTTACATTTGACTACACATTTCTTTACAGATTTTGTTTCTCGGTACACAATTCACAACGTTTAGACACTGATTTACAGATGGCAGAACATAACTCACGATTTTCATCGATTTTCACGAATGACTGTTCGATAATCTGTTGCAATTGATGCATATCCTATGGTTTCTGAGCAAAAACATCATTTTTCAGGATACCCCACAACGAAAAATCACATGGAGTCAGGTCGCAGGATCTGGGTGGCCATTCTATTGTGCTACGACGACCAATCCATTCATGTAATTTGTTGGTTTAAGAAGTCCTTCACTCATACACCAAAATGAGGCGGTGCTCCATCCTGTTGTCATATCAACTGCATATCGGCAAAACGAGGGCTATTTTCAAGACAAGACTTTGGAAAAACAGTTGACGCACGAACATGATTATCAACCGCCACTTCTTACACCAGCTATTCGTTTGTTCAAGTTATGACATCTGCATTTGAGGCGTTCAGAGCTAAAGTGGATCAAGTCACAAATTTTCATAAATTGAGTTTAATTCATTTTCTGATTATCTGAAGTTGGATCTTTTCCGAGCAGCAATGGATAGTCTTAATTTCAAGTATTCGCCGGTAAATGACACCAGTCACTTCTGGCTCAGATTATTATTTGTTCATGATGTTCTGAGCCATAGTGAATCAAGTCACCAAAGAGTTGCATCAATTAACATCACAATTGTTTATATTTTATAAATGTAGAATTTGAGAATGGAGCAATAAAATTATTGCTACCAGTGAAATTAGATAAACCACTCGAGCTAGTTAACTTTAAGTAATATTATCTCAAAACTACGACTCATGGACTTGATCCACTTCAGCTCTGAACGCCTCATATGTGTACAAATATGAAACCTAAGAACGAATATTGGGGTAAGCGACTTTTGACCCACATTGTATATTAAATCTATTTCGATCTTATAGTTCGGAATAGAATTATTATGACTCAAGTATACTTCCTTCCCTTATTCTTCCCCTGAATTTGAAAGACTGAATGAAACAGCTAAAATCAGCTGTAGGCTAGATTGAATTTCTTACGGCTATCTATTACTGTTTGAAAAAAGCTAGTCTTACCAGAAAAACGGCTAAATTGGCAACAATGATTATATCAGACATTACGTCATTACCACATTACTTCAATTACTGCAATGGATCATGGGTCCAGCTTCAGACAGTACTACAGTTGTGGCAACGTCGTAATTCATACACTACCAGAGCCATTACTGCACTGCCACCTGCATAAATATAAACATTTACGGGAAGATAACCTGCCGTCTCTACTTTGAGGCCGTCTAAGTTTGTCGAGGAGATAACATTTCCTTGTGTGTTGCCAGACGTTGGCTCGTCTACTCAACACAGATACACACACGGCAGTCGTACTAAGGGTTCTAGACGACTTGCAGATCTTGCGAAAGCGAAAGACATAATCTGGAGATCTCGACGACTCAAGAGATCTCAGGTACGGAAGAGAGTCACCAGGAAATGGCATTATGCAGAGGTGTGCTAGGGGGAGGAGGGTCGCAATGGTTCTGGCAAGTCTCTTGTTAAATATTTATATTTGTTCTGAGCCCTTTGTTAAAATTGTTCTCTAGGAATACGGTCTTACTAATAAAAACCCTATATACAGACGTTTAACTGTCTTATACTTATACAATGAGTAGCTCGTTTATAAGTCGTATGTAAATTCCTTACTAATAATCACTACATACGTCGTGTATAACAGTATAACTGTTACACAGCTACGTCATAGTTTCGTCATTACTTCGTTACGAAAGGTAATAGAATATCTGAGGTTCTCTATTGCATCCGGTAGAGCGCTCTAGTGTGGCGTGTTAAATATCGATAGTACAACTGGCTCTAATCGATTACCACACTACATTTTGGTCAAAGAGTACAAGCTACAGCAATATTATTCTAATAATTCTATGATCTTTGGTTTGTTCTTCTGTGGTTACAAGGTAACCATCATCATAAAATGACAGTCGATACGAACAGCTGTTAGAGGGACGGCCATTTTTTCGCTATATACAACGCTTAAACAAGGGGTTTCGTGTATATAACTACTGCAAAGCAATTCCCATTGTATAGTTACAGCCTGTTTATACGTCCATAGCTTATTCACGGTTTATTAGTAACGTTTTCTATCTCAACTCTGCATAAGTCTCGTGTAAAAACTATACACTGTTTATTAGTAAGACTAATAGTCAATAGAATAAACACACTTTTATAATTCAACAACCTCCTATTCTACTTTCTGCTAAAGCAATCGATTGAAATAGAAATTTAGTGGCTCATGCACTGTTTGTTGGAAACTTTATATCAGTGATTCTCAACCTTTTGAAGATTGTGAGCACGCCCACACGTGATACTAAGTGAGCGAGCACCAAGAAATCAAACTGGTTGAATAGGACTATACGAACAAAATAAATAAATATACAAATAAAATGTTAAAACACTCGCCAAGTTAATGATATCCTTGAATTTGAATATCACTCAGAATTTAGTGTTGTCCAAGGAGAAACAGTCCTGCACTTGTGAATTAGTTAATCGTGATCGTGATTTGTTCTTGAGATATTTCATAAGCGAGAAACTTTTTTCGCATAGGTTGATTGTTCCCAATGGAGCCAGACATTTAAAAGAAACACTCCGCATTATTTGGAGTCTTTTTGTATCTTTTGCTCTACAACGGTTATGAATTTCTTCTTTTAAAACAAATATTTCAACGCTAAGGAAGACTGGAGATCTATCAGTTGAAGTTCCTCATGTGCAGTCACATTATTCTGTTAAATAATCTTAATTTTTATGATTAAATCCACATTGAATTGAAAGGGGTTATACATCATGAAATACGGGAAAGCTAAAATAGTATAATGAATGGACAGGAACATTATTGTTCCGGCTGTACAACAAAGTTTGAATTATAAAAAGGACCTCAGGAGCGATCGAGCTCGCGAACACATTTTTACTCGCATAACGTGAGCACCAAATGTCATTAAAAGAGCACCATGATGCTCGTGAGCACCAGGTTGAGAACGCCTCCTTTATATAATTGTGATCCTGCCTAAGAAATGGGCCCTTATTCGGAAAAAATCAATTTTCTGTTGGTTCTGCTTCAGAATTAAATTTCTGAACACTGTAAAAGAAACGTTTCTTGTAAGTAAAAAAGTGAACATTTTATAACTGATTAAAGTTAATAATATGTAATGGATCTTCTCTGGGAAAACGGCTTAAAGTTAAGTAATAATGAACGTAAAAATAACATTTTGGTTGTATTACAAACACCTACCACATCGATGGCCGTGTCAACACGTAGTTGAAAGTTTGATCCAAATGATGGCACAGAAGTGCAGAAATCGATATTTTTACCCAGGACTTGTATTTAGTTTTCCTGTAAAATTACGAATTCCGAATTGGCGTCCCTTTTCCTAAGCATGGCCGCAATTATGATTTCCGAGATTTCGTGTAAGAAAATTTTATAGGAAAGAATAATGCCCGTTTGCTATTATCTATAGCTAAAGCCAAAAAATTGCGAATTCTTTCACCATTAGCAGCGCGAAAGCTGAAAGAGGGTTTAGTGTAATGAATGACATTGCAACTTATGAAAGAAGTAAGCTTACTGTGTCCCACTTTTTCAGTTTAATAACTATTAAAAGTATATGCAAACCTATCAAAGAGTGGGACGCGGTCCCGTTTGTGCCACCTGGCTGAGAAATCATCGCGTCGCTACTGACAATCGAGTGCTTTCTGTAGCTCAGCTGAACTAATCGGTGAACGAAATGACAGTTTGGAACCGGTTTTAAGGTACAATGTTATTATTATTATTATTATTATTATTATTATTATTATTATTATTATTATTATTGGTGAGCCTGCCTGGAGAGAAATAAAAAATAGGTTCCAACCGCCAAATTACTCTTCAAGGAACGACCACTCATATAAATTGAGGGAAAGAAGACAGAGGACGGACACTGGAAAGTTTTCTTTTCTCAATCGTACTATCAGGGACTGGAATGCTTTACCTGCAGACTTACTAAAGGCTTTACCAACAACCAAAAACGTATTTAAAAATAGGCTTAAGGACTTTACTAATACACGATAATTATACACAGTATGTAAAGGATATAAATGATATTTTGTTATTGAAGTGTTGTATCAGTGAAGAATTATGTTGTGTCAGTGAAGTGTGTTGTGTCAGTGAAACGTGTTCCTGTCAGGGAGGCTTTATAGTTTATAGTGGCAGTGCAAGGTATTTGAACAGTGAAATGTTTTTGAAGTGTTAGTGAAATCAGGATAGAATCAGTAAAATGTGTCGTAGTGCCGTGAGTGAGTTGACAGCGAAATGAGTGTAAAGTGGAAAGGTACTTGTGCAGATATGAACATATCATACTCGTGGGTTTTAGTTCGAACTTATATTTAAGATACAAATTAGATTTATTTTAAATGTTATTTTAAGTGATCGTGCTTCATTTAATTTAGGATATTCCCCATTATTATTATTATTATTATTATTATTATTATTATTATTATTATTAGTATTAATTATTTGTATTAATTATTGGTATTATTATTAAGTGTATTTTAATTAATAAGTTTATTATTGTCATTATTGAGTGTAATTAGTTACCACTGCCACCGTGTATATATCCATTGCAGTGTGAATAAATACATACATACATTGTAAAATAACCATTATCTCCTCTTTCCCTGCTCTGTTTGGCTCCTCTGGTAGCCCCACTTTTTTGAGAGTCCTTTCTTAAATTATTGGCCGCACAACCTTGGTATTAGGGTTATTGAAGAATGAAGAGGAAGGTGTGATATCAAAATTAATACTTCACTGATTTCATTTTTTAATTGAATCTGACCCGTAAATTAATAAAGGAACTCACTTCACCTATCAAGCAGGGTATGAGCAGCTACACAGAAAATTTTGAACAACTTTCGTATAGTAGTTCTTATTTAGTGTGCATCGATGTCAAAATATAATTTTCAAATTTTGTACCTAATTATACTAACGTTTTATTAAGCATAAACCAACAGCACGCACCACAGGTTTAACTCTCTCAAACACGTGTATTATTTGAGGCTTATTTAGTGAATGGTAAAAAGTTACATTGATAGTGGAAATATTTTATTTTTAATTTGGAAAAATTTTACTAGAAAATACAACTGAATTACTACCCGGTGTCCTTAAGGGAAGTGGGTAGTGATATCTTGTGCAATTAAGGAACTTAAAGAATTTCAGTAAAAAATTTTAGTTCAATATTTCTAGTGTTTCAGTGTCCGAAGTGGAATAAAAATTTCCATACTTATACAATCAATCATTCTGAATTCAATGGTAATTCAATGGTATAAAAGAAAACTAATTAGTTTTTGATCCATGTGCAAAAGAAGGGACTTAACTGATAACCTGTTTCCCACTTTGCTAAATTTATCTCAATCCTCAGGTACTTACTACAATCTTCATACATATACCATGTATTTTTTTAAGTTATTAGATATATAAAGTTATAGCTATCCTTTCTAACGATTATCATGAAGATACAGCCTACTGATCAATCCAAGGAAGATAATACATTTTAATTTACAGTATGTAGATATGCTAATAACTGTAATGCATTAGTATAATAATTATTGTTCTATCTATGTAATTTAATTTTGATTTGGAGTGGGCAGCTATCACTTCAAGAAGTTATTAGGCCTACATTTTAATTTATAAGAATACAAATGATTGTGTATTATAGCTAAAGAGTTTCTTAAGATTTTTAGCCCGATGTCCTAGAGATGGGAAGTGTGTAGGGCGAAACGGTTGAAGAGATCAACTGAAAATCGTGTAATTGTTCCTCTTGAACAAAAAAAGCAACCCAATCGTTTCCCAGTTGTCGATGTTGTATTTATGTGAAAGGATCGTAATGATGTTTTTTTCCCAGATTTACATCTTGTACTTGAGTGCCTTCTCTTTAAAAGCGTACCGTTGTATCCCTTACTTCTCTGTCTGTCGATCACAACTATGTCAGCTCTCTCAGTGGAACCTTCATTTGAAACACAACGAATCTCTTCATGCACTTCAAACTTATACTCTCTGAAGCATTTGGCAACTGACGTTCTTACTCTAATGTGGCGATTTATCCTAAGAAGTTCTCCTTTTCTACAGAAGCCAAGCACATGTGGTAGGGTTTCAATCTCATTGCACATGCGACAAAGATTTATTTGACTTCTGCCCGGGACACTTTTCACACTTTCTAAAGCAAAATTTAGTTAAATATTTCATCCTTAGTGAAACATAAAAAATTTGACTTTGAATATCCTAACAATTTTGGAATTTTTTTGAATGTGTACATAGTATATTATTTTCGTTGTCTTATGTACGTGATATCCGCTAACCCCTAGATCTACTTTGCAGAACACAGGCTGCAGAAAACATTAAAATATTCATGTAAATAGATTTCAGAAAAAATGCACTTAAGTTTGAAAAATATCAAATTACTCTCAAAACGCACTGTAATTCAGCAAATAATTGAGCGGCAAATAAAGTTCTTGTGTGCTTTCTGCGAACGCCAACGAAAGAACTAAAATGGAGGGCGATTATATTAAGTATTTATCGAGCCTTAGGAAGTACATAACGTCATCAGCAGCGCAAGAAAAGACGCACACGTTTAATGTAGCCGACCTGCAAAGTGAGTGGCTGTCGAAAATAAGAGCGACGAGACTATACAACTGATCGCTTGAGTCACACCTAAAACTAATAATAATAATAATAATAATAATAATAATAATAATAAAAATAATAATAATAATATTTATTTATTTCAGCTGGCAGAATTAAGGTCATGTTCAAGTGACTGAAATAAATCGTCAATCATGAGATTTCCTCAGAAATAAATCACATTTGTCTGCTCTACTTGAGAACAGGAAGTCTTGAGCGAATGTTCACTTGTATTCTGCTGCCGGTGCGCCTGACTTCATAAGCTTTTGACTTTCTGACCTAGCGTCTCTGTACACAGCAGAAGATGGGCTTGCTGCTGCCGCTGTACATTCTGTACTCCGGGTAAATGTGATTCGTCACCATAGCAACGCGGTGGTGGTGGTGGTGGCAGCGGTAACATCCTTCGCTGGAGCAGTAGCAGCATCCCAAACATCGGCTACACGCTCGCACAAACACATCCATTATTGTAGCAACTCGCAGGAGGGAGACGCAGAGCAGATTCAGATGATGCAACAAGTAGTACAAACTGTTATGTGGCATGCTGCTGCCGCTCGACCAGGCCTGCCAAAGGCACAGTCTTTCCATAAAACTATGAAATCTGGTAACTTGTGCTCAAAAACATAAATGTCTGTACGGAAATTGTAATAAGTGGCGTAGATAGCAATGTGGCTACCGATATGTTTTGTCATATACTTGGTAAACTTCAGAAATTGCATCATAATTATATGAAAAGCTTGAACGGATACTCAGAAATAAAGCTATAAACAACACCGTCATTCAAATATACAAGGAGAAACGAACCATAAGTAATGTCATTAATTTCAGGGGGTTATTCTTTGAGATATTTGAAACAAAAAAGTTGAATATAATTTTTCTCGTTTTTGCTTCTTTTTTGAGATAAAAATTGTTTTATATGAAACATTTAATAGCGTTTTTTGTGAAAGACATTGATTTAATTCCCAATTGGCTGATTAAATTTAAGAGAGCATTGTATTACGATGGCTAGGCCTGAGAAATATATGCCGTTATATCAGTATGCTTCGTTCGCTTATAACTTTGAGTACGTCTCAGAAACCCAGTGTCTTTCGTTCGTTTGAACTCATGCTTATCATCAGGGTAAGTTAGTCCTCAGCATTTGGGTGGTTGAAAGCCACTCCTTTGACTTCGAAAAACAACTATCTGCTAAAGAAAAATTTAAAGATATCATTTTCTTTGTTAAAGAAAAATTGCACTATTTGAAGGGGAGATGATGGTATTTTTGATGAAAAATGACTAAATTAAAAAAAAAAATTCTTTAAAATACTCTGTGATATATGTGGATCGCCATTTTTAAACTTCCTACGTTATGGATTTTTAAATCACTCGCCCACTTTTATTGTTGTTTCCGGTAAATTAAATTTTCAATTTTTTTTTTCTTTAAAATACCCTTTGATATGTCTGGAATGCATTGCATAACATTTTGTGGGTATTTGTGCCCTTATCGGATGTTGAGACGTCATTTTTAAACTTCCTGCGCTATGGATTTTTAAATCACATGCCCGCTTTTATCGGTTTCCAGTAACTTAATTTTTTTTCTACATTGCCAGACAAAATTGATATAATTTCTGAACTATTAAAGATACATGCATGAAATTTAGAACACACATTTTTTTAGATTATTAGGAAACTTTTCTCTGTAACAGAATTTTGTTAATTGATTTCATTTAAAAAATACGTGCGTTTGTTTGCAAGAAAGGAAATCAGAAAATTGTTACTAAATTTTAATTGTTTATTTTACAAACGTAGGGACTAATATCAAAATTCTGTTACAGACAGTTTGTAGGACATAGTTTTGCAAATACATTGCAAAAACTGTTTGAATCTATCTTTAAAAACGGTTTAGGTATATCGGTTTTAGTACAATCCTGCATTGGGTGTATTTTTTTTTCAAATTTGGACCCCCAAATAATTTTTTCAAAATATTTTTATTTGGTTGAGTTGCTACAGCTATGAGCTCTCTACATACAAAAAATTAATAATTTACACCAAATAGGAAAAAAGTAAAAAAAAATACCATCCTCTCCCCTTAAAGACATTTTATTTTATGCCTGTAGAAAATACACCTAATATAATATTGACAAATATCAGTTTTATTGTTTCACTATGTTAATATGATGGTGTACTACGTTTTTGTTTTACATAATTTTTCATTTAATATATTGTTACAGTGAATAGCAAAAAACATTTTCAAATTTTCAAAGGAAAATGATTGCCTGTTGCTAGAAAAAACAGCCTTATACCTAGAGAAACTTCTGCAGAAACAATGGGGGCATATTTTAAATATTTTACACAAGCATTATTTATCTCAAAATCTGTATCATTATTCCAAATTTCCTCATTTGAAATTAAGTCACAAATTTCGTCCTCGGCATCTTGCTATTATTCTTCTTTACAGGACGTTGAATGTTGCCTGTTACGAATAGCAGTATTCTGTCGTAATGTAACCGATCAACTGAAGTTCACTGCTCAACGAAACACACTGAAATCCCCCACCGCAACGCAATTACGTACCGGTACCTGAAGTCAGAGGCGAATGAAGCGCAATGTAACGGCATACATTTCTTAGCCCTAATGATGACTATTACACTTTTACTATGCCATACTGCTTTTGACCAATAAAACGGTACGAAAGGACGTGTTTCAAACAATCATGGCTCCTTATCGCTCAATTTTATCACTTCCCTAGCATTTGTTCCTTTTTACCATTTCCCTAGCATTTGTTTCTTTGTTTGCCGACATACATATACTGATACGCCAAAACGTCTGACGACGCGGAAAATATCCGAACCACTACTGCAGATCGACTGACATCATCTGGCCCACCTTTCACACAGCCGCCAAGCCCCAACTCGTCATCATCAACTTGTTGAATTTCTCTCCGATGTCTCCAGTGCAGTCACCTACTCTCGATTAGTGGTCGACATAAAGTTTCCATCATCCTTAATGATGATTTCATCAGACGTGGCAACACAGTAACTGACGCAATCATGAGAATCGTACTCCAGTTGCAAGTAGCTTAGAAGTCCCACGCCCCAGCTGGTAGGTGATAAGTACTGCACTAGCGTTCGATTTTCTAAGTCAAAGCCACAGAAGTTTTGGTATAGGCTGCGTCACCGTTTTTGGCATATGAAATAAGTAATGGGAACCTTAAGTGCGAGTGTCTTACGTTTGTAGCAGTCTATGGGCGATAAAGCTGACAACTGTGATTGGCAGATTCTTGATGTGACGTGTATTTAGGAGGAGATACTGTTCACAGCTGCAGTGGCAACAGAAACTGACTGGTCACAGTACTCAAGGTCACACCGCAGAACGCTACCGTGGGGAAGTTAAATGCGAGTATCTTACTTTGTCGCATTTTGGGCAGTAAGACTGACTACTGCGACTGGCAGATTGCTGTCGTAACATGTATTGGAGGTGGTACCATTCTCAGCTACACTATCAACAGATGCTCGCAGACTGTGTATTGTAGTCAAGGACACGTGCCAGAAACGCTGGCGTCAGCAATATTACAGTATGTACACTACGACACATAGCTTAAAAGAAAAAAAAACTGAATTAGGAACAAGTGACTAACATGGTGACTGAAGAAAGACTGTCCATAAGATTTCCACACTACAAACCCAGTAGGAAGAATTTCTGAAAATTAGACAGAGACATGCATTACATTTCAAAAGCAAATAAATCAGTGCAATAAATTCTGATTTCCACATCTAAATAGGCCGACAGTGAGAAGAACATATTTCAAACCATGTTCCGATAAATGCTTTATTGTTATAACATATAAAACATGAAATAAATACTGAATTTATTGGGCTACAAATACAATGCACTACATTTTACTGGAAAACCTTTAATTTGTGTTCCATAATAGTTTTTATAAATGCAATGTCCCTCCATTAAAGCAAATTAAAACGGAAACAGAACTTCAATGTGCCGCAACAATGAGCAAATACGTAATATAAATTTCAGTGCGCTCCACTTGGGATTTATTTCACGTAATCAGCACATAGCTCTCGGAGTTCTTTTTTAAAGCGGAGAAATTAAGCTGTAAACAATTTTTAAATTATAATAATAATGAAGAGACGGCCGAGCCAGGACAGGTAACATATAGGAATCTAATGTGTTTACTAATGAAAAAGACATAAATGGCATCAGCACTGCTGCCGATGGCAATGATGGTAAGTCATTGTTGTTTTATTGTTGTTCTTCGGTGTGGTGTTGATGGTGGTGGTCACAATTCCATTACGAAAAAATGTGGCCTTTATCTCAATTAACTTATGTAAAAAAACAGTGAAGTTTTGTTCTCTGACGCTATGAACAGGTAGTTTATAGTTCCATATGCGGAAGTAAGTCCTCCTTCACTGTAACAAGACTAAATCCACAGAGATTAAAAAAAAATATATATATACGTGCTCAAGTTGAAAACCTCACAAAATTTCGATACAGTAATCATACAGTACAGATTTAACCATATGCAATACTGCTTATAGACTTTGAAAATTAATTCGTTGAAGACAGTATACTTAGGATGCGTTATAATCATTAAATTCAACGACTGAAGAGTGTAAACGAAGATTGTAAGTGCATAGAACAAATTTTTTCAGGAGAAAAAAAATCTCCGTCTATATCATCTGCTACCGGTGACATCTGTGGTAACATACATTAACTACGGTCTATTTTCCTTTAAATTTCAGCATATGACTTTTGTAGGTTAGTATTAATATTTAGTATTTATTTATTTAACCTGGTAGAGATAAGGCCGTCAGGCCTTCTCTGCCCCTCTACCAGGAGATTCCAACTACAATATGAATAATAAAATTACAATTAGTATTAAATTTATAATTACAATTACAAATCACATTACAATTAGTATTAAATTTACAATTACAATAAAATCAAAGTAAGAAAAGATTACCTGAATAATTAAAGCTAGATAATTTATCATAGAGAAACAAAGAATATTTTATATTTACTGAATTACAAATTACATCTAGAATAACAAAATTGTATAGTGATGAAATTACTGAATATTGAAATATTTTGTGATAGATTAAAGAAACTATTTACAAGAAATCAATTACTGACCAAGTGCCTAGTAAGTTTTCGTTTGAATTCAAGTTTATTTCGACAGTCCCTGATGCTGATATTGGGCTTAACACACAGGCCTACAACTCGGTTTGACAACCACTCAAAAATGATACTCCCTGGGTCCTGAAGTATACTATACTATACTTAATGATTTAGTTTTAAATTTACCACTAGGTGGAATCGTTACAGATTACTTCATTTCTGTGCTTGTCAAGCTCCTGACATCTCTTGGGACTTACAGAAAGTACAAGAAGACCGATTCAATCATTGCAATGTGTGTCTCAACTATTTGTAAATGAAAATGGTGACCAGCAACTCAACGCCAAGGCACCGTAGAACATTCTTTCGAAGCAAGTAGTTAGTAAACGTTATATTTTAAGGGTAAAAAGAATTATGATATGTGTATGTGCAAAGACCCCAAGTATAGTATAATATATCTGCATTTGCGCCCAAACTGTAACCTGCATAATATTTTCAACATTTTTCATTTCAGTGACAAAGAAACAAATGCTAGAAAAGTGATAAAAACAAACAAATGCTAGGGAAGTGATAAAAATAAACAATTACCAGGGAAGTGATAAAATTGTAGCGATAAACAGCCACGTCCTTTGGTACTGTTTTATTGGTCAAAAGTAGTATGGCGTAGTTAAAGTGTAATAGTCAGTTTAAATTAAATGTTTAACCACATATTAATGGTTCTTGGTTTAACATATGCATACGAATACAGTGGTTGAACATTAAACTGAAAACCGCGACAACACACTCCCTCTCCTACCCGAACTTTTCACAACGGCTAGTGTGTTTATTAGATTCAAACGTAACAGGATCGCCAACATCCAATCACTAGCCAGGTGAACAGACGACGTGGCTAATACTGACACTTCGTATCGGGCCGCAACATGCTAAATCGGCTACACAAAAAGACGATTTTAAAATTCAATAAAATTAATAATAATAATAATAATAATAATAATAATAATAATAATAATAATAATAATATAAATGGCTTTTAAGTAACCCGGAGGTTCATTGCCGCCCTCACATAAGCCCACCATTGGTCCATATCCTGTGCAAGGTTAATCCACTCTCTATCATCATATCCCACCTCCCTCAAATCCATTTTAATATTATCCTCCCAAGGAAAATACTCGGCATATCTTTGAAGGACAGGATTAACAACAAGAGGCTGCAAGAAATCACATCCTCCAAGAATATAGTTTATGAAGCGGCAGGGATAAAATGGAGATGGGGAGGAAATGTGGTAAGGCTGCAGGGGAATAGATGGGCGCAAATAACAGCTACTTGGGACCCCTACCAAGGAAAGAGAAGATCGGGAAGGCAGAGTCAGATGGGCTGACTCCTTCAGGCAGCAGATCGGAACACACTGGAGCAGAGTAGCACAATGTAGGAGAGGATGGAAGGAGCTAGGACGACAGCTAGTTGAGTAGAGACAACGCATCCTAAGGATAAAGTGATACATATCCTAATATGTTAATTTAGTGCCAATTAAACGTAGACCAATGAGTAGGAACTGAAATCACCTGAATGACAAAGCCTAAATATTCTAATGTGATAACTAACGTGCAGAACAGACTAACAGCAATGAGTACAATCCTAAATGACAAAAGCGTTGAATATCTTAGTTATAATTAAGTGACAAAGTGTTAATATTTAGTCACAATTGTCGATGTGTAATACACAACTCCGCCCACGTGGACTAGCTCGACACGTGAGCAAAACGGAGCCAGAGCTTTCCCTCTTTCAGGAGGCCTTAGCCTTCTAAGGGACACTAATAGGCTATTTCATTTCATTTCATTCATTCATTCATTCATCTACTTCTCGGCCTCCCCAAAGATCTTTCCCTCCGGCCTCCCAACTAACACTCTATATGCATTTCTGGATTCGCCCATACGTGCTACATGCCCTGCCCATCTCAAACGTCTGGATTTAATGTTCCTAATTATGTCAGGTGAAGAATACAATATGTGCAGTTCTGCGTTGTGTAACTTTCTCTATTCTCCTGTAACATCATCCCTTTTAACCCCAAATATTTTCCTAAGAACCTTATTCTCAAACACCCTTAACCACTATTTCTCTCTCAAAGTGAGAGTCCAAGTTTCACAACCATAAAGAACAACTCCAATTTTTTATATTTCCTCTTCGTAGAATATTCTGGTCACGAGACATAATCATATACTTTGTCTTTTCGGAGTTTACTTCCAAACCTATCGCTTTACTTGCTTCAAGTAAAATTTCCGTGTTTTCCCTAATCGTTTGTGGATTTTTCTCCTAAGATATTCACATCATCAGCATAGACAAGAAGATGATGTAACCTGGTCAATTTCAAATTCCCTCTGTTATCCTGAACTTTCCTAATGCCATATTCTAGAGCGAAGCTAAAAAGTAAAGGTGATAGTGCATCTTCTTGAATAAAAATAAAAATAAAAATAAAAATAATAATAGAAACGTTATAAAACTTGCAAATCTTAGTTATAAGGCTAACCAGTTTCCCTCCCCCCCCCCCATCATTCTCATTGGATAACAGCTACCAACTCTTCAGCCACAATGCAGCAAGTAAAGGATCTTCTATGCAAGCCACCGGCGTGGCTCAGTCGGTTAAGGCGCTTTCCTGCCGGTCTGAAGTTGCGTTCGGGCGCGGGTTCGATCCCCGCTTGGGCTGATTACCTGGTTGGGTTTTTTCCGAGGTTTTCCCCAACTGTAATGTGAATACAAGGTAATCTCTGGCGAATCCTTGGCCTCATCTCGCCAAATATCATCTCGCTATCACCAATCTCATCGACGCTAAATAACCTAGTAGTTGATACAGCGTCGTTAAATAACCAACTAAAATAAAATAAATAAATCTTCTATGCAGATTGCTTTGTGTCATATGAGTTACCTAGTCAAAAGTGTGTTCTTTCCTTGCGAGGACTTTAACGAGTCTGAAATTTTAAAAGGAACTAGGCAAGAATATTATTCTCGCATGTTTATCAAAAACATCTTTTCTTGTATTTTGAGAAGCCCCACTCTAACGCTGGCTCGTGGTCGACAGGTTGCAAATCCGCGCACTTAGGTTCGGTTTCGCTGTGACAGAGGCTTTCATGCTCTGAAGTGGCGTTCTCGTCTGCTTAATTAGTGCTCTGGCTCATTCTACAAGACAATGCCGCTCTGGGTTACACAGTAGTTGCTCTGTTTCTCCCCCGACTTCGACGAAGACACAGATTCTACAGTCAGACGTCAATCGAGCTGCGACTGGCGTTGCCAAGAGAAATCACACAGGTGCAATCGTACTCTATTGTGAGAGTTTGTCATGTCTATACTTTTAAAAAATAAATAAATTTATAACTTTGTAGCATCTATGAATTTCACATTCAGAGTGTTCTAATTCTATTCAGATACCCAAAATTTTAGATCAGTGCAAGTAATTAGACTTAGGTCCTTTCTGACGTAATAATTTCGTTCAAAAATTATTCATAAATACAGTACAACTCCGATTCAGTATAAAATACTTCACAGAAAGAGCTCATCTCTTTTGGTTCATCAAAGTTGCAGTGATACAGGCGTACTAGAAAAAGACCCGTAATCACGATAGTACCACAAATAAGTACGCTGTGTTGTATAATGTAATATTTGCTTTAATACTAAACACAAATTACATGTTAACAAAACAAATAAGTATACAGATTTTTTTCTTTTATGAGCTATATTATTTTTTAGAACTACAGGAAATTTATCCTTTGAAAAGATGGAAAAATAAAAAAATTCTTGGAACAACAGTAACAAATACAGGACATCATTTTATTTTTACTAACATTTTTAATATTAACCTGGCTATATCTTTGGATTAAAGGTCTAGAACCTGAAACACAGCTTGTTCCCCCTTCCAAGACTGGAGTTCGATGATATTGGCATAAAATACAAATCACTTTACTAGCTATAGGAGGGAAGAAAATTAGTTCATCCATTTATGTAAACTAGGAAATATCGCAATTTTCAGTTTGATAATTTTCATTAGGTTTTTGTTTAATCAAAACACAATACAGTATTAATAATAAGTGTTTTTGCTCACGAATTGAGCTATCCATTCGGACTTATTAATTATGCAGTATATACTGTACTGTTACAGCACATTAGCGTCCAATATAGAGAATGAAATTAAATTGAAAAATAATCATAATATGGATATTTAAACACATTTTTTGAAAATGGTGGCCGTTCATTTCGATACAGGCTTCAGTTCTTTTGTGCATATTATCGCACTATAGACTATTGTACCAAATTCCAACTACCGTTTCGTCCTTCGTACGAATAAGTCATGTTGAAATAATTCTATACCTACTCTATAGAAGAGTACCTTACGTACTATAAATTTAATCTTCACTTCTGCCCGATCCGAAAAGATAAAATTACTCAGAAATGCTATCTATTGTCCGTCCAAGTGGTTTTGTCGCAGGTTCGTAGAAGGGGGGGGGGAATCACGTGACAGTTAATTACTTAAAGAGGCCCTTTTATTTAAGTTATTTTAAACAATTGTATAATATTACGTAGACGTCCAATTTCTAACAGAAATTAATGTTTTCAGAAAAGAACTAAGACAGCCCAGCTACTAGACTTTACAGTGGGGCGAACAGAAGCAGGTGGGGGGAAACCGGGATGTGACGTAGGCAAAGGGACGACAGTACCTGTGCGAAAATATGATTCAATATTGAAAGCTCTTTCGTCACTGGAAAACGTGAACATTTTTCTGGAACGTACTATACTCACTAACTCAGTACCGCATACGCGGCCTTGGTTCTGTGTGGGGGTGGGAGTGAAGTACATTAAAAAACTCAGGTAAAATAAAAACTGAAGTAAAAATAAAACGATGTCCCTGTATAAATCACACTCGAGACGAAATTAAAAGCAGAATAAATATGGGAAATGCCTGTTATTATTCGGTTGAGAAGCTTTTGTCATTCTGTATGCTCTCAAAAAAAGCTGAAAGTTAGAATTTATAAAACAGTTGTATTAGCGGTTGTTCTTTATGGTTGTGAAACTTGGACTCTCACTTTGAGACAGGAACAGAGGCTAAGAGTGTTCGAGAATAAGGTGCTTTGGAAAATATTTGGGACTAAGAGGGATGAAGTTACAGAAGAATGGAGAAAGTTACACAAAGCAGAACTGCATGCATTGTAGTCTATTCTTCATCTAACATAATTAGGAACATTAAATCCAGACGTTTAAGATGGGCAGGGCATATAGCACGTATGAGCGAATCCAGAAATGCATATAGAGTATTAGTTGGGAGGCCGGAGGGAAAACGACCTTTGAGGAGGCCGAGACGTAGATAGAAGGATAACATTAAAATGGATTTGAGGGAGGTGGGATATGATTGTAGAAACTGGATTTATCTTGCTCAGGATATGGACCGATGGCAGGCTTATGTGAGGGCGGCAATTAACCTCCGGGATCTTTAAAAGCCTTAAGTAAGTAAGTATAAGAGTTCCTAACAAAATTATACTTTTATTGTGTTTTTAAAGAAAAATAATGAATATTTTACAAAGACCTCTGATAAGCGTCGTGCCTCCAACATAAGGACTGGAGGATTTTGCATAAGATTTCTTTATTCAGAAGTCGCCATTTCGACTTCTTATGTAAGTAATTTATTCCAGTTTGTCTTTAGAGTTTCAATGAAAATTGTAGCCCAGCAGGCAGCGATATTATAAATTGCGTGGCAACCCTAATTAATATAATTAGGTATCTGCGATTCGTTTACAGTTTTGCAGTTTTTGTTGTATGACTAAAGACGTCCACTTGACAGACATCTCCTACCATCTGTGATGTGCTCGGTGCCAGTGCCTGAACTGAACTGGCATCATCATTGTTTACTAAGATACGGTACGCTTACAACCATTCACAGAATTGGAGTCGTACTGTACAGTAGAGGTCTGCACGGGCCGAAATTCTTAAGGCCCGGTCCGAGCTGAGAAAAACTCGAACCCGACACGAAACCCGAGATTAGCTTATAATTATAACCCGAGCCTGACCTGAAACCCGAAGGCTAGAAGATAAAGCAGAATGGTTTCAACACCTAGACAGAATGACATTAAACAGAGTAATCAAAATTTCAAAAAGCTATGTACCAAAAGGAAGAAATGTGGGAAGACCTACGAAACTACTTTTGGAAAAGTGTGATTCAAACATGTCAACAAGTGGCCTAACTCTATGAAAGCTATATTACCATCACTATCGCCGTTATTATTATTATCATTATTATTATTATTATTATTATTATTATTATTATATTATTATCATTACTATTATTATTATTATTATTATTATTATTATTATTATTATTATTATTATTATTATTATTATTATCCTGTCACAATGTATAATTTATGAATTTCAAAGAATATAAATGGTCCAGGATGTTATTTATCGATTTTGACGAACGTTTAAACATACTCGTAGAATATGATACTTCCTGTTCATTTAAAAAACAAAATACAATCAACATTGACATGTCTGTTCATGAACGCTAGCAGTGAAAGCAATAACACACAATGTGCTTGAATTGTCTGGTAATACATTTTATCTTGTCAGTTTATCGACTTTTGATTGCTTCCAGCGATTTATAGAGATAGGAGGACTGCGTCGGATATAAAACTGACATATGAAGAATAATGACATCGCGAACAGCTTGTTCGCCACATTCGCAATACTATGGAATCTTTTGACATATAATATTATAGTGAAAGCTCTGATCTCCTACAACGCTATCCAGAAGTTTCCCAATAAATTAACAACAAATTTTCAACAAATGAATCTGGAGGTCCATCCTCGGCATAGATTACCAGATTTGTAGAATAAAACGGCCGAGGTGTACATTCTACACCTACAGTGGCCGTTTATTTCGATACAGGCTTCAGTTCTTTCGTGCATATTATCGCACTATAGACTACTGTACCTAATTCCAATTATCAGTTTCGGCTTCGTACTAGTAACTCATGTTGAAGTAATTCTGTACCTACTATACAGGGTGTTTCAAAAATACGGGGCATAATTTCAGTTATGTATTTCCCACATGTAGACAATCAAAATAGTTCATTACAACATGTGTCCGGAAATGCTTTATTTCCGAGTTATGGTCTTCACAACATTGAAATTCACCGGAACGTTTTTCTTTCCGCAGGTCGTTGCCGTCAAAGGAGACATTAAGAGGGCACTCTGACAGTTCTGACGGATTTACACCACACTGCTGCAAGAACCACTGACGCAAGAACCACTGACAGAACCTAACTCGTGCAGGGTAATCAGCTGGTGACAGGGCCTGTACACGTTGCAAATGATAAGGATACAATTGATACTCTTTCAACAGTCTCCAGACAGTCGTATGAGGAACATTGACTTGCAACGCTACCCTTCGTGTGCTGATAGAAGGAGTCATGTTCACAGCCTCCAGAATCTCCTCCTGTACTTCTGGAGTTGTAGATCTTGGTCGTCCCCTTCCCAAACCAGGAGAGTTAAATTTTCCATACTCGCACAGACGGTAATGGAGACGTACAAATGTCTTCCGATCTGGACATTGTCGTTGTGGGTACCTCTCCTGGTACAAACGACGAGCCAGCGCAGCATTGCCGTCCGCCTTACCGTACATGAAGTGTATCTCTGTCAGCTCTTGATTTGAATACATGTCGCACAGTCTAACGCCTACACAACACACTGAATGTAACCTTCGCCTCGGAATGAACTGTCAGAGTGCCCTCTTAATGTCTCCTTTGACGGCAACGACCTGCGGAAAGAAAAACGTTCCGGTGAATTTCAATGTTGTGAAGGCCATAACTCGGAAATAAAGCATTTCCGGGCACATGTTGTAATGAACTATTTTCATTGTCTACATGTGGGAAATACATACCTGCAATTATGCCCCGTATTTTTGAAACACCCTGTATAAAAGAGTACCTTATGTACTGTAAATTCAATCTTCACTTCTGCCCAATCCGAAAAGATAAAATTACTTAGGCATGTTATCTACTGTCCGTCCAAGTGGTTTTGTAGCAGGTTCGTAGAAAGGGGCAAATGATGTGACAGTTAATTACTTAACGAGGCCCCCTTATATTTAAGTTATTTTAAACAGTTGTATAATAATACGCAGACGTTTAATTCCTTACAGAAATTAATGTTTTCAGAAAAGAGCTAAGACAGTCCAGCCGCTAACCTTTACAGAGTGGCGAGCAGAAGCGAGTGGGGGAAACCGAGATGCGACGTAGGCAAACGGACGACAGTACCTGTGCGAAAATATGATTCAATATTGAAAGCTCTTTCGTCACTGGAAAACGCGAACATATTTCTGGAACGTACTATACTCGGCCTTGATTCTGTGTGGAGAACGGTTGTAAGTTTACTAGTACAAGGGGTGGGAGTAAAGTACGTTACAAAATTTAGGTACAATAAAAATTGAAGTAAAAATAAAATTATGTCTCCGTACAACATAATTAATCAGGGAAAGAATGTACACACAAATTAAATTTTCAACAATCTTTTTTACATGATATCCTTTTATATAGACCTGTCATTATCTTTTTGCTCGACCTTACTACAATACACTCACTGCATGTGACGTAACTCTATCTTAATGACATAATTTAAAGTACTGCTATTCATTATGTTATTGCAACTATCGATTTCCAACTAAGCATATACAATATTGATATCGTACACACAACATCCAGCAAGCCTTGACAGCAGCAATCCAAAATGGCAGGCGCGAGTTTTGAAAATGACATTGATGCAATACACATTAAGCAATTTCAAACATTCCACTAGGAGCAAATCCCCAGACAAATTTCACAAACAGCACAATCAACAACATTAATTAAAATCAAATCAATTCTGTTCATGTCAATTTTAATATTCTAATAAATTGAACTCATTTCCTATGTTTTAATGTGTGTTGCTTTGAGGTTAAAATCTCCATACCGAGCCCTGCAAAAAAATCAATAATTACGACATACACGCCTGCCATCTGTTGCATTTCTCGGAAACACGCTGAAAAGACACTCACACTCATGCCATCTGCAATAGTCGAAAACACCCTGGAAATACACGCATGGTCACCATTTCAATTACACTAACGTAACAAGGTAAGATATTTGCAAAAATTCAAAACTTAAACATTTAATTACGATCGTTTCATAAACATACTTGCGTCTTAATTACTACCATTATGGGCTCGTTGCGTAATATACTATTATAGCTCTTTTCTGTGAAAAAAAAAGTTAGCTTCATGAGCTTCTTCAAAATATTAATCCACATTTCATTATACAATTAAATTATAAAAAGAACGCTATTATTTCAGCTCCCATAGTGAAGGAAATAACTTACCTAATAATAATAATAATAATAATAATAATAATAATAATAATAATAATAATAATAATAATAATAAATAATCCCTTTCATCTGCGTAACATTACAAGTGTTATTTTCGTGCAAATTCATTTCTAGAAAGTTGAACGATTGACAGTTTTCTAAATGTCGTGCTGATAACCGCATCAAAACAGTATTGGAAAGAATATTCCTTCTAAGGTAAACAACAGTTATGGCGCACCTCACTTACCTAAATTTATATGAAAATGCAATCAATAAGATAATTCCGAGTTGTCGGAGATTGTTCTTTGATCACATAGTTCAAATTAAAAAAAAAAAATAATAAAAAAAAAAACAGCACGGATCTGTCACCGTGGAAATCTGAACTTTCATTTGATATTTTAATCTTTACAGTTACTCCATAGGGATTTACGCCAAACTCGATTTTTTTTTCCAGTCGCTGGACATTCGCTTTAAATTACATTTCCACGAATTCAGTACCTGGAACTGTACAATTTCAATTATATCAGAGGCTATTACAGGCAACAAAACAAGCGTCGAGCAGGGCAAAGGCTAAATGAAAACAAGCACACCAGGTATGGTTTTCAAACTATGATGGATTGATATAATTACATTTACATAGCTACTTCTGTTCACTATGGCAATCTGTCAACACATGAAGTGCCGGAGGACGGAAATGATAAATCTTATGTTACCGTGCCGTTTCAAGTACAGAATCTATTAAAAGACAAAGTACGAATGGTAGAAAGAATCGTTAAACCGAGAACTATAATACAGCTACTTCTAACATTTATCACTAAACTCGGTAAATGAAGAGTTTTTATGCTCGACCATGCTGAAATGTAGTAGTAATTATACACCTGCTAGCAGTACTTTAATGCACGTCATTAAAGTACACCTATTCATTAAAGTTCAGGTTTTCGATTATTCTCGGATATGCAATCGAAAGTTAACGAGGGAAGCGTTACGGAGCCTGGAAATCCAATACTGTCGCAGAAGATTATGTTCGGTTACTATAATAATTAGCGTTAATTGTTAATAATATTCAAATAAATTCAATTTGTCATCTCGTATTTCAATCCTAAATCAATTTCCAGGTTATACCAAAATTAATTCATGTTATTCTCTACATCAAGGTCAATGACATTATTGTTCCTCGGAAAAAAATCAATACTTTCGCGTCTGCGCACATCTCACACGAGCTATGCACAAGGTCACTTCCGATCTTGAGTCAGATACAAATAAAATGATACTTCTGAATAATTTCAAGTTAGAAATATGGTCGAGCATAAAAAGTCGTATGAAACTTGCCTATAATGGTAATTAAGACGCTCGTATGAAAATTATGAAACTCGCTTGCGCTCGTTTCATAAACATACATATTTGCGTCTTAATTACTATCATTATAGGCTCGTTGCATAATGTACTATTAAGAGTAAGAGAGACATTAAACTGCTTATATCTCTATTAATGTCTGTGCAATCCTAATCGCCACGGTGGCTCAGTACTAGAGGGCGAATTTACAAGCCAGGGAACCCGGGTTCAAATCCCGCTCTACCTTGTGTTAAGTCCGTGGGCCAGGCAACACAGTGTTTCTGTCCGAAAACTCTACTTCCCCTTGATATCTCAACAATTCTATATCATGATTCATTCATTACGAGTGCAATGTGGACCCACAGCTAATGGTAGATCCTGGACAGTCTCTGACGAACTAAGGCCCGGTATTATAAATACGGTTAATCTGAAGATTGAATTAAACCAAAGTTAAACCTAACCGAGAGTTTAACTCTGTGCGCCGTATTATAGAGACTCGGTTAAGTTAAACTGTAGTGGAATACGATTGGTATTACTGCTAGGAAAGAAAAGACGACGATCGCTGCTGCTTTATTATGTTATTGCTGTTAAAATGGTCGATGCTCGTGATCAATCTTCATTAAGAAACATCTTTGTTCTTCGATAATCTGTTGAGAACCAATAGGCCTACCACCTATTTCAGTATGTTTGTCAGAATTAACGCTGGCTATCAACGTTATACTCCCAAACACATTTTAACCATTCAGGATAACAGACAGGGTTTGGAATTGAACGGGTTACATCAGCTTCTTGTCCATGCGGATGACAATATGTTAGAAGAAAATTCACAAACAAACGATTAAGGAAAATACGGGAATTTCATTTGAAGCAAGTAAACCGATAGGTTTGGAAGTAAATCCCGAAAAGACAAAGTATATGATTATGTCTCGTGACCAGAATATTGTACGAAATGGTAACACAGAAATTCTAGATTTATGCTTCGAAGAGGTTGAAAAATTCAAATAACTTGGAGCAACAGTAACAAATATAAATGACACTCGGGAGGAAATTAAACGCAGAATAAATATGGTAAATGCGTGTTGTTATACGGTTGAGCAGCTTTTGTCATCTAGTCTGCTGTCAAAAAATCTGAAAGTTAGAATTTATAAAACAGTTATATTATCGGTAGTTCTGTATGGTTGTGAAACTTCGATTCTCACTCTGAAAGAGGGACAGACATTAAGGGTGTTTGAGAATAAGGTTCTTAGGAAAATATTTGGGGCTAGGAGGGATGAAGTTACAGGAGAGTGGAGAAAGTTACACAACGCAGAACTGCACGCATTGTTTTCTTCACCTGACATAATTAGGAACATTAAATCCAGACGTTTGAGATGGGCAGGGCATGTAGCACGTATGGGGGAATCCAGAAATTCATACAGAGTGTTAGTTGGAAGACCGGAGGGAAAAAGACCTTTGGGGAGACCGAGACGTAGATGGAAGGATAATATTAAAATGGATTTGAGGGAGGTAGGATATGATGATAGAGACTTAATTAATCTCGCACAGAATAGGGACCGATGGCGGGCTTATGTGAGGGCGGCAATGAATCTGCGGGTTCCTTAAAAACCCATTTGTAAGTAAGTAGAATGTTTATGAAACAGAAGTCTGTCTGCCACACACAGTATATTGCGCAATAGGCTTACAGTAGATTTATGGACACATCTGAAATTTTCCATCGTTACCAGAGGAAAAAGAGCGCAGCTCAACTATAGGCTATAACTGATGCTGAGGTTCAACAGAATGTTTTCAAAAATAAAAAGGAAATCGTTTACCTTCTCAAATAATCTTTAAATTCAAACCTTAAAATACATATTTTTTTGTACTTTTTTTTTTCATTTTTTTTTTGTTGCATGTTGTATTCGAGTTTCAATTTTTCTAAACAAGGTTAGGGACTGTAAAGCTTAATTCTGAAGTTTAGGACTGTCTACTTCGAAAGCCTGAATCTTTTTTAAAACTTATGTTCATTAATATTTCAAAGTTGATGCACTCTATTTCGAAAAGTTCTTGACCGCCGTGGTCGTTCAGTAATATTGATCACTTCCTCACCGTCACTCAAAACTTTTCGGAAAACATCCGTCATGTTCATGTGCATAGCGGGAGCCGCCATCTTGCACTGTTGAGCGTTGAACAGCAGTTTAAACGGCAGAAAACTACAGATCAAGTTAAACTCAAGTTAACTCAAGATTAACTGGTAGTTAAGGTTTATAATACGAAGCAGAACGAAAAACTTGAGTTTAAACTGAAAGTAAGGTTTAAACGGCGTTTCTAATACCGGCTCTAAGTAAATCGCCTAGAACAAAACTGTACTTTCTCCAAATTGTGAAATATGAGACTAAGTTATGTTTCAGTGCAGAATTTTGCAGGGAATGTGATAAACTGCTCGTCTGGAGTCAAACTGCAATTCATCTGCTTTAACTTTAGTAGTACAATTACCTTTCGGAGTCTAACTGCACTAGTTTCTCGTCTTTTCTGAACAATAACTTGAATTATACCAGTAGTATACACGATCACGGCTTCGGGCTTCAAAAATCATTGAATAATTACTATAGTAAGAGACAATAAACTAAAGGCTGCAGCGCTAGCCTTCGGGCTCTTCTTCCGTACTAAATAAAGTAAAAACAATTTTATACAATTATTTCAATGTACCGAAGTACATATGATATTTCCATGCAGATATTCTGCGCCATCATATGATGAAAGAGTAATGGAACGGAGAAAAATTCTCTCCGGCGTCGGGATTTGAACCCGGGTTTTCAGCTCTACGTGCTGATGCTTTATCCACTAAGCCACACCGGATACAACCCCGTCGGACAGAATTGTCTCTGATTGAGTTCAAACTCTTGGGTTCCCTCTAGTGGCCGCCCTCTGCACTACGTCATAGGTGTCTATGAACATAGAACCGAAGTCCACACATGTGTTGAGGTGCATCGTATGATGGCGCAGAATATCTGCATGGAAATATCATATGTACTTCGGTACACTGAAATAATATATGATATGCGTAAATCACGAAGTAATTTAAGACGGCGCTTATTCCGTCGGATCCCGGCCAACTAGTTACTCATAACGAGTGCACCTCAACACATGTGTGGACTTCGGTCCTATGTTCATAGACACCTATGACGTAGTGCAGAGGGCGGCCACTAGAGGGAACCCAAGAGTTGGAACTCAATCAGAGACAATTCTGTCCGACGTCGGGGTTGTATCCGGTGTGGCTTAGTGGATAAAGCATCAGCACGTAGAGCTGAAAACCCGGGTTCAAATCCCGGCGCAGGAGAGAATTTTCCTCCGTTCCATTACTCTTTCATCGTAATTTTATACAAGTTACAGAAACTCATAAAGAATAACAAAAAAAGACACACACTTAAAATCACTCAATTTGTTCGCACGTGATACTGAGATGCTCACTCAAACAGAACTTCATTATAATGACGCTGGTTGGATGTTACAAGCCTATTATTGTCAATGCTACATAGCGCACAGATCGCTATTTGTGCTGACAAGTTTACAAGTGCCTTTGTTTCATAAGGAATGTGAGTCTAGTGCAGTCGTGTCAACTGATGCCCATAGGCGCAAGCGCGCGCTTTAGAGCTCAGGAGAGCCTGAGCACTTTACAGCAGAAAGGAAAGACAGACGAGTGAGGTAGTATATTCCCCTTCGTACAGGGATGCCCAGCACTGGTTCAATAGATAAAGGGAAGAGAACTTATTAAAACTGTATCCATATCAATTTTTAGATTTGTCTGAGAAGTATAAGTGCATTATAAGAATGTAAGTTTTAATTTTAATGCTCATTTTTCACAAGTTTGCTTTTTTATTCAAAAGGAATATTTTCTAAACTTTCTTACAGAGAAGTGAAATTATCAGATATGTTTAATAATAATAATAATAATAATAATAATAATAATAATAATAATAATAATAATAATAATAATAATAATAATAATGATTTATTTAACCTGGCAGAGTTAAGGCCACACGGCCTTCTCTAACACTCAACCAGGAGGAAAACTGCGTTACAAGAAACACTACAGTTATATAGTAACCTTACAGGTACTGAAACAATGCTTTCGTAAATCTAATATATCGTAAATACATATTACTGAAGATAGTGTATACTGAAAATTTTGAAAATATTCGCATGGAAATTGTTTGTAAGGAAATGAATTAACAAAGCAACTACTGTTATATCATAAACAAAAGATATGTGCCCATGTGTTGTAAAAACGTCAGCTCTATATCTTCAGCAGATTTCCAGAAAATAATGTTAATATTCTGATGATAGGAATTTGTGCACCGATATCACCTTAAAAGCATAATGCGGTAAGAGTTATGTTATATAATATTAGTTACACTTAAAACATATGCCTAGGTAACTTTGCTTTGTACTATAACATTGTTTTGATTAGTTTATTGATTACGTTTATAAGGCTAAAGATACCATCAATACAAATTCAATCTTATCATGTCATACTCAATCTCTTTCTTTGGGAAATCACTTTCTTCATAAATGATCCGTTTCATTCACTTAGTACAGTATAGTCGTAATATTATGAAATTTATGTGAATATCCTTTTTTAACTCTTTATTACGTTATTAACATTTAAAACACAATTGCAATATTAAAAAATTGGTGTTAGTACTTTTGCTTTACAGGCAATGTCTATAATATCAAACAGAAAGAAGACATATAAAAATAACGACATAAATTTTCACGTTCCGTTTGAAGTTTGTACATCACTGATTTCTTAATTCAACAGGCTGCATATTCATGAGTTATAGGTAATCCTTCCTCCTTCCATACCTAGCGCTTGATGCCCGCACATGACATCAAGGTCAGAAAAATGCGCTTTCTTTACCAACACTGGTCTAGTACAATGACCAGGCTAAAGTCCCTAACTTCCTTAATCAGGCAAACATAGGCGTTCGTGTTTATTGAAAGTTACGCTGAAAATTATATATGGAATATGTAATTACAAGTGAATTATTAAAAAATAACTTCATTCTACGCATTTATCGTATAAAGATAGAATTCAGCTCAAATTCGGGTTAAAATAGGTCTAGATTAATCATTAATTAACTTCAAACGTACGCAAGTTTCTTGCCTCGCATGTAAACAGTTCCTCACGCCTGTTATAAACGGCGCGATAATAATGGCTTACATTTTTCAGTCATTTTACATAGTATCTAAGAACATTATTTTACTTAAGGTATATGTTCACCCGCAAAAAATGACGAAAAATTAGAATTTTCAAAATATAACTATTTTAATAGAGAATTTTCTCCTCTTTAATTTGATATAAGAATTTTCGATTTATGCCTTATGGTTTTTCAGATAAGTCCCATTTTCCAAAATGCTGCGTCATCAGCCATGGTCACTTACTTTTAGAATGCATTACTTTAGGAATGATCTTCGTAGCAGTCAATCCCCTCGTCCAGCATTGCTCGTAAAATAAACTTCTTTCTAGTCCCGAAATAGATGCATAGATATCTGGGCATGATCATTAGATTGAAAAAACTTTTTTACATAATGCAGTAATTTATAATCTTTTACTGTTAGTCATAAAACTGTAAATTTGTGTGTCAATGATGTTGTACGTCATTTTAATAAGAGTCCAAAAGTATAAATTACAATTCTGAGGAGGATGGGCATAAACCCTGGGTCAAACACCATCGCAGGATTTGTTGCATCAATGGAAATGGGGACAAAAATGCCAAAAAAAAAAAAAAACATTCAACACCTGAAGTTAACACAAGGCGGAGGTATTTGAGGCGCAGAAAGAAGCTGAAACTGGACCGACATGAAGCTTCTTAAGGGGTGATATATGATGATGGAGTCTTCTAGGCTCTGAAAGATTGTGGCTCATTTCCTGTAAATAGTAATTTTAGAATATTTAATTCTTTCAAACATGATATCTCAGTCAAATATGGTGATACCAAGAAGATATTGGTGTCATTTTGAAGCTTGAAATGTCCCCCAGTGCCTGACAATGAGTAAAATAACATTAATATAATTAATAATTATCTATGAATTTTTACATAATTTATTCAACATAAAATATTATTGTAAGTTACATATATGGTAATATTTAATTAATGTAAATAAAAATAAAAAATAACTCTATATGTCAGTCACTAAAGAATAGTTTTAGCTATAAAACAGTGAAAAAACTGTGGCTCTATCTTAAAAACTGCATGAGCTATCATGTTTCAAGTTGCATGTCAAAATTATAAACAAAATAATTTTTAAAAACAATTTAGACATAATTTCAAGGGATCTGTTCACTTCATTCTCTTTCTGGTACATTCTCAATTGTATAAAAATTTTACAGAGCAAAATTATACAAAACAAAATTTTTTGTATGTAAAGGTGTACATACACCTTAACCTCTTACGCAAACACTTCCTGAAAGCTTATCTATTGTAATTTCTTCATTACCTCAAAATATCCTAATATTTCCACAGAACACAATGTTACAATTTGTCGGTAGACTTCCAAATACCTCGTAGAAATCATTAATGAAGCACGCAAAGAAGATCTTAAGAAATGCTTCCTTTCTACAGAAATCAGAGTGATGTAACCTGCTACCTCAATAAACGCACGACCTAAGAATCTTAATTTTGCTTCAAATAATTCAAAGGTTACCTAAAACAGCTCGGAAGTGAACGAATGCACAATTTTCTTACGCCTCCAACATTCGCATTCAAGCCACACTGCGAGATTAACCCAACATGAATGGAGCCTGACCTTTGCCTCGGCCATGTAAACTGTAATTAAATCTTTCAGAGCTCGGCACAGTCACAATTTTGTGCGACCTTCTAAAGGAAAACGTGTTTGCAATGGATTTATGATGCCCATTCCCTGTTGAGTACATCAATCCAACCAACCGTCTAAATAAATAACTACGTAACAAACCAGCCAACCAATGAACGAAACAGAAACAGTTCAATGATCATACAATCAAATAGCGAAATGCCCAACTAAGCGACTACACATCCAGTGATACCTGCGAACACCTAGATATACAACAAAGTGATCAATAGGAGAAATGGAAAGTGTATAATTTTGTGTTATCCAACCGTGTCGAGTAGGGAGGCACCGAAGCTTTTAAAACATATCTCGCAGGACTGGCAGCTATCGTCCGTGGTTATCATGCCGGCCGATGGATCCAAGGCAATGGCTTCTGAAAGGGGCAGGGCATAGTTGCGCCACACGGTCAGATAAAATGCAGCATATAAAAAAGGGTCCCTGTTTTGTGGGTATAGTTGCGCCCCGTTCCCATCAGGTAGAGAAAAAGGCATGGCATAGTTGCGCCCCGTTCCCTTCAGGTAGAGAAAAGGTCATGGCATAGTTGCGCCCCGATGAAATAGGTAGAGAAAAAGACACTACGGAAACTCGAGCCTCGTAATCAACCAATCTTATTGATTTCTTATTCGATTTATATTCATTATCGATACCGTTAAAATGAACACCATGAAGTTGGCAGTATTTTATTAACTGTTTTTCTACTGTTTATGCAGTGATTATCGATAGCCTACCGTTAAAATGAACACCATGAAGTTGGCAGTACTTTATTAACTGACATATTCAAATGAGTGAGCCGTTGGAATATGGGGCCTTAGCAGTCTTGACATTCTATTAGTGATTTTCACACCGTGTGTGGCGTATAGTGAGGTTATTTTAAAATGAATGTTAAGTTTAGTGAAAATGGTGAAGAGTTAATAATTGATCATGGTTTCAAATTTCAATTTTCGAAACCCTGTACCGTAGGGTTAAGATATCGATGTAGAAACAAAAAATGCAGTTCATTTATTGCGTGTGATCAATAAAAAGTGTTATTTTAAATAGCAAAATTAATCATACTCTAGGCCTACCTGATTTCAATGCAGCTATCACTGTAATATTTTTAAGTAATTTATTTATTTTATGACAATCACTTTCGTGTGTGCTTTGCTCATCGGGGCGCAACTATGCCATGTCCATCCTGCTACCTAATTTCTTCGGGGCGCAACTATGCCATGTCCCATCTGCAACCTGATTTCTTCGGGGCGCAATTATGCCGTGCCTAGGCCTCCCAATTGACCGCGGGGCGAAACTATGCCATACCGGTTTAAAGGTTTCCTCTGACAGATAAAGGTACGGTCACACGTCGCTACTTTTGTTGCGCAACTTTTCTACTGCAGCTGCAAAAGTTGCGTGTTCGTGTTCACACGTAAAGGTACTTGTCCACGGAGCTAGTTTTCTGTCCATTGCAATACATTTCCAGCGCAAGGTCACTATTGCACCGTGTAAACTGCACAGCAAGCTGCTAGACTGCAGAGGCTATGAGGAAAAAGCGTACAAATGACTTCTGGCTTGCAATACGATCCTTAATGATGATTGACGATGATGAAACGAATGATGAAAACGAACAAAAACAATGTATTGGGGGTGGTAATGGTGGTGGCGGGTAAGAGAACTAGAAAAGATTATGGTCAAATAGAAAATGACGAGTAAAAAGGAGGATAGGTGAATAAGTGAGCTCTAGATAATGATAATGGCTTAGTAGTAGAATGAGAAAAAGTAATAATATAGTAATGATAGCAAAAATTAAGATACAAGAGAATAAAATCATTATTATGATGACAAGAAAAATATTATTTTGATTAAGGTGATGAGACGAAGAAGAAATTAAGAAATAGGAGGTTAAGAACGAATGCAATAGATTCAAATGCGTTCTCAGTAGTTCGCTGTCACAATTGTGGAGAATAAAATACGAGAAAGTGACTAAATAAAGCATTACCGCAGTCCTACATAACTGATAAATACTGTGCATTCTGCGACTGCCATTCCAAAGTACTTCGTTATCTTATTTTAGTCTCGGATTACTGAGGTACAGCTCAATGACGTGCTGACAAGAGCCAAGAGTTGTTACACTGGTTACGCAAAGCTTTCCATTTAAGTCCTGCTGACTGACAGGAAGATTGACGGCAGAATGAGCAGCACCATGCAGGTGACGCTACTGCCATCCAATAGACGGTGGCCATCTTGAACCAAAAATCCATTAATTCCACACACAACACACGATATTGAATTACAACCGATCTTCACTTTATTTACACATTATTATTATTATTATTATTATTATTATTATTATTATTATTATTATTATTATTATTATTGGGTGGTAGTCACAAGGAAAATTGAGGCCACCATTGAAGAACTACTGTTTTCGATTGTCTTCTCTCTATGATTACCGGATTCAAGGTAATATTTAATAATAGTAATACACTAATTTTTAGATGCACATTTCGTTTTTGATTAATCATTGCGCCCACCACTTTACACAAATTGAATAGCCGCCCAGAACAAGATTGTAACCCTCATTTTCCATAAGTTCACTTTTTACTGAATAATGGTTGTTAATGATGCGATATGTGTAATGCTTGTTCTCTTATTCAAATCAGAACACATGTCTGATTGTCAACCTTGATGTAAAAATTAAAAGTATGTACAGTACAATGTGTTTTTCTCCATTTTTTTAAGAATTTCGTATTTGCTGGTTAGAACCTTCTTCTGGGCGGCTATTCAGTAACACTGGTCTACAAAGAAAATTCATCAAGAAAAGGAGTATGTGGATTTGGCTAAGTTTGGACTGCTGATTTCAAATCTGTTTTTTTCTAGCACGTCAGTTTTTGAGATAATTAGGGGAGATGATAGACTGCCATCCATGTGAAAAAGGTATAAATAACTGTAGAAAATTCTCTCTTTTTAAGCAGATTGAATGCCTTACGTCCACAATAAATTGTTAAATTTTTTTATATTGTTTAATTGTCATAACATCCGCAGCTAGATTGCCGTGTTACTTGGTTATATTAAATTGATACAAGAAAGGCAATGGCAGTGATAATTTTCTTTTTAATATTTTTCATTTCCTTTATTGGCCTATACTCGAAGATAGAGATGGGGGAAATGATTTAAATACCGATATATTGATATTGCAATATATTGCAAACCTAATTTAGATAAACAATATATATTGCAGAAAATATATCGGTATATCGAAACGATTCGATATATCGCTATCCCGTAAGCAAATTAATAGATAGGCCTACTAATGCAATTACATTAGTGGGCGGACATTACAATGAACTTAAATTTTAATAGCCTGTTCCTTATTAGAATTGAAATTAACATTATAACAATCAAAAGATTAAATGTAAAATTGCAACGATAAACAATACATTTTCAATATTATTATGTAGTTCCTAACCTAAATCAAAATTATGGTGAAGGTAAGATGAGCTTAAATGATACAATGGGAAAGTGTTACGTGAACTCTATATGGGTCAGTATTTGACATTGAAACATTCATTCATTCATTCATAGTGTTCTGCCCAAAGGCAGGTCTTTCACTGGAAACAGAACATTCTACAGTCTTTCCTATTTTCTGCCTTCCTCTTTGTCTCCACATATGATCCATATATCTTAATGTCGTCTATCGTCTGATATCTTCTTCTGCCCCGAACTCTTCTCCCATTCACCATTCCTTCTAGTTATTTAGTACATCTTTCAGTAGGTAGTTTCTTCTCAGCCAATTCCTTTTCCTCCTCCTGATCAGTTTCAGCATCATTTTTTCTTCACACACTCTTTCCAACACAGCTTCGTTTCTTACTCTGTCTGTCCATTTCACACGCTCCAGCCTTCTCCAGATCCACATTCCAAATGCTTCTATTTGCTTCTTAGTAATGTCCATGTTTCTGCCCCATACAGTGCTACACTCCACACAAAGCACTTTACTAGTCTCTTCCTTAGTTCTTTCTCCAGAGGTCCGCAGAAGATGCTCCTTTATCTATTACAAGCTTCCTTGGCCATTGCTATATTCCTTTTGACTTCTTGGCTGCAGCTCATGTTACTGCTTATAGTACACCCCAAGTATATGAAGTTGTCCACTTGCTTTACTACCTCATTTAGAATTCACAAGTCCATCTTCTTTACTTTTCTTCCTATGACCATGACTTGCGTCTTGTTGGCAATTATCTTCATTCCATATTGCTCACAGCTGTCATTTAGCTCCAGTAGCTTATCCTTTAGTATTATCTAACAACGCCATATCAGCAAATCTTAAACATTTTATTCTTCTTCATCCTTCTATCACTCCTCCCATGTTCTGAAAACAGTTCTTCACTAAATCCTCCAAGTAGATGTTGAACAGGGTACGTGATAAAGGGCATCCTTGTCGTACTCTTCTCCCTATTTCACTTGTTTCTGACATTTCTTCTCCTTTGACTCGTTTCATTTGTAGGTTCCTGAAAAACCTTCTCTCTTTCCAATCCACTCCAATTTTCTTTAGGATCCCCATCAGTTTTTTTCCAATCCACGATTCAATTATTCTAATTTTATATAGGATTCAATTGAGGATACAAATATAATGCTCTTTTCTAGATAACAACGTAATCATTTTTAAATGTAAGTAAACAGTACTTGTATTCATTTTTAAATGTAAGTAAACAGTACTTAGAATGTTACAAGTTTTAACGAACTTCACAATTGATTTGATACAAACCTTCTATAGTAAGTTACCATTGCAAGTTATTGTTACACTCCAACATTCAAAATCTCAATGGTGGTGGTGGTGGTGGTGGTGGTGGTGGTGGTGGTGGTGGTGGTGATGATGATGATGATGATGATGATGGTGATTATGGGGATAAAATTTTTATGTACTAAAATATAGGCTATAATAAAAAAACAATGTCAGTACTAGGTTGTGCATAGAAATCCTAGCCGTAAACAAATCTCAAACCAGTATTACATCCTTGTTTCTCTTTCCATTTAAAAACATGGAAATAAAAGTTTTGAAATCAAACTGTTCCTTTTCAGAGTGGCAGTTGCTCCTGGCTTGGAGAACATTAATACTAAAACAGTAGTAGATAAAGCTCCCGTCTCAGTCTCATGTTCGCACACGTTGGATTTTGAATTTGGTACTGCATATTAAATAGTTTGAATTTGAATTCTGGACCAGTCAATCAGAGAAAGGCATGATTGGATTGGATATTTCAAGATTGCACAATTATGTAACTACCCACTTTAATTAACGCCATCTCTCAGGGAATTATCGGAGTTAACTAGTGTGAATTTTGTTGTTCATAATAATTCCACAAAAACAAATATAAAAAAACCGATAAATTTATGAGCAAAAACCGATATGTTATACGATATATTGAATCAAAATTTCGATATCGATATATCAAAACGAAAATATAGGTATTTCGTAAAAACCGATATATCGTTCCCATCTCTACTCGAAGAGCTAGAATGTAATGATGGTTCCATACTTGATCAAAGTTTAGAATTTAGATGATGATCATGATGAGTATCTTCGAGGGAAAAATTCAGAGTCGAAACCTTTTAATCAGCAGGAACTGTATGATTTAATTAGAGATCTTTCTTTACCGAAATACAAAGCAGAACTTCTTGCTTCTAGACTGAAGAAAAGGAGCATGTTAAAGGATGATGTCAGAGTTTGCCATTTCCATATAAGGAATCAGAACTCAAATCAGTTTTTTGTGGTTGATGGTCCAAGGGTTTATTGTCTTAACATTAATTCCCTATTCATAGAACTGCATCAAGACCATATACCATCAGATTGGAGACTATTCATTGAATCCTTACAGCGAAGTGTGATGGCTGTACTTTTCCATAATGGTAATTTGAAACCTTCCATTCCAATTGACCATTCCGTGCATTTCAAGAAAATCTATGACAATATGAAACTGCTACTAGAGACACTTTATTACGATCGTTACCAGTGAAATATCTCTGGAGATCTCAAGATTTTTGGCATGCTGATGGGCATGCAAGTTGACTTCACAAAGTTTTGCTGTTTCTTATGCCTTTGGGATAGCCGCAATACAGATCAGCATTATATTAAACATGACTAGGAATTAAGGAAGACGTATGAACCAGGGGATCATTCTGTTAAATACAAACCCCTTGTGAATCTCAAGAAGGTATTTCTTCTTCCTCTACATATCACATTAGGATTGATCAAGTGCATAGTAAAGACAATGGTGAAGACAGAGTCACAAGGATTTCAATACCTGAGAGACAAATTTCCTCGACTTAACGAAGCAAAATTAAAGGGAGGTATCTTTGTTGGATCTCAAATCCGAGAAATCCTTAAAGATGAAGCTTTCTTTACTATTCTGACAGACAAAAAACAAGCAGCTTGAAAAAATTTCAAATGGGTTTGCAGCAATTTCTTAGACATGAAGAAATCTCCTGATTTCAAGAAAGGTATCTACAAACTTTTATACTCATGCAAGGAACTTGGTTATCGTATGTCATTGAAAGTTCATTTCCTGGATTCCCATCTAGAATTTTTTCCAGAAAACCTTGGTGATATAAGCGATGAGCATGGGGAAAGTTTCCACCAGGATATATAGTCAATGTAGCAACGTTACCAAGGTTTCTGGAATCATTCCATGATGGCGGATTACTGCTGGATGTTGTACCGGGATGCTCCAGAAACCGTAAAAAGAGGAAGTCAATTACATTTTAATCACAGAATGTATGTTTATCAGGGGCGGCCCGCCCTTATGTGCTACAGCACAATGTTAATTTTTGCTTAAATAATGTATTCGTAATACCATAGTATTTAATCTGTCATTTGACAATTTCCCGTGGTTATGTTCATGACGCGTTATAAAGTGTTTAGTCTTCGCTCTTCGTTCTTTGGTGCCTCAGGGGGTACGTTGTGCTACTCAGAACTTTACATGAGAATGTAGATAATTATTGCGCATGTGCGAAGCTGAAATCACTGCTCTGATTGGCTATTTTTACGCGGGGAAGTGCTGTAGTCAGCTTCAGCACGACACAGCTTGGAGATTGCAAAAGTAAAGCGTAACGAAAGAATGCTTGTTTGTGGAAGAACTCGGAACTATGTAGGCCCTACAATGTATTTGGTAATTCAAGTGTCCGACTGCTGCTGCCATCTTCCAGTTTTTTGAGGTTCCTCCTGAATCAGTCAGCAAGCGATGGAAAATGGAATCCGAAAATTGAAGCCAAGGAAGTATGTGACTGTACAATTCAGGAAACTGCTCATCGTTTCCAGTCTTTAAGCTACCTAGACGCAACAAAATTGTTAAACAGCAAATTTGTTGACCATTTTTTGCATAATTTTCCTGAACGCGAACTTGAAGTTGCTGTCAACAGGCATACTGTACTGAACAAAAGCATGTTAAAGACACAACTTGGGGTTCTATATGGAAGACTCGACTTCCGAAATATAGATGGAGCTGTTCAATTGTTGCAATACATAGCCTCCAACAATTCACAGGATCCATTCTGTGAAGTACCGTAACGAAGTTGTTAAATATTTTTGGTACAACACCAATGACCACTGCTGAGCAAGAAAGATGTTTTTCTTGCTTCAAACGCAAGTTTTTAAGGAACACTATGTCCCAGGATCGCCTCACTGTTCTTACAATACTGTCAACAGAAAAGAGTATAATGTCCAAGATGGAGGGTTTAACGTTTAACACCAGGGTAATTCGTCACTAGGCGAGTCTCAAATTAAGATAAATACATGTAAGTGTTACAGTAGGCCGATATAGAGATTGTAGCACACTCATTATTTTGACCACCAGCCGCTACTGATATTTATTATCATTTCTTCATACTTTAGGTCTTAGATTTACGGATATCAATATATCCTGCCGCAATAACATAATACTGTAAAAACTGTACGTGCCAGAAAAATATATAAAGTATTTTCGTAATCAGTATGAAAAATTGGTCTGGAGACGCATATTTTCATTTCTGATGACTAAAAAAAGTTTCATTTTGTAACCCAGTGTGATTAATGCGTGAGTTAGTGGGACTGGCGCTGTATCGAGGTACTATCGAAACGTTATACAGTCTAAACTAATAAGTGAAATTACACTGTTGAGAAGCTTCATGTCGGCCTGGGTAGCGTAATCGGTATAGCGCTGGCCTCCTATGCTCGAAGGCTGTGGGTTCGATCCCGGTCCAGGTCGATGGCATTTAAAGTTTTTTAATGCGATAGGCTCAAGTCAATAGATTTACTGGCATGTAAAATAACTCCTCCGGCACAAAATTCCGACACACCGGCGACGCTGATATAACCTCAGCAGTTGCGAGCGTTGTTAAGTAAACCGTATTTTTTTTGAGAAGCTTCATGCTAAAAAAAAAAAAAAAAACCAGGACTCAGAGGTTGAACGAACGAGAGCGTGGTGAAAAATCGTGCGAAAGAACCATCGACAATTGAATCAAAAACGGAAAATAGTAGACTAGAACCATTGCGAGAATGCAGGACTAAGAAAGTTATTATGATACCAGGTTCGAAAGTGATTTTTACAAAACCTAGAAGTTTAAAAAACGAGCAGAGCGACTTTTTCAATTTCCGAGATTTTGTAATGCACTTCACAAACGTGTATTGTACTTTTTTTTTTAATACGAGTACATTTTTTTTTTTAAATTGCAAATACAATAAATTTTGTGACCACCTCTGTGGTGTAGGGGTCAGCATGCTGGTCTCTTAGGCAGAGAGTCCAGGTTAGATTCCCGGTCGGGTTGAATTTCCTGGTTGAGGTTTTTCAGGGTTTTCCCCTCAACCGTAAGGAAAATGCTAGGAAATTCGGGCCACAACATCCCTGAATATCACTGACCCCATTCACCACCGAAAACATATTCATAACAAATCAATAATACTCCAGATCACATATAGACTGCTCATTCCTATGTTAAAATCGGTTGCACTTTGAAGAGAACAACCGCCAGGATCGCCACCCATCCGCCGTCAACGAACACGAGATGGCCATACAGTCGCTAATGCAATTCAAATGGGAGTTATGACGTGACTCCTTATGCAACAACCAGATGGTAACATAGTAAACCTGGCAAAAGTTGTTACCGTCAAAGCCTATAACGCCGAGCAATCTGGGTATATATGATCTAGGTAATACATATACAGTCGCCATCTAGTTCACAACAATAGAACCGGTCTCAACAATAGTACACAGGCCTTCGGATTTCACTTAACAGATTAACTCGCGATATGACCAAAGCTATTAAAAGCAAGTATAAATAACAGTGAGAGAAAAAAATAAATAAATAAATTTTGGATTGAAAATTTAGAGCAGTATTACTCCAAAGCCTTCGCGAAACTGCACTGTAATGGCAACTATAAAAAAGTAACAGTAAGTGCACTATTTCAGTACAGTTGTATGTTATGTATGTATGTATTTATTAACACTACAATTGGGTATACACCCGGTGGCAGTGATATATAATATACAATAATGCCATTACAATTATACAATAATTAGAGCAATAAAATAAAAATAAAAAAATAAAATAAACCTAAATTTATTTCTAACTATTATAAATAAAAAGATGCAATAAACCTAGGACTATAAATAAAAACTATTCTATAATAACGCCTACAGTAACCAAAGTAAACCTAACTTATAAGTACTTCTATTTCACCCAACTGTTACCAATTTAAGTAATTACATATCACATTAATTAATTACAAATCAACTTAATTACATATCATCTTAATTAATTACAAATCAACTTAATTACATATCTTAATTAATTACATATCACCTTAATTTATTTACATATCAACTAAATTACATATCATCTTAATTAATTACATATCACCTTAATTTATTTACATATCAACTAAATTAGATATCTTAATTAAGTACAAATCAACTTAATTAATTACATGACACAACTTAGATAATTACACTGCACCTACAATTACATTTTCAGTCTAATCTTCCCAAACTTTCCTTAAATGTATTGATTTTGAGAGAACCATCCTGAAAGATTGCCGCAGGTAAGCTGTTCCACTCTACTATTGTGCGGTTAACAAAGGAAAATTTTGCAACGTCCGTTCTTTGTTTTCTACATTTAAACTTCCTAATACGATCTGCCCTGCCTAAGTATGATGGTGTTGTTAATCTAGCATTGATGTCGATCCATGCTTTGTGTCCCATTTGTACCTTAAACAATGCGGTGAGTCTGGTTTTTCGTCGCCTTGATTTGAGAGATTCCCACCCTAAGTTTTTTACTATCTCTTCACCATGTCCCTTTCCCATTTTGATATATTTTTCTGCCTTGCGTTGGACCTTTTCTATTGAATCGATTTGGTTTTGTCTGTACGCATCCCAACCTACTGCTCCATATTCCATAATTGGGCGAACAAGGGTTTTGTACGCTAATTCTTTTGACCTTCGGTCAGATTTCTTCAGAATACGCATAGAGAAATGTGGTGCTTTCCAGGCTTTCCTTGTGGTATTAATAGTGACTTGTTCCTCCCAACCCAGTTTGTTGCTTAAATATATACCTAGGTATTTACAAGTGTTCACTTGTAAGTGTTATGAAGAATAGTTTTCAAGCAACAAGTTTAGTTGTTGGATTTCTAACTTTCAAAACCTAACACAATAGCAAAAAAAAAACACAAAATCATGCTAATACTAATATGCGTTACAAGAGCGGTATATTGAAGTTTTCATGTTCGAGGAAAAGTTTGAAAAAGCGAAACGTAGTTGAGCTTTTTCAATTTCCGAGAATTGAAAGAAAACATAGGCCGCTCGTGTATCGTACATTATTTTGTGCGAAGATCGTTTATTACATACTTGAAAGAGGAATTTCTAATTAGTTGCAATGAAATCTCCATCTTGGTTTCTGTTCAATGACGGCAATTTTGGAAAACAAAAATATCTCTCTTCAACATTGTTGCTTTAAAATGTTTTCGGTGTTTACTATACTCCAGCAGGCCGTGATATAGGCCTACGTCTGTCTCCCCCCCCCCAGTCTATAAATGCGAACTTAAAACAAACGGCTTCCTTAATGTTACATGCATCACAAAATGCAGTAACTTTAGTGGAGTTGTAGAGTTTACTTAATTTTTGCAAATATTTAAAAACAATAATTAACAGTGCAATTTAGGTGAAATTGCAGTGGTAAGTTTCCAATTTATAATTATTACTATATTGAACGTCTCTAAAAATAATATGTTAAAAGCCTAAAGCAGTAAAATCAATATGTCGCTTAAGCGGTAAGAAGAGGGAAATTGTTATGTGTGTTCGGTTGAGAATACTGAATGTGGAATTTTAGACTTACCGCGGGTTGGTTTTGTGCGGAAACCAAGCAAATACGCACGATCTCGCACAAAAATAATTTTCTAACTTGCCGTCTATAGCTCAGTTGCAAATTATCAACGATACAGTGAATGTTGCTACACAGCCAAAAATCAACGAGTGTAATGCTTGATCCAAACGTTGTCAGTAATTTAGAATTAAAGCGTACTTCACTATACCAAAAACTTTAAAGGAAATATAAGACGTGCTCATAAAATATTTGAAAAGTAATTTGTAAACAAATCGGTTTTGTGTGTTTCATTTTTCATATCTTATTTTAACAATCATAAACCAACTGTATGATTTTTATAAATTCTGAAGAGTACTGAGTGTAGAAGTGTTAAATTTTAACCTAATTTATAGTCTCTCATAGCACGAACATTAATTAAGAAGATTACTACACATTTACAGTCTAAGAAGTTTCATTCCTGCTGCGGGTAGAAGCCACATGCTCGTTTTCTTATCTGAGGAAGATGATTGTAATTTTATTCTAGAAACAGACTCCGTCATTTTGTCGTCTACCAGTATATACCACTCACATTGATTATTTTCAGGAATTTATTTAATGAAGACTCTTTTTTAATGTGACTTGTGTTGCCAAAGGAGACACACCCCATGCAAATGGTATTGGAAACCAAACAGACAGCAGTCGTGAAAAATATTCACACTTCCCATCTCCCTAATTAATTCGCGTGAATATACGAAGGACGCCTGTTGTTGACGGCTTCATAATGTCAGCAGAGAGGTTAGATATTGAAGCATAAATTGACTTCAAAAGCAGTGACTAGCGATTTCGTATCAATAAATTAAGACTACGTTTGATCATGATCAAAGCCTGTATTTACATGCAAAATACAGGTTAGTGTAACATTATAAAACATACTTAAGAGCGATATCATTACGACTGGTTTCGCAATATTTTTGGAATTAGCTTCATGTAAATTGAACAAGCGTTTATTTTCTAACGTCTGGTTAAACTAAGAACAGTTTCCATTAATAAACATCAACTAACGATTGACGTCCCGACAGTTTCAAAATCTTTTACTTCATGTACAAAGTCTTTAAAACGCCAAATAAATTTCGCAGTAACAGCGCCTGCATATCAAAAACATTTCTCAGACATAAGTGCTCAATCTTTGCAGGAATGCAACTGTGCAAAAAAACATTACAGAAATTATTGAAAAAAGTAGAGGTGAAGGGAAGGTATTGCGAATACGTTCCTTGTCAGGTTCTTATGATTCTAAGAAGTATGTTGTTGTTGTTATTTAGTCAACTGTCCGAACTGTGTGAACCTCACAAGTGATACGAACAAGGCACCATTTATGAGAAAACTAGGCCAGGAAATAATGGGGTAGAGTGGCCAGTTCCTTTCCCCTCCATTGCATACATCGCCGACTAGCTACATATTACACTAATCAGACTTCAGATGCATATAAATTTGTTCTTCCTCTGACACATATCTTCAAGTGAGATGTACTGCCTGATAACAGCTGTACGAGTATATTTATATCAGCCATAACCTCAATACAAACAAAAATTGTAACAATTTTTCCTTTCTTTGCGGACGGGCAGCGAAAAAAAAAATTATATTACAAATTTGATTGCGGTTTCCATAAAATTGTTTAAAAATACCAGTTTTCCCTTTACAGAGCAGTGTAGATTAAGCTATTTGTGACTATGGTTTAGTAATAATTTAGTCATAAACAGTAGAGGTTTCGATTAACTATCTAAAAATAAACTGTAAATTTCACATTAACGTGGCCGTGGGAAGCTTGCAACGCTGCCGGCAGAGTACCTCAACAACATTAGGATGCAATGCGCTTGCGCCAAATTTGTTGTTTCTTCGTAATTGAGGAATAGTTATACAGAGTGTTAAAAAAACTATAAACTATTTTAGGAGGTGATAGTATCCATCAAAACATGAAAATAATGTCAAATTAACATGGATCCTACAACACATATTTTCTGAGATTTGAACACTTGCCCATAGGAAGTGGTCAATGTGACGTCCATTCATGGCAATGCAGTCCTCTGCTCTTCGGCGTAAGGAATCACGCACTGTTTGAAATTTGTTTTAATACGTTAATAAGAAAGTCCTGATAACGATCCCCAGTTAATCTCTGTGGTAGCACTATGGCCCTATTAATGTATCACCAAGAACGCCTGCCCGTAAGTTGATTGAGAATCTGTGCTGATGCCTTGTTGATGTCAACTGTATGGGGATTTTCATCAGCCTATACATGCTGATTACCAAAATTCATAACACCATCTCTACTGAACCCCGCTCAAATCCGCAAACAGACTTTTGTTTTCAGTATTCCTTGCGACGTATCGACGTGGCAACACAGTGAGTGATGCAATCATGAGAATCGTACTCCAGTTCCTAGTAGTTTGGCACTCCCACGCCGCAGCTGGTAAGTGATAAGTACTGCACTAGCGCTCGATTTTATAGGTCAAAGCCACAAAAGTTTTGGTAGTACAATAGTGCACTCGCGCCGTATTATGACGCCATTTCATGTTACCCTACTGTTTCCGGCAGATACCGATTAGTCTCGAACTTTCTGGATTGAAAATATGCGACTATAAAAGCAGCGCGTCTGCGGGTGACTTGTTAGTTGTTCCAAGCGACTGTGTTATGAAACGAACTTCAAATAGAAAATGAGGTCATAGTGACTATCTCAAATATAAAATCAAACCTGGACAGGCTGTGTACTTCAAAGCGGGCATATATTAATCAATAGATCTATGCCTTAGAAATGTTTTATTGTAATCCTTTCGTTTTGATTATATTCTAAATTCCAATTTTAAATTTTAAATAAGAATTTAAAAAGAAAAATAAATCTTGTCTTTTACATTTGGCGCCCCACAGTTTGAGAACCGCTGCCTAAAAGACAGTGTGACAGACATTTAACCTTATCCATAAGGAACACTTTGATTGTCAGCAAAAGAATCTCTTGGACTCTGAATCATCGTTATAGTTCAACATTAACTGTGCTATTCATAGTGACGCAGTACAAACTCACATTTACGAGTGCAACCCGTAACCTTGAAATCTCCTGTAGAACGACTTTTGAACAATGTAATAGCTACTTTAAATGCAAATCAAAGAGTTGTTTGTATTCTGGACCTTACATGAAGCTTTCACATGTGAGAATTTAACGCCGTCGTGTTCAATAAAATAGGACACAATTGCTATCAAGATGCCGATCTTTCAATCATAAATAGATTTATGTCAAAATTACAAACATTACATTTCAGTTGTGCTTATGTTAAACCTGAATATAAGTTGAACTTTTCTTTCCAGGTCAATATTTTATTGTAGGTGATAACGTGATAACTTGCACTATTTTTAGTGTTTCAGCAATGACTGATTTCATTTATTAAGAAGAACTAATCTTCAACGAAACATAATACTGTGTAAATCTTAAAATGAATCGAAGGTTCAAGACACTTTCGGATACGTTAACGAAGATCTTCCTGGATGCATCACAGTGTTGTATTTCATTCTCAGGAAGGCAATTGAAAGTTGGAATTTATATTAAAAATGCAGGAAATTGAAAGGCGGAATTTGTCACAAGCAAACTTTTTACTGCAAATATAAAAAAAAAATGTGCAGGCAACTGAAAAAGGGAATTTAGTGCTCCCAGTATAAAAATGTGTAATAACTAAAGGCGGAATTTGTTACCATCAATGTAAAAACGAGTCAAAGTCAGGATAGGAGAATAAATGTCAGAAGGAAGTGAAATTGCGAGAGGAGTACGTCAAGATGCCCTTTATCACTTACCCTGTTCAACATCTACTTGGAGGATTTAGTGAAGAACTGTTTTCAAAACATAGGAAAAGTGGTAGTAAGAGTAAGAAGAATAAAGTGCATAAGATTTGCTGATGATATAGCATTATTAGCAGAAGAGGAAATGATACTAAGGGAAATGAAACTGAAGCAAAATAACAGCTGTGAGCAGTATGAGGTGAAGATAAATGCAAATAAGACGAAGACCATGGTCATAGAAACAAAAATAATGAAGGTAAACTTGCGAATTCTAAATGAGTCAGTAGAGCAAGTGGACAGCTTCAAATACTTGGAGTTTTCTATAAGCAATGACAAGAGCTGCTGTCAGGAAGTCAAAAGGAGGATAGCAATGACAAGGAAGCTTTTAATAGAAAAAGGAGCATTTTCTGCGGATCTCTGGAAAAAGAACTAAGAAGAAACTAGTGCAGTGTTTTGTGTGGAGTGTGGCATTGTATGGGACACAAACATGGACATTATGACGAAATGAAGAGAAGCGAATAGAAGCATTTGAAATGTGGATATGGAGAAGAATGAAACGTGTGAAGTGGACAGACAGAATAAGAAATGAAGCTGTGTTGGAAAGAATGAATGAAGAAAGAATGATGCTGAAACTGATCAGGAAGAGACAAAGGAATTGGTTGGATCACTGGCTGAGAAGAAACTGCCTACTGAAGGATACACTGGAAGTAATGGTGAACGGGAGAATAGTTCGGGGCAGAAGAATATATCAGATGATAGAGATAAGATATATGGAGCATATGAGGAAACAAAGAGGAAAGCAAAAAATTACGAAGAATTGGAGAAAGCTGGGTTTGCAGTGAAATACTTGCCCTTGGGGAGAACAATGAATGAATGAATGTAAAAAATGTGCAAGCAACGTAGGTGAAATGTGTTACTAACAATGTAAAAATGTGCAAAAACTGAAAGGCGGAAATTAGTATTATCAGTACAAAAAATGTGAGGCAAATAAAAGGAAGAATTCTTTGCTTTTAATGCAAAAGAGTATAGGAAACTGAAAGGCGGAATTTCTTGCTATCAGTGTAAACATGGGAAGGTAATTGAGAAGGAGGAATGTATTACTATCAGCTTTAAATGTGTAGGTAAGTCAAAGAAGGTATTTATTATTATCAATGATTATTATCAATGTAAAAACGCACAGACAACTGAAAGGCAGAATTTATTACCAAAGTAAAAAATGTGTAGGAGATTAAAACATGAAAACATGGAAACAAATGTACAGACAACTGAAAGACGAATTTGATAGGACCTACTACTAATGTAAAAATTATGCAGACAACTGAAAGGCTGAATTTGTTCGTATAAATGTAAAATTGCACAGGAAATTGGAAGGCGAAATTTGTTGAAGTCAATATAAAAAGTCAATATAAAAACGGAGAGGTGGAATTTGTTACTACCTAAAGTAAAATATTATGTGCAGATTCTGAAAGATTGAATTTGTTACTACCAATGTAAAAATGAACGGCAACAGAAAGCTGGAATTTGTTATTCGCAATGTAAAAATCTGCAGATAACTAAAATGAGAAATTTGTTGCTATAAATGTAAAAATATGCAGTAAATTGAAAGGATAAATTTGTGGCTATCAACAAAAACATCTGCAGGTAACTGAAAGACGGAATTTGTTACTATCAATGTAAAAATATGCAGGTAACTAAAAGGCGGAATTTGCTATCGATGTAAAATGTGTAGGCAACTGAAAGGCGGAATCAGTTGCTATGAGTGTGAAAATGTGCAGATAAATGAAAGGCGGAATTTGTTACTGTCATTGTAAAAATATGTAAGCAACTGAGATACGGAATTTGTTACTATCAATGTAAAAGGTATAGATAATTGCAGGCGAAATGCATTACTGTCAATGTAAAAATGTGTATGTAGGCAAGTGAGAGGCGGAATGAGTTACTATCAATGTAAAAGGTGTAGATAACTGACAGACGAAATTTGTTAGTCAATGTAAAAATATGTAAGCAAGTGAGAGGCGGAATTTGTTACTATCAATGTAAATGTGTAGATAACTGACAGACGGAATTTGTTATTGTCAATGTAAAAATGTGTAAGCAACTGAGAGGCGGAATTTGTTACTATCAATGTAAAAAGGTGTAGATAACTGACAGACGGAATTTGTTACTGTCAATGTAAAAATGTGTAAGCAACTGAGAGGCGGAATTTGTTACTATCAATGTAAAAAGGTGTAGATAACTGACAGACGGAATTTGTTACTGTCAATGTAAAAATGTGTAAGCAACTGAGAGGCGGAATTTGTTACTATCAATGTAAAAAGGTGTAGATAACTGACAGACGGAATTTGTTACTGTCAATGTAAAAATGTGTAAGCAACTGAGAGGCGGAATTTGTTACTATCAATGTAAAAAGGTGTAGATAACTGACAGACGGAATTTGTTACTGTCAATGTAAAAATGTGTAAGCAACTGAGAGGCAGAATTTGTTACTATCAATGTAAAAAGGTGTAGATAAACCCACAGGCGAAGTGTGTTACTGTCCATGTAAAAATGTGTAGGCAACTGAAAGGCTGAATTTGTTGCTATCAATGTGAAAATGCGCAGGTAACTGACAGGCGGAATTTGTTGCTATCAATGCGTAAAAAAAAACAGCAAACAAAGACAGACTTTGTTACTGTCAATGTAAAATATATAAGTGAAAGGCGGAATTTGTTGCTATCAATGTGCAAACAACAGAAAGATGGAGTTTTTTAACTAACAATATAAAACATGTGCGGGCACTAAACAGCAGAATTTACTACTAGCAATATATCAAAATGTGAGGTAAATAAAAGGCGGAATCTATTACTATCAATGGAAAAATGTGCAGACGGAATGTCACTAGCAATGCAACCCAAATGTAATTTGCGATGTGATTCTGAATAATCTTGTCAGTTGATTAATATGTATATTCGTTATTGAATCGTCAGCAAAATGTACAGCATTTAACAAGATATGTTATTACATTGAGAGTAATTCTGCAGTGCTTGGAAAAAGTGGCACAAGTAAATTTCCACAAACATTTTTTAATAATTTATTAACAACTTACGGAACAACTACTCGCTTGGGAAAAGAGACTTAAGTATTTCTCCCATTACAATAATTCATAGAGAAGAAAATCAAATCGACATAAACCAGTGTGAAAACAGTTTTTTTTCCTTCTCACGTAAAATTAACATTTTTGACTTGTGCCACTTTTCCCGAGCACTACAGAATTATGGTACAAGATCTGTTGCAATTCTTATGGTATAAGTTCAATCTTTGAGAGATGTGGAAATGTTTTTTTTCCTCTTCCTACATCACGTTGAGTCATTGGGCAGTCATATTTACCCGTCTCATGGGGCTATACAGATAAGAGTTTTCTCACCCCTGCTCGAGGCACGAAAATAAAGTGCGCCCTTAGGATTTCTGCCGTGTGAGAGCCTACACTCCTCCACAAGTAATGATGCCGATACAAACAAGAAACTTGTTCAGCCCACAAAAGAGAGTGCGTGGCAGCAACCCAGAGAGGAAAGGTGTCTTCGTGAATTGTTTGTCCGTTTATCTATTATCCGTGACCAAGATGTATTGCCTGTCTGTCAGCTCCTCCAGCGAAGTCAATGTGCTACCAGTTAATTGAGTCTTCTTTAAGAGGGTTCAACGTTTTAACACAGGAATTTCTTGTTCCTTTGGGGGGCGGGGAACCGTAAAGTATTAGAATTACAGTTTCGCTACGTGGTTTACAAACTTTATGTGACAGCTCCTGCTTCCAGGCTTTGCCAAGTTTCGTCAAGCCCATTTTCTTCACTTCAATTCATGTCATCTCTTATAATTTTAAAGCTTTTAATTACTTTGTTTCCAGTGGCGGACGAGTTCCAATGGAACGCAAAAAAAAATTAAAAGAATTTACGACCCTCTCATTGAAACCCACGCCTCCGAATGGGAACCCCCGGGGAGATCTCTCCGCACCGCCGGCAAACTGGAGCAGAATCTTCCTCACAGTTAATGAGGTTACTACTCGTATATTTATGGAACAGGCAAATTCCTCTCCGTTCTTTACATTAGCCAATACTGCGGATGGTGCTATGTTCTGCACACCAGAGCAACAAAATGAACCGTAAATTATTTGCTTCTACAATAACCTACGAAGGGGAGTTTGCTTCAAATTATGTAATTTCATAGAGAATCATCACTTTTGTCCAAAGAAAGTTGTAACTGATGTGCAACAACAATCTTCATCTTCATCGTAGTCATGGCTGCATCATCAAAATCACCGATGTTATCGTCACCACCATCACCATATCATAACCACATAGTGCCAACATACTTACGATTTAATTTTTGTGCTAGTCATTGTCATTATAACCTGCTTTCAAGATGTATGTAGCATGATCAAATGAAACCCGTTTGCCGACTATGACGTGGTCTGTTGGCTTTAAAGTTAGACCATGTAGTATGTAGCGTAATAATCGCCTTGCATGAAGTAATCCAAAACAGTATGGTCCTATACACGCAAGTGTATGTAGGCTAGTGTTAATTCAAATCCGTGCAAAGGTGACCAGCAAGCGGTGATTCAATTTTTACGAGAAGAAGACTCCGAGTATTCTGGCTTCCAGCCCCGATTTGTCACCATATTACTGACTTCTCGCACTCTTAAAAGCTTTAACGGGGCAAAGATTTTCATTAACAATAATAGAACATTTACGTTAACAGAGAACTGTGGCAGAAATAGACAACTGATGTATTATTTTGCACTAGTGTGCACTTCGGAGTAGGATTGTGACAAGAGTGAACATTGGGTGAAAATACGCATGCGCAGCCAGACGTCTTCCTGCATGGCTAGATCTGTAACAATCATAGTCTACTCAATCATGTTCGGTATAATAATAATAATAATAATAATAATAATAATAATAATAATAATAATAATAATAATAATTAATAATACACGTGGTGCAACAGCCCTAATATAGCCGAATGCTAATCTAACGCCCACTTAAAGGCAGCAAAGCTGAATGATCATCCGACTAGTACCTAGACATGAGACCACAATGATTACCCCAGCCGCTGAGGCTGGTATGCTAGACCGGGTCACGCTAATCATTGCAGATATCCAAGGGGAGGACAAGAGCAACAAGAGGAAGACAAGGGGAACAAGGCGAAGACTAGGGGAACAAGGAGAAGACAACGAGAACAAGGGAAAGACAAGGGAAGGCAATGGGAACAAGAGAAAAAGAGGGGGAATAAGGGCAAGAAAACACAAACAAGGAAAAGACAAGGGAAACAAGGGGAAGACAAAGGGGAACAAGGGAAGGGCAATGAGAAGAAGGGAAAGACAAGGGTAAGATAAAGGAAAGAAGGGGAAGACAAAAGGAACAAGGGGGAGACAAAAAGAGCAAGGGGAAGACAAAGGGAACAAGGGGGGAACAAAGGAATACAAGGAAAATGAAGTGAATACAAGGAAAACAAGCAAGGTGAATACAGGGAAAACAAGCGAGGTGAATACAAGGAGAACATGCGAAAGACAAGGAAAACAAGGGGAGACTAGGAGAACAAGGGGGAGACAAGGGAAAGAACAGAAAGACAATGAAAACAAGGTGAATATAAGGAAAACAAGGTGAATAAAAGGAAAACAAGCGAGGTGAAATACAAGGAAAACAAGGGGGAGACAAGGAGAACAAGGAGGAGACAAGGATAACAAGGGGGAGACGTGGAAAACTAGGGGGAGACGTGGAAAACAAGGGGAACAAGGGGGAGACAAGGAAAAGAACGGGAAGACAATGAAAACAAGGTGAATACAAGGAAAACAAGCGAGGTGAATACAAGGAATAAAGGGGAGACAAGGAGAACATGGAGGAGACAAGGATAACAAGGGGGAGACGTGGAAAACAAGAGGAAGATAATGAAAACAAGGTCAATACAAGAAAAACAAAGTGAATACAAGGAAACCAAGGCGAATACAAGGAAAACAATGTAAATAGAAGGAAAACAAGCGAGGTGAATACAAGGAAAACAAGGGGGAGACAAGGAATAAAGGGGAGACAAGGAGGAGACAAGGATAACAAGGGGGAGACGTGGAAAACAAGAGGAAGATAGTGAAAACAAGGTGAATACAAGAAAAACAAAGTAAATACAAGGAAACCAAGGCGTATACAAGGAAAACAATGTAAATAGATGGGAAACAAGGTGAATACAAGGAAAGAAGGTGAGTACAAGGAAAACAAGGTGAATACAAGGAAAACAAGCGAGGTGAATACAAGGAAAACAAGGGGGAGACAAGGAGGAGGAGACAAGGATAACAAGGGGGACACGTGAAAAACAAGAGGAAGATAATGAAAACAAAGTGAATACAAGGAAACCAAGGCGAATACAAGGAAAACAATGTAAATAGAAGGAAAACAAGGTGAATACAAGGAAACCAAGGCCAATACAAGGAAAACAAGGTGAATACAAGGAAAACAAGGTGAATAGAAGGAAAACAATGTAAATAGAAGGAAAACAAAGTGAATACAAGGAAACCAAGGTGAATACAAGGAAAACAATGTAAATAGAAGGAAAACAAGGTGAATAAAAGTAAAACAAGGGGAATACAAGAAAAACAAGGTGAATACAAGGAAAACAGGGGGAGACAAGGAAAAAATGGGAGACAAGGAGAACGAGGAGACAAGGATAACAAGGGGGAGACGTGGAAAACAAGGGGAACAAGGGGGAGACAAGGAAAAGAACGGGAAGACAATGAAAACAAGGTGAATACAAGGAAAACAAGCGAGGTGAATACAAGGAAAACGAGGAGACAAGGAATAAAGGGGAGACAAGGAGAACAAGGAGGAGACAAGGATAACAAGGGGGAGACGTGGAAAACAAGTGGAAGATAATGTAAACAAGGTGAATACAAGAAAAACAAGGTGAATACAAGGAAATCAAGGTGAATACAAGGAAAACAATGTAAATAGAAGGAAAACAAGGTGAATACAAGGAAAACAAGGTGAATACAAGGAAAACAAGGTGAATACAAGGAAAACAAGCGAGGTGAATACAAGGAAAACAAGCGAGGTGAATACAAGGAAAACAAGGGGTAGGCAAGGAAAAAAGGGGAGACAAGGATAAAAAGGGGGAGACGTGGAAAACAAGGGGGAGATAATGAAAACAAGGCGAATACAAGGAAAACGAAGCAGAATACAAGGAAAACAAGTTGAAAACAAGGTGAATATAAGGAAAACAAGCGAGGTGAATACAAGGAAAACAAGCGAGGTGAATACAAGGAAAACAAGGGATAGACAAGGAACAAAGGGGAGACAAGGATAACAAGGGGGAGACGTGGAAAACAAGGGGGAGACGTGGAAAAGAAGGGGAAGATAATGAAAACAAGGTGAATACAAGGAAACCAAGGCGAATACAAGGATAACAAGGTGAATACAAGGAAAACAAGGTGAATACAAGGAAAACAAGGTGAATACAAGGAAAACAAGGTGAATACAAGGAAAACAAGCGAGGTGAATACAAGGAAAACAAGGGGAGACAAGGAGAACAAGGAGGAGACAAGGATAACAAGGGGGAGACGTGGAAAACAAGGGGAAGATAATTAAAACAAGGTGAATACAAGGAGACCAAGGCGAATACAAGGAAAACAAGGTGAATACAAGGAAACCAAGGCGAATACAAGGAAACCAAGGTGAATACAAGGAAAACAAGGTGAATACAAAGAAAACAAGCGAGGTGAATACAAGGAAAACAAGGGGGAGACAAGGAGAAAAAGGAGGAGACAAGGATAACAAGGGGGAGACGTGGAAAACAAGGGGGAGACGTGGAAAACAAGGGGGACACGTGGAAAACAAGGGGAAGATAATGAAAACAAGGTGAATACAAGAAAACCAAGGCGAATACAAGGAAAACAAGGTGAATACAATAAAACAAGGTGAATACAAGGAAAACAAGGTGATTACAAGGAAAACAAGGTGAATACAAGGAAAACAAAGTGAATACAAGGAAAACAAGGTGACAAGGAAAACAAGTGGAAAATAAAGAGAACAAGAGGAAGGCAATGAGAAGGGAAATAAAAAGAATAAGGGAACAAAGGGAAAGTAGGATAACAAGGGAGGGAGTTGTATTATGTGACAATCATTTTCCAAATTACTCCCCAAATCTTAGTGAGGAGAAAGACGTAGTTTTAAGTAGATAAACAACAAAATCTTCAACTCTATACAGGAAATCGAACATGGACTCTCTGGATTTCTTGCCATAAATGCTACGGCTTGAACTACAGCGAGCACATTAAGCACACGCACTGCACAATGATTTATGAATAAAAAATACTTCACTGCTGACAACGTAATTCTGACTAATGCCCCAGTTAACTGTACTCTGCACGGTTTTACCGACCTGTTGACATCTCCGCGACACATCCCCTCATGAATCAAATCACAAACCAATGGTTCAGAGCATAACGTGGTTATTTCATTACAAAGCTGCGAGGAGTGTTGCCTATACATCGAGGGCAACTTGGAAGTAAACTTTTATTGGAATTTATTGCCCAGACACTACAGCGATCTGACACAAGGCCATTCACTTGGTCAGATCGGTACAGTCTTATTCAGCATCGCACAAAGGAACGTGACTATGCCTAATAAGGCACTAACAGCATTCGTTTAATGCAATGCTGTCTCTTTTATCACGAGATTGTCACAACACAAATAAAACATAACTGTTCCTTACAATGTCAGTTCATGGCTAGTTGGAATGTAAACATGTTAACGTTGTATTGTATGGAGGCTGCAATTGCACAGTCTTCACGTACGAAGGCACTGCTGAAGAAGCGTCTTCGGTGGTCGATTGGTTACCATGCTTGTTATTCGATCGGGATTCGTTAGTTCGGACTCTGTCAAGGGCAAATAGGTCTCTATGGGAGATAAAACGAGACACGCATTACATTCTCGTTGTAGATTTACATGTAAAAGGAACACTGGAGGACGAAATAAGCAGTATGTGTATGATGGAAAGAATTCTATGTACGTACACATTATTTACGGATGATTAGTAATAGCTGACGATTATGATTTTGCATAGGAATCCGATGAGAGAGAAAAGAAAGTGTGTAATAACTAGAGACAAGAATTTCATGCAAATTTTATTTATTCATTAAAGACATCAGCTCAAAGAATTTGAGTGACCACAAGGGTCCTGAATACAATAAACATAAACATAATGTGAATTGAAATATTAAAGAATAAAGAAAGTTAATTGTTGAAGGCAAATAATATAAGTGGATTAACTGAAATAGAGATGATGTAATATTTGAAGAGAATCCTTGATAATATTTATAAGATTAGACATTACACAATCAAAAGGAATGTGAAGTTCCTTAAGATAATTCCATATGAATTTTTTAATTGAACCTCTACTGCCAAACAGCAAACCAATGACAGACCATTGTTTAAGAGGGACGTTATAGCTACTTTTGAGAACGATACAGAAGACAAGGTTCATATATAGACTTCTTCTCAATATCAACTTCGGTGGCTTGATTTAAGTTCCTTTCGAAACGGATAGTAGGGTCAAGAACAAGAGCCCGTTTTAAGCGTCCATTAATAGGAATAATATCTACCCGTCTGAAAGAACCATCTGATGATACACAATGTACTTCCTCATGAATCTCCCAATTTAAAGTTTTTAACGATGTCGCCAAAGCATGTGGTACACGATAATGTCTAGCATTGATCAGCAGCTCGCCTTCAGGGCATTGTCCAAGCACGTGTCCAAGTGTTTCAAGTCTGGGTTGTGCTTAGAGTTCTGCCCGGTATTGCGCGAACCGCCGAAATATTGTTTGACATTTTTAAAGCATTGGTCCATTCTGAGGAAGATAGGCCCTTTCGATTGTTTACCCATATATTTTTATAGGAACATAAGACATAGCTCAAACTTAGTACCTATCCATTTCATTACTTTTCGGTTCCAAATACGAGTATGTGTACTTTTTCCGTGCATATTTGCATGTCTTGACCTTTATGGGGATGAAACATGCATAATGCATATTTTAGCAAATTTTTAACTTAATCATGCATATAATATACATTATAGTAAGTTTAAATGCATGTTTTAATGTTCTGAGTGGACACCACAGTTTCTCGATTTTTATGTCCCTTATTTTAGCTTCACGAATCAGGATCGACGAAGGAAAAGAAAAAAAATTAAATAATAGGAAAAAATTAATAAAATGTTAAGATTTTCACAATACAGAGGACCTTTCTCTGAACGGAAGTTCACTTTTGCAACACTTCACCGACGACCCTCTACAGACTGCGTGTCATAAATGAATTTATTACGTTGGATATATTGAGAATAGTAGAGAGGAAATATAGAGGGTTCAAGGAAACTGCCGACAAATAATTTAGGTCAAAAGCACCTCTTTCAGAGAGGTTGTAAATACTCTCTTCCTTTCCCAGTACCAGTAGCAATTTAGATTCTTCTAAAATTGGAATCATTCGCTAAACTGTCTTTACAATGTATGAACCTCATCAGTGGTTAATATGTTTCTTTATTGTGTTTGCGTGTGTTTATGTGGTTCTAATATGCCTCCAATTAAAGGTTCCAAAAGTGTACTCTTTGCACTGTGGATTAAAGGAAAAGATCTTATTAGATCATATGGGGATATCGTATTCTGCGATTGTTGCACTGCTATTCTGTTTCCGAATATTTTCTATGACAGTTGTTCTTTGCAAAACATCACAAAACTTCTTTAAATTAAAAAAACATGGTCACAAATGCGAACCCGGACTACGAATTCTTTCGTTCAGTGAATTAGGTTATTTGTGGTGAAAACTTGAATGAAGGATTTAACCTGACACTGTCTGAAATATGTTCATTCAAGTTTGCATCAATAACTTCTTGCGATGTAGAGGGGGTCATTCTCTGTCTACAAAAACATATTGCCTGACAAGCACAGAAGCCAATTTAGAAATGCTGTTAGTCGTTAATAGTGCAAAAAAATATATAAAACAAAAATAAAGTGCATATTTTAATGTATTTCTCGCTTGATCGTGCATGTTTCATAGTTTGATAGTGCATCAATGCATGAATATTTTGGGATTTTATAGTTCATGAAATTCTCGTCTCTAGTGATAACCTAATAACATACATAAGTGTTCTGCCAAAGGGTAGGTCTTTCACTGCAAGCCCAGCATTCTCCAATCTTTCCGATTTTCTGCTTTCCTCTTAGTCTCCGCATATGATCCACATACTGTTTCTTAATGTCGTCTATCGTCTGATATCTTCTTCTGCCCCGACCTCTTCTCCCGTTCATCATTCCTTCCAGTGCATCCTTCAGTAGGCAGTTTCTTCTCAACCAGTGACCCAACCAATTCCTCTCTTTTTTACGATCAGTTTCAGCATCATTCTTTTTTCACCCACTCTTTCTAACACAGCTTCATGTCTTATTCTGTCTTTCCATTTCACATGCTCCATTCTTCTCCATATCCACATTTCAAACGCTTTTAGTCGTATCTCTCTACTTTGTCGTAATGTCCATGTTTCTTCCCCATACAATGCCACACTCCATACAAAGCACTTCACTAGTCTGTTCCTCAGAGGTCCGCAGAAGTTGCTCCTTTTTCTATTAAAAGTTTTCTTGGCCATTGCTATCCTCCTTTTGACTTCTTGGCAGCAGCTCATATTACTGCTTATAGTACACCCCAAGTATCTGAAGCTGTCCACTTACTCTACAGCCTCATTTAGGATTCGCAAGTTTATCTTCTGTATTTATTTCCTATTATCATGCTCTTCGTCTTATTTGCATTTATTTTCATCCCATACTTATTTGCATTTATTTTCATCCCATACTGCTCAAAACTGTCATTTAGTTCCAGTAGCATATCCTTTAGTATCACTTCCTCTTCTACTAACAACGCCATATCATCAGCAAATCTCGTGCATTTTTTCTTCCTCCTACTATCACTCCTCCCATGTTCTGAAAACAGTTCTTTACTAAATCCTCCAAGTAGATGTTGAACAGGGTAGGTGATAAAGGACATCCTTGACGTACTTCTCTCACAATATCAATTCCTACTGACATTTCTTCTCCTATCCTCACTTTGACTCATTGTTTCCTATAAAGATTAATGAAGAATCTTCTCTCTTTCCCATCCACACCAATTTTCTTTAGGATCCCCACTCTGTCAAAAGCCTTAAGAATTATAACTTGGAATTAAAAGTAAATAGTTGTACGGAAATTGATGAGGTAATATTCTTCATATTAATTACGTGTAGTCCAAACATAATGCATATCGTAGAATGTATTCTTTCTTATCGTTGAAACGTTTATCTATGAGTTAAATAGAAAATTTAACTCACGATAGCGCGTAACATTGTTAAATGCCGATAACTCAACACCTGTAGAAAATAGACAACACTAACCTATATTTAAATTAAAGAGTAAATGAAGAGCTTTCTATCTACGTAATTTACTTTAGCCCATAATGAGTACTTTACAAGCAGTAACAGAATTATTACAAAACATGCAATTTTCACTCAATCCCGAACTTCAATCCAAGTACAAGAGTCAGATCTACATAAAGAGTGAACCGTAAGTAATGTCATTAATTTTAGGGGGTTATTCTTTGACATATTTCAAACAAAAAAGTTTAATAAAAATTTGCTCTTTTTTGCTTGCTTTTCGAGATAGATAAAACTGTTTTACATTATACATTTCATTGCTTGTTTTGGGAATACCATTAATTTAATTCCCCATATCCTCATTGAATTTAAGAGACCAGTGTATTTTAATAAATTATTGAAAGAATTTTTAATTTTGTTCTTCAAATGTGCAGAAATTTGATCCGAATAAATGTAACTTTTCGCATCAAATTTCTGCACATTTAAAGGACAAAACTAAAATTCATTCAGTCATTCATTACCATAATACACCGCTCTCTTAAATTGATTGAGCAAATTGGAAGTTAAATCAATGGCTTTCCCACAACACGCTATGAAATATTTCACACAAAACAATTTTTTTCTCGAAAAGAAAACAAAAAAGAGCAAATTTGTATTAAACTTTATTTGAAATATCTCAAAGAATAACCCCTTGAAATTAATGGCATTACTTACGGTTCACACTGTTTGTTGCAAGTGAAACACGTTTAAGTAAACACGAGCTTCTCAAATCTGCAGTAAGATTTTAGCTAAATTTTACAGTTTAAGGGTTTTGGTAAAATGTCTTCGCTGCGACGTCATCTAAAGGTAAGGCGCGAAGCAAACGTGACCAGAACACGAGGGAATAAACTGTAATATAATAATATTCAAAACATGCATACACAAATACATTACGTAACATTATTCAAGTTCACAGCTGTGGAGTAACGGTTAGCATGCCTGACCGTGAAACCAGCAGATCCGGGTTCAAATCCTGATTAGGACAAGTTACCTGGTTGAGGTTTTTCCGGGGTTTTCCCTCAACGCATTGAAAGTAAATGCTGAGTAACTTCCAGCGCTGGACTCTGGACTCATTTCGCTGGCATTATGATCTTCATATCATTCAGACGCTACATAACCATAGCAGTTGATAAGCGTCGTAAAATCTACCACACCTAATTTTTCAAGGAAACAGAATTTCCAACCACTTATCAAATGCATGTATCAATCAGACTCCATATTTTTAAACTGCCAGTACATTATATTTTTTATTATCTACCTGAGCTTGTTTCTATCCAACACTGATGATTTGTCTGAGGTAGAGTCATATAGATTTTTATTCAGCTACATTTAGCCTATCTTACGATGTTCTCCTTCGCCATTTTCCTGGCTTTTATCCCAGATACAGTTAGCCACTCGTTTTATTTTGCAGTATTTGATAGCCATTATTATGAAGCATGAGTTGGAAACCCTGTTTATCACCATATGGGAATCAGGACATTAATAATATTCTTTATATTAACAAAATTAAATTAATCACTGAATCTGATAGCAAAATATATACACGACAGTACATATGTAGGCCTATATATGTATGTATGTATGTATGTATGTATGTGTGTACGTATGTATGTATTATTTATTTATTTAGTAGGTTATTTTACGACGCTTTATCAACAGCTTAGGTTATTTAGCGCCTGAATGAGATGAAGGTGATAATGCCGGTGAAATGAGTCCGGGGTCCAACATCGAAAGTTACCCAGCATTTGCTCATATTGGGTTGAGGGAAAACCCCGGAAAAAACCTCAACCAGGTAACTTGCCCCGACAGGGAATCGAACTCGGGCCACCTAGTTTCGCGGCTAGACACGCTAACCGTTACTCCATAGGTGTGGTATGTATATATGTATGTATGTATGTATGTATGTAAGTACGCACGAGGAAAAGTTAGGTAAGTTAAAAAATGAAGTAGGGACCAACATTTTTTAATGAGGAACCTAAGCCATCACCGACCGCTAGATGACTGCAATATCGAGGTGGACACGTGAGAAACAAGGAATCAGCAGTTGCAAGATGGCGGCACCTCTACACAAGTGTAGCATTGACGATTTGATCCCAGCATTCGTGCACGCTAGTATCAGGCACCCAAGATTTATCATCCATGACTATCCAGGCTAGCATATCGTCCCCTTCATCCTGTCATCTCGGACCAAGTCGCTAACATACTGCACATTTTCCTTCGTGACGATCCCCAATGGCCGACCGACTCGGTGGTCTTTACTTGTCCACCCATCAGAGAAAATCTGTATCCAACTGTAGACAACTTGACGTGACAGACAACACTCACAAAACACAGGCAACATTTCTTTATGAATATCCTCTTCCTGAAAGAGCTTTTGCTCACAAAAGTCGAACAACGAAGAGCTGTTCAACAAAGGTACTCTCGTACAGATGTGCCACCATCTTGGGACTGCTGTTTCTTGTTTCACTTGTGCCACTTGTGCGCACATTGATCACATTGACACCTGGATAATACCGCCATATAGCGGTGATATCTTCAGCTGTTTCATTAAAAATACATGTAGGTTGCTACTTCAAATAAATTTTTAACTTCCTGATTATCCAATGTAATTTATATCGGTTTGTATTAAGTTGTCTTGATGACAGGATCTATAAAAAAGGCAGATTTAGTAAATGTTAAAAACATATTGAAAACTACGCCAGCTCGTTAAAATTAACATGTTGACATAACAGATTATAATACTATATCTACTCGCAATAATGATAATCATATGTTACACTTAAATTGCATTAAATATAGACCGATTTTCTTTACCAGCTGTGCTGACAGAACATAGGGGTACAAGAGTAAACAAAAATATATAAATATACAGTAGTGGCAAGGAGTTAATGCGCATGAAACCGAAGACAAAAAAACAAGCTCTGTATTTTAGCTGCTTTTAATGGTAGATGAATACTGGACGAATACTGCATATTTTGGATAGAGGAAGACTAGCGAAAGATTGTTAGTGACTTTGGTTCGTTTCTGGATTCTGTAATACTTAAAACAATTCTTTCTACGCATGTCGCTTGGTTTATTGTTAACTAAAACAACTATGAATATTGCCTACTTCTACTACATGATGAGGACAAATAACAATTAGGGAATAGAAGATGAAAGCTTCGGTTGAACAAGTTGTTCAGTTTCTGGTGTCTAATTTCTCTATCTGGCTAAGAAATTATGTTGTATTCTCTGAAGATATGAAAAGAACATTTAAATAATTTTCCTGTAAGTAAATGAGTAAAATACTAAACTATTACAATTTATTATAGAACAACCTATTAAAGGGGTTCTTTTTGTTAACATTAAAAATAATAAGTAAAGATCTATAATCGTCTCTGCTAATGTTCCTTGGCCACACAAAAATTCACAGTTGCCTATTTTCATTCAGAAAGGCGCATATGACTGATCCTATAGTTGCAGAAGCTTTTCTTTCGACTTCGCAATGGAATATTCTACAAACAGTTACAATGGGGCAATTGTATTAAATGGAGAGCTACATGAACTAAAAAATAAAGGGAAAGTGAATTACCATGGATAGGCATTTATTACTATTTCTTTCACTTTTCAGTTACACTTTCAAATCAACACATAGCCTACTTAATTGGAGTTATGTACATATAACTTTACAAATTAAATGCAATTATATGTGAAATTAGTAATTAATAATATTTTTAATTAACAGTTTAATAAAATTAATCAATCATATTGTGAGTTATTATTCCAGTACAGAGGTCTTTTCCTTAGACATTTGGACCCAGTGATCTGTACTAAGCTTCTCGTATAGACGTATGTAAACACCTTTGACTTGGTCCCATTGTTTCATAAATAGGAAGCAGATTCGAGAGTAGGTCACTTACAAAGTTATGCATTTGCCTGTCACATGACACTCACTTCCAAAAAAAAAAGTGTCCACTTTCTTTATTTCAAATAATCGGTGATTGATTATTATGCAGATACAAACTATACATCAATAATACAGAAAATAAAACAAGTTTTACTAATAAATATTCTGATTATTCTAAGACCTTGCTTTGTATTCTGAAAATAGGTGTTAACTACCAAAATATGCATTTAAAGGCACTCTGTAGGCCTACCATTGAAATACATGTATCCCTAGGCTTTGAAATAAATTTATCTGCAAAATGCATGATTATTAGAGCAGAAAAAATCTGTGGCCTGACTAAGTTCGACATATATGTTGACATGTACCGTATTAAGTCAACTACCATTATGCAAGGAGCGCATTCAACTGAGTGACGTGGTGGCCGAGATTCCACTGTTGAGCGAAGAATCTACGTAAAGATTAATTTTTTGGTTCTACAGAATATATCTATTATGGTAACAATCAGCGAGTTTCTCCTCCTCTAATAATAAATCATTGTTACCATAACAGGTAAATTACGTAGGACCAAAACTTAATCTTTATGCAAAATGCATATCAATCAACATGGGGAACGAAAATAAGCTAAGTCCGCGTTATAATTATGCCAACTTATTGAATAACTTATTTTTGTGAGACGAAAACTTTTCAGTCTATGCACACATGTTCTGCGTTTCTGTGCTACAAATAAGTCAGTATGATCCACTGATGACAAAGTGTCGACATTTCCAGTGACATTTTCAATTAAAATTCATTCTGTACCTTATTTCGTTTTTAAGATTTACTGTTCAGGACAATCATTACGCTTGTTTTTTCAAATATTCACTAAAGCAATATTGAAGACATTGAAATATACTTTTCTGGGAAATTGTAGGGCCCTTAACTTGCCGTTATTCGCCTCGACCCTCACGAGCGGGCTCATAGATGTCGCTAGAGCCGAGAAGCATAGAGCATTTAGTTCGTCAGGGACAATGCAGAGTGCACTACAGGCTCTGGGTCTACATTACACTTGTAATGAATAAATGAATAAATGAAGATTATGATAATCACGACGATGATGTTGAAAAAATTGTTGAGATGTCACAAGAAAACCGGAAGCCGAAGAAAATTCTATGTTGTCTGGACCGCGTTTGCCCAATATAACTTATCAATTCAGGGTGGAGAGGGATGTAAGGATCTGAACCCCAGCCCCCTGGTTTATAAGCTCAGGTCGCTATCGGATTTTAAATATAGCTTCTATATGATTGGAAAAGAGAGAGGTATCCTACATCTGGGAAAACAAAAGATCTCAATATCGTTACTGATGTCGCGACGCTGTTATTTCCAGCGTGACTCCGGCTCTTTGCTTACGTCTTAGGAAGTGAAGGCTCTATAAAGTCTAGATAGGTAGTATCGTTCCCCATTTTTGTTCTTTCGTTCCCGAGCTGCCATACGAGGAATCTATTTGCCACACCGTTAAACATTATCATGTCGTAGCTCCTATGATAATAAATCAAACGCACTGTAATTCAGCAAATAATTGAGCGGCAAATAACGTCTTCGTATGCTGTCTGCGAACGCCAACGAAAGAGAAAAAATGGCGGGCGATTATATTAAGTATTTATCGAGCCTTAAGAAATGAATAACGTCTTCATAAGCGAATCACAAGACGCACAAGTTTAAATGTAGCCGACCTGCAACGCGATTGGCTGCCGGAAATTAAAGCGACGGGACTATACATCTGGCTATTGTTACTAGCTTTCAACGTCGCTGTTCCGATCGGACAGCCAGTTAGCTCATACAGAAATGTAGGTCGACTGAAGAAGCGTTGGATGAATGAGGAACACATTCATTAAACCGAAATAAAGATGATCAGTTCTAATTTTCACTGATGCTCATGCTGCTGCTGCTGCATATGATGAAGATAATGATGATGATGACGATGACGACTATGAGAGTAGTAGTTGTGATAGCTTACTTAAATGATTTATTACTTCAATAATTAAGGTTTATTTATCTTTACTGTTGATGTGAGAGCGTCGCGGTTACAATGGGATAGTCTAGTCCAATCAAGCGGTCTGTGGATCTATTCCCGCCGTTAGCAATGCAAGAAATTTATCTTCCGTCTACGGCAAGCATGTCCATTTAATGAGTTGTGGTGCTAACGTGACTTACAAGGTTTTAACACTGTAAGACGTAATGTTTCCTCCCTCAACCCCTTCCATTACCCCCGCATGACAGAGAAACAATGGCATCAGTGACGCTTGTACCTTCGCAATGTCTGTATCGAAATCGTGTTATTTATTACACACGTGCGTAAATCAAGTTCTTTACGGTGAATTACTCATTGAATTGATGTAGGAACAACATAATTAATAATTAGTTAATAACAGTTCATTAGTATCCATCCATCCATAGTGTTCTGTCCAAGGGCGGGACTTTCACTGCAAGCCCAGCATTCTCAAGTCTTTACTATTTTTTGCCTTCCTTTTAATGTTCTGCCTATGATCCATATACTGTAGAGACCGGCAAATCAGATAAGACTCACGCCCGTAACTGCTTGCCGTCAGGCTTGGGTTCCGGTGGCGCTACAAAGCAAGTTAACTTTTAAGACTGAACCCATTCAGCCCGGGTTTTATAGGTTCAGTCCAGGCGGGACCCAAGAAAGCCTGCCTATTTGCTCGTATTATAAGATAGAGTGACTTGCATTCACGGAAGCCAGTCTGCGCTGGTTAAGATGATATAGTCCACACCTGTGGAATAACAGTCAGCGCGTCTGAAAGCGAAACCAGTTGGCTCGGGTTCGATGTTCGATTCCCGGTCGGGGCAAGTTACCTGGTTGAGGTTTTTTCCTGGGTTTTCCCTCAACCCAATATGAGCAAATGCTGGATAACTTTCGGTGCTGGACCCCGGACTCATTTCACCGGCATTATCACCTTAATCTCATTCAGACGCTAAATAACCGAAGATGTTGATAAAGCGTCGTAAAATAACCTACTAAAAAAAAGATGATACAGTACTAGTTTGAAATCTAAGTCGCTGACTAGTCGGACCATTCGCTGACTGGTTGCACCAGGGTTGGGCGTCGAGAGCGGATCCAGACTCTAAACGGGGACGCTTAATATTCATCCGTCACTGAATCAACGCTGCGCGGTGTTCGGCGGGGAAGAAAGGGGATGAAGAGAAATCATGTGGCTCCCCGTGAGAGAGTAGAATCTGCTCTTGCTGCCCAGCTCTTGGCTTTTTTTTTTTTTTTTACAGGTTTTCAAAGATTCTTTACATCTTTGAAAGAAGCCTATCACATGCATTTTCCTTCGGATGGAGACCAGGTAAAGACATTTTATAGGAGTATCCCCTCTTGATACCAAGACGGTAGACCCACATGGAGAGACATCAGGTACAGCTCCATGCTTACAAATCCTCGGCACTAGAATGAGATAATGTGGTAGGCAAGCGCCTACCGCTTTTTAACAACGGAGGAAAATTCGGTACTCAACTTGACAGGAGGATAAGTGAATCCTGGGGCCGTTCTAGAAGCTTCGACAACAAGAAAAATTCCGGGACCGAAAAGAAGTTTTAACACTTTAAAAATCTATCGTCTTCAGTAGAGTTTGAAACGTGAAATATTATTACAAAGCGAATTATGGAAATTACTCGACGAATGAGGACGAAAATACAACACACATAAGAGGTCCATAATTGTGATGGACACAAGGTCGTGTGTCATGTTACTAAATCCTGACTTTCAATGCTCTAATGTTGTTTAAAAATCGTCAAAAGAGAAGGACACTGGCTAAGAGTTCAATTATTCAATTATGCTGTTGCTAATGCATTGCTGTGCAGTAAGATTGAAATGCATATTTTAATCGAAAGCGACAGCGGGGTAAGGAAGTTCTGCTATGATAGACGGTTCAATATGAAGGTTGCACGCAAGGTTCTGTTTAATATCAAGGATAACGTATAAAGTCTTTCGGAAGTAGGCCTACTGGGTATTTAATAGATGAAATAGAGTAAGAATGAACGGAATGAAGCTCTCAGTTGTACATTGTAAAGCATTGTAGACAGCAACGTCAATGGGGGAAATGGTAGAAGAACATTTAAAGGTAGCACGCAAAAACGCTCCTTGTAAGAGAGATTGGGGCTGAGAAACTGAATAGTCTATGTAAGCTCCAAGCCTGTTGGCCACTTCTCTCACTCCGAGTTTCTCCGTTTCACTGAAAGAACTTTGAAAATTCTCTAAAGGGAAAAGCCGAAAATGGACGTAACCTAATAGCTACCACATAAGGGGAGGAAGAACAGCAACAGGGCAGAATGGCCGAAGATGTTAAAATTCTGCACATCACGTGGGACGCCACAATCCTCGCCAGAGCTCTTACACTGTGCGAGTGATACTCGGAGAATACCAGCCGAAGTACCCAAGCCAATATGCGAAGCCAAGGTTCCTATTCTGAAGGCTTTAATTTGGAAAAATGCACGTCTTGTATAAAGATATCAAATACTGAAATAAAAAAGCATCAACATACATTGTTTATTGTTTAGTTAACTGTCCGAAGCAGGTCTGAACCTCACAAGTGATGCCAAGAAGGCACCACTTATGAGGCAACTAGGTCAGGAGATAATGGGATAGGTTGGCCAGTTCCTTTCCCCCCTCCATTGCATATATCGCCAACTAGCTACATATTACACTAGTCAGACATTCTTTAGTAATTAATACATCATCTTCATTGTTGTAATTGTTCATATACATAGACAACATTCCGAATGGCTGGGTGGTTTCTTTCAAGAAATGCTGCGATGCAATAACCTTTTAAAATATAAAAGATGGATTGTCAAATAGATTGGTCTTTCTGGATATAACTAATTTAATAAAAACAAATATTATTTTCCTGCTTAAATTTTATTTTATGTTGAATGGTAAAGTAAAGTAAATCCATGGCGCTACAGTCCTTTGCAGGGCCAAGACCGACCAGCCGGCTGCTGGCCTCACGTCCATATGCCGAAGCAGAGGTGGACGATCATCCAACCAGAATGGAGGTATCGTGTGGTTAGCACGATGATCTCCCAGCCGTTATAGCTGGTTTGCGAAACCGGGTAGGTCTATCACTTCAGGATGTATTACTCGACCAAGGCCAGTGGAGTCCTGCAGCCTGTAGCGAGCGCCACTTGTACTTCTCCTGCGTTCGTATAGCATCATCGCCATAGTTCACATTACGCCCGCGTCTCCACTCGCCTCGATCGAGTTATGACAAAGCTATTAAAATTCCCCCCCCCCCATTTCACTGTTGCCTAAACATGACAACAGCGCTTCCTCGTTTCCGTGTTAGGAATGCAATTAAATTTTGCACTGTTTATGTTGACTGTTGTTGATTGTTGGCAGTGAGCAATAACAAAGACGTCTGACAAGCCGAATGTTAACCTAATGAATGGGATGATTACTGAAATAAATACTCGTTTTATATAGTTATGTCATCTCCATCGAACATTCACAACTCCTTCACATCGTTTAGGAGATGGAGTTGAGTTTCATTAGCGAAACTCCGTTTTCCTGTATTGGCATTACTGACCAGCCCAACTAAAGCATGATGCACATAGGCCAAAAAGCTATGCGTTCAGGTTATGTAGCAAAGATCACATATTTTTTTCAATAACAGAAGAATCAACTGTAACAACAGACGGAGTTGAGAACAGTAATTGCACGCATTCAAAATAGAAATATTTAAATATAATTTATCTTTGAGTATGGAATATAATTTACAAAACAATACGTGAAACATCAGTAGTCACCTCGGCACAACAAACGGCATCATGCCGACTGACAGACAAAAATAGTGAGACGGAGTTGAGAATAAAAACTGAAGACAGATTTTTACCTCAGTATTCAGGTGTACAAATTATGTTAAAAATTGCACTAACATATGGGCAATGACTATCAGTGTTAATGCCATATAACTCTCTATGTATATTCTATATGTCTTAAGCTATGCATTGACAGTCTTGGTTCATTTTCGACAAGAAAGTGACATACATCATTCTTGCAGTGGACTCTTCATATTTGTACTTCTCTAAACTGTTGTTAAAATAAAATAAAATAAAACAAAACAAAACAGTATGTTTAATACGTCGCTAAAGCCTAAATCCTCAAACTTACATACTTATAAAGTGTATTTTGAACGCGGGACGGAGCATGAGAATCAACATATTTGCTACCATTTATAACAAATAAACGTGCATTACTGTATTTTGAATAAGGATGCGTGTAGTAATTAATGTAGTCTGTAATGACTTTTACAGAATGACGTTACCCCCACACTCGGAGAAATAAATCATTAGGGATTGAAAAGGACAATCTATTTGACAACTGGTCGGAAGAAAATAGGATGGATCTGCTAACATATTACGCATAGGTTGTGTATTCCACTTGATCAATGTTGTAGTACAGGGGTGCAAAACTGTGCTACAATTGTGGCAGACGTCACAAGCCGGAACACATAACTCATCCCTTCCCTCCAACCCTCACGCCATTGGACATGGTAGGGGGAGAAGAGATATGTATTCAGTGTGCTTGCCAAACGTCACAGATATGTCATTTAAAAACCGGAGGATTGTGGACGTGGAAACAAACTCTTTCCCCAAGCTTCCACCACTCTCTTCCCCAGTTCTGCATCCTTGTTGTAGTATAAGCTTAATCTGGACAATGAAAGAACAAGTGAAGTATTTACTAACCAAGAGATTACGGGTGAAATTGATGCAACTCCAGTAAGGGGCAATTTTTGTCGTGTGACATTTATTTTTACTCAATCCCTGATACTTTACTCGTAGATACGGAATATAAACAAAATCCGCTCAATAGTTTAAGAGTACTGTGTATATAAACGGATAACCTAGAAGGCAAACGACATGAGCAAAACCATTTCTTCGGGTGAAAATGATGAAAACGTATAGACTATTTCCAAAAAAAATTTAAATAAAGTTCTTGCAACCAAACAGTTTTTCTTATTAGATAATAAACAATTAAATTCTTTCACAGCTTAACCACTGTAAAACGCTGAAATCTCTAATCTTCGTCCTGCTTGAACGTCAAAGCAAGAGCCCCTGTGTAACTTGGCATTGAGAGATGCTTATTAGGAAAATGAAACACTCATTTATTTGATAGAACAGAGTCATAAATCAACCCACATAACCAGCAGACGCGCTTGTAAATGACTGCATTATCCAGACTTCATTATAAAAAGTAGTTATCCGCAGAACCACATAACTACCGGAAATTCCTGTGCCATGGAACATGTCGAGAGACTCTCATTGCGGGATTACGGGCATAATGGATGGTTGACGTACCATACGCGATATTTATTGACTGCCGTATTAACAAGTTACGGTAAACTGTACAGTCAATTAAAATGAATATCTGCAATAGCTGGATTTCGTTATAGATAACAGTGCGATGCTCATGAGACCTTACTGACGATCATAATTTGTAGCTTCTCCATGTCTTCAATTCTTTTCATCTCTACCGGAAGTGCAAAGAAAACAGTTCATATTATAAGAGCTCTCGAACTTTATTTCCACACCTGATAAACGTAGGAGTAGAATACGATAGTACAGTAACTCGTCCACGGTGAAATTTCAATTGAAGGGGTGAATGGAAAAAGGTAGCATTAGAAAAAATTGAGAAATTAAACTGAAATAGTCATTTTGTAGATTGTTGCTTAAGCTATCCAATGTGTGTAAAAAGGGGAATATTCCAGTCTCGTATCATTATTAAAACCAGCACTGAAGCTTCAATTGAGTGGAAGAAGGATAACATTTCAGGAATGTTATCTTTTTTCTACTCAATATGGCATTGACATAAATCCTAGGTCATAGTTTTCTGCCATGTGACAGAACATTTTCAGTCATTAAACGATAAGTTCGAAGATTAGATCGGATTTACTCTCCAAATCAGTATCATCACATCATTCGAAATGTCAGGAAACACAACCCCACCCATAACAAGTAAAGAGGCTTCAAAACAATCAGGTACTCAACTTCAAACACTGGTGGCCAAATATTTCAAGCAAACATGTAAAGATATTGAGAATGAAAACCTGATATTCAACATCAGTACGTACAGGCAAACTTATATTCACTCAGAAGATGAAAGGCTGTGTCGAGGCTTCAGAGTACATTGATGGTTTGCACCATGGAACATTCAGGTTGAAGGAACAAGATCTTGTGAAGCATATATCATGGAAAATTTGGAATCAACATCAAAAAGTTAGACATCTCAAAAGTCGCGCACTACATATCTAATAAGTACAAGTCATTCTATGAAGACATCCTCAAGTATCCAACTTCAAATACAGCAGATAGTGATAAGGATGAATAAAGACTCATATTATGGTATCATTTTATACAGTAAAACCATTTTCAATTGTTCTTTGTAGTATTAAACATTTAATTTTTTTAAATTTTAGTAGGTTATTTTACGACGCTTTATCAACAGCTTAGGTTATTTAGCGTCTAAATGAGATGAAGGTGATAATGCCAGTGAAATGAGCCCGGGGTCCAACACCGAAAGTTACCCAGCATTTGCTCATATTGGGTTAGGGAAAACCCCTGAAAAAACCTCAACCAAGTAACTTGCCCCGACCGGGAATCGAACCCGGGCCACCTGGTTTCGCGGCTAGACGCGCTAACCGTTACTCCACAGGTTAAACATTTGTCACAAAAAAAAAACCATTATAGTTAATAATTGTATGTGTCGTCAAAACTTTGAGCTGAAAAAGAATAATATTCCAACACATTTAATCTATACAAATAATAAATCTGTAGCCGAAATTTTTCTGGTAATTTTCGATTTTCCAAAAATAATTGGTCCTAACATATATAATTAACCACCCTGAAACCAAAAATCGCTTTTTTGAAATTTTTGTTTGTCTGTCTGTCTGTCTGTCTGTATGTTTGTTTGTTACCTTTTCACGCGATAATGGCTGAACGGATTTAGATGAAAATTGGAATATAAATTAAGTTCGTTGTAACTTAGATTTTAGGCTATATGGCATTCAAAATACATTATTTAAAAGAGGGGTTATAAGGGGGCCTGAATTAAATAAATAGAAATATCTCGCTTATTATTGATTTTTGTGAAAAATGTTACATAACAAAAGTTTCTTAAAAATAATTTGCGATAAGTTTTATTCCTTAAAAAATTTTGATAGGACTGATATTTAATGAGATAAATGAGTTTTAAAATTAAAATAACTGCCATCTAAGGCGGTGTATTGAAATAAAAAACAAATGACTTCGTCTATAAGGGGCCTTGGACACAACAATCGAAAGCTATGAAACATAGCCTACAGACAATGTTTCTGTGTTTGTATGAAGTAATATCGGAAGCTAAATTAACCGATTTGTATAATTAATTATTATTTCATCATTGGAAAGTGTAGTTTCTCTGGATGGACATAATGCTATAATGTTATTACAGTAACTTGTGAGTGAATTGAGGACAGGTAAGATTAAAATAGCTTCTTATGCACAGAAAACTTGATAGGTTATTCTGTATATTCATTTCCTGTATTTCTTAAAATAATGTTTATGAACATATTCATTTTTATCTCGGAGAATTAACGAACAACGAGAGTGTATTGATTTAATATGCGGTGATAGTACGTTAGCTTACCAATGCATTATTTTATAATTCAAATTTTAACTATGCTCAATTGAATCGTGTTAAAATACATAAAATATATATGAAATAAATGCAATGCAAAAAAATTGGGTAATGAGCCAAGCAGATTATGTTGCGCTGTTGTAAAATAAAATTTGTTCCTCCTGAGATTCAAGAGCTCCCACAACAAATTAAAAACTTTCTAATTCGAGTACATCCGTTATCAACACACTTTTTTACATAATATAATATAATATATAATATAATATAAACATAATAATAAATCTGTAGCCAAAATTTTTCTGTTAATTTTCTCTTTTCCAAAAATAATTGGTAATAACAATTAAGAAACATGTTAAAGGAATTGTCATTGCATCAAATGAGTGGTCTCTGGATCAAAATGATAGCATTTTAATATTTTAAATACAATTTAAATTAAGTAACATATTAAACGATTTATCCTTCTATCAAACACGAATGTTCCCTGGATCAAATGTCCTATTTTAATTATGTAATTACTTTATATTTATTTCTAACGGGTGCAGGAGCGCACGGGTACGGCTAGTTATGAATAATTATTTTAAAAAATAAGTATTTGACTTCGAGATTGTTTGAGTGAGCACTTAATGACTAGTTCTACAAATTGCCTAATAGTAAACTTTGCCAATAGAACCCTTAGCTCTTTCCCTAAACGTATTTTTTTGTTTTCCCACAAACTAGAGAAGTTGGAATGGTATCCTTTTTCCACTCAACCGTTCAATTGCATTGTGCAATTTTTAATTACGCAACAAAAGTTGTGAACCATATTTACATAATAATATAAGTGAATAATAGAACAGAATTTGCAATGCAATTTTTTAGTTGCGTAACTTGAAAAATGGCACGAATAAAAATCGGGATAGGCTGTATCGGAGACAGCCGCAAGTTTTAAGTATGCGCGTATACGTCACTGAAAGAACTGCTGTTAAAGTAAACGTCAACGTCGTAAGCGATGACAAACAACATCTCTTCTTTCTAGATACTCTGAAAACCCTATACTTCGCTGTGCTGGGACTCCTGGAAGTAGCCATCTTGTATGCACTGAGAGTGAACACGTCGGTTGCTATAGTAACCATCGTTCTCTATCGTTTTCAACCAGTTGCTTACAGTATACACTCGTTCCCATTTGCGCTGCATATGATTCGACATTGTGAATTTTCCCTCTTCGCCCGCGAATTTTTCCAATTTAACTTGATTTCTGATTGTTGCTCAATTAAGATTATAGTCTGGTTCGTTACGAATCATTTGACACCGCAGCTAACGTTCTATCGCTTCGCATACTCGAGTTAAACTGCCTCTCTGCAGCGCGACCCACCAATTCGAGGCTCAACATTACTAAATGACGTCAACCGCTCCAACTCAAGGTCACGTTGGCTATATTGATCCTTCGTCTGTCGATCGTCGTTTACTTCATTAGAGTCAGTCCTGTAATTGAGAAATTACAGGCGCGACAAAACTCGCCTGAATAGGTATGTGTCGGCCGACTTCCTACATACGATGACAGCCAAGTACTGGTAACTGGACGAACTTATAGACGTAATCGCGTAAGAAAAAGTTGCATTTACTGTTAGCACACAAGACGCTATTTATCTCACTACGATGGTTTCATGAGTTATATTATTTTATAAGAATGTCGTGGAACTATTTTGATTATCTGTAGAGAAAACTAACGATGTTAGTACAAAATAAATACACATCAATGAGAAAGTCCATATTACAAACGGAATGTCTTGTAGTAACTAATATAAAAAAGGTTTGCATTTTTTAATTAATATAACGAACCTGAATTGACATTAAATTAATAATCAGTAATAGGCCTACAGACAGAGGTTGTATAGCCTAACAATCTGAAGTAAAACCCCTCAAAATATCTCAACATCAGGTCTCTCCTCTCTTTTCCTCCCTTCATGCCGTTGAAACATCAATTTCCAGCAATTAGCAATGGAAAAAGTCCAAACAGCTCAACCATTGGATAACACTACCAATCAAACACGTATGTACGCCAACCAAGGCACCAAAAGGAAGAAACCGGAAAAAAAAAAGCACAGGATCTTACTATAAATCTGAAATATTTTGATTTCATTCTCTTCAGGAAATACTGTCAAGACATCATCACTTAAAATAAGACGAACACGCCTACTTTCTCCTACAGACGTGTAAATACATCATGCAGAAACACAAACTCGTTTTGGCTAAAAATGGACTTGTGTGATTTTTCAAATAACCGATTAAATTATTTGTGATCACAAATCAATACGCAACAACTACAACTTAACCAGCAATGTAGACACAAGTGAAGTTATCACGTGACTAACACTGATTGGCTGGAAAGACACCACGTGACCGAACAAGCGAAACGTTCAAAAATGGGCCGCCTTCCAAAGCGACACACATAATAAATGGACATTGCAACTGATTTGTAACAGTTACAGCGAATTTCGGCCATATATATCCGCAGGGTGCACCATTCATTAAACGAACACGTGTAGGTTGCACAGAGTGAATTAATGACTGAGACGAAAATAGCCCCAGGTTGCCCGTTGCCATTAATCCCACAGATTACAAGTATAATCAGCCAATGCTTCGTGTATTTTATTATGTAAATTGTCTACCATCATCAAAAAAGTTATACTACTTAACGTAATTAAATTATTTAATGGTAAACGCAATTTCATGCCGATTAAAATCCCCGATCTATATAGGCTAAATTATTATTATTATTATGGTATTATTACAATATGATTACATTAAAAGCACGTGGTACTCTTTTAAGTTACAACCCGCTAGTATTTCATACAATTTGGCTGTATTTATACGGTAAAAACCGAGCAAAATTACGCGGACTCAGTGTTGCCAACCGTATGATCTGGATCGTACATGTACGATCGTACGAACCAACTCACGGATAGTACAGACCGAGTATTTAGTTCTGACAGCTCAGCGACGCGAAAGATGGGAAGTAATAGGAGTAGTGGGGAGAGTTCCGGTGTAGAGATAAGGGCAAGCGGTCGGTAAAGGAATGCAGTACAGCTTAATTGTACTGGAAACAAAGCTATACAGCATGCGTGACATCCGATCGCTCTGACTGCAGGCAACAGACTAACCTGAACATCCCTTGGCGTTACTTAATGGACTCGCCTGACCAAGGCGCACATTGTCGGCGACTGTCAGGACTAAATAATCGTACTGTATGCAAAATGTACGATCCTATCGGCAAATAGGAAAAAAAAAAAAAAAAAAAAACATAAAAAGGGGAATTTTAAAAACTTGTTACAATTTACAAATTTATACAAACGTATGTAGCTTCAGCATTATATTTCACTTACATTTTAAAAAATTTCAGCGCATAGCACTTCCTCGTTAAAAGTGCTGTACAGTCCATTGGCGCAACACAGATTTTCATAAACAATGCTCTCCTATGTCTCCAGGTCCAGGCGACAGCTTCATTTTCGTAGACTAAACCTTATTATAGGGACTCGTTAAGAAATCAAGTAACCTACTTGGTGCCTACTTGTGGCTATTCAAAACTGATGCAGACAACAATATTATTCTTCCTTCGTTTATTTTGAAACCTCTTCATAGTCTCAACAAAATTACTGTTGCCACGGAAGCATATAATAAATTGGTTGTAATGTTTTTTATTTTGTTGGGTTATTTTACGACGCTGTATCAACATCTCAGGTTATTTAGCGTCTGAATGAAATGAAGGTGATAATGCCGGTGAAATGAGTCCGGGGTCCAGCACCGAAATTTACCCAGCATTTGCTCGTATTGGGTTGAGGGAAAACCCCGGAAAAAACCTCAACCAGGTAACTTGCCCCGACCGGGATTCGAGCCCGGGCCACCGGGTTTCGCGGCCAGACGTTGTAATGTTTTGGGAACTCTTGAACATAAAAAGAAAATAAACATAGGTATTCGGTATACATAGAAAGGAATATGGAACAATCTGTAATAGTAATTCCTTGTGTCATTCGTGCTTTGGGATGATGCACGGGCAGAAAATAAATCAGGTAACATTTGTGATAAGTTTTGACGAGAAATAATGACAATATAGTGATAGTGGTTCTAGTAGCCCCTACTCCAAAGAAATCTACATCGAGTGTACTTCAATATGTATGTATGTTTGTAATGCCTATCCACTTCACTTTACGTGATTCGGGTTCCGCATATTGCGAATAGATGGCAGGACTGTGACCCATTTTCCTAGTTGTACACCACTTCGGCAAGCCACACTGTACATAAAATACGGAAAAAATTATATAGAAAATTATGGTAAACTATTCTTAAATTTACGTAAAGATTGGTTGTAGGCCGATAAAACAAACTGTGAAAGGACTAGATGTAGGTTCTGGTTCTTCTGTTGTTGTTCCTCCTGAGAAGGAAGTTGATGATGCCTTTCATTTTTAGCTATTCTTCTAAGGTAAACAGAAAACAGAATGTTTAAAAATCATATTTAATTTTTAGCAGTTATTTCCTTATAAGATCTTAAAAACCGTTTAGGTAGATAATACTAATAGGCTTTGTCTTATATGTTGTGTACGATCCTCCAATGATAAGTACGATATTTATGCGATCCATTCAAACCGCAGGGTTGGCAACGCTGCGCAGACTGAAGAAATGGGGGATATATTTTTCGTCCTCACTCAGGGTCTGGGCGTATTAAGAAAATATCCTACAAAATGCAAACTAACGTTTTATTTCCTTGTAAAAATATATGAATAAGCAACGCACAAAACTTACAAATTGGGAAATACCTTTTGGTAACGGATTCCGCAAATAGGATCTTGCTCCTCTTTTTTTACCGATGAAGGAATCGATACGTAGCCCTGAAAGTTGGATGTTTCTGAATTTATGAAACGGCTGAAAAACCAAGAAATACATAGCACCAATATTTATCTATGAGTCTTTTTATCTACAATAATGTAAAGGTGAACGGAAATTTCGTCCAAAGTAAAAAATCGTCCTGTGGTTTTTCCGGTCAACGACACTTCGTCGAAAATAGTAACGACAAGCAAAATTTTAGTTTAGCTTTATTTTGTCGTTGAAGGTATTCTAATGATTAAAATAGAATAAATTGATATGGTTATGTGACCTTTGAAGTTGGCGTCACGTTTAGCTTATTGATTTTTTTTTTCTTTTCTTTTCATAGGTATTCGTTGTTCACCTTGTCCCGCTTATATCCCCTTTTCAACATTACAATATTTTCACAATTTGTGAAATAGAAATGGTATTCATTCATTCATTGTGTTCTACTCAATGGCAGGGCTATCACTGCAAACCCAGCATTCTCCAGTCTTTCCTGTTTTCTGCCCCCCTCTTTGTCTCCGCATATGATCCATGAATTTTAATACCGTCTATCATCTGATATCTTCTTCTGCCACGAACTATTATCCCGTTCACCATTCCTTCCAGTGCATCCTTCAGAAGGCAGTTTCTTCTTAGCCAACGACCCAACCAATTTCTTTTTCTCTTTCTGATCAGTTTCAGCATCATTCTTTCTTCATCCACTCTTTCCAACACAGATTTGTTTCTTATTTTGTCTGTCCATTTCACACGTTCCATCCTTCTCCATATCCATATTTCAAATGCTTCTATTCGCTTCTCTTCACTCCGTCGTAATGTCCATGTTTCTGCCCATACAATGCTACACTCTACACAAAGCAGTTCACTAGTCTCTTTCTTAGTTCTTTCTCCAGAGGTCCGCAGAAGAAGCTCCTTTTTTATTAAACGCTTCCTTTGCCATTGCTATTCTCCTTTTGACTTCCTGGCTGCAGCTCATGTTACTGCTTATAGTACACCCCAAGTATTTGAAGCTGTCCACTTGCTCTACTGCCTCATTTAGAATGAGCAAGTTTACCTTCTTTACTTTTCTTCCTATGACCATGGTCTTCATCTTGTTGTTATTCAGCTTTATTCCATACTGCTTGTAGCTATCATTTAGCTCCAGTAGCATACCCCTTAATATCTTATCCTCTTCTGCTAACAATGCCTGCCATATCAGCAAATCTTATACAATTTATTCTTCTTCCTCCTACTATCACTCCTCTCATGTTCTGAAAACAGTTCTTCACTAAATCCTCCAAGTATATGTTAAACAGGGTAGGTGATAAAGGGCATCCTTGTACTCCTCTCCCGATTTCACTTCTTCCGTCATTTCTTCTCCTATCCTGACTTTGACTCGTTTCATATAAAGAGAAATGGTACAGGTAACCATTATTTTCTAAGATAGAACGTCCTTTCGTAGATTATATATTAATCGTGTCATTTTTACTGCAAATTTTAAAAACAATTTTTCTCAGTTATACGGTATTCAAGGATTTTCATAGGTGTGTTGTTAACAAATAGTCGCAACGATATTCATGGAAACGCTAGTTCAGAGAGGATTTGACTGAAGAGCTTCACCTGCAAGAATAAGGATTGAATAAAAGACATACAGGGAGAGAGTTTGCAATGTAATACGACTAGGGGAAACTTCAGAGGCTTCTATAATAAAGAACGAACAAATCTCTCCGCTCACGTCTTGCGCTAAGAGGAAAGAACAAACAATAATTGAGTTATTAAATGCTGTATGCAGCCTGCAATAAGGCTCTCGAGGGTAAACAGAGTATTAGGGGGCGTCGTACCTCTGAAATGCAATTTACGGCTTGGTGTTGGACATGTGATATATAGTGCTTATGTTTTTTTTTTCTCCTTTCCCACCCCACATCTCTTGTTTTATAAAGGAAACAAAGAACGTTTCCTGCTTAATGAGATTTGATCTGCTACTTAGATTTGCAGAAAAATCAGCATACAAACGCATATAAACAAGATAAGTGAATAATTAGCAACAATACAAACAAGTAGGTGGCGCATTGCAACAGTGTTGTAATTATATTCTAAAGTTGAAAGAATAATCGTATTATACTTAATGTGAATTGCATTGCAAAGTTCCCTGCAAATGCGGGAAGCTGCGTTGTATGTGAATGTCTTTAAAGCAGCGGTTACCAAACCTCGAACGGCAATGATTACACGCGAGAGAGAGTCTAAGAAGTAAGGAGACGGGGGAGAGGTACATGGCATGAAAACTACAAGCAGCGGTGGTTCGTGCACTAGCAATGGGTTCTTCATCAACCCTGCGAATAAAAACCGCAGGCTTTGCTGTATCAGTAATGTCACTACTGTCATCAAGAACCATTTAAAATGTATACAAATTTTCTTGCTTATTTTTAAATATTCCTCATGAATACAATCAGAAATTTCCTGAATTCTCTACTGGATATTTAGTCGAGAAATGCGCAGTTTTTCAAATTAAAAACTTTCATTGGACAAATTATTTCAGCCACCTTGATCATTACGCTTTTATAAAAACTCTCCTTCGTTGGAAGGCTTAAGAGAACGAGCTATTTCGTTCGCCAATAGATAGCTGGCTTCCTTAAATTTATTTATGTCATCTTTATCTTCATGACGATGATTTAAGGCTAACTGCACAGTTCTTGGAGTTTAATAGCTCGTTTCATTACTACACTAGCACGTAATATTCAATCAGTTTCTCTGCTGCTGCTGATAAAGCTATCAGTATTATTATTATTATTATTATTATTATTATTATTATTATTATTATTAAATCAATAACTAGTAAATAACTGATAAGGGAACGTCCACCGTCAGCAGTGTGACACAATTTTTATTATTGTATGAAATTTAGCAAGTTATTTCTTATTAATCTCATTTACCAAATGTATGTATATACTCTTTGAGAACTTGCAAAGTCATGTACAAAATTTTGTTAACAACAGTCGAACTTAATTAATCCTACCTCAATTTTTTTACACGTCAGTAGTGTGACAATATTTAGACTGGTGTGAAGTAGTAGAAAACGATTTGATATGTTACTACAAAATTGAAAATGGACTAATTACAGTGATTGGTGACACAAATATGAGTCTTTCAATGTATCTTGCATAATGTTTTGTTTAATTAACTACAACTATTTTAATTATAAAAAGTATTTTAGAATATAATGTGCGTCAGTAGTGTGACGTCAGTAGCGTGACTTCCAATTGCATTTTCTATATGATGTGCAAGACAAGTGTTCTTACAACCAGGGACACACTCTTCTTTACTTGTGATGAACTGGACGCTTTCTCCGCCTCTTACGGACTTCAGGGCGAAGATACTCTTCCAATTCACTGGAGTTCTGCGGAAAATATTTATATTTGATCTTATAGGCTGACACAGCAATAACATGTTGAATTTTTTGCGTCCTCGTAATAGGTAGGGTATTTTCCCAAGCTTTACCCAGCTTCTGGTCACAGAATTTATTTCTTCACTCTTAACATGAAGCACATTTACTCTGAGTGAGCTACAGGCTCGAGCAAATGTTTCAGCATCTCGCACGGTTACCTTTCTGGCTCTAACCAAGTTCCAAACCTTTCGTTTCACTACAGCACCAATACCATCAACGGCACCTTTGCCATGTGACGTGGCAAAGAATTTCCAAGTCAGATTGGACAGATTGAACTGTTCTTTGAGAAGAGTAATGTTTGAAAAGTTATATTTGGACTTGAGTTGTCCAGCACACCCATCAGAAAATATGTTAACATTCTTCATCGCTTCATTTTTCTTTTGATGGTTACAGACAGGTATTTGTATGAAATCTTTAATGGATGCTCCATATCCTGGAAGGACACCTGAAATCTTCTCATGAAGATTAGAGAAATTCTCATGATAGCGGCATACACACATTATGTGGATACCCCTGTATGGTTTCACATATGGAGGGCGCAAAGAGGCAAACTTGCTACGACCAACTTTCTTGTTTGGATATTTCTGCAGAAAAGATTATGGACTTCCCTAATTGGATAGAGAAGGTGTCGTCGTGCTGTTGTGATGAATCTTTGTGATGAGACACCCTTCAGACTTGAATCAACACGACTGATCTATCATTTACATAAAATTCTGTAATGAGATTAGTTACATCATCATCTTAATAGCTAATACTTTATTTTCTAATGGAACACCGTATTTTGTGGCTAATTTTACAACCGTAGCCCTCTGCTTCCTCGGAGACAGAGGCATATTTCTATCAACTTTCTTGAATGCCTTTCCCAATGCAGATGGTGAAGCCTCACTACTATCCTCGAGTAATTCTTTATTTTATTTTTTTTATTTTTTCGTTTTTCTCTTTTTTTCTGTTTTTCTGTTTTCCACTCTTTTAAACTAGTACGTACACAACACCCGTGCCGAGGCGGGACTCGAACCCACAACCCTTCGGAACAAGCGATAGAGACATGCCGTGCCCCTGCCGCTTGAGCCATCTGGGCCGGCTATTCAATTTGTCTTCTGCTTCCTAATCGCAGCCTTAGATTTTCTTATATTCCGTTCCTGGATAGTTTCTGTCGATTTTCTCTTCTCTCTATAACGCTTATCAATGGCAGCTCTATGGCGTTTGTAGTCTTCATCATTCTTATTTTTTTCTGCATATGCCCTTTGTATCTCAGCTCCAGTTTTAGTCATTCTAGAACTTTAAAAATAATAAAAGATGAAGTAAAAATATTTAAATTAATCTACAATAACCTAAGTTGCTTGTAAAGTTATGTTAAGTATGGATTCAAACTGAGGTACTTTTGCTTAAATATTTCACACATAATATAATACAATATTTACTACTTGTTATTAGGCTAGTAGACTCAATAGAGCAATTTTTCAGATGATATAGCACTGAATGCACTTCAAACAGCAGCAGCGTCAGTAGTGTGACCAATGTTTGGACAATTATTAAAAAAAAACGACGTTGCTGGCGAAACAACTTTTTGCACCACCTATGGACCACTGAATAGACTAGCATTTCTTAAAATTACCAGTAAATTGCACCAGTAATAATCTTATTACGGAAACTTTTAAAATATTTTGTCAGTAGTGTGACATGAAGACAACCATTTTCAAAATTAAAAATATTAATTTTCCTTATAGTGTACTTACATGAAAGGATTATATTTTTTAAACAGAAGATAGAGTGGATATTTTGATGCCTAAAAATTATGTGTGCCTCACTTATTAGACTTCTGCACATAACGTGAAATAATGTTATGAATTGTCATAATGCTAGGTGTTGGACCATGTCATATTTCTTATAATGTAGTGTCCAATACATTCTTAAAATGAAGAAAATTGATATGTAGCCTAAAAATAGTAATTTAAAGCTTTCATTTGAATTATATAATACGTAGACGAAAATATATTTTTATTATTTTCATTTTTGGACATTTTCTCATGGACGTTCCCATAACAGTCCTCAAAAGATTAAAAAATAAATTAAAATGGAGATATGGCGTAGTAATTATTTTATCGTTCAAGGAAAGATGTAGGCCTACATATTGAAGCATTATGGTAACACTTGTTCATAAATATAATAATAATAATAATAATTCTAATAATAATAATAATAATAATAATAATAATAATAATAATAATAATAATAATAATACCTGTTATGCCTGTGTATTCAGCGCAATGCACTGTAATGTTGCTTTTACACAGGGTGAGTTTTAAGTCCACCGACAAACTTCAGGGGATGATTCCTGACTGAAAATGGAGCAAAAAAGTTCATATCACCCTGTGTCCGGAAATGCATACTTTTCACAGTAGATGGCACTGACGAGATTCTCTCATAACTTGCAGTGTGCGTTTTGTTTGTTGTAGATAGTGTGATTTAAGCAACGTAGAAGCACAATGGTTGGGTGTTAATTCCAGGAACAAGCCTAGATGATGTTCGTATGTGTGGTGTGGGTGATACTGTCTGTTAGGTACGTGGCTCGGTTCATCCTTGCTCCTTCTCGACAGTTTCCACCTGCTTGGTCATACTCGAGAGTTAGGTAAACGCAGTTGAAGAGATCATTAAAAATTACACCCAGCTGAAGAACATAATACAGGGCACGTATAAAGACCTTTCCGGTTTCGAACACATGTAATTTACGATCTATGAATCTGAGATGCATGAAAATAGCACCGATGGGAAGAGAAACTCAAAACGTTTAGTTGTGGCAACATTGTTTTCCTCCTCATAAGAGCGCATATAACCAAATGTGTTCATTGTTGAGGCGAAATAGTTGCTATAGAGGACAGAAAAGCTTGATTTTCATGTGAACCAGTCTGTTACTAATGTGCAACGGCATTACCGAACAAGGTTTGGTGCAGATCCATCCAGTGAGCCTACAATCCGTAAATGGTACACTGATTTTATGGCAAGATTCCTCGCAAGCGGTTGAGGTTTCATCCGTACCGACTACAGTTGCTGCAGGCCCTAAAACCAGAGGACAAAGTGCTATGAAGAAATATCTGCATAAGTATGCAGACTTTAATTCAACACGATGATGAATTTATACGTTCCGTGTATTTTTCTAACTAAGCAACTTTTCACTTTCTGGTAAGGTGAACAGACATAACCTCAGAATCTGAGGTCGGAAAATTCGCATACCTACGTGGAACTTGACTATAGGCTTGATATTTACCGTGTTACCAAGAGGGGACACAATGAACTAAACTGTTTGAGTTTCTCTTTCCATTGGTACTATTTTAATGCACCTCAGATTCATAGAACGTAAATTACATGTGTTCGAAACCGGAAAGATCTTTTGTAGGAGCCCTGTATTAATAAATATCATTTGAAACTGATTTTTCTGTTTCAAAATTATCCTAATCCGACGAGTTTTTCAAAACTGTCCTTTCCCTCCGGTTTGCTACAAAACTGTCCTTTTCCAAAATATTATTCAAAATATCTATAACTTTTAGGAGAATATTTATGAAACGTCTGGAAGCAATTTATTTCATTGCAATTTTACACCACAAGAATGTTTCTTTCATTAAACACTTAAATTTCTCGTGTTACAAGATTTTCATGATCAGTGGAAGATCATCTTTGATGGATAACAACAGTTTTGCAAATCAATTGCGCATATATTTTTCTATTAGAAATTTTACTCTCAGCTCGCCTTTACCTTTGCATAAAAATCTTGTCTTCTTTTGAAGATCTCATATAAATGAAAAAGCAGCAGTGAGAGCTGGCATCTTGTGTCCTTATATCCTTTCAAATGTAGCTGTGGGATGACCTGCTAATTTCCTACAAGCCGAGTGTTTCCACACTCATTTCCTACAAACAGGAATACATTCCACCTGTTAATGAAGCTATTTTAAGTAGGCAGAGCGACATCGTTTGATCAGCCAGCGGCGCAAATCTCTTCCTCGGCATCTACATTCGTGATCCGATGCATGGAAAACACGTGTAAATCAGAGCCACTTATGTGTAATTTAAATTTTCCAGTTTCACGAATAACAATGAAGTGGGTGAGTATCGCCCTATAAACGTGAATATAAACTGGATTATAGCTAACTGCGCCAACCAAATGGACAAGAATCATGCAACCGGTACAAGATCGCATCTCAATCGCTTCAGAATTTATTAGTCTACAAAGGAGTAAGACGCAATCCGGCTATCAGATTCCAATTACTGTATCATGGGTCGTCAGATAGTAACCAAAGAAATTAGTAACATGAATAGGACACGTGCTTTCTCACCAAGAGTTTCACTAGAATTAAGTTTTTTTAAAATCATTTTCAATGTTTATCTTATTTAAATATTATTTAACAGATTATATCACAAAATAATACAGGGACATCACTTTATTTTTACCAACATTTTTAACATTAACCTGGCTATACTCGGAAACACTGTTGCCCCCTTCCATTACAAGAGTTTGATGTTACTAGTGCAATATACAAACAAATCAGTTTACTAGGTATAGGAGGAGAGAAAAGTACTGTATCCATTTATGTTGTAGGGAAATACGATATTGCGATTTTCAGTTTGATCACCACTTTTACGGAATTTATCAAAATACAGCAGAGTAGTAACATTTTTTTTTTTCAAAAACTCAACTTTTCAGGTAGCTATGTTCGTTATGTAATGTCTACTTTATTTAGCATATTAATTATTGATGTTAACATACAATATAGAGAGTGCACTTAAATTGAGGGGGTCATAAGTAAAGGGCTGTAAGTGCACTTAAGCTACTTTTGAGAAAATGGGGTTTAAATATTTAAGCTTTCGTAAAATCTGTGAAATTTTTATTTAAATTTTAATATGTGATGCGATTAAAATATCCCTTTGCCACTAAAATTTTAGATACTTTAGCTTACACTGGATGCACTTAACTCATGTTATTACAAATATCACTAGCATTCCTTTGCTTCTAGCCACCTCAATTCAAAATAAGCTAATCTGAATTTTTAAACAAGTTGCTGAAAATGGTTGCCGTTCATTACAATGCAGGCTTCAGTTCTTTACGCATATTATTAAAAACATTTTGAAGCATATTCTCTGAAATTGGATTTATCATTTCTTGAATATAATTTTTTAGTATGATATTATTAATGTAGGTTCTTTCTTCTATAGAAAACTCAACCATATTTCTGAAACACACTATACACTGCTTGAAGACTTCGAATGCAACAGCGGCCGTAAGTTTGTGTGTCTGACGGGAGCAAGGACATTAGTGAAGGGGTGGGAGTGAAGTACATTCAGAAATGCAGGTACAATAAAAATGCAAGTAAAAATAAAATGATGTCCCTGTACAAAAGTTAGTTTTGAGTAAATGCAAAATAAACATTTTAGAGTCGTATGAAAACTCAGGATCACCAAGTATCAGTAGGCCTGTGAGCCCTGCAGACTTTGCACTTGAACTTAGAGATGCGACAGTTCTACTGCTTGGTAGAGGATTAGGGAGGTTACAGAACTGCCTGTTTTTGGAAGTTACGACAGTATTATTCTAAGAGTGCGATATAGGTACCTACATACGTCAAATTATTTACAGCTAAGCAAGTTTCACTTTCATTGCCTGGACAGCATACAAAAGATCAGTATTTAAGAGGTATATTAAATAAAATAGGCCTATTGTTGTTTCCGTGGAATTTTTAAATAGTTCTTTAACGACACTGCATCAATTGCGAGATCGGTATAATATCGTCGGTTTCTTGGTAAAAGTGACCAAGTCACAGTGAACACTTCCAAGCTTTATGAAAATTTAAGATATAATTTTATATTAAAAACTAATAATATAGCACATTTACCTTCAAAATAACTAATTACTAACATCTAAAGAAGTACAGTTATCTTCGGATGGATCATTAAACCTTTAAATGCCTTTACCCAACAATTTTGCATTTTGGACTTGGTCACTTTTACCAAGAAACCGACGATATGTGAATGCACTTACATTAATCAAACATAATTTACACCACTGTACCCAATTTACAAATTAAATAGACTATAGTATTATAAAACAAAATATCTTGCATTACGACACACATCACTGTACATTTAAGCTTAATATTGTAAATAGTGTTTGATCAATGTAGGCCTACATTCTTTATTATAGTATAGGCCTCTATGATATGATATGATATGATACGATATATGATATGATATGATATATGATATGATATGATATATGATATGATATGATATATGATATGATATGATATGATATGATATGATATGATATGATATGATATGATATGATATGATATGATATGATATATGATATGATATATGAGATGTCAACATTTAAATCCATGTAATGTGGACCTCACAATTTGTATCCGGTGCCACAATTATATTCATTATAGTTATACTTTTTGTAGACGCTCTTACAATTTAACTTTCGACCCCATTTAGATCAATCAAAATTGACACTTTTATGACTATTCTTGATTTTCAGTACACTTATATCGGACACACAGTGTTTCTAATAATACTTATTACTAAAACATACTACACCATTGTCCAGTACGGTATGTTCGTTACTATGTCTGTTTCTTGTGTACATTTCATTTTCAGATCTCAGTAATTTTCTAAATATTGTACTTCATTATCCTAGCTAGCCTCCTCCGTCATACTCCTCACCTATTTTCATTATCTCTATCGATCTACTTAACTTTCTATTACACTCCTCTAATGCATTCAGAATTGACACTTTTATCACTCCGTTCTAGATTTTCAGTTCACTTAGACTATATCGAACACACACAGTTTCTATTAATACTTGTTACTAAAAAATACTAAACCAATATATTCGTTATTATGTCTGTTTCTTGTGTACATTTCATTTTCAGATCTCACTAATTTTCTACATATTATACTTCATTATCCTAGCTAGCCTTCCCCGCCATACTCCTCACCTATTTTCATTATCTCTATCGATCTACTTAACTTCCTATTACACTCCCCTAATTCATATAGGCCTAAATAGTAAACATAGTGTATCCTAATGTACATAGTATAAATAATTTAAATTGTAAATATTAGTGTAAATAATTAAGTGGTCCAAGTTTTGTTCTGCCCCACTTGACGAAATAAGAGTCGCATGAGCAGTCGGTCAAATACTTCGCTTGTGTTGTCTACTTAAAAATTCCAGTAATACTTAATCTTGTAGCCTCCTGGGACAAAGTACGGTTCTTACTGATTATATTGTAAAAAAGATCTCCCTTCCTCGCATTCCGTTACTCCTTTCTTTCTGTTCGGTTTATATCTATGTTGCAAGATTTGAATACTGTTTCAGAACGCAAAATTTATAGACTCTAAGTTAACTTCAACTGCTATACCATATTATACCACGAACTGCTACTGGTAATTTATGTACTTTAGTTTCATGACACGTGAGATTAATTTTCTTCATACTAATAACACCAGCTGGTTCCAGTTATATGAAGTGGTTTATGACTCTCGTAAGCGGTATAATGTGTTTGGGATACAGAAGTCGTCCTCCACTAAGAGCTGAAGCCCAATGAAGTGTGGTATTTAATATATTTAGAGAAAATCTGTCCCAATACAATCTTGTTAAGCATAACTTACACTTTGACACTCCGTCATTCGAACTCAGGTCGCCGCCGAGAATAACCGATGGCCTCATCGACCGGCTAATGATCTGTCTAAATCCTTTATTTTTGTTATAATTTAGTGCTCGTTATGTTTCAGCTTTAATAATATGAGGAACACACTAGGGTGTGCACTAGCAGATTCTCGAACTCATCTTTTATCTTAAGGAGATTAGATGAAATTTTCAGGATTTAATAGCAGCTCGCGAGTGTTTACTCAGCGGAATTGGAATCCGCGGCCTTTATAAACATTTTGCATTGGGACGCAACAGGTTCCGGCCCAGGAATGAATTAAGTGGCTGGGACGGGCCTATCAAGCTATAAGTGGTGTAACAGCTAACGTCATTACAGCGTTTACATAATGTTTGGTGTTGCCACGCTATTATGAAAACAAGTTAGACGAAATACGTTTCTGCATCTTAAACACCATGTTATTATGAAAATAACACCTCTACATTAACAGTCGGCAATCCGTATCGTGCTCTGTTTACATTTACATCTGATTCATATCCTATTCTACCAGCCATGGTACAGCAAGATGAATGTAGGACACTATTTTCTTATTCTTCCTTTTCTGCTTTTCATTTACTGTGCTCCAACCAGGAGAAAGTCTCAGGGGAATGAGTCGCAGCGGGGTAATGCTATGAATGAATGTTGATGTCATAAGATGTCGTAAGGTCACACGTGGGTACATGCACCTCCATTGGCTAACTCTCAAAGCGCAAACGATAACACTGATACACACATATTTATACTACCCAGTTACAAAATTAGATCACGGTTAATCTCCTGGTCTTTTAATCCCTCCATACAGGAAATAGCATATGCAGGAGAGCGCATGTTATTTAAACTGACGTTATAACGGTAATATTATCTATCTAATTCGCTCCACTATAGTCCCGTTGCTCTTATTTCCGGCAGCCAATCGCGTTGCAGGTCGACTACATTTAAACGTGTGCGTCTTGTGATTCGCTGAGGAAGACGTTATTCCTTTCTTAAGGCTCGATAAATACTTAATATAATCGCCCGCCATTTTGGCTCTTTCGTTGGCGTTCGCAGAAAGCACACGAATACGTTATTTGCCGCTCAATTATTTGCTGAATTACAGTGCGTTTGATTTATTATCATAGGAGCTACGACATTATAATGTTTAACGGTGTGGCAAATAGATTCCTCGTATGGTAGATCGGCAACGAAAGAACAAAATAACGAACGATACTATCTACCTAGACTTTATAGAGCCTTCACTTCCTAAGACGTAAGCAAAGAGGAGGAGTCAAGCCGGGAATAACAGCGTCGCGACTATAGATGACGCAATATTAAGCACATTTCTTTCACGGTTAATCTCCTGGCTGGAGAACAGTACTTAGCACAGGATTGAACATTCCCTAGCACCACCAACACCACCACCGCCACCACCAATCATCACTGTCTTCAAGGCCAGCGAATAGGGATTACAAAAAATGGACACTTAGCGAGTTTTCCTGTGTTTTGTTTCTCTGTGCGCCGGCGTTTAGTTCCACTTTCAAGCGCTAGAGGTTAGTGTAATCGAGCACACGCCAAACTCCGTGTATATCCAGAGTACCGCAATCCTTTGCGCCGGAAATGCCGATAAATCAACCATTGTTATTCCAGCACGCGCTATTCGACGTATATAGTTATACAGGGAATGAATGTAGCTTATGTAGCCTATATCAGAATCAAATATTTTCAATTTTAAGGGCCATGAACACTGGCCTAAGTTGGGTTTTACTTTAAATGTTCATATCCCAAGCGTGTTGAAATGGAATAACAATGGCCGCCGATTGCGCTACTCTGAGTATCCACGGACTGTGACACACGCTAAGATAATAATTCAGTATAGAGTTGAGACACAGGATCCAAACATCGCCTACCAGTAACGCTTTGCCCCAAATAAATTGAAGTTAACAGCTTTTCCTTATTGCTCAGTGACAAACTGGATGTAATACTATTTTTTTTATATTTTATATATAATATGTAAAATATTATAAAATAATATATAAAATTATGCATCAAATTTGTTCAATATTTATATACAATATTAATGTAGGTATATGGTTTTACTTCTCATAGGAGTTTTGTTTTTCCATTTTCAGCGTTATCAAATCATTACATATTTTAAATTGTTGTTGGAGTCAACTCTAGAGTCTACACATTACAGTTAATGACGGATTAATTATTTCATCGGTCCAATTTATTTTATTTGAGTACATAATGTACCTAGATGTATTAATTGTAAGTATTATATTTCCGCTGTGTCGACTGCTAGCTGGTGTGAGGTCAGTGCCAACTCCTGGGAGAAAGCAGAATCTCACGCTCAAACTGGTTTGAAGGTCATTTAAATCAGTCCTGCTACATCAAAGGTACCGAAGCGAAGGTCCATACTGTATAATTATCTATACGTTGTTAGGGCCGTGAACAGGATTTTTAAAAGGGGAGGGTTTTTGAAGAGGGAAAACATTTCGTTTTCATAAACTAGTTAATAATGAACTCTTAAGTAAACGATTTAATAAATACAATATCACGATTTGAAATAGTATGTACACTACCGGTTTAAATTTTTCGATCACCTATCACAACTATGGCTTTGTGGTTAAAACAGGGATTTAATTTTGAATATTCTATCATATCATAATGCTAGAGAGAGAAAATGTTTATTTTGTTGGTCTATTTAGTTTTTCCGATGTGTTTGTACATTGAAATAAAGTATATAGTTTTTATAGCTGATCGAAAACTTTTGACCGGTAGTGTATATTCGTACTTCCCATATTGTACATGACATTCAAACAAGGGAGGAGGGGTAATACTCTCCCAAACCTTCCCCTTGTGCACGGCCTTTAACACCCTTGCAATAATTTTGCAATGTTTCCAATTTCGTAACAATTACGTTTGGTTGGTGGAATTGTTATTAGCAGCGTCTCAGGCCTAATATGGAAAACTATAACGGAACATTATGTGGGGATTGCGGAAGAACCTGTTGATAATAATAAGGAAGTACATTTTTCATTATTAAAGAAGTAAACTAAAATAACATTAAAGGATTACGAAATTCATAGAAATATTACAGCACTACGGGTCTTTGCTATATAATCTACCTTAAAACACGGCATTATGATTAAAGAGTCGAACATAGGTCTAACCTAATTCCACGAACAAAATACAAAGATAAACAGCTGTTTAATGTTATGACGTATAGTATGTTTATTGATATGACGTCACTTATAGCGAGTCATTGGTACTAGTATAGCTCGCGCAAGGAACGATTACCGAAAAGCAATGGTGGTGTTGCTGTCTGTTTTGACGTGTGTATGTAGGCAAGCTGAGGGCGCGAGAGCTACGGGCCGATGGAAGTACTGTCTCTTCCAAGAAGATGAACAAATGAGGACATCGCTGTGGAGAAAAATTCAAAGCTAATTAAATGCGCAACATATGTTTACTAATGAAATAATAATAATACCGTGCGATACAAAATGAAATAATAATAATAATAATAATAATAATAATAATAATAATACCGTGCGATACAAGACACGCAATGGAACAAACTAAAATCGTAATGTAACTATCACAACGTAAGACTGATTCTATCGATGTCATTTCTCTTCCGACTGTACTCTTGAATATCATTCAAGCTATCTCGTGACCTCTCCTGTCGCCCCGCTCTTCCTTATCGCATTGTTTCATTCGCATTCCTTCCGTCGGTATTTCCTGCTTGCGAGACCTATAATGTACGAAACACTATAATTCGTTCGTGGAACACAAAGATACAACTCCATACATTACAAAATTTTTCACCACAGGGAGAGAGGTAGGGAGGGAGGTAGAGAGGGGGAAAGGGAGAGAGGAAGAAAAACGAAAGGGCGAAAGAGAGAGAATTAAGGATTTTTTTAGTTACTTTACAAATTCTGAAAAACATTCAACGACATTTTTAAGATAAAAAAAAAAACAATTGTCGAATTTACAACTGAATTTGAAAAGAGCAAGTAACTGAACTGGCGTTTGATATCTCATATTTTGCACATGGACGTTAATAGGAGAGGAAGTGAAGCGAGAAACTGCGATCTATACCAAAGCAATCGGGTCATGATTCCATCTCAAATTACGTCCATTATACATCCGCGCAGAAAGTTTGTATTGGCGAATTTTTCACATGACGTGCATATTTCAATACCTTTCATGCTCTGAATGCAAAGTTCATTTACTAACTGTGAAATACAAACAGGAAATTATATTTTTCACCTCTGGCATTAAACTAATCGGATTTTACACCTCAGGAAATATCTATAACCTATAAATAAAATTAAATGAGGCAAAACTAAAAACGTGTAAAGCAGTATTTTTTTTTTAATTCTACATCACACTTATCAACTCTTTTAAAATATATCTAAATATTTCTTTTCCATCGTGATTCAGTTTAGTCCGCTGGTGAGGTCCATCACTTGACAGGCAGCTGTGTTTTATACCAACCGAAATACTTAATTCGCACACTTATCAACTGTTTATTTACGTCAAAACTTGAAGAAGTCAATCTCTTCTGTTAATTTTAACATCAACTCACTGCCTCACTTCCTGAGCTGTTTCTTTGCGGGGCGAGATGCAGAGGGGGAGAGTAGGAGGAGCTGGGTACTGCATGTGCCTACTACCCTGCGTTCAACACATCGGCCTTTTCAGGATTCCTTTCGTCAGCTATGGAGCAAGATCAGCCATGGACAAGCGAATGTATAGGCTATCCCCTTACAAAACAAATTATGTCCTCATCAATTCCTTAACTATAAAAAACACTAATACCAGTGGTAGACTACAATCTCTACTCGAGATTATCAGCCTAATCGCGATTACGGTTTCATGTGTACACATCCGTAAACTCTTTCTTCTATGGCAGTGTTTCTCAAACTTTTTCCACCGCGAAACCCCTTTTAATCTAAAGTGTAACTGCGGAATCCTTGTAATATTTTATCAGTGTTTAATAATTAACAGACAAGTGAAAGCTAGTATCTCAATAATTCTGTTCAGCGGGACGAATGTATTTGCTTTTTAAGTCTGCACTCTGGTTTTATGGCGGAAAGTTGTAGTTTAATTTCTACTGTATTTCTGCATTTTGTCTTTTCGTTATTTTGTATTAGTGAACACATACGCAGAGAATCCAGTGATGAAAGTGATAAGTATTATGGGTATTTTTCCGTTTTAGATGTTCATTAAACATATTATTACGCATATTATTGGAATATTATTATTACGCATATTCTTGGATCATTATTATTATTATTATTATTACTATTATTATTATTATTATTATTATTATTATTATTATTATTATTATTATTATCGGTGGTTTCATGTTATTATTGATTCATATTTTCGTAACATTTCTATGTATTTTTTATAGTATCCATTAAGTATAAAATAGCCACCGGAGCAGCCCAGTTGGCTAAGGCGCTTGCCTATCGATCCAGAGTTGCGCTCGAGCGCGGGTTCGATTCCCGCTTGGGCTGATTACCTGGTTGGATTTTTCCCCGAGGTTTTCCCCAACCGTAAGGCGAATGTCAGGTAATCTTTGGCGAATCCCCGACTTCATCTCGCCAAATACCATTTCGCTATCATCAATCCCATCGATGGAAAATAACCTAGTAGTTGATACAATGTCGTTAAATAACCAAGTAAAAAAAAGTATAACATAACATTTAAAATCATATAGGGCTCACAGAACCCCAGAACATACTTTGAGAAATGCTGCTCTATGGTAATTCAGCAGTTGTCCAGACTGAACGAAGAGTGGCCTAGTGTGTACATACATTTTAGGAAATCGCCATTAGAGATAATAGCGATAGTGGTAACCACGACTGGAGTATCCAGTATTATAACCAGTAAAGATCCCTGCGATGGCATAGGATAATGTTCTCAGAACATGTAATATGCTGCCCTGCCGCATGCTGCAGCTCCCGTGCCGCTCCGAGCAGACCTAAGAGGCGTGGCTATAAGCACCAGGGAACTCTCGGTTCAGGACGTGAGACACGGGCAGTAGTCGATAAATTTTTCTTGGTGCCTTTATATTCTGAAAAAATGACGGACCTACGTGCAGTAAACCCACGAAACAGGGCTTTAGGTACTTTTCTCCCCTCCCGAAAGAACCAACGGTACAGTAAGATTATTTAGTCCCGACAGTCGCTGGAGATGTGCGCCTGGGTCAGGCGAGTCCATTTAGTTACGCCAAGGGGTGTTTGGGTTAGTCACTCGCTTGTCTTCGAAGGGATCGGATGTCATGCGTGCGGTAGAGCGGTATGTTTCCAGTACAAATAAGTTGTACTGCGTTCCTTTACCGACCGCTCGCCCTTATCTCTAATCCGGAGCTCTCCCCACTACTCCTATTACTTCCCCTCTTTCGCGTCGCTGAGCTGTCAGGACTAAATAATCGGTCTGTAACAGTTTTTTATTGTTCTCAAGCATGATCGCACAGTTTTTCAGGATTTCTGATGCTCAAAAATATTTAATCAAGTATGCAGACCTGGGAATAATGATCAAGATCCATTGTAAGAAGTGCAATGTAAATGTTATGAGGTATGCAAAGTAGGCAATCCAAGAATAACAACAGCAACATAGAGCTTTAAAATTCAATTTTCTCAAAACTTTAAATTTTCAGTTGTTTTCTTTTTGAACTGGCCCGTCAATATTTTGAAGAAAAAATTTCTGCGTGAATAGCATTTTGTTCGCAGATGGCCAGGTCTTACTGGTATAATAAGATTTGTAAATAAATGTAATATAATGAAATAAAGTATTGAAAAAGTATGATATGAAAATTTCTACAACTAAAACCAAGGTATTGACAATGGAAGAAAAACTAACTAGACGTGGAAAAACAGTGACAATAAAATTATCGAGCAAATAAGCGATTAAAAATATTTAGGCTGCATATTATCTAACCATACAATGAATTTATATTCAGAAGAAAACATGTAGAAATATAAACTAAGTGAATGGAATAATGAAGAAACATTTTAAGGAAAACAAGTCAAGATAACTTCAAATTAGATTGTATAATACTTCTTTATGAAAGTGAACCCTGAGTGCTCAGTAAAAAGGGATAGAAGCTGCTCGTACGCAGCTTTTGCTTACAGTAACAGACGTTGCAATAGGGAGGGATGCAGAACTGATGGAGAGGGAGGGGATTGGAGCATGGGAAAGCATAGGTTCCTTTCCACAGTCCACGAGCGTTGAATGACGTCTCCGTGATCCGTCCACAACCATGTGGCGGATTACAACAAACTAATGCGCATGAACAAAATGACGACCACAACAATTATAACATTAAACCTAGCTAAGAAATGCGGATTAAATCCATTACACAACTAATGGTATGTAAACGAATACTATACGTTTAAATGTAAGAAAAAAGATTTGAAAATATTTAAATGCAGAATTACTCAATTAAATTCTATTGGTTAAAGTGAACTGATAATACTAAACGTTTAAACAAAACATATTCTTGCTGTAGTCTTAGCAGATTACAAAAACTTTAGTCATGAATAAAAATACTTCAGTACTTCCCTTGAAAACATAGTCTATTGCTATAAGTAAATAGATTAAATACCTTATCATTTTATGTGTATTTAGGCCTCTATAATACGATTGTATGTAAAAATTAAAGCATTCTTAAGATTTTTAAAAGCATAAAACAACATAATTTCTAGCTTAAGTGAAATCGAGTAATAATCTTGTAATAAAATCTAAAACAAATTCAATTTCTCATGTGAATCTAAAGGAAAACCATTCCTATAATTAAGATATTAATGCAATGTGCGCCAAATCACTGCATTTTTTCACCAGTTTCGTTATATTAGGCTATAATTAATTTCCCATTGCTCAAAAACTGATATTTTCAGAACGACAATGTATTGAATTACACCACTAGACCTAGAATACAAACCCATTCTACCTTACCATATGAATGGCCAGCGGTACTGAGGGAAGGGATGAATGATGTAATTCGGCTTGTGACGTATACTACAACTGAGGCTCAGTTTTGCAACCCTCATTAGAAGATAAAATAAGAAGAGAATAAACTATAAATGAATTAAACACAAGCAATATAATGGATGACAAAATAGCTTATTAATTTAATTAACAACAATATGCAGAAAGAATACCTCTACAACGTTACTCAAGCCAAGATTTCCATTACCATCCTAAAGGACAAAGAGAATTGGACAGGTCCGGAATTAGATGGAAAGACTAGGTTGGGACGCGTTTGACCCATTTTTGAACAAGAGGAAGAAGAAGATGAAGAAGAAAACTGATGATTCAGGTGGAAAAAGTGACTTCTGAACTGATGAGGAAAAAGGGATGAACAATAATTCAGTCTTAACTTGAAATTCAACATCACACTACTATACGTTGCATGTTAAAGAATGGCTTTGTAACTGATTAAAAGTAATGATGTCCAATTAATATTCCGTTGAATACAGGATTATTCGCAAACGATTGCGTAGTTCTACTACAATTAGTTATCTGAACGGTACTGCGAGAAAGTAATTACACTGAACAACAAGAATTTTGCTCAGACTTAAAACAATGTGTCCCTTACGGTTTTGTATGCGCTGAATCCGAAAATGCATCTCTTTTCTTCGTATCACGTAAGGGTTTTGAGATATTCTATGATTTCACTTTTCGATAAGCGCTCCCCCAGGAAAAAAAAACCTATGTATTTTATGAGTTTATGACTTATTTCCGGTTTCTTATGGTTGTTGGAATTTTCTTTTGTACTTCTAATAAATAAACAGATATTGATCCCTTCTATTCAGTAAATTTCATAACAGTTCAAAGTGAGGTCTACGCAATGAACAAACAAGAAACAAGGGTGCGGTTTTTAGTAGTTAAAAGAAATATTGACCAGTTTGTGTGAAGACAAATTAAAAGAGGGCATTTTCATCGGTCCACAAATTCACGAAGTTATGGCTGACTCTTTGAGGAAAAACTTTCCGTTACAGAAAAACTGGCATGGCGTGCTTTCAAAGATGTTTGCTCAAATTTCCTTGCAAATTCTACGGCAGAATACTACATAGAACTTGTTGTGGAAACCACGTTAACTGCATATGAGAAAATCGGGTGTAATATGTTTTTCAAATCACATTCTTTACATTCTCATTTCGATTTCTTTCCCTATAACCTTGGAGCGGTAAGCGACGAGCATGGGGAAAGATTTCATCAAGAAATAAATGAAATGGAAAGGCGATATAAAGGAAAGATCATCATCCGGCATGCTTGCAGACTATTGTTGGTTCCTTGTAAAAGATAGCCCCGGATCTAGTTATAAACAGAAGCCATACAGAAAATTATTTTAAATAGTAAGTTCAAATTCCGAGATTTTTCTCATACCCATGAAATATTTTTATTGTTGTGTTTTAAACTATAACATCATTTTTGTATCCAGTATATATTTTTCAACTATTATGAGGCACTTTGAATCCCTAGTGTGTTGTAATTTTATCAGTAGCAGGGGAAATTAAAAATAAAACTTTTTCTCATAAAAAATTCAATTCATTTTCCCCGGAAAATGGTACATGTTAGGGCAATTTGGATTTTAAATTCAGATTTAGGGTACACATATTAGTAATATTCACCTATTTTTATTTCGGAGCAAGACAAAAAGTAAAAATTTGTTGTTCAGTGTTATCTAAACATCTCACTAAAGTGTCAAAAAAAAAAAAAATCAGAAGTGTTTGGGTTTAAAGAACTTACGTCGTAAATAAAAAGCCACTCGAACAAGCAAGCCGTTTTAAATACTTGGGTTGTGATGTCTCTCTCATATTTACATTCAAAGGACTACGAAATTAAGTTACAGTAAGTAAGTTGCTACAAGTGATCGGCACTTTAAAGAGAACGCTTCTTAGCAAAGGTCAAAGATAATTACATTAACTGTTCTATTATACGTAGCAGAATTCTAGACACTTAACAGACCAAAAGGACTGAAGATGTTGAAATATATTTACCGAGGGTACAGGTAGGCACTGCTAGACCATCAAAAAAATAAAACAATACCAAATGAGTTAAATACTACAATCGACGTGGAAATGAAATGAAATCTGCAAAACAGCATATCCATAATGCCTTCACACTGTATGTCAAAACTCTTAAATCAATAAAAGAAATGATTGAAGCAGGCTCGTGGAACTGAACAGTCGAAACGGGAGTCGAAAATCGAATCTGGAATCTGAGAGAGAGGGGGTTGCATTGCGCACAAGTGTAAGATGTTAAGCCTTGGTTTTTTCTGAATCGACGCATGCGACTTGCAAGATGCGAGGCCCGCCTCGCACAAATCCAGACTACACGAGAGATAGTGAGTGGTTTCTATAGCTGCGAGGTGTGCAGACCTCGCATCTCGCAGTTATAGAAATTACTCACTATCTCTCGTGTAGTCTGGATGTGTGACCGCCTCGCACCTCGCACGTCGCATGCGTCGGTTCAGAAAAACCAAGGCTTTACCCTTTCAAATAGTCACATAGCGCAGAAGATGATTTTGAACATTACGATCACATAGTCACTGCGCACCAGATAGTATAACGATCGCATTATTCGTACTCTTAGGGCCATCGATCGAAGGAAAAGTAAAAATGATTGTATATTAAAACAGCTTTTTTTTTTTTAGTTATGTTCTCGCCAAACACCACCGATTTTTTTTATTTAATCTATTCAGTGTATTATATTGCTCCGATAGCAATAGCCAAGGATCTTTTAATAGAAAAAGGAGCATCTTCTGCGAAACTATGGAAAATGAACTAAGGAAGAGACTAGTTAAGTGCTTTGTATCAAGTGTGGCATTGTATGGGGCAGAAACATGGATATCACAAAGAAGTGAAGAGAAGCGAATAGAAGCATTTGAAATGTGGATATTTAAAAGACTGAACGTGTGAAGTGGACAGACAGAATAAGAAATGAAGTTGTGTTGGAAAGAGTGGGTGACGAAAGAATGATGCTGAAACTGGTCAGGAAGAGGAAAATAAATTGGTTGTGTCACTGGTTGGGAAGAAACTGCCTATTGAAGGATTCGATGAAAGAAATGGTGAACGGGAGAAGAGTTCAGGAGAGAAGATATCAGATGACAGAAGATATTAACGTAAAGATTAATTTTTGGTCCTACAGAATATATCTGTTATTGTAACAATATAATTATTAGAGGAGAAAAATTCGCTCCGGCGCGGGGGATCGAACCTGGGTTCTTGGTTCTACGTACAAAGTACTCTAACCACTGAGCTATGCCGAAGTTTAATCCACAGCACCCGATCGATTCCCTCTCCTCTGGTGTTTTTCCCCTTTGTGGCCTGACTCTAAGTTCGACATAGTCTATATGTTGACATAATATACTCGTATTAAGTCAACTGCCATTATACAAGAAGCGCACTCAATTGAGTGACTTGGTGGCCGGGATTCCACAGTAATATGCACTGTTGGGCGAAGAATCTAGGTAAAGATTCTTGGTCCTACAGAATATATCTGTTATGGTAACAATGATTCGGCATAGCTCAGTGTTTAGAGCACTTGGTACGTAGAACCAAGGACCTGGGTTCGATCCCCGGCGTCGGAGCGAATTTTTCTCCCTAATAATCATTGTTACTAAAACAGATATATTCTGTAGGACCAAAAATTAATCTTTACGTAGATTCTTCGCCCAACAGTGCATATTACTGTGGAATCCCGGTCACCAAGTCACTCCTTGTATAATGGAAATTGACTTAATACGAGTATATGTCAATATATATGTCGAACTTGGGGTCAGACCACAAAGAGAAAAACACTAGATGAGTGGGATTCGATCGAATGCTGTGGATTAAACTTCGGCATAGCTCAGTTGTTAGAGCACTTAGTACGTAGAACCAAAGACTCGGGTTTGATCCCCGGTACCGGAGCGAATTTTTCTCCTCTAATAATCACGTAGTTAAGATATATGGATCATATGAGGAGACAAAGACGAAGATAGAAAATAGGAAAGATTGCAGAAAGTTAGGTTTGCAGTGAAAGACCTGTCCTCGGGCAGAACACTGAATTAATGAATGAATTAATTAATTAATCTGCACAGCTATATCACTTCCACTCTGTATATAAGATACAGACTAAATAATTCTCAATTCATGTTGGATAACGGTCAGCTAAGCCCCTTATTAATAATATATATCAATAAATTCAAATGTTTATTCAATCTTATGGCTTAGACACTAATAATTATATAAAACAAACAATTTATGTTTTATATCTTACTAGAATTTAATAAGATGTAAAACATAAATTGTTAGTTTTATATAATTATTAGTGTCTAAGCCATAAGATTGAATAAACTATATCAGATTGTAAGCTATTTCAAACAGATATTACAAACTTACATTATTAATAAACTGTTATTTAATATTAATAACTGTATACATATGACCTTTTCTAGATTGAAAAATACAATTAAATGTTCATATAAAATAGAGGCAAAAGTTTTACCAGCAGAAAATGAATATAAAGATTTAGGTATATTATTTAGGAGTAATTTTACATTTCATAGTCATATTAATAATATTATAAATTTGTCCTATAAAATTTTGGGTTTTGTTATGAGAAATTCTTGTAAATTTAAAGTCAAAATTATAATAATTTTGTATAATTCCATTGTTCGATCTAAATTAGAGTATGCTGCTGTTATCTGGAACCCAGTTACTAACAAATATATTCTGTTAATAGAAAAAATACAAAATAAATTTCTAAAATGGTTATATTACAGAATTTATAATGATTATCCTACCTATGAGAGTTATGCTACAATGCTTCAACATTTCCATTTTACTAATTTGCAAATTCGACGAAATTGTCAATCTTTAAACTTTCTTTACAAAATTATTAACAATAAGTTGGACTGTGTTGGTTTATTTTATTATATAACATTATATGCACTTAAGCTTAAAACGAAATTTCGAAACTTATTTTACATACCAAGGACAAATACTGAATCCCACAAAAATTCCCCAGTTTTCCAAATGTTTCAGTTATATAATAAATTACATCCTCATCCTAACGTTGATATTTTCAGTATGAATTTCTCTAGATACAGAATTATTTGTTATCATATTTTACAGAATATTGTTTTTAGTTAATTTGAAGCTACTTTCACACCTTATTTCAATTTCTCTTTTTTTTTCTTTCTCTTACTTCTATTTTGTTTCAGTTTTTAATAAGTGTATGTTTCCTTTTCCTAGTTTATGTTTTATAAATTAATATGTTAGTCGTGAACATTGTAATTGGGCTTTGCCTGTTATGTTCAACAACAAATGAATAAATAAAGAAAAAAACATTTGAATTTATTGATATATATATATATATATATATATATATATATATATATATATATATTATAAATAATTCTCGCAATGTCAGAGATTATATTCGTCGATATGAGAGTTAACTTGTCAACATCTGTCAATTTGTGTTCATCATGAAACCGGCGGTAAATAAGTTCATAGAATCTCGAAATGTGAAGTTCGTTGAAATATGTAAAAAAAAAAAAAAGGGTAAAGGGGATAAAACCTACGAAAAGGAGTAACTGGCCGGAAATGTCGAGTCTCACTGGCGGTCCACTCTTGCTGTCCACTTCTATTGAGCTGTTCTGTACATCTGGAAGAGGAAGTTGGGGATCTGAAACCGGTGAGACCGGCTGGCTGCCTTAGAAGTGGGGTAATGCCAATTGTCCTTCAGTTTCACGGAAGCGAGGTTTTAAATTACAAACTTCGATTCAGTATTGTTAAAGCCAAAGAAGCCGAGGGGACGGACGATCTCCCCCTCCCGCTTTTCCTTACCCAGCGCTCCCCTTTCTGTAAGTTGCATAAGAAATAATCCGGCCAGTCGTCTGCAGACTTGTCTGAGGATTACACAGAGAGAAAATTTAAACGTCCTCGCCGGTCACTCTTCACGAATAATTCCTGATAAGCGATTACAGCATTGTGTTGGGAGGTTGAACACATTTTTTTACAGAGTGAGTCAGAAGGAAAGATACATGACCTGAGAGTGATAAAATTGGTGGTTCTGAACAAAAACGTTTATATGAACATATGCCCTGTTCTTAACAGTATCTGACACACAACTGTTTGAACATCACGGGCGTTAGTCTCATGTCCTTCATCAACCAAAACATTAGGTTGTAGCAGGATCAATGAAACGTATCCTGTGCGTTGGATCCGTCGCGATGGAGTCATTTATTGGCCACCGAGGTCACCCGACCTTACTCCATTGGATTACTGTGTGCGAGGTTGGCTTAAGAGCGAAGTCTACAAGCGCAAAGTGGAAACACGGTAAAAACATTTCGCTCGCATTTTACATGCTTGTGCTCAGGTAAAGGAATGTCCAAATCAGCTCAGATCAGCAACACAGCAACTGTCTACAAGAGGTGCAAAGTGCACTGAAGTTGACGGTGGATTTTTGAACATGTTCTGTAAAGAAAAGTACACAATTAAACAGAACATAAGGTAACAATGTTTTAATTTACTATCATCTGCACTTTTCCCGTTCCTCATTGTTTCCATTATTTTCTCCAAAAGAACAGGACATATGTTCATATAAACTTTTTTGTTCAGAATCACCCATATTAGGCCTATCACCCCTCAAACCATGTACCTTTCCTCCTGTATACGGGATAGCAGTGGCGGCCGGTGAGACATTCTGGTGGTGGTGCCAAAAATGTAAGAAGGTTGGACGCAAAGCACCAAGTGAAAGGTGATAATCACAGCTCATGTTTACATTATGTTAAATAAAACAAATTAATTAAGCGAGCTATTTTACCAGGTGTGCAGTTAATAATGCAACTAGTAGGCCTATATGAAACCAAAAACAGCAATAAACGCTTTTCTAACTTAAAAATATGCTTATATAAAATTTATCATTTGAATGTTAAGAGAGGAATTTAACTAATCACTAACATTTTTAAATTCCAAGCAATGTACTCACCAAAGTGCCAATCCAACGCCGAGAGAGAGAGACATATCTGCATCTGGATTAAAAAGAACGGTACTGGAAATCCATTCGTCGTTCCTTTTTGTTGGCAAACAAGTCTATCACTTTTGCATTGAAACCTTCAATCTTGCATACGAAAGATTTTTCGCACGATAACATTCCTAAAGCACTCAATCTTTCTTCCTTCATAGTGTTTCTAAGAAATAATGTGGTTATTCTTTTCAGCATAGAAAAGCATCGCTCAGCTTCAGAAGTGGAGATGGGCATTGTAATTAACAATTTCAAAATTTTGATTGTCTCCTCGAAAGTATCACATATTTCATCTTCTAGAATTAAGGAAAGAAATGTAAAATATAAATAACTTTTAGAACTCGTAAAGTTACTGGCAAAAACACACGAAATGAACGGTGATACAGACAATAAATGAAAACGTTTACACTTCACTTAAACGGACCGATGAATCCAAGGCAGCAGCTTGAATAACACATGTTCATGTCCTGCATAAATCTCATATATCGTTAACAAAATCATCAATACTAGCAACAGTGTAACGATATTTAGTTGCCGCGAAATAAAACAAATATCACACTAAATTAACAAATAGTGTTACATAATATGAGGAAATACGTAGTTGTCTTTCTAAAAATAACCATGACTGACTTTCTCTGCATTCGATACAGTTAAATGAATAGTAATTTGTACTTTCAAATCCAAGTTGAGTGCATTAGTTTTGAATTGGTAACATTGCATTAAGATTTGGCGCCGAACTTTTCGTGTAAGTCTGCTCTTGAGACAACGGTTTCCTGCCAAACTTTTCCAACAAACCCTGCCATCTAGCGGAATTTCTGGATTACTGCGCTCCAGCGGGCGGAATTTTAACTACTGAGTCAAATTGAACTCGGCTCAGTCTCCGCCATAAGAACCGCATATGAACTAAACCAGTAGCCTTTTGTACAGTGTTATATGGGCTTACCCGGTGCCACAGAGAACTGGCTCCAACGTTCGAAAAAACACTGCAAGAGTGCGTCCCGATCTGTGCGCGCGCTCGTTCAAATGAAATTGGAATAAAATACGTAGAAATAAATTATTACAACTGTTTTTTAGGGTATTATTTTTTGTTTCTTTCATTGGTGGTGCCATGGCACACTGGCACTGCCCCAAAAGCCGCCCCTGCGGGATAGTAAACTTTGCATTGATTACGAAATTATAACTGTGTAATACAAATCATGTATCGCCTAACTTTGACACTAGAGTTAAACAACGATCGAGAAAGCTAGACTAACAGCGCCAGCAAAGCCGAAAACCCGCACGACAGTATTGCTGACAGTTCAGCGGCTGACAGACCGGACGACTGACTCGTTTAGCGGCCGAAAGACCGAAAGACTGAGTCATTCAGCGGTCGAAAAATCGAATGACTGACTCGTTCAGCGGCCGAAATACCAAAAGACTGACTCGTTCAGCGGCAGAAAGACTGACTCATTCAGCGGCAGAAAGACTTAATCATTCAGCGGCAGAAAGACTTAATCATTCAGCGGTCGACAGACCGAATAACTGACTCGTTCAGCGGCCGAAAGATCGAAAGACTAAAGGCCCATTCACAATGAAAATTAAACATAACCGTAACATAAACACAGAAATTTGCGGCCAGGTTATCAATTATTCACATAAACATTGACATAAACATTGCCGTTAGACGTTAACATGAAAGTTTGCAAACTCCAAACTTTCATGCTTATGGTTACGTGATTTGCAAACAGTACACAATCGTGGAGCGCTGAAGTATACGGCACAATATGAGGAAATGGCGTCGTTGTTATGTTTCCATGGTTACCAAGTATCTTAGCGGTTATATTTATGTCCCCATCGTGAATGTTCTTGATTTTACCGTAACGTTTACATTTTTAAGTTAACGCTTACGTTATGTTTAATTTTCATTGTGAATGAGCCTTTACTGTTCAGCGGTGGAAAAACAGAATGACTAACTCGTTCAGCGGCCTTAACACTGAAAGACTGACTCGTTCGGCGGTCGAAAGACCGAAAGACTGAGTCGTTCAGCGGCCGACAGACCGAAAGACTGAGTCGTTCAGCGGCCGACAGACCGAATGACTGACTCATTCAACGACCAAAAGACTGACTTGTTCGGCAGTCAAAAGACCGACTCGTTCAGCGGGCTTAACACTGAAAGACTGACTCGTTCAGCGGTCGAAAGACCGAAAGACCGAATGACTGACTCGTTCAACGGCCAAAAGACTGACTTGTTCAGCGGTCAAAAGACCGACTCGTTCAGAGGCCGACTGACTGGATGACTGATCCTGAGGACCAGTGACTGAATTACTGGTTAATCATCTGATACGAAAGCAAGCAGTATTATTATATTAATCGAAGTGTAGTCTAACCAGAAACAAAATCACCACATTTAACATTTCTCCTATTTATCAAGTAGATGAGACTGTTATTGGTGTTGAGTCCAGACAAAGGACAAGTGGCTGACTGCTTTACTTACTGTCCAGTTAACCGACTGACGTGGACAACGCAGTGTTCTTACTTATCTGGTCTAAAGTTTATACAAACCAGAAACAAAGCTGCTATGCTCCTTGTCAGTTACTCCGTGCGGAAAAGTAAACGCATTATTAAGAAAATGGAATTGTTATTGGCACTGCGGCCAGCGGACTTGCTTCTGAGTCAATATATTTTCGCCGCCTCCGCGTGTCTACACAATTGATTCACATGAGCGATCTGTATGGAAATGGGCCCCGGGCCACGCTGCAGCAGGTTACTCCTTTGAAACCGGTCGCTCCTTTACAAAATTCCCATTGGCGGGGCGTGGCTTGAGCGAGGAGTACAATAACCGTCTGAAGAGCGCGCGTATCTCACGCATTCACCCCACTCTCGCTGGCGGTTTGAAGGCCGCTTACGCATCGCGACGGCCTCCTGGACGAGTTCAATACAAGAAGCTATTGCCAGCAGTGAGCTGACGCGAACTGTGTTTGCCCCGCGACCATCAATCAGAAAATTGTAGCGAATTAGCAGTGCTGAAACGTGCAACTTTTCAACGATTATTTACGAGTAGGCTATTTAATTCAATAGCTACATCCAAGACCATTTCAGAAGGAACGCTCACCAAATGCTAATTAATTTCCACAACGATTTTATTCTAATAGGTTCCATTTGAAATAAGAAATATTCCTATGAATTTCTACATCCGGAGAACGCCTATCCTTCGAGATATGATTTTTCAAAATAATCGCTTGACACTCACGTAACTCTTATATCTCCAATACCACTGTGAAGAAGAAAATGTTTAAGGCCCCAAATATATTTGTATTGCCGTCAAAATCAGGTAAGCTTATGAAAACTCACTTCAAGTTGTTTCAAGAGGTATATTTTCCATCTGTCTGTGATCATAGCATTCCTTTCGTAGACTCAGGGACCAGTTATCGAGGTAGACAGGCTATAGAAAGAATAACTCCAGAAGGTAAAACGGTGAAAGTGTCAACAATTCCTAAGCTCACAACACCGATTGTTAAGCCTTTGACGTTTATTTCATTCGGATATTCTGTGACAGTGTTTTCTTACTTGCCACGAATATTATACTGCATTAGAGCAGCGGTGACCAAAACCCGAACTGCAGTGATTACATGCGACAGACAGCCTATGAAGTAAGGAGACGGAGGAAAGGTACTTGGCATTAAACTACAACCAATGGTGGTTCTTGCACTAACATCTTGATCAATCCCGCGGATAAAAATCTCAACCTTTGCTGTATCAGTAATGTTACTGCTGTAATCAAGAGCCAGTGAATAATATACGATTTTTCTTGCTTCTTTTCTTAACTTTCTCTTGAATATAATCAGGAATTTTCTGAATTCTTCTCTCGATACTTGGTCGAGAAATTCGTAATTTTTCAAAATTAAAAACTTCTTATGAACAAGTTATTTAAACTATTTTAATCATTACTCTTTTGAGAAATTATACTCTATTAAAAGGCTTTAGAGCACAAGATATTTCAAACTCCATTAGGTAGCTGACTTCCTAACATTTATTTATGTTGTCTTTCTTCTCCTGGCTATGATTTAAGACATGTCAATTCCTGGCGTTTAACAGTTCGTTGACACATAATATTGAATCAGTTTTTCTACAATATTATTATTAAATGAATAACTAATAAATAGTTACCCTCACCTAAAGATTAAAACTGACATAAAACTTAATAATTTTATCCTTTCAGGGAGAAGATCTAAAAATATTAATATTCATGCACGTACGGAAGAATTATAGAAACACATACTTAGCGGTCAATAATAATAATAATACATTATTCAGCGTGGCAATTAATGTTTCTATATACGCCTAATTGTACCGTTGAGCAAAGTAAACATATTACATTTTCTCCGATAGAACAACAAAAAAGTTCTCCTTCTCATTCTTTACGAAACCACCTCTTACTGCTTGTAAAGACAGAGTTTGTAGAGCGACATGATACCGTCACTGCTTGCCTTCAGTACGTGAATGAAACACACAGCAATGTACAGGAAACTCCTCGTACCCGTTTGAATGTATGTGATTACACGATGTAATCACGACACCCGCTTTGGTCACCGCTGCATTAGAGAGATTATGTGATAAAATTGGAGTCCCGAACACATAATCAGTTTCCATCTCTTGTAACTTATATAAATAAGTTTAAATATGGCTTGCATAAAGCCAGGTACCTGACAGTAAACCTGACACAGTAGTCACTCCTGCAGAATTCTGTTTTCACGTTGATGTAGAGAACTGCTCTAAAGTTGGCTCTGAGAAATTTATTTTTCAGAAATGTTTATGGTGCAAAGTTCCACTGTGTTCTAAGCATTTTTACAATAATTTCCACTACTGTGATTAGCACAGTGAGTAATTTCAAGTATGCTTACATTTCTTATCATTTCTTCATAGACTATTCTATAGCCAATTTCGGGAATATTATATATCTGATACGTCATTTTCATAACTTACACTAGTTTAGAAGATTTTGACAGTACCTAAGGTTGGAGCTAGATGAGATTTATTGTCTGATATGTCTAGCACATAACACTGTTTGCATTAGCTGTTATAGCTCTAGATTGAAGATTTTGAAAAAATCGTATCTCGAAAATAGGTCCTTAACGGATGTAGAAATTTATAGGAAGAATTCTTATTTCAAATGGAACGTATGGAGAACAACTGTTGTGAAAATTCATTGACTTACTTACTTACAAATGGCGTTTAAGAAACCCGCAGGTTCATTGGCGCCCTCACATAAGCCCGCCATCGGTCCCTATCCTGTGCAAGATTAATCCAGTCTCTATCAAATTATCCCACCGCCCTCAAATCCATTTTAATATTATCCTCTCATCTACGTCTCGGACTCCCCAAAGGTCTTTTTCCTTCCGGTCTCCCAACTACAGTAACACTCCATATGCAATTCTGGATTCGCCCATACGTGCTACATGCCCTGCCCATCTCAAACGTCTGGATTTAATGTTCCTAATTATGTCAGGTGAAGAAAACAATATGTGCAGTTCTGCGTTGTGTAACTTTCTCCATTCTACTGTAACTTCATCCCTCTTAGCCCCAAATATTTTCCTAAGAACCTTATTGTCAGACACTCTTAACCTCTATTCTCTCTCAAAGTGAGAGTCCAAGTTTCACAACAATACACAACAACCGGTAATATAACTGTTTTATAAATTCTAACTTTCAGATTTTTTGACAGCAGACTAGATGACAAAAGCTTCTCAAGCGAATAATAACACGCATTTCTCATATTTATTCTATGTTTAATTTCCTCCCGAGTGTCATTTATATTTCTTACTGTTGCTCCAAGATATTTGATTTTTTCAGGCTCTTCGAAGGATTATGAAAATTCATTAGTTGTGAAAGTTCATTATCACTTGATGAGCCTTCCTTGTCGGTAAGATTCCGTCGCTTTATAAAATAACGATACAGAATTATTCACTTGCGCCTTATTAAGTTTTATGCAACGCTGCATGTTACATCAATCTCACAAAAATGAGGTACCTGTTTCAAAGAGATTTAAATGCAAGATTATGTATGAAATTTCTATACCTTCAGAATAGTTGATTCCTTAATTAAAGCTAGGCAACTCTGCATTTTATTTGGTTACCAAGGAAATTACACACTATCTTTGCTTTAAAAAGGAAATGAAGTAGGCCCTACCTATGACAGGTAGGAACGACAGATTTTCGCAATCACGATAAATGTGAAATGAACCCAAATGCTGTCAAAATGAGTAATTTACGTTTAAAAACATGTTAAATACTAGTATATTACTGTAGTTTTTTTAAACTGTGATAAAATTTGAAAAATATGTGTTTTATTTCATGAGATATTGATTTTTTTTCTAAAAAAAATAATAAAAAATCTGAATCTATCTAAACGCCCCATCACATACGGGTTCTTACATTTTTTTCAAATAGTTTGGTCACCCATGTTAGCTTTTACAGTATGAATAGCACAGGAATGTCACCTACCTGATAACCTTCTTGTTGTTTTCTGTGCCATTATATCGAGTTTTAAACTAATCTTTCTGGATGCTGGTAGAATTTTGGCTACCTATGCGATCTCTTAGGTACAGTGTTCACTCACAAAGTAGTTTTATGTGTCAACGGGTGATTGTGATTGAGTAACAAGATTGGCTGCCAGGTTAAATAAACCATTATTTATTATTATTATTATTATTATTATTATTATTATTATTATTATTATTATTACTATTAATACGTACGGTAAAAATATATCATATGGGAATGGGTATTTAAGAGTCGTTAATTCATAATAAAAAGTGAATTTGGTACAACGTTAATACAAATTAATTTTATTTCCTAGAATATATCTATAAAATTTAATAAATAAATGACTAACTAAATACATCAATAGATAAATAAATAAAAAGAAAATAGGTGTGGACTGGACAGAAAGAAGGCTGTTAAGTAATAATTATATGAAACAACGAATCAAAGTCAGGATAGGAGAAGAAATGTCATAATAAAGTGAAATTGGGAGAGAAGTACATCAAGGATGTCCTTTAACACCTACCCTGTTCAACATTTACTTGGAGGACTTAGTAAAGAACTGTTTTCAGAACATGGGAGAAGTGATAGTAGGAGGAAGAATAATAAATAAAGTCCATAAGATTTGCTGCTGATATGGCGTTGTTAGCAGAAAAGGGGATGATACTAAGGAATATGCTACTGAAGCTATATGACAGCTGTGAGCAGTATGGGATGAAGATAAATGAAAATAAGACGAAGAAAATTGTCATAGGAAGAAAAATAAAGAAGGTAAAATTGCGAATTCTAAATGAAGAACTAGAGCAAGTGGACAGCTTCAAATACTTTGGGTTACCATAAGCAGTAACACGAGCTGCTGTCAAGAAGTCAAAAGGAGAATAGCAATGGCAAAGGAAGTTTTAAATAGAAAAAGGAGCAACTTCCGTGGACCTTCGGGAAAAGAACTAAGAGACTAGTGAAGTGCTTTGTGTGGAGTGTGACATTGTATGGGGCAGAAACATGGACATAACGACGAAGTGAAAAGAAGTTAATAAAAGCATTTGAAATGTAGATATGGAGAAGAATGGAGCATGTGAAATGGACAGGGAAAATAAGAAAAATGAGGCTGTACTTGAAAGAGTGGGTGAAGAAAGAATGATGATGAAACTGATCAGGAAGAGGAAAAAGAATTGATTGGGTCACTGGCTGAGAAGAAACTGGCTACTGAAGGATGTACTGGAAGGAATGGTGAACGAGAGAAGAGTTCGGGGGAGAAGAAGATATCAGATGATAGAAGACATTAAGATATATGGAACATATGAGAAGGCAAGGAGGAACTCTGAAAATAGAAAGCATTGGAGAAAGCCCGTTTGCAGTGAAAGACCTGCCATTGGGCAGAACACTATGAATGAATGAATGAATAAATAAATAAATAAATAAATAAATAAATAAATAAATAAATAAATAAATAAATACATTGGTATTAGCTTAAGCCAGCGTTTCTCAAAGTATGGACCTGTGGTCCTCGAGGTCTGCCCATGTGGTCCTTCAAAAAAGACAGAAGAAAAAATAAAATTCGAAGGAATTGCGTATCACACTGTAGCTTAAAATCTCAGAGTTTGGAAATGACACATGGCAATCGAATTTCACTTTTTCTCTCAATATAGACATTTTATGAAATGTATTACCCTACCCGTCTATCGACTTCCCACTCTACTCTCAGCAACAAAAAAGGGATTTAAAGCACTATATACGTGGTGCTTCTCGACATCTTTTCCCTGCACACCTGGCGCCGTGCCTGTAACCCAGCCAGGAACCACCCGAATTCATAACAGAGGACCAAAATACCGAACTTTAATTCAATTTTAAAATATAAGTATACTGGTATTAAAATATACTACGAAAGTGACAAATTTCCTTTCGAAGGGAACAGGAGTAAGGTGGTCCGCGGAACTGTTCTGACTTTAAAAAGTGGTCCCCACTTCAAAAAAGTTTGAGAAAGGCTGGCTTAAGCTGTCCAGCAATAGGCCAATACTTAATATTTGCAGCGTTTTCAAAGCATTGAATAGTCTAATATTTACTCTGTCACAAATACGCAGATGTGAACGTATCTGTGACATGATGCTTTACCTTTATGCGGGGGCTTGGATTCTCATCAGAAAAACAGACCACGTTGTACTGTTTTGCTGCTTTCTTTAGACTCGAACGCATTCTACTAAATCGGCGGGGCAGTGCAATTCAATTGATAATGATGGACGCATATTGCAATTGCCGAGGGACTGAGCATTCACATGAAAGTCATACCAGCACAGTTGAACTCATCGGGGTTTAATCCGGGTCTCCGATATGAAATCCACTGTGTTAGAGCGCACTGGATCGCCAGGTGAGGGGTGAAGCGCACACCCGGCTGTCCCTGGAGGGCACTGCGCAGCCCTCGTCGACCATTTGCCGGACACGGACAAACGGCTGTGGACTCCCTCGGGCTCCCTGCGCTGCGTTACTAAACAGCCGCCATTACCAGCCTGTTATTTCTGTTAACGTGAGCCTGTTAATCAGGCGTCGTAATGAACAAATGGAAACATCGGGACTATTGTTTGTTTGAATAGCGGCGCTCTACACAGCTCTGAAGCTAATAGTCCGGTATTACACTGGTTTATTATAGTAATTAAGGCGAATTATGCAGCGACCTCGCCCAAGACCGTCTCAGGATCAGCTCTCTCCATTTGACACTCAGCAGCGTGTAGGAAGCTTGCTACAGCATTAGGGTCTCGATTTAATTGTATCAAACATCAACACATTCACTTTAACGATATGTCTAGGCCCACAATATAAACGACGCAGTTTTACTATAAAGAAGTTTCTTTCTAGATATTCGACGAGGGTACCGGTACATGATTTGAATCGATTAAATTATTCTTTCGATTAACACTACTAAAACTTACACTTGTTTCTTTTTTCATTAAGGATCAGTCCTTGGACCGATTTTATTTTTAATATATATTAATGACCTTTTAATGATAGACTTTAAAGAATATGAAGGTCATTTATATTCGTATGCTGATGATACTGTTTTACTTTTTAGAGGAAAAACTTGGCCTCATGCTTATAATAATGCAAATTGCGGCTTAAAGTTACTAAAAAAATGGTTCGATTTAAATTCACTTGTAATCAATAAAGATAAAACAATATCTATCCCAATTTCTTCAAATAATAAACGTAATAAACCAAATCCTCCCCAAATTAATAAAAATAAAAACTAAAAAATTTGTATTGGATTTATAGTTTGGGTTTAAACATATTAAACACTATTTAATCTATATTCACTCTCAATTTTAATTTTATTTTTGTCTGTAATGGAATCCCCTCCTGAGCACGAGTCTTACTCGTTCAGGAGTGAGCTAGTTTCTCTTTCATTGTATTTATTAATTTGTATTCATTTCAAACTTAGGCCTACTAGCAATAAAAATAAATAAATAATGTTATAAATTCTCTAATTCTACTCTAAACGTTAAACTACACAATTTAAGTTCTTCCGCAATTAGCTATAAGAGTCCAATAACTATAAATTAAGCATTCGAAGTTAAATACTCAGGGATCATAAATAATAAACATCTGAAATGGGACAAACATATCGTTGTAACAAATTACGTAAAATTATATATTATTTTGTTCATTTGCGAAATTATCAATCAATAGACGTAGTAGACCTATAGTTTACCTGGCCTTATTTAAGCCGTGACGAAAATAAGATCGTGCACCTATGGAGGGAGGCGGACACCCGGAGGGGAAGTGAAACAACTGTCTGACTTACTAACGGATTTTTATTTTCCTTACGTCAAACACTTAAATATAATTTTATACAGTGAAAGGTTACAAACTAATGTTTAGTACGTGTAACGAAGAAAGAAATGAATAAGAAAACATAGGACACATTATCACAACCTAAAATTAACTGTCTTCAGAATGTCTCTGCGACAGACTTTCAAAATCAGGAGTTATGTCACTTACTGCCAGTCCTAGTTGATCACGAAGGTATTTGTCTGTCAGTCGTGATCTAAATTTTGTTTTTACTATTTTCATTGCTGAAAATAATTTTTCACAAACGTAAGGTGTAGCGAACATGGCTTCAACAGAGCAAGCGAAAGAACGAAGCTTCTGATATTTATTTTTTTTGCAAAGATTAGAAAAGTCAACATTTGTCAAGTCCTTACATCTAGCTTTCATTTAACATCATACTGTAAATCTGTGAGTTTAAATGGAAGATCTAACCGCATTATTCGTACATCTTCTGAAAAAAGATCGACGTACAGAGATGACGATAATAATAATAATAATAATAATAATAATAATAATAATAATAATAATAATAATAATAATAATAATAATAATAACACAACCTTTTAATGTTTCATGAGTAACATTTAGTCTAATGCCGTTTTATGCTATACAACCGTTTTCCTAGTAATACTTGTGAACAAATCATACTTTTAATATTCTCATATATTTGCAGCAAAAAATGCGTCCTCCTATCCTACTTGAAACTTCCGTTTTTGTAGAGGTACATGGTTTCGAGAGAGACACTGCGACGATACGCCACTCACAGGTCAGAGACAAATACAAATGGAACGGAGTTTGACTCCAGTGAGCGAGAGGGTGGGGGTTGGGGGAGGTAGGAAGCAAGAGAAATGCATAGCTATCATTGCGAGCTACAATGTGCTCGCGAGTCACATTTTCGCCAAGGCTGATATAGAATATTAAGATGGGGCAGTATTTATAAAACTAACCTCATTCCACTAGATTTATTACAGTGTTATACCATTCTAAAACTGAGTCAAATTCTCGCTATGAGCAATATCTCGGACACTAGATTAATCTCATAGTTGATACAGCACAATTAAATGACCCATTACAATGTTCCAAACTGCTTCAATTTACCTCTAATTCAGGTTATTACTGACACATCTATTATCAGGCTTCATGATACGCGCAAGAAAAGAACAAATGTTGCATAGCCTACATGTGAAGTCTGTTTAATGAAACATAGTAGTACTACTACTCAGCGATGTATGCAATGGAGAGCAAAAGTAACTGCCCACCCTTCCCCATTATCTCCTTGCTTTATTGTCTCATAAGTGATGCCTTATTGGCGTCACTTATATTCCGAATAAGTTTACTTAATACCGTGAGGGTGAACACTAATCATTTTTCCTCCATTACTAAATATGCTAGTGGATTATGGTGACTTTCTAGTTCGAAAATTGAATTTTCTTTTGCCAACTTAGCTTCGAATTTCGGTACTGAAAAATACTAAAACTGGTAGTGATTTTCTAACTGTTATGTTAGCAGCAATGACAGCAGTTGTCGGTAGTGCAAATTCTGAAAATTCAAATTATTCTCGATTTCTGAGCCGATTACTGGAAGATATTGAAATTTAAACATACTAATAATTAATTAATACCAGTATTAATATCAATACATAATAGTTATTTTCTGTGTAGCGTTGCTTTGTGGTTACAATTCAAGATTATAGTCAGGTAAGTGTAAATATAACATACGGTGTGATACATGCACTTGGGTAATCGACAGAATTGCCATTTCACATTTTAATTAATTTCTTTCGTGTTTAGATTTTTATTACAATAACGTCAAAGAGAGGAAATAGCATTGCAGTGACTCCTCCAAGAAAGAAAGCTTGTGCCATTCAGAGTACGCTTCAGAAATCTATAGTTCATATGTATAATGAACTGAAGAAAGAAGATAATGAAGAAGAAATTATGAGCACGGAGACAACAATTATAACTAGAAAAGCACAATTTTTAGGAGCATGTAGGCCTATTCTGAAGCATTCATTTCAAAGTGGCATTCGGTTTTCAGAGTTTGTACTAATCATTTCACGTGATCAAACAAAATACATTTTTAAGTTAAGTATCGTGAATCATAAACTGTTTAGTCAAAGCAATTAATTTCATGTTTCAGACAAAATACATTTAATATTAGATCATATTAAACTACTACCACTGCCACTATCACTCCACTATTATTATAGCACATGATATTGTGATTTTACCCTCTTTGGTGATATCTGGTATTAGTTGGCAACACTGAAGAGACGGCCAAATTAGCCTTTTAGAAACTGCTCTTACGTGATCCTTATTATAGATAATCCCAACCAGTTTTCGGACTATTGAATAAACATAGCAGTTTTGAGAGGTTTTATACGCATAATGGTATTTTATATAGTCCTAAAATAAGGTTTTTTCGATCTCCGTACTCCATTTGTGAGAACCAGAGTGCTGCATTGGAGTTAAATCGCTCGTTTGAACTCGGTCGAGTGTCGCACCCTCGAGTGAGATACGATCGGTCGTGATACGCTCGTAATAAATAGAAGCACAGTACAAGGTCATCTCGCCGACATGTCTTATCTTGTATGGAAGGCGACAGATAAGATACACATAATATGTTTTGCTCACACGGTAAAAATAAGGCTTTATTTTCTGCGTTTATGACAAACGTTTAATGAAACAGTCAATGGAACGTACCAAAACAGGAACATGAAGTTATAAATAAAATAGTATGAAAAACTTCGATATACAGTTATTATTGCTAATTAATAATTATTCAATATTTTATTTACCACATATATAATATGATAGGTCCATACATAGTGTTCCACCTATATACTGCGACAATGTAGAAACGTTTTACAAAATATTATTGATATAGCAGTAAATTAATAACAATATTAGTACAGAGATAACGTCACAGAAAATATAATAACACGAATAATCATGCTGCACAACTGTTACAGACGCAAGGATTGATACACTAATTATTAGAGATTATTATTATTATTATTATTATTATTATTATTATTATTATTATTATTATTACTAGAAAACTTGATATAGTTCTTGCATTATCGTGATTGTGTTCTCCGTTTATAATAATTACATTTAAATCCAATAACATCTATCAGATGTGGCAAAAACAAAATCACTCCTGTGTCGGAGGGGGGGGGGGGCGAAAATTACCTACAACATTTATATTACATTTTAAAGCAAGTTTTGTAGTTATACTATGGAGAGGTTAGTTACACACTGCAAAGTTTTGAAATGATAAACATCTAATCTATGATGTTACTACACAGTTCATCACTGTACAAAAGAATGAATGTCTAACGCTCGGCTTATATCGTTCGAGGATTTATCGCTCGTGACAATTTTACCCATCATGCATGTGCGCTACCTATCGGATTATGCTATGAACTAATTACTTGGCGCTCGAGCGAAAACGTCCGATGCAGACCTCTGGTGAGAACACAGGACATCAAACTGGGAACACAAGACATCAAACTGTTAAAATGACTAAGAAACATCACCGCCCACAGCAGGATTCGAACTCAATATTGTGACTTTCACGCAAGGTTACAGTCGAGTGTTTTAGCCACTAACAATTGCATAAGTTGTTAATTCTGTACACTTCACTCTTCTTTTAATAATCTCAAATTTCCTCTCCTAACATAAAATGAATATTACAGTAATTATTTAAAACACGAGAATCTCTCAAGAGCGCTCTCTTTCAAAGCTGAATTGAATGGGGAAGAAAAGAGGCGAACCGCGAATTTTTTTGTGAATGCAGTTACAATATCCTGTAACGGACCCGACGCACCCGCGCTTTAAGGACTCCAGACTACTTTTAATTAGCAATCAGCTTAAGAAATTCAATTAATTTCCACTTCCTACACAGAAGACGGACATAAAGTGAGGAAAACACTTCATCACACCAAACCGAGCGAACAACAGGTGGTTAATGAAAAATTTCCCATCTGAATAGAATCCAGGTACGTTGATACCGATAAAATGTCCCTAGCGCTGAGCGGTAGAGAGCGCTACAATTTGCAGCAGACCATTCCATTCCGGTTCGAAAACCGGCTATGTCTTATGTCCGATTCTATTAGGTAATGAAATGATAATGCCATCTATGTTAAATAGCAAGACATGTCGGAATTCGAGAGCAACCTTCATACAACATCTATTCAGTTTATAACCTCTTTGTACATTATCTTTTTTTGTTTAATTTATTTCTTTCGTTTCTATACATCCAATAATGTTCATATTTTTATCTATATGTGTATCTATCCATATCTCAATACATATCACCGTTCCCATATTTCGACCTTTATATCTTATACGAGCAGGGTGACAAGTTTTTAGTCCATCATACAAAGAATGATAGATAAGTTAGATTTGATTCACACGTATTTATCTGCAAATAGGCTACATTCTTTTGGCAAGATCCAGAAGTTTTGGACTCCTCAATTAAATAACATCCATAAACTATATATCAATAAGTATCCTCAATTAAAATTAAGAAGGTTCTCAATGAAACCATTACTTCCCTCTAGTAATGTGAGAAGGAACATTTCCCTAATCAAACTGTTGCTTTCCCCGTTCCCTTATTTAAGTGACGGTATTAGGTGACGATCGTTCGTGATTTTAGATGACGGTAAGATAGTTAGTGGATCTTAGATAAAGATAGTTCGTGGATCAAAGATAGTTCGTGAGTCAAAGATAGTTCCTGGATCTTAGGTACAGATAGTTCGAGGATATTAGGTAATAATAGTTCGTGGATCTTAGATAAAGATAGTTCGTGGATCAAAGATAGTTCGTGGATATTAGGTAATAATAGTTCGTGGATCTTAGATAAAGATAGTTCGTGGATCTTAGGTACAGATAGATCGAGGATATTAGGTAATAATAATTCGTGGATCTTAGATAAAGATAGTTCGTGGATCAAAGATAGTTCGTGGGTCAAAGATAGTTCGTGGATATTAGGTAATAACAGTTCGTGGATCTTAGGTACACATAGATAGAGGATATTAGGTAACAATAGTTCGTGGATCTTAGATAAAGATAGTTCGTGGATCAAAGATAGTTCGTGGATATTAGTTAATAATAGTTCGTGGATCTTAGATAAAGATAGTTTGTGGATCTTAGATAAAGATAGTTCGTGGGTCAAAGATAGTTCGTGAATCTTAGGTACAGATACTTCGTGGATATTAGGTAATAATAGTTCGTGAATCTTAGGTGAAGATAGTTCGTGGATCTTAGGTGAAGATAGTTCGTGGATCTTAGGTGAAGTCGGTTCTTGGAAAATTAGTTGGGGGGGTGATTCGTGGCTATTAGGTAAAGGTAGTTCGTGGCTATTAGCTAAAGGTGGTTCGTGGGTATTGAATCAAGGTGGTTCGTGAATATTAGATCAAGGTTGTTCATGAATATTAAATCCAGGTTGTTCATTGATTTTAGGTGATGATGCTACTTTGCATATATTAAATGGCGGTAGTTCGTGATTTTAGGTGAAGGTAGTTCGTACAGTAGATATTAGCTGACCACAGTTCGTAGATGTGACGGTCGTTGGTACAGTTGTTGGTAGATGTTAGCTAATGGTAGTTGGTAGATATTAGACCATAGTTAACTTATTTACAAATAGCTTTTAAGGAACTCGGAGGTTCACTGCCGCCCTCACATAAGCCCGCCATTGGTCCCCATCCTGTGCAAGATTAATCTAGTCTCTATAATCATATCCCACCTCCCTTAAATCCATTTTAATATTGTACTCCTATCTACGTCTCGGCCTCCCCAAAGGTCTTTTTCCCTCGGGTCTCCCAAGTAACACTCTATACGCATTTCTGGATTCGCCTATACATGCTACATGCCCTGCCCATCTCAAACGTCTGGATTTAATGTTTCTAATTATGTCAGGTGAAGAATACAATGCGTGCAGTTCTGCGTTCTGTAACTTTCTCCATTCTCCTGTAACTTCATCCCTCTTAACCCCAAATATTTTCCTAAGAACCTTATTCTCAAACACCCTTAATCTCTGTTCCTCTCTCAAAGTGAGAATCCAAGTTTCACAACCATACAGAACAATCGGCAATATAACTGTTCTATAAATTCTAACTTTCAGATTTTTTGACAGCAGACTTGTTGACAAAAGCTTCTCAACCGAATAATAACAAGCATTTCCTATATTTATTCTGAGTTTAATTTCCTCCCGAGTGTCATTTATATTTGTTACTTTTGCTCCCAGGTATTTGAATTTTTCCACCTCTTAGAAAAATAAATTTTCAATTTCTATATTTCCATTTCGTACAATATTCTGGTCACGAGACATAACCATATACTTTTTCCTTTCGGGATTTACTTCCAAACCTATCGCTTTACCTGCTTCAAGTAAAATTTCCGTGTTTTTCCTAATCGTTTCTGGATTTTCTCCTACGAACTACCGTCGCCTAATGTCTACGAAATACTGTCGCCTAATATCTACCAAATACCGTCGCCTGATAACTACAACTACCGTCGCTTAATACCTACCAACTACTATGGTCTGGTAGGAAAGTTCAGGATAACAGACAGGGTTTGTAATTGAACGGGTTACATCTGCTTCTTGTCTATGCGGATGACCTGAATATGTTAGACATTAGGCGATGGTAGTTCGTAGACATTAGGGGACGGTAGTTCGTACATATTAGGCGATAGTAGTTCGTAGATATTAGGCGATGGTAGTTCGTAGACATTAGGTAACTGTAGTCCGTAGATATTACTAACGGTAATTCGTAGATATTAGGTGAAGGCGGTTCATAGATAATACAGACCGATTATTTAGTCCTCACAGCTCGACGACGCGAAAGAGGAGATGTAATAGGTTTTAGTGGGAGAGCTCCGGAGTAGAGGTAAGGGCGAACGATCAGTAAAGGAATGCAGTAGAACTTCACTGTTTTAGAAACATACCGCTCTATCGCACGCATGACATCCAATCGCTCTGAAGGCAAGCGACTGACTAACCCAAACAGCCCTTGGCGTAACTAAATGGACTCGCCTGGCCCAGGCGCACATTGCCGGCGACTGTTAGGACTAAATAATCATACTGGAGGTGTAATTGGTTTGTGGAAATTAGATGAGGATAGTTCGTGGATGTTAAGTGACGGACAGTAGTTCATAGATGGACGGTAATTTGCGGATATTAAGTGATGAACGGTAGTTCGCCGATATTAAGTGACAGATGGCAGCTCGTAGATATTGAGTTTAGTTAGTAGATGTGGGTATAGTTACTGGATATGAAGGTAGTTCGTGGATATTATGCAAAGGTAGTTGAGAAATATTTAACAATAATAATAATAATAATAATAATAATAATAATAATAATAATAATAATAATCCGTGGCGCTACAGCCCGTGAAGGGCCTAGACCGACCAGCCGGCTGCTGGCCTCACAGTCTACATGCCGAAGCAGAGGTGGACGATCATCCAACCAGAATGGAGGTATCGTATGGTTAGCACGATGATCCCCCCAGCCGTTATAGCTAGTATTCGCAACCGGATTTCGCTACCTATCGTAGCTCCCCAAGTGCATCACGATGCTGGGTGGGCATCGGTCCCATACATTGGCCGAAAATTCATGAGAAAATTTCTTCCCGCATGAGGACTCGAACCAGAGCGCATTCCGTAATGCGAGTCCTAGGCAGGATGCTTTATACCACGACGCCACGGCGCGGGACAGTTGAGAAATATTAGGCGATGGTAATTCGTAATCTTAAATAATGGTACTTCGTGGATCTTAAATAATGGTACTTCGGGTACCACTTTGTATATTTATATTTATCGTAGTTTTATACAGGGACATCATTTTATTTTTACTAACATTTTTAATATTAATCTGGCTATACCTTTCTATTAACGATTGAAACAGGAAACACCGTTTGCTACCCCTTCCACGACTGGAGTTCGATGCTACTGGCGTAAAATACAAATCACTTTACTAGGTATAGGAGGGAAGAAAAGTAGTTCATCCAATTATGTAAACTAGGAAATATCACAATTTTTTAGTTTGATAATTTTCATTAGGCTTTTGTTTAATCAAAATACAGTACTGTATTACCACTTAGTGTTTTTACTCACCAACTGAGCTATCCATTCGGACGTATTAATTATGCAATGTATATTGTACTTTACAGCACATTAGCGTACACTATAGAGAATGAAGTTAAATTGAAAAGTAATCATAATATGGATATTTAAACACATTTTTTAAAATGGTGGCCGTTTATTTCGATACAGGCTTCAGTTCTTTTGTGCATATTATCACACTATAGACTATTGTACCTAATTCCAATTACCAGTTTCGTCCTTCGTACGAGTAGGCCTAACTCATGTTGAAATAATTCTACTCTATAACAGATTACGTACCTTACGTACTGTAAATTCAATTTTGACTTCTGCCCGATCCGAAAAGATAAAATTACTCAGAAATGCTATCTACTGTCCGTTCAAGTTGTTTTGTCGCAGGGTCGTAGAAAGGGGTGTGAATCACATGACAGTTAATTACTTAACGAGGCCCTTTTATTTCAGTTATTTTAAACACTTTTATAATATTACGTAGACGTCCAATTCCTAACAGAAATTAATGTATTCAGAAAAGAGCAAAAACAGCCCAGCTACTATACTTTACATTGGGGGAACAGAAGCAGGTGGGAAAAACCGGGATGCGACGTAGGCAAACGGACGACAGTACCTGTGCGAAAATATGATTCAATATTGAAAGCTCTTTCGTCACTGGAGAACGCGAACATATTTATGGAACGTGCTATACTCCTAACTCAGTACTGCTTACGCACCCTCGGCTCTGTGTCGTGAACAGTTGGAAGTTTACTAGTAGAAGGAGTGGGAGTGAAGTACATTCAAAAACTCAGGTATAATAAAAATTGAAGTAAAAATAAAATGATGTCCCTGTATAAACACATTTAATCGAAAAAAAATAGTTTAAATGACTGCAGTTAATGACGCACTTTCTACCGTTTACGTAAGTGAAATGTGATAATATTGTACTTTTATTCACTTACCCATTCTGGATACAACACGGACTAGATCCTGATGAGAACTCTGCTCACAGTTCCACTGTTATCCAACTGAACACCTGAAATTTCACATAAGAAATCCTGTTAACAAACATACAATATAATCCATCAGCTGTGATGAAAGACTGTTGTTAGTTCAGGTAATGAGAACATGTTACGGATGATTAACTCCTAATTGCTGAGATGACGCAGGCCAGGACAAAGCAATCAGTATGCTACATTCCACCCCAAGGGAGTATCGAACCCAAATCTTCCTACCGCAAAGCTGGCATGTTATGTGATGCTCAATATATGCGCCGCAGGCTCCGGAGTCGTCAGGTTCGAGACTAGTATTTCCTGTTTATGTCGTCCTGTACTATCTAATTCTCACAAATTCTCTCCCTTCTTCTTAATCCTCTACTTAACATTCCTCTTGCTTATTCAGAGAAAAGGAGGTAAATTATACAGGGTGATTCACAAGGATTTACCGCCACTTAGGGAGCTTATTTCCGAAGACATTCTGAGCAAAAAATGCCATATAAACATATGTCCTAATCTCAATATTTTCAGAGTTACACTAATTTAAAGTTTTTTTTTTTTTTTTTTTTTTTTTTTTTGTAAAATACCATTATTCTTTAGTTTTAAGGGTAAAAGAATATTACAGATAAAGATTGGACTATTCAGGAGTATTATTTCTTTAATTAGCTGGTATTTTGATGCTAAAAATATGTTATGAATTCCATAGTTGCTTCGCACATAATTTTTTAAATCATTTTAAACTACAAAATTACATTTTTCTTGCGCATTTATCACAATTGTTACAAATCACGCCACTCTTGTAAATTCTTCAACACTGTACACAAGGATGCATAATTAATCTCTAAAGAATCAAGTTCTTGAAGTCGTATAATTTGTAACAATTTGTATGGTAAGTGCGTAAGAATAATGTAATTTTTAGTTAAAAATTGACAAACAAAATCTGTACAAAGCAATTAACAATACATTTTTAGCTTCAGAAGACTGGAAAATTAAAGAAAAAATACTTCTGAATAGTTCATTCCCTATTTGTAATAATCTTTTATTCCTAAAACTAAAGAAAATGAGTATTTTACTAACAACTTCAAATTAGTGTAACTCTGAAAATATTGAGATTAGGACACATGTTTATATAATATTTTTTGCTCAGAATATCTTCAGAAATAAGCTCCGTAACTGGCGGTAAATCTTCGTGAATCACCCTGTATAGTGATAAGGTAGATACTTTGGAATGAGAAAGGCAGAAAAATAATATTGAAACTTTTACTTCAAAGTTAAATAAACAGTAAAACATACAAATGAAAGATACCACTCTACACTAGTCGTCGACATTTCTTAACTCGCTAGTCAACCCTTAACATACAGCAGGGTGGAGGGGTAAGGCATGATCTCTCTCCCCATAGTCACCACTTGTTCATTACAAGTTACATAGTGTTCATGTAAACAACAGAATCAGTTGTGGACTGGCTTGTTTTTCGACATAGTACGCAATCTGATAGCTGATTTCATAAAATAAGATGGGATGATTATCACAGATGACAGAATTCATAACTGCAATTATCTGGAAAATTTATAGGATATTTATGCAACTCTTCTCTTTCAGAGTACAAACGTTAATTGACAATTATCAAAATTAATAATTATCAAAATTGGGTAACAGGTTTGCCGTTTTTACAGATATATTGACAACACTTTAACAATTTAAATCACCGTTTGCATTCGGAATAATGAAAATGTTAATATGTCACAAACTCTTTCGTACCTACGTCTGGAAAACAAATTTTCAGAAAACATCTGACTTTCTATTAATTGTTTAATTTCATTCACAAAATACAAATTTTATAGGCTACAATTATAGATTATGTTACCTGTGGGAGCAGGACCAATGTCAACTGTGCCTTATTTCGACTGTTACTCAGAGCTAGACGAAAGCATTTTTATAGCTCGACAAACAGATTCTCGCTGTAGTGTGTAACGGAACTAAAGCTGCATCTACACATTCAATATTCCAATCGCGTATGCGTGCAATCTGGGAAGAAGATTGATACAATCAAGTTTAAAAGGTACGTTCAATTAAGATGCATGAAGATTGCGCCGTTTTGAACGTCGTCTTCACTGCGTAAATATATTAATTAATATTAAATAAAAATCTTGCATTCATCGCTTTAAAGTTGAAAGAAACGGTTAACCGTGTAGTTGCATCTTAATGTATTCATGATCATCAATTTACGGGGAAACAGTTGGCGACAACGATTAAACAAAAGAAGGACCATGCGATAAATTGATAGCGATAAATCTAGCTGCAAAAATTATCGCAAAGTGTGACTCTGATTGGTTGGAATTCAAAATTTAATTACACTTAATTGGTCGAAAATGGAATGACTTCATATAAACGAAATAGTCAGAAAAAAAAGTTTCCATTTTTCTTGTGTGCAGTCACTCTTGCAATCTCTTGAAAGGACTGAAAGTAGATTTTAATAACAAAGGATTTAATGATTTTGAAACCATGGAGATTGATTTCCAATTGCATGCAGATCCGTTTAGTGTGGATATAAAGAAGTAGAGGAGATATCTAGCCTACAAGCAGAAGTCGCAGAGCTATTAAATTGCATTTATGTGAAATGTCAATGTAAAGACTTGACAGGAGGAGATATTTTAAAAATGTCCTATTCTTAGATTATTTGCCTCCAATATAAAGCCTATTTTTTCTTACACATAATATACAGAGTGAACCAGAAGTAATGTCACTAATCTCATTGGGTTATAAGCTTACTTTGAGGTAGGCCTATTTCAAATAAACACGTTTAGGCCTAATACAATTTTGCTCGTTTTTGCTTCCTTTTCGAGATAAAATTTGCTTTATATAAAACATTTCATAGCATGTTTGGGAAAGACATTAATTTAATTACCAATATGCGTAGTCAATTTAAGAGAATTTGTCCTTTAAAAGTGTAGAGATTTGATCCGAACAAATGTAACATTTCGTTCTGTAAAGGAATTTTTAAATGTTACATTTATTGAGATAAAATTTATGCACATTTAAACGGGGGAAAAAAAAATAAAATTCTTTCAATCATTCATTATCATAATACACTGTTGTGTTAAATTTACTGAGCATATCGGGTATTAAATCAATGGCTTTCCCAAAACACGCTATGAAATATTTCATATAAAACAATTTTTTCTCGAAAAGAAAGCAAGGGCGAGCAAATTTGTAATAAACTTTTTTGTTTGAAATATCTCAAAGAATAACCCCTTGAAATTAATTACATTACTTGCGGTTCACTGTGTATATGCCAACATTTTTTTTTTTTTTCGAAATGCAGGTTGTAAAATCAAAGAGAATATTTTCGCGTATCTAATAGACAAACATCTCGTTGCTCAGTTAAAATTGGCAATATGCTCCATGCAGCTTGATTCCTAACTTTAAAGAATTAATTACACATCCATCATAATACTTCAATCCTTTTAACAGAAAAAAGAAACAAAATCAAAACTGAAAACGAAATTAACAAATATACACAGCAGAGGTCTGCATCGGACGTTTTCGCTCGAGTGCCAAGTAGTTCATAGCATAATCCGATAGGTAGCGCACATGCATTATGGGTAAAATTGTCGCGAGCGATAAGTCCTTGAACGGTATAGGCCGAGCGTTAGACATTCGTTCTTGTTACAGTGATGAACTGTGTAGTAACATCATAGATGTTCATCATTTCAAAACTTTGCAGTGTTTAACTAACCTCTAAATAGTACAACTACAAAACTTGCTTTAAAATGTAATAAAAATATTGTAGGTTCCCCCCCCCCCTCACACAGGAGTGATTCTGTTTTTGCCACATCTGATAGATGTTATTGGATGTAAATGTAATTATTATAAACGGAGAACACAATCACGATAATGCAAGAACCGCATCAAGTTTTCTAGTAATAATAATAATCTCTAATAATTATTAGTGTATCAATCTTTGCGTCTGTAACAGTTGTGCAGCATGATTATTCGTTTTATTATATTTTGTGACGTTATCTCTGTACTAATATTGTTATTAATCTACTGCTATATCAATCATATTTTGTAAAATTTTTCTACATTGTCGCAGTATATAGGCAGAACACTATCACATTATATATGTGGTCAATCAAATATTGAACAATTATTAATTAGCAATAATAACTATATATCAATGTTTATCATACTATTTTATTTAAAACTTCATGTTACTGTTTTGGTACATTCCATTAGCCTGTTCCATTAAACGTTTGTCATAAACGCAGAAAATAAAGCCTTATTTTTACCGTGTGAGCAAAACATATTATGTGTATCTTATCTGTCGCCTTCCATACAAGATAAGACATGTCGGTGAGATGACCTTGTACTGTGCTTCTATTTATTACGAGCGTATCACGACCGATCTTATCTCACTCGAGTGTGCGACATTCGTCCGAGTTCAAGCGAGCGATTTAACTCCAATGCAGCACTCTGATACACAGGCAAAACTTCACTGAACTTCTTCTTAGTTTGTGTATGTTTACTGTCCGTCTCTGCGCATTGAAAACTTGCAATAGTGAATGTGTTCCCCGCCCTCTCCTCTTATACATCGTCCTCCTATCTTCCCCCTTTGCTGTATTTTGCGGGCTGTATTTTATATGACGTCATCTTTGCCGACCACTGGTCTATCGAAAAAGATATAATGTACTAGCGAAAGAAACAATGACGTAAGAGACACAGAGAAAAATAAAAACAACAGTATTGGTTTCTACGAAGGCTGAGATAGACCTATACAACAGTACTGATAGTGGTGGTGGGAGTAGTAGTAGTAGATGCATTAGCAGCAATAACACTGGTAGTTTTGGTCCTATTAAAAATAACGGGTGTGCAATAGTAGTAGTAGTAGTAGTAGTAGTAGTAGTAGTAGTAGTAGTAGTAGTAGTAGTAGTAGTAGTAGTAGTAGTAGTAGCAATAGTAGTGGCAGTGAACATGACATTTCCAATTGTTTCTATAATTTTGAATCTTTTCAAAATATTGATGTAGTTTATAATTTTTTAAATACCTTCATACATCTTGTGATCTATCGAAGTATAGCCCGCAGTTTTCCTTAAAAATTTCATTCCTGTTGCAATCTCTTTTCATCTTGCTTCCTAATTGTCCAGATTTCGTTACCATAGTTATAACTGGAATTCAAAATTCAAATTCTGGTCGATTTATAAACTTTATTTGGTCGCAGAATTTGATTTAACATTCCTAATATCTTAGGAAATTTTGTAATTTCACCTAAAATAGCCTTTTCCCGTTCATACAAGTCGTAACCCAGGTAAATGAAAGACTTTACTTGTGCTAATATTTTATCTTCGACTAGAATCCTGGAATTTATTGACTCTTGACCTATGAAGTCCATAACTAGAAACCAGCACAATATGAAGAAAATTTTTCCAAATATTAAATTTATTTTTTCAAAATATGAAAATACGAAATAAATATTTCAATATTAAACCGCAGTATTTTCGTTCCTAAACCATTTGGAGCATGTTTACATCATTATTTATAAAATAAGCTTTTTAGAGATTAACAGTTTTGTCTGTTCAATATATTACAAATAAAGTACAATAAATCCGCATAATTAAACAGTTTGTTAGCATCATTAAATCCTTGCCTGAATGCAAGAATTAATTAACTACATTTTTTTACATTGAAGCGAAAAAAAATTTTTACATTCATTGGTTACAACACAATAGCAGTAACTTTTCTATATTTTCTGGCGAAAGATTACATCTTGTGATAATATTGTTTTGTGCTGTGAAAAAGCCATAAGTTGCAGTAAGAGCAGAAATGAAGTAGACGGAGTGGAATAGGTTGATTGTGTTTTAAAATGTTTTCTAGAAAACATCTCTATTGTCTCCTTATAATATCTGGAAAGTCCGGTTCAGTGACAGTTATAGAAATAGATATTATGATGAATGAATGGTTTCCCTAGCAACAAGTTTCTGTGTGGAAATTCTACCTTTCAAGGTCTAACAACAATAGCTGTAAATAAAAAAAAAAAAATCACGATCGTGCAAAAATCTATATTACGTTATGTGATTAAATGCACGGTTAATTAGAAAATTGAGTTGAAAATTTCAGCAGTCTGGCAAGATCGCCGCCTCTTTATTCTCGTAATACAGATGTAAGAGGTTAACGAACTTAGATCTGTCTGCCTTAGCGAACACTCCAATATCCCTATCTGGCTACAATGTTACAAGCTGGTCGCATCAGTTAGTGGCTTCAAATGAGTGGTTTTAAAATTAAATTTACACGAAAACTGTCCACGCTAATGAAATGCGACAGGAATAAATTATTTTTTATTATACCTGGTAAGGTTTAACTTGTCTCAGTAGCAATAAAATCAAGTCCCTTCAAATGAGGGTGGGGATTATAGGAGGGTTGTAAATTTTCAGAATTCCTTTCAAAACCTTGTTATTGTACAGGCTACCGGAACTCAGTTTCTTGAAAGACAAGCTCAGTGACGGAACTATACAGTACAAAGAGAGATATTTTGTTACTTTATTTTGCGCTACAGAATGTAACAACTAGTCCCTTACGCCACTGGCATCGCTTCACTTCCCCCATCGCAATAACAACACAGACGAGGTAAGACATATCTCCTTACTCTCTCTTTTCACAGTGAGACAAGATTCATCACCAAAGCTCGGAACTTGGGGACTTGTGTGTCGTGTGCATGAGTAAGGTTAAGGTACAGTACGATGTACACAAAGCTCACGCTGCAAGTGCTCAGGGACAGTCGTGTGTACTAAGAAAGTGGTCACATCGAATGATAGGAAGACGGATGGGGAAACTGTGTCATTTCGAAGCCAATGACATTCAGAGAATTACAGGAAAACGGTCTGTTTGAAGAATTAGAAAATACGTGTTATTCGAATGGGTATTATAGAAGTTTAAAAATACATTTTTTAAACTTTAGGTACAGAATTCGTCGAGGAATTCGGAGGAGGTACCGTATTTGTTTTCGAATGGAGAGTTTATATTTTGTAAGTTGTGCCACACATAAATTAGAGGCATTCATTGAAAGACATTGCAGTCCCTTGAATTAGTGGAAAATCTGTTCATAGCCATGGATCAAGTCGTAGAGGAGCCTGCCCTAATAGTGACACACAAATTGAAAATTATTTTCGAGAAAAATTTAGGATATAGGCCTACTTATTTTTCTCAGATACGAGATCAGCTAGCAAGTGCTGAAAATCGACCAGAAAACAGTGACAGTGAAAACATTCAATGTTTTAAGTTTGCTCTCGTCATTTCATATGATGTGGAAATAAATTTTTCTCGTTTCATATCATATGAAGAAGTTATGGGTTCGGAAATATTCGAATACACTGTAATAAAATGTACAGAGGAGAACAGTAAAGTTGATATATTTCTCATGTTTACTTTTATTACCCTGTATATATTATATGCTAAAAATTACGTGTTTAAACCTACCGTAATACTATCAATATGTTCTTCCATCAGACCTGACAGTACCTCCGTGCTGGAAGCGGGAGTTTGTTGATGTTGGAGTCCGGTCGCTTAACCACGTGTAAAGACACAAGTCCCCAAGTTCCGAGCTTTGTTCATCACACAGACTTTAGATTTTCTGTCGATATAGACAAAAATCATTATCCTACTCTCAATAGTTACCAAATAAAAAAGAGGATGTTAAACATTTGGAGAAAAAAAATCTGAGAAAACTAGGGACTTTCCACCAAAATGGTATTATACTTTCTTGTTACATACAGCATGAGCTATTCGCTCTGAAAATCTGCAGGATTATTTCACTTCCACCCTGTATACTAATGTGACATAAATACAAGAATACGGAAATGCGAATGCCCGTCTATCGTTACATCATCATGTGGGATATCTCGTTCCTTATTCACTGCTGTGAGAAAATACCTTTGTAAAAGGCAAGCCAGGCATTTTTATAATTGTCTCTCTCAAACTCAGCGTGTCATTTACACGGAATTGTTACTTGTGACAGTGTTTTGAAACGTTCTGTTTCCCGAGGACCGTAAAAGCTCCGCGCATGTTTCACAATCATCGCCCACAAGTAGAGCGTAGTGGTGGGGGAATAGACGGAAGAGTCTCTCTCTCTCTCTCTCTCTCTCTCTCTCTCTCTCTCTCTCTCTCTCTCTCTCCTGCCGCCGCCGCTGCTGCTGCACGAGTCACTCTCCGCTTCACGCAAGCAAATGCGTTCCTGGGCTGTGGAGTACACCAATTACATTTTCTGCCTTACATAACACAAATTCTATACGTGGCATATGCGTGGATTAATGCCTGGCATTGAAGACGCAAGGTCGGGTGTTTAAATCTTCCTCTATCATAGAGTTTTGCTATTAGGTTCACGCTTTCTGGAGACTTGACCTCATTAGAGATAAAATTGTGTTAGATAACATAGTAAGACGCTTGAAGTTACTTGCTTTATTGTTAAAGGTATGTAATTAAATTTCACATCATTACTGATTTATTGTTGATTAAAATATTATTTAATAAATGAGAAGTTAGGGGAGTCGATGGTCAATTTTGAAACTATTTTCGTATTTGACACAATACTTCTATTCGCACGCGCACGCTTGTGTGAGTAGTAATTTCATCACAGCTGTAGCAATTTATACTAAAAGAAAGATTTTGGAAGAATAATTCGGTGAACCACATTTTAAAAACAATATCTCCGAGTCATTAATTTACATAGAATTATACAGATTCAAAGGGATATAAATGCATTAATTTTAAGGACAGAAACCGTCTGTTACAAGTAACAAAATATCAAATGTCAGTTTGGTGTCTGAATAACGGTTTAGCCGAAAAAAAAAGTCTGAAGTTTGAATCCCACTTATGGTAAAACTATTGGGTATTGAGACGTTTGAGTGGTAAGATATCAACTCCGAGAACAAACCGAAAAAAATATTCCTTTGTCATTTATTCAAAAATGGCTTCGTTCGTGTAATAACGTACACAATTAACTGATTAAATTTTCGTCACACTGTTAATGGGTTTTTAATGCCACTTCTGATTTGCCAAGCAAGGAGATTTTTCAAAACAACTAAATGGTCAGGTGGACGCAGTGGCGTACGCATAATTTTACCAAGGGGAGGATGTTATTATTAAAATTGTTTAGAATTTACATTATCGATATTTTAAATTTTATGTATTATTATTATCATTATTATTATTATTATTATTATTATTATTATTATTATTATTATTATTATTACGGTACATTTATTATATCCTTACAAAATCTTTGAAACGTCATTTTTTTCACAGCCGACCAATTTTTAACAAGGAGCAAGTTGAATTTCATATTGTGTCGGCTTCATTTAATTACAAAGGTCGGTAGTAGGCAGTAGGTCTCCCTATAAACAGATATCATTGTTATAATTTGAACCTACCGCAGCACTAAGCACAGGAATTATATTGAACGAAGGGTAGGAGGACTATGTCTTATATCAATGTAGATTTTGTTACTCAGATAGAGAAAAATTAGGGAAGGAAAAACGATTATGGATTAAAAAATACTCAAATCTAAATATCATTTTCTTAAGTTCAAGGGGCGGTGGTTCAAAACCGGTAACCCCCCCCCCCTTGCGTACGGCCCTGGTCTGACGTCATTTAGCTCGGTATGGCATAGTTGCGCCCCGCGGTCAATTGGGAGGCCTAGGCATGGCATAATTGCGCCCCGAAGAAATCAGGTAGCAGATGGGACATGGCATAGTTGCGCCCCGAATAAATCAGGTAGCAGAATGGACATGGCATAGTTGCGCCCCGATGGGCATAGTACACACGAAAGTGATTGTCATAAAATAAATAAATTAATTAAAAATATTACAGTGATAGCTGCATTGAAATCAGGTAGGCCTAGAGTATGATCAATTTTGCTATTTAAAATAACACTTTTTTATTGATCACACACAATAAATGAAATGCATTTTTTGTTTCTACATCGATATCTTAACCCTACGGTACAGGGTTTCGAAAATTGAAACTCAGAACCATTGTGAATTATTATTAACTCTTCACCCTTCTCACTAAACTTAACATTCATTTTAAATTAACCTCACTATACGCCACAGACGGTGTGAAAACCACTAATAAAATGTCAAGACTGCTTTGGCCCCATATTCCAACGGCTCACTCATTTGAATATGTCAGTTAATAAAGTACTGCCAACTTCATGGTGTTCATTTTAACGGTAGGCTATCAATAATCACTGCATAAACAGTAGAAAAACAGTTAATAAAATATTGCCAACTTCACGGTATTCATTTTAATGGTATCGATAATGAATATTAAAACGAATAAGAAATCAATAAGGTTGGTTGATTACGAGGCTCGAATTTCCGTAGTGTCTTTTTCTCTAGGGGAGAGTCGGGTAGTATCCGACATCGGGTAATATCGGACAGTGAGTTTCTTTCATCTACCACACGATGATAGTACTTGATTGACATGGTTACGTTTCTGTGATGTCGCATAGAGAAACGTAACCATGTCATTCAGGTACACCTTATTTTATTTCAAGGAGTGCAGTTCGGTGGCTTATTTGAACACCGAACTGCACTCCTTGAAATAAAATAAGGTATACTACCATATGGTGGTAGATGAAAGAAACGCACTGTCCGATACTACCCGATGTCCGATACTACCCGACTCTCACCTACCTTATTTCATCGGGACGCAACTATGCCATGCCCTTTTCTGTACCTGATGGGAACGGGGCGCAACTATGCCATGCCCCTTTCTCTACCTGATGGGAACGGGGCGCAACTATGCCCACAAAACAGGGATCCTTTTTTATATGCTGCATTTTATCTGACCATGTGGCGCAACTATGCCCTGCCCATTTAGCTGAAGCTAGTTAGTCACGGGTGAAGCTGGAGGCAAGGAAATTCTGGAATTGGCAGAACATTTCAAATATTCGCTTCCAAAACTCAGTGAAGATCAGTTGCTTGATGAATGATTTGAGTTAAAACAAATGTCCAAAGACTGAAGCACAGGACAACCTGTTATAAGTCAACCTCAGGATTTCAAGATTGCTTGTGTATTGTTAATTGTTGCAACAGTACCAGTGTTTGTACCTGCGTGTGAATGGCATTTCAGTTGCATGAATGAAATAAGCTCTACCCACAGAAGCATACTAATATTTGAAACAAACTACAGTATTTACAGAATATTAAAATGAATGGACCATCTGCCACCACCTTCGACCTAACAGACTGCATTCAAAACTTGTTCCTTAAAAAATCATGCCGGCCTGCCTTTAAGATGCAGTAAATCAAGTAGGCTTACCTAAGAAAGTAGGCGTGTAGATTTTTTGGTGGGCCTGTATGTCCTCCGTCCATATTCGCAGGGCTGCACTAATGTACACTATAATCTTATATACAAGCACTGAACTGAATTTTATCCTTAACGAAACAACAGATCTAGGTACTGCATAAGGTTAAGTAGGTTATTTTACGATTCTTTATCAACATCTTACGTTATTTAGCGTCTGAATGAGATGAAGGTGATAATGCCGGTGAAATGAGTCCGGGGTCCAACACCGATAGTTACCCAGCATTAGCTAACATTGGGTTGAGGGAAAACCCCAACCAGATAACTTCCCCCGACCGGGAATAGAATCTGGGCCACCTGGTTTCGCGGCCAGACGCGCTAACCGTTACTCCACAGGAGTGGACATGCACAAGGTCCAATCTTAAAATGAATGCGTATTATTTCGAAGCTTTAATTGTTATTACACAAATATTTTACACAGTTACATACAGGAAACGATATTCAGAACTTATATAAGCTAGCAGAATACAGCCTATATTATTTCGCACTACACATTAAATTAATATACCTAACCGGAGACTATTACCAGGACTTTTTCGACGTAAACAAATATCCTTGATGCGATTACCAGAGAAAACGATAAATTCGTTAGCTAAGAACGAGCTAGGACTTAAATCTTGAACTGATTAAAAACAAAACATTATTATTACTATTACTATTATTCTTGTACTATTATTCATACAATTAAAAAAAGGCATATGACTCGGTTAAGAGAGAAATTGTATATAATATTTTTTTGAATTTCGTATTCCCAAGAAACTAGTTCGATTACTTAAAATGTATCTCAGTGAAAACGTACAGCAGAGTCCGCATAGGCCACTTTCTGTCTGATGCTTTTCCAATTCACTACTGGTTAAAGCAAAGAGGTGTACTATCACCTTCAATTTTTATCTTTGCTCTAGAATATTAATTTATTTTTATTTATTTACTAGATTTATTTCTACTGGCAGAATTAAGGCCATAAAGCCACTCAACCAGTATAAGAACAATAGCAATGATAGTAAAAATGGCAGAAATACTGGAACAATATACAATTAATAATATGTAATGATAATAATAATAATAATAATAATAATAATAATAATAATAAAATTAAAACAAGTTTAGTTACATGTAATTCAAAGAATCAAACAATTACAATAATGTGAATCGAAGTAATTGCTAAAATAATAAAGAAAATTTATATATTAAAAATTAAAATCATATATTAGAAAAAATATATTTTCGGAAAGCTCACAGTTTAAGCTATATAGCTGACAACCGGGTTTTGAAAATAGTAAATGTGTGACAGCCCCTTAAGGTATTAGGTAGGGAGTTCCAATGACGAGAAACTGAAACGGTGAATGATGAATAGCCTATGCCATTAGGAAAGTCCTGGATAACAGAGAGGGTTTGGAATTTAACGGCTTACATCAGCTGCTTGTCTATGCGGATGGCGTGAATATGTTAGGAGAAGTCCACAAACTATTAGGAAAAACACGGGAATTTTATTTGAAGCAAGTAAAGAGATAGTAAATCTCTAAATGACAAAGTATATAATTATGTCTAGTGACCACAACATAGTACGAAATGGAAATATAAAAATTGGAAATTTATCGTTTGAATAAGTGAAAAAATTAAAATATCTTGAAACAACAGTAACGAATATATATGACACTCGGGAAGAAATTAAACGCAGAATAAATATGGGAAATGAATGTTATTATTGGGTTAAAAACCTTTTGTCATCCAGTCTGCTCTCAAAAAAGCTGAAAGTTGGAATTTGTAAAACAGTTATATTACCGGTTGTTCTATATATTGTTGTGAGACTTGGACTCTCACTTTGAGAGAGGAACAGAGGTTAAGGGTGTTCGAAAATAAGCTGCTTAGGAAAATATTTATGGCTAAGCGGGATGAAGTTACAGGAGAATCGAGAAAGTTACACAACACAGAACTTTACGTATTGTATTCTTCACCTGAAAAAATTAAAAACATTAAATCCAAACGTCTGAGATGGGTATCGCATGTAGCACATATGAGCGAATTTAGAAATGTACATAGAGTTTTAGTTCTGAGGTCGGAGGGAAAAAGATGGGAAGCCGGGGCGTAGATGGGAGGATAATATTAAAATAGATTTGAGGGTAGTGGAATATGATGGTAGAGACTGGATTAATCTTGCTCAGGATAGGGACTGATGGAAGGCTTATGTGAGGGCGGCTTTGAACCTGCGGATTCCTTAAAAGCCATAATTTATTCTTATTATAATTACTATCATCTTCATATTATTATTATTATTATTATTATTATTATTATTATTATTATTATTATTATTATTATTATTATTACACGTACATCTTAAGTGGCAACTGACAGCGCTCTAAATTCCAATCAATTGAGACATGTTTGCTCGGATTAGCTTATCATGTGATGACAGGCCGTATCCGTTTAGCACTCAGGTAGTGTAACACGGGAGTCAAACCAATTTACTCGCACCAACAATTATATTGTGGCGCACAGTTGGGTGCGCACATCCCTGTAAACGGCGCCATTACGCATCAATTATACTTGGCGCGCCGTGAGGCTTCCGGCCTGCCGCTATCCCAGGAGGCGAAGCTACGCGTTAATAGCGTTACCATTCCTAACAACACTAAATATGGTACAAGTTAGGAACGCATCCATTCTTTCAGTATTTGCGGATCGACCGATAAGAAAATCGTCCTTGGATTCGCTACCAAACTTCCAGAATTTCACAGCTAATAGTTCAACAACAAAGGTTGTCTTACTTCCAGAAGCATTGCCATTTCTCTGTGCAAATAACAAACCGTCTGTTGACTTGAATATGTTTCCGAATGCCATCTCTCGGCGCTAGAGCGTCGCTAGAGGTGGGGAAAAATTACATAATGATTATTTTGGAACAGTTCCTTCCTTGGAACTGTTCCAAAACGTAACAGCACCTTGGAATGCTAGTACGAAATACTTGCTGTTACAAAATACTCGTTTCACTTTGGAACTGTATTATGACAACGCCTGTTCCACAGAACGGAAGATGTTTGGCGCAAACTTTTAGAACACACTGGGTGGGCTCAAGTTAATTAAATCTCATAAGTATAATGATAACACAATAAATTATTGGGTGGGCGCAGATCCCACGAGCCCATATAAGTTGGCGCCACTGTTTGAAAGCAGAATTGGGAATCCTTTCGTCGCACTGAAAGAAACGTTGGAATCTAAAGTGAAAGATAAATAGTAAATATATGAAGAGCCTGTTAAAAAAATTGTACACATTATCTTGAAATTAATGTTACTGAGTATAGGATTCTATCAAACAAATATTAGTATAATGTCTGTTATACAGGGACATCACTTTATTTTTACCAACATTTTTAACATTAACCTGGCTATACTCGAAAACACTGTTACCCCCTTCCATTACAGGAGTTTTGTTTACATATTGCACTAGTAACACCAATCATTTTACTAGCTACAGGAGGAGAGAAAAGTAGTGTATCCATTTATGTTACAGGGAAATACAGTAGCCTATAACGATTTTCAGTTTAATCATTACTTTTACGGTATTTTATCAAAAAAACAGTAGAGTAGTAACAATTTTTTTTTTCACAGACTCAACTCTTCAGGCGGTTATATTCATTATGTAATGTCTTCTTTATTCAGCATATTACTAACCTAATTTATTCCTGAGAATTTTGTGAGCACTTCCGTAAGAAACCCCAATTTCTACAGCTAACTTCTTGACCCACTTATTAGGACTTCGCTGCATCCTTTCTCTAGCATCTTCTACAGCATCTTCTGTCACCTTTGTTGGCCATTTTACACTTTTCTTCCTTTCTGTACACTCTGTTGCTCTAAATTTATCTACCAGATTAATTACATTTCTACGAAAATATTCCGTAATGATATAATCAGGAAAAAAAAAACTATTGTTCACATTGGGTTATATCGCAATTCCAGTTTCTATCATCGTCCTTCATACCTACAAACAGTAAAACAAAACTCTTGTTTAAATAATGTTGTTAAGTACCGTACCATATTATAGGGTGCCGTACTTTCGGTAACTCCAATCTTCACTTGTGCTCAGTCCACACAGATAAATTCAGTTATGCTACACACCATACCTGTGTGAAAATAAACTTCAATAATATAAGCACTTTCTTCTATAGAAAATGCAACATATTTCTGAAACACGCTGTACTCTGTACTGTTTACTTCACTGCTAGCAACAGCGGCCGTAAGTTTGTGTGACTGACGTTAGCAAGGACGTTAGTGAAAGGGGTGGGAGTCAAGTACATTCAGAAACCCAGGTACAATAAAAATGCAAGTAAAAATAAAGTGATGTCCCTGTAGTAACTACATTGTGAATTTTATCAAGGGAGATGAAAAATATAGGTTATATTTTATTTATAAATATTTTACCATTTCAGTTTCATTACCAATTCTTGAAATTAAACTAAATTCTGTTGAAACATGACTATTGTCGAAGTTTTTTCTTTACAAAATTACAACGGTAAATTTTCATATTTCATTACAATGAGATTATTACTCTTCATGGAGGTATTAATATGAATTTTAGCATGGCCGAAATGATTACAGCTTTTATTTACTCATTTTTGGAGAAATTGAACACTAGTGTAAACTTGAGCTGAGCAGAAGAGAAAGAATAGGTTAGGTTTTATTTACCATTGGGATCCACTTCGATTTCGTGACCAATAAAATTTACAAACAATTTAAAATTGCATTACATTTCCTGCTTCGAACAAACCTGATCTACGAATTCAATTTGACATAGGAAAACATTTCTTTTCCAAGAATTCACATCTCGGCTCACTATGACATCATACTGCATCGCATGGCATACAGGGAAGTATGTGATCATTTAGCGTCCTAAATATCACTGTTATATTACATACTAGTCGTACGTGAATGTTCCAAAATATCACTGTTACATTACATATTAGTAGTACTGTCCGTTACTCAGGAGAAGACGAGCGGAAAGAATGTGACCTTCTTGACTATCCTGATGATTATTATAAACATCGCTCAGATAAGCATCCCAGTAGCCAGGTTATTACTCGTACTGGAAACATGAGTAAAATTGCGTATGGAAAATAAAGCTAAGTTGAACAGAAGGAGACCTAAAGGTACGATCACACGTCGCTAATTTTGCAGCACTGCAGTACAAAAAACTGCCGAACCTGCTGCCCGCTACTTTTCCATGCTACGCGCAACTTAAAAGTAGCGACGTGTGAACAGGGTTCTCGGGGTTGCAGCCGCAGCATTTTTGATATCGGTTTTGTTGAAACTTTTGCTGCGGTTGCAATCAGTGTTACTACCCAAATGTTCAATGATACTTTTATTGTTTGGATATATTTTAATGTTAAATGTGATGAAAATAAATTATTTGTAACAGTTATTAAATACACAACACAGTCCGAGCATAATTGGTGACGATATAATTCATTTTTTTTAATTTTCGTAGCGTAGTTCCAAACAGGAGGGTTGCCAACATTGATTACGTGAATATACTGTTGGCTATCATTTAAGTATATAGGCGTTTTTTAAAAGCTTTATAGTAAAAATAATGTCAATTTCTGAATACTAGATACGACAGAAAAGCAAATAATAGATAAGGAAGCTTTCGCATGAGTTTCTTAATAATGCGAACATAACCACAAAATGTATACTGAGAAGTCAACACGGAGATGGGAACCTGCAGCATGACTGCGGCTGCAAAAGTAGCGCCTTGCGTGTGAACAGACTCGCAACCTCCAGTTGCAACTTTGCAGCACTCGGGTTGCGCAGCACGAAAAGTAGCGTGCAGCGCGCTACTTTTGGCTTACGTGTGAACACGACACGCAACTTTTGCAGCTGCAGTATAAAAGTAGCGACGTGTGACCGTACCTTAATGTTTCCGCTTACTGCAGTACAAATATTGCACGTGTTGTCGTACGTTATCTGTTCACATCCCTTCCTCCTCAGTCCGCTCTCGTCTTCTCCTGAGTCACCGACAGTACGTACATGTTCCAAAATACTACTTTTCCATCATATACCAGTCAACCGTGCGATTCCAAAATACCACTGTGCACCTTGTAGTTTCACACACGTTACATATGGTACTGTTATTTTGGAACTTAGTATTTTCAAGGAACTGCAACAGTTGAAACTGTTACGAGAAAATAACTTTTCCCATCTCTACTCGGCGCAACTGCAAACAAACGTTTCAATCGTTATTATCCTAAGGATCTGTTTTAACAAACCTCAGTATTCAGAATCAGACTATTCCATTCAATACATCAACTAAATACCTTGGGGTCATATTGGAAAATCGTCTCGCCTTCCGACATCATATTCAAGCTGTGAGGGATACGTCTTTTCAACGGATTGTGGCACTATATCCATTATTCAAAAGCAGTTTGCCAATGAACACAAAATTACTGTTATACACGTCTCTGATTCGTTCCTATATGCTTTATGTCTGTGAAATTTGGGCACAAAGTTACGTTATCTGAAGAAACTAGATGGCATTCAACGATCAGTTTGTCAAACCATCACAGGAACAGACTACCTTATTAGAAACACACAACTTTATGAAGATTTGAACATCAGTTTATTTAGTGCCCTTATAAAGTTACAGATCGGTCTTTTTCCATTCCTCAAGACCTCATATCAATCCACTGATAAGAGAACTTTTTCCTAATACTTGATTTTTATTTTTATTTGTCTAATGCCCATTTTATTTTGTTCAAGTTGCTAATCCCTGTTTCTGATGGATTTCTTGTCCTAATTTCTCACTTTTGTTATATATTTGTATAATTTGTTTTCTTCTGTTATTCTCATTGTAAAAAGGCAAGGGTCTTTGTGACCTGGTACTTAGATGTTATGCTAAAAAAATCGTAAGGGTCATAAAGAAGATCCTCCGCAAGGGAATGTTTGGATAATTGATCCTTACACGGAGGACGTGGACTGCCATAGACTCACACTTCAGGAGAAAGAAAATTTAGCTGAACTTTCATCTGATGTAACTTTTAACTCCAAATTAAAGAACAAGTCACTCAATCAGTTTCGGCTGTCAGCTTGTGAAGAACAGCCTATCCCTATCTCAGAAGAAAAACATTGAAATCACTAGTGGCTTTGTCAATAACGTATTTATGTGAAACAATTTTTTCTGCTCTTTGAACTTCGTCGTAAGTCCATGTACTGTCCCATACAATGCCACTCTCCATACAAGGCACTTCACTAATCTCTTCCTTAGTTCTTTTTCCAGAAGTCCGCAGAAAATGCTCCTTTTTCTATTAGAAGCTTCCTTGGCCATTGCTACCATCCTTTTGACTTCCTGGCAGCAGCTCATATTACTGCTTATAGTAACACCCCAAGTATCTGAAGCTGTCTACTTGCTCTACTAGGCTACCTCATTTAGAAATCGCAACGTTACATTTATTTTCCTTCCTTTGACCATGGTTTTTATCTTGCTTGCATTTATATTCATCCCATATTGCTCATCGCTGTCATTTAGCTCCAGTAGCATGTCCCTTAGTATCAACTCCTCATCTGCTAACAACATAACATCATATCATCAGCAAATTTTATGCACTTTATTCTTCTTTCTCCTATTATCACTCCTCCCATGTTCTGAAAACAGTACTTCTCTAAATCCTCCAAATATAAAGGTCTAGGCTTAATATAATAGATTGAGGAAACCTTGAAGAAACCTCAATCAGGCAGGCATGCATGCATGCATACATACGCCTACATATATACATATAAATGCACTTACGTGTTTTGGTGTTTTAAAATTTGATTGTAAAACATATTGTATTAATCTTAAGTAATACTGTTTTGATGAAAGGATGAATGTTAATCATTCATAAGAAATAATGTTTTAGACGTAGTATAATTAATGCACTTAGGCCTACGTGTCTTCGTCTTTTAAAAATTTGATTGTATAACACATTGAATTAATCTTAATATTGTTTTGATGAAAGAATAAATTTGAATAATCCGTAAGGAATAATGTTTTAGTATAATTAATGCACTTATGTGCCTTCGTGTTTAAAAACTGTATAACACATTATATTCATTCTAAATAATATTGTTTTTAAGAAAGATCCAAGCATGTATTTTTTATTGGGTTATTTTACGACGCTGTATCAACATCTAGGTTATTTAGCGTCTGAATGAAATGAAGGTGATAATGCCGGTGAAATGAGTAGGGGGTCCAGCACCGAAAGTTACGCAGCATTTGCTCGTATTGGGTTGAGGGAAAACCCCGGAAAAAACCTCAACCAGGTAACTTGCCCCGAACGGGATTCGAACCCGGGCCACCTGGTTTCGCGGCCGGACGCGCTGGCAGTTACTCCACAGATGTTCCAAGCATGTACTATTACAACAAATGTAATGGGACATG